>NC_079400.1:7908067-8615567 GCF_029220125.1 Pseudoliparis swirei
ACTGACCCCTGCACCAGAGAAAAACTACTGAACTAAAGTCAGGGTCTCTACGGTCATGGAAAACCTGGAAAAGTCATGGATTTTATAAATGGTTATTTCCAGGCCTGGAAAAGTTTATATTTTTTATTTCCAAAAGTTTTTATTCATATGTTAATCTCCGCAGTTTTATTAAAAGAATAAACATTTATATAAATATTTATTCTTTTAATCAAACTATTGTCTCTCATTCATTTGTGTCATCTAAGGTGTACTCGTCTATACACTGAGATTTTACAAAATGTTTGGTCATGGAAATTTGGTTTAAAGTCATGGAAGAGTCATTTAAATCCATAGGTCAACATGTGTATGAACCCTGTATTGTTTAGACTTGTGCCCTTTATTTTACAGCACTTTCGGGCTCATTGGCCTGTTTATTAATTGTGCCCTCAAAATACGTCCATGTAAATGCCATTGTCATTAATTTTTATTATTTGATATACAAATTATTTTAAACAATCTATATTGACATTTTTTCCCCTTCTTTCAGCGTTCAGAGCTCTGCTGCAGATCCGAGCCATGAGGAAGAAGCTCAGTCCTCTGTCACCTACCAGCTTCAACCCCGTCATCACTTCACAGACCTCTGACTCGGAGGAACACTCGGTGAGACTAAGCTGACCCTGAAAGAAACAGTAACTACCAGATAATGATCATTCCCAGTCAAATTTAACAGGGTTTTATCCCCTCATTTGCAGGCGTCGGAGCACATCCCTCCAGGATACGAGGTGGTGTCTCTCCTGGAGGCCTTGAACGGCCCCCTCAGCACCTCCTCGGTGAATCCTCCTCCTCTCAACTCTGGCCCCAGCCACGTTTCTGGAGTGCTGCCCCCGTACAGCAGTGAGCCTCACCCGGCACCGGATCGCTCCATCTCCCCTCTAGACCAGTCCAACTCCAGTGAGGGACTCAAACTCAAGAAGAGTGGTTCAAAGTGAGTGTTAGTAACAGTTAATGTTTGTCTGGGAAACAGATGTCTTTGGGACACAGGAATATATAAAAAAAAATCAATGTACTGTTGTCTCCCCTTCTGTCACTTGTGTCAATGAAGATGTATTTAGTGCTACTTTGTGTTTATTTGTTCTTAGCAAAAAAATACCTTGAATATTTAAATGCTGAAGTAAGATTTGAACTAGATTTCAAACTTATAGTTAACGTACAGATGGTGTTTTTTAATTGTTCTTTTCTGTGTTTTTACATCCAACCCACTCACTGTTACTTTGGTCTGAAGCTTATCCATTATGTTGTTCATCTTAGGTCACTCTCCCAGAATTCCTCTGTTCTTCCCGAGGAGGAGGATGAGAAGTCTTGCAGTGAATCTGAGGCCGACCGCCACAAACCCACCGTGGACCAGCAGGAGGTGTGTTTGTGTGTGTGTGTGTGTGTGTGTGTGTGTGTGCTTGTGCTTGTGTGCTTGTAGAACAACACAAAATACATTATTGTTCGGATACATTTAAACTTCTAAAGGTTGTGGATGTGTGTTTGGGGAACATGTGGTGTTGTGAGCGCTTCTCTTAACTCTGTGTTGTTTTACAGAGTGGAGTGACTCCAGACAGCGAGAACCTGACTCTTTCCTCGTCTGGAGCCATCGACCAGTCGTCCTGCACGGGGACCCCGCTCTCCTCCACCATCACCTCCCCTGAAGGTGCAAACATGTTTGTCTTTCTCTACCTAACCTAAAGCTAATTCTAACCAAGTCAAAAACCTTCAAACAGCCCTTTGAAGCAGTGGGAACCAGCCAAAATGTCAAAATTAGTTTCAGAAAAATATTTTTAGGATGCGACCGGGAGAGGCTAAAACAACTCATTCTGCTGCATGGATCATTTTAACATAAATAAATCAGAAACTTAAACCACCAGAACCTGGATGGCTTTTTGACCCAAAACAGGAAGAGAGGACTGTTGTTCCAACTGGAATGAAAGGCTCTGTGAAATGATCACTTCAAACATGTTTATTCTTTTCTACAAAGCTCCTCTTCCACCTGTCTAAGGTCTGGAATAAAGAAGATGGGATACTCTCAGCTAAATACACAAACAAGATACAGCATGTTAGTTAATGAGCCTCAGAGGTAGGTTCATGCTAAGCGACCAACCTCCAGAATCTGGCTCCGTACTTACTGCAACGTGCACAGACACAGGAGTGTTAGCGATTTTATTCCCTAAAAGAAAGTTTATCAGCCTATAATGTATAACTATTCCTGTAATTTGATAACGAGACAATAGAAAAAACATTTCTTCTTTGCCCACTATTCAGAAAGGGCGATCATCTGCTGTATGTGTGTTCTGCTGTTGCTAATTCTGTGAGAGTAGGGACTACTCCTACAAATGTTGGAGGTCTCCCACGCGGCAACCAGGTAATAAAAAGTCCTCCGACCCGGAGCCCGACCGTGATGTGTGTCTCCGTCTGTCTGTCAGACCCAGTGAGCAACAGCCTGGTCCAGTCAGTGATGTCCTTGGACTCGTCCCACTCGCAGCACTCCCACATCAGCACTGACACCATGTCCTCCATGTCAGGGTCCTACCTGGCTGGGGCTGAAGGCGAGCCCGGGGGGGACGAGGGGGGAGTTGCTGAGGGCGAGGAGAACCAAGATGCCCCCATGGAGAGCCGGGGACCATCGCAGCAAGACGGGGTGAGGAATCTGGGGATGGATGAGAAAATTGGCTTTAAGATCCAGAAATGTTAAAATAAATAGGTTGGACTGTCTCCCTTTTGGACCTTTTCTTTCATTCAGGAGTTTTCCCAGGAGCCAAAGTACTCAGTGGCAGTCAAGGAGCAGGACTCAGAGGTCAGCAACTCACCTTCCTCCTCATACTCAATTTGTATGTATCTTTAACTTGTATCAAGTCTTTAAAAGCTTCTTTCCTGTTTTCTCCAGGGAAACGACATCACTGAAGAGGACTGCTCCTGCCCGTCGAATGGGAAAGGTAACTATGGTGTACATCCTTCACCTTTCACCCCTGACCTCTCTCCCCCCTTTGCATTGTGTTGCTCTTTGGCTGTGTGGAAAATAAATACACCTTTTCATTGCTTTCTGTAAACTTTTTAGAATCATGGCTGAGTAACGACAACCCTTTCCAGTAAAAGGATCCTTTGTCAGATATTGTCCTCTAGATGGGGCAGTCCCTTTCAAAATGCATGTCATGCTGGCTGAAACCATTGCAACATGCACTATCTGCACTGGAGTGTATGGCTTATCAAACAGCATGTGTGCACTAGAACCTCCGTCTACTCCACAGTGAAGGCTAGGCTCTCAAGACCGACCTAATAAAATACTGAAATGACTCAACAATTCCAGGACCAGTTGTCACTGGTTGTCCCACTGTAGTCTTCCTCTGTGGTCACAGAACTGAACTGGACCTAGAAAAAACTAGCTCCTCGAATCGGATTCTAACACTGATCAAAGATCACTGTTTCATCCAAAAAGACTCCGGCTTTAGTTAAGAAGAGAACTTTGAAGTTCTGCGTCGCCTCTATTACCTCACAGGCAAATCCCACCGGAGACAGAAAACAGTCCTCGTCTTTTATTTTGTAAAAGGATAAACAGTAAAACGTTCTGTCTCAGACTGTGTAACAATGCACGGTCTGGATCCTCCAAAGTCTGTATTTCTAGACCGATATGTCATAACAACAAAACCTGTTTCAATAGTTCCTCCAAATTCATCAGATAAGCAAAAAGGACAAAAGACCCACAATCTGCAGCTCCTCTCTGCTATATGCAACTTTATAATGAGTTTCAGCTCATTGCTCAGCTGAGGGCTCAAATGAATGTTTTCAGAAATAAAGCAGTAAAAACCGGCTCAGTACCAAACAGCAGACACAGTTGGAGGCCAGCGGGCAGCGGGTGAACATAGTGGAGCATTTCGCGGCTAAAGTCCAGAGTTGGTACGGATCCAAAACAGAACTAAAAGAGAGTGAATATTTGACTTATTTTATTTGTAACTGCTGGATATTTGTAACTCCTGTCACACAGCTGACAGATCAGATGGGGGAAAGTCTATTTCAGTGTCTTTTATTTATATTATTCTCATGTTTTACAATCAGTGTTTCTTTATCACTGAGTTTTAAATACCGGTCATCACGTAATTAGCCAAAAATATCAACATATTCCAATCGACTGGAGCGCCCTTCATTCGCAACAGGACATGAGAACGTACAGGCATCCTGTGTTGTCTAGATGAGGTTCTGCTGCACACAGGCTTGCATTTGCATGATTTGCACCATTGAATGAATATTTGTGTTTACATGTGTGTGTGTGCTTTAAAATATGTCTATGAGTTTTATCATTTCCATGTTTATGTGCTAAAATGCATCTTTTATTTTGCTGCTGCTGCATCATGAAGGGCAAGCTTCTTCATGCTTCATCTGTGTGTGTTTGTGTAAGTGTGTGTGTCTGTGTGTGTGAGTATGAGAAAGAGAGAAAGAGGGAAAGTGTTGTGGTGTACAGAGAGTGTGAGTTAATCACGAGAGAGGCTTGAAGCAAAAACAATAAGGTCACCTTCATTAAACAACAGTTTTAAACTTGTATATGTAAATTAGTGTGTGTGTGCGAAACACCTGGGGCCAGACTGAAACAATCTACCCGTGTACCGGAGTTACCGAATGACCTTTCAGTTCTTTAGGAGACCAATGCTGCCACCTGTGCTGCCTGACAGACTGTGAATGTGCACACGCGCTGCAGGATGTTATGTTTGCATCTGCCGCCAGACAGCTTCTGTATGTGCCCTGTCTGTGTCTCTGTGCTGGGCTGCCAATCATCCAGTCATCCTCTTCCTCATTAACACACACACACACACACACACACACACACACACATACACACACACAGGCATGAGGGACTTAATTAAACATGTCAGCATCTGTTATCTTGCCATTCTGGAGAGGGCATAAAAATGCTCATGCAGACACTCGGGTTAATATTTTCTGTCTCATCTTAATTAATGAGGAAATCAAAGCTAAATTTAGAAGCTCTTTGGCTCCAGTGTGTCGTGCTTTAGTATCAGCACTGTGTTGAGTCATGAGCTAAGAGAGAGAGAGCAAGAGTGGCATTAAGACAACATGGCAGATTATTTTAACATATACACAAACATTAAATGATTTATGATTTATATATTATTTCAATTTACAGTGTGACTAGTTTTGACAATTAAGGCTAACTTTTAAAGTGGTAAATCTGAGTATATCAAATATTTAAAAATAACAGGAGGTCACATTTATAAAAACATCGTGATATATGTTTATATGATATTTTACTCTATGATATTATACTATATTAAAATAAATGTGAATATAAAGGGTATCAGTATGATTTGCCACCTTTACACATTAAAAAAAAATTTACTAATACATCTATGTACAACTGAAAAAAATCCCCAAAATCCCAGTTCTTAGAAGAGACAGAAATCTCTCCCGCTATATTGATAGTAAACTAGAGGGCAAGGTGAGCGTCGCTTGTTTTTCTTCTCTTTTCTGTGAACACTTAGCATTTTGTCTTCCTGTCTAATTAAATTGTGAAAAATGAGCAATAATCACATCACATGATCACTCAACTGGATTATGGAATATTATAAATTTGTTAGAATTCATGAAGCTTCAGACGAAATTGAAAACACCAGGATTCTTTGTGTCTCAGACATACACACACGCACATTTCACCTTCCAGAAAGTCTTATAAAGACGGCGAGCATCAGAGCGAATCCCTTGATTTTGGTGTCCTTTTAAATCCCACGTCTGAGTCAGATACATGAAAAAATGCAGAAGAATCCTCATTTATTATTTTATTTACGCCGTTCAAGCATGGCCAAACTCACCCCTCCGCCTCTGACACCCTGCCCCCTCCCTCCCACACCATGCCTGTCCCACTCCCCCCCCTGCTGTGCCTGGCTGCTCTTGTTTGACCTTTGCCCTCGCTTGCAGGTGGGCGGAGCAGGTGTCCAGAGTTGGCCAATAACAATCAGGGCGTCGCCCTCTGTGACACGCCCTCTTTGGGGTTGGATAATGAGCAGGCTACCGACAGCCGATTCGCCGGTGAGTGGCAACCTCCCGAACATGGACCGATGAGAGCTGAGGACTGGGCGGGAGAGTGAGGGGAGTAGAGAGGGTGGGTGAGGTGAGGAGAGATGGAGGAGGGGAGGAGATGTGAGGAAGATGAGAGACAGGGTGCTTGCTATGCTAACATGCATGCACACTAAAGCCCGACGGAAACAAGAAAAACTAATTAGATGTTAAATTTAGTCACAGTTAGTGATCAAAGAGGAAAGTTTTGTAGCAATTATGCCCGGCATGAAGATCTGGAGCCTTCCTTCTTCTCTTCATCCCGACACTTTGGTGTTGTTCTGCTGCTTCATTGCTTTGTTTCAGTACCGGTTAGCCGTGCACTCTCTGCCCCCTCTCCTCCTTTACCTGAAGCCCTGGTGTTTGAGCATGTGTGTGTGTGTGTGTGTGTGTGTGTGTGTGTGTGTGTGTGTGTGTGTGTGTGTGTGTGTGTGTGTGTGTGTGTGTGTGTGTGTGTGTCTGACGAGCGCTTTCCGCATGCTGTGCTTTCTGTTTGTATGAGTGTGAGACAAAAAGAGTCTGGTCCATCCCAGAGTTTGAAGTTCATGTTTCGCGTCTGCCAGCTCCAAGCCGCTTCGCCAAACACCTGCAACTCATTCTCACACCCTTCCACCTTCCCTCCCGTCCTTTCCTAAACATCCTCCTCGCTTTGTATCACGGAGCTGGTCCCTGTGATGAGAGCTAAAGGTGTCGATTTAGTTTTAGATTTCCTTTATTTACTCAAGTGTCGATTTTAATAAATATTGTGGGTTCAAACTCGCTTGCTAAGCTCTGCATCCTTCTTGTAGCTCTCAGCCACTAAAACCCTGATTTATCATCATCACCTTGAACCTCACGTCACCTCTTTGGTCTTTTATGGTGGATGGTGTGACATGTTTTCTCTTTCTGTGTCGTAAAAGTGTTCTGTTATCTCTCTGTTTCTCTCTTTACCCCTTCGTCATTCTTCACATCTTTTTTCACGTCTCTTCCTGGACATTTTCCTCCCGACCCCTCTCCGCTTTCTTTCTCCTCTCTTCCTTCTTTCGCCTTCTTTCGGATGGACAGATGAGGAGTCGTGCCCAGTGCACATTGAGGACTAGGGATGGAGTTATGGTTAGATGGTAGGTCAGACATCAGAGTCGTGTATTGTGTAGTTTGCATGAACCATATCTGTTTGCCGTGATTCAGTTTGATTCTCGATGTTTACCCACATACATACAGTAAGTACAGTTATATCTAAATATCTTTAAAAATGTGACGATTGCTTTGTCCTCGCTCTTTTTGTACAGCATTTATCTTAATATAGCTTTCATTGTATTTGATCATACTTTCAATTTGCACAGTCATAGTCAAGTTAGGTATCTCTCATTGCTGATATCACTTTGAAGTTCTCTGGTCGAGGCCTATCAATAATTAATTTCAGTCCTTGGTGGATATCGACTTGTTCACTGTGAGTTCGATGTTCCATGTTGTCGGTTGGCGAGGCTTTCAGTTGCTTCTCACTGAAATGAACCGTATCACAGGCCACGAGGACTGCATTGTAAGGCTTGGTGTGCAAAGGTTTATTATCTTGGGCCAAAATTATTATGATATCGAATACTAATTCAACCAAGTGCTGTGTAGTTTAAGAGAGAGAATCATGTCCTCTGCAAAGGAACACGTCAAGAGTGTCTGAGCTGCTGGTCTCCAAACCAGACTCCAGGATGAGTAATCAAATATTTGAGTGTTTTACAGCATGAGAAGAGAGCGGGAGACTCAAAACCGCTTTTTGTGACACATATGTTGACAGATAGGGTGAGTGCAAATTAAACAATGGTTTGATATATTGATTCTACTTTGAGAGCAGTGTTTGAGCCCACCACGGTCTGACCAAAAACATGCAAAAGAAAACGTGAAATAATGTGTGTTGTCTTCCACCACTCTCATGTAAATATTTACAGATGAGTTTTGCGCATGAAGAGAGACAGTTTGTGTCGCTGATTCTACAGTTAGGTGGAAAACCGTGTAGATACATTTCGTACATAAAGAGTGAGTCAGTACTCTGCTCTCTTGTAGCTGTGACATTCATTTACACCGAGGAAATACAACTGTGTCCTCAAGAGGTTTGAGGTTTCGCAACATAACCCTCTGCTCTTTCTCTCTCTCTCTCCGTCTTCTTCTCTCCTTCAGGTCGGATGTACCTCGGAGGCTACATGCCTGTTGTGGAGCCCCTCCCCCCCCACACCTTCACCATCAACATCAACCTGGAGGAGCAGGGGCCTGAGAACAGGGACGGCCAGAGTCCGAAGCATCCCCGCCGCGGACCACTCATTGTGTAACACACTCAAAACAAACACACACCAAAACACACAGCCTTCTCCGTCCAGCTCTTCTTCTTCTTCTTCTTCTCACCCTGCCATAGTGCTGCATCGCTGGATACTGTCCTCACTGAGCAGGGACCCCCCCCCCCCCGCCCTTCCCCTACTCCATCTGTCGCCATTTGTTGTTGCTGAAACTCACAGGAAGAGGAGGGAAGAGGAACAGAGGGGGATCACATGTCGTCTGTGCACTTTTATCTCACAGGAGTTGTTTGTTTTGTCTGTGACTTGTGGGCTTTATTAGCCTTCTGCTACGTTAATATTTATTACATGTAGGTCTAACAAATGAGATCTGTGTCTTGTGACACTATCTTTAGAAAAATACCTGCTGCTCTTTTCCTTTCCTCTCCTCTCCTCTATAACCAGCTCAACAGTCAGGGGCTACTGTGATGGGCAATCTGATTTATTACTAATGTCCTTCTTCTTCTCTCTTATAAACTGTGTGATGAACGAGTGTTCGTACACTATTTAAAAGTCAGCCACACCGGACTACCTTACCTTTAGTGAACACCTGCGGACTCCTCTCTTTGGATCAGGGAGCTCCCTCCTCAACTTCGCATGCAGCTTTTGACCTCTGTTGATGTTTTCCTCTCATGATTTTCAAAAAACATCTGCTGAACGTGAACACAGAAGCGGTGGACGATACTGGAACAAATACTGTCCAAAATAAACAGAAAAGGACTGACGACGACAACAAAAATATACTTCCTCACACAGAATGTAGCACGATGAACGTGGATCATTTAGAAAGGAAACAATATGGGACAATTAAATTGTCATCTATACTGGAATGAAACATGAACTTTTAACTCTAAACTGGTTCTCCAAACTCACACACACACACACACACACACACACACACACACACACACACACACACGCCACGCCATGCCACCCTCTCCTTCTGCAGCTCCATCTTAGCATGTCAGTATTAGCGTATTGCAACTCGAAACCAACAAGTACAACCAAGCAATACAGATGCTGAAGCTGGGTCTCCTGCAGGAGGAGGCTCATATGCAGGTCACACAAAAACTGTGTTTCCACTCGCCTGTTGCATTAAAATCCAAACATTTCAATGTGTTTAATTGTTATTTTTTTAATCAAAATGTTGCCATTTCTTTTGTGAGAAAAACATACGTATACTTTGAACCCCTAAACGTGAGATTTAGGCCATAATGCGGTTAGTTGGCATTTTGTTCATCTTCATATTAATTTCACCTCAACGAGCCCTTTTCTCCTCGTATGTGAAGCTTCTTGTTGTTTTGGTTTTGTATGACTTTAATGCATATCTCACCCGTTGTTCTCTGTTGTTTAATTTGTTGCAAAACGCTGTGTTGTTTACTAGAATGTGAATGAAAATGATGAAAAGTTTGACACACTTGCACACACACATAACAAAAACTGAAAAGGGCCGACATCAACATTTAATGCCCTATTCTCTGTTTCCTAGACGACACACTTTGCGGAGCATGAGGCGATTGTAGAGTAAGCATGTTAGTCTAGGTCAGCCTGTACCCTTCTGTAGAATACTTGATGGATCATTGCATACACAATAAGCCGGATCATATCCATCTGAAGTGTTATATATCGGTGGCTGGCTCCCTATTCCCTTGACCTGAGCTGTTACGGTCAAGGACTGCACTTCTATATCCAAGCTGCAAACAGATGTGATCACAGTCCACATGTGTAGATTTAGCCGTTCTCCGGCACCAGTCTCAGAATGGGATCAAAGAAGTGGGTCCTGAATCTGCAGCAAGACCCCCACTTTTCTATAACTAAGGGTGAACGTGTCAAAGAAAAACATCATAAGGACAATAAAGTTTTTGCAACTAAATCCTAAGAGTGATGTGATGTTTACTTAAAATGGGAAAGACTCATTACTCAGTGAGGGTTATGTTCGGTTCAAGTGGCTGAAGATGAAGCACGGCTCCGAGATGTTTCCTAACATGGTCACCGAAATGAAATTCTCCTCGCTGCTTCATACAATCATTTTTTGGACTCTGCTCTGCAGCTTTTCCCCACCACAGAGTTCAATTTTTTTCCCTGCCCCTCATGTAAATAACTCCTTATGCCTGGAAATAACCATCTTTCCCACAAAAAAAGTTCAAATATCTGTCTGCATTATTTGCATTTGACAAAATAGTTATTTTGTATTATTTTTTAAGCATCTTATATGCAAGCAGCAAAATGTGGCAAGCCCTGTCTCCATACACATTATTTAAAACACTGTCAACAATTTACAATAAAGAAACAAAACCAAGAAATAAAACAAAAAAACAAAGCAAGAATGTTTCATATTATTTTAAAAGTGCACCAATCAATATATTCACGTTAACAAAAGATCAATTTACTGTGTCTTAAAGTCAAGCCACAGAGAATGATCCCTTTACGAAGTGTTTTATCATCTTTCAGCTCATTGTTTTGTGGACGGCTCTTATCCGTGTGGCGTTGGGCTGCAGCAGGAACACAAATCAATCAGGACATCTTTTAACTTCCCACTAAACATCGTAGAAACTGTCATTTGTTTCCCCAGATTTCTTCACAGACTCCCAGTTTACCTTTTAGTTGTTCTTTCTCTCTTGTGTCACTTTTCCACCCAGGGCACCAATGTCAAACAATACATTTCACACTCCTTTAAGAAGTAAACTACTTGTTTACTCAATTTAATTGTTGATTCATTTTATTACTGATTGTTCGCTGATTAAAAGTCCAATAAAAAAAATGATTATACATTTGAATATCTTTGGTCTATGGATTGTGGATCCGACCAAACGAAGACGACGAGTATGAACATCAGGATTAGTTGTTCATAAACTCCAGTGTGAGAACAGAAGTCCACTAAAATACAAAACTATTGTACAAACATTGTCTCAGAATTGAAACTGCAACAGCACAAAGTTACTTACCGTCCAAAGAGAGACTTTATACATCAATGAGTCATCTGCTTTCACGCTGTCCATCAAGTCATTACCACGTCGTCTTTTGTGATCAAGTTCCACTTTAATTTAATTATACGATCTCATGCGATGTTTAGCCCTGCATGTGTCTGTTTGGTAACTGCAGTTTTACACCCGCTGTCCTTTAGTGTCGAAATCTGCTGCAAGCGAGCAGTACATTCATATTAGGTCTCCTTCCAGATGGAGGAAAGCTCCCCACCTGCCTTTCCCTCAGTTGTGTTATTTGTTACCTTCAATCTGCCTCTGACTCCAGAGAGAAACCGAGGCCTGTTAACCAATGACGATGTCAGTTCCTGCAGTCCACTTGTGGGAGGAGCTTCTCATTTCAGGCAGAGGTCATTAATTCAGCCTTCATCAGTTTAAATCAAAGCTTCACAGATTCAGTCTGGTTTTACAGCTGGGACACCCACTCGACACAGAGCTGCTCTAACACACACAGACACACACACACACACACACACACACACACACACACACACACACACAGACACACAGCTGTCGATATGATGCACCTAACTTTTCTCCTGATCATCTTCACAGGTGAGACTTTGTGATGTGTGAGCATGTTTAAGGTGTGTTAATGTGTTTGAACCTTGGAAATATGTTTAGGTTTTGTTGACTTTAGTTGCAGTAGAGTTTTCCATCATTCCAGCAGTGTTTATATCTGTTTTATAATCTGTTTGAGAATGTGGATCCTGTGCGTGCTGTCTCGGAGCCACGAAGGTTGAACCAAAAACGGTCAACGCCATGCCTTCTTTGGTTTGCCTGCTTCACGCTGCTGTTTATTCTGATACTGTTTTTAAAACAGTGCTTCATTTAAAGAAGAAAAAACAACAACAAATTATCAGAAATCCAGAAGCCCCCTTTTATCAAACAATCTTATTGACAATCTGAAGAATGTACGGAGAAGATTAGTCTACAATATCATGGCTTTCGAATCCAGTGAATCTAGTGTGGTTTTCTCATACGCTCAACATTTTAAATGTCAAACTAATAAACACCTCCAGTTGTTCACACAAAATATCATTTACCATCAGTTACAGTTATGGAGCATGTGTTATATAATCAAAGGATTAGCATACAGACATTGCAAACAAATGAAATAATACAAATCTATTACTATAATATTTAATAAAAAGAAAGAAGAAACACTACAGCCAGGCAAACTAAGAAACGTATTTTTCTCTTGACATTTTAAGACAAAACATCTTTCTCATAACTTTTTTAATGGAGATGGCTCGTTCTCTGAGGAAGTGTGTAGTTACCAGGATGTCGTGGACTACTTGAACCTGACTGCAGACAACAGTGTGTTCAAAATGACCCGACCCGTTCTGGACTACACACACCCCACCGTGGTGCAGCTGGACATCATCCTCTATGCCATCCTGGCTGTGGTAGGTGCTGCATTATCGGGTTGGTGCATCATTCACCTGCTAAATGTTGCAAATCAGTTGATCTGTTCTGACGTGTGTGTGTGTGTGTGTGCTTATTCACAGATTGAGAGAACGCAAACTTTTATTCCTTTTGTCTGGGTAATAATGGTGAGTTTTGATTATTTAAATGCAAATAATTCTTCGTTTCCTCCGTGACACTTTGTCTACATCTCACTATCTCTTCTTTTTTTCTGGTAATCAATTTATTTCAGATGTGGAACAATGAGCGTATTTCATGGGATCCTGCTCAATTCTGTGGAATCACTCAGATTTCAGTTCCTATGGAAATGCTCTGGAAACAAGAGCTCTTCATCTATGAGATGTGAGCCTGCCGCACACACAGATACTGTAGTTTATTCAAAGATATGCGCAAAAACAGGAGGTGCTCCATCTTCTATTCATTCAGTTAATGATTACTGTGAAATATCTTGTAGTTTCAATGATTTACACATACAACATGAACATATTGTGTGTGTGTGTGTGTTTGTCTCAGGATACAAAAGGATGACTCCATTCACAATCTGTACATGTACCGTGACCCATGATGGGACGGTGGTTGCTGGAGAGGGAATGAAGGTGGTCAGCACTTGTGAATCTGCAATACACTGTGGTGAGTGTCGCGTACGACTGTGTGGTCCATGGCTGTCTGGGCTGAATCGGTGTTGTTACCACCTCCGTTCAATCAAACCTTCTCCCTCTCTCCTCAGTCGACGAGATCCGCCTCTTTCCTTTCTCCAACTCGTCTCGGGTCAACCAGTTTTCCAAAGAGCTGATAAAGGGTCAGGGAGAGTGGGAGTTCCTCCGAATGTCCGTCACCAGCCACAATTTCACATTCGCCAACAGAATGTATGAAAATCTTGTATACACTGTACGTATGTATATATACACCTATATGTATATAGAGTGAGGACCCAAATAGGGTGAGGGGGGAGGCGGGGAAAGCACCCCCGGGCAGCGCCATGGTGTACAGTCCTGACAGCTAGTTACTTATTTTGTGCTCTTGAATTTTTTATTTGGGTGTGCAAATTACCAAAATGTAATTTGAACAATATTATCGATTTAAATACATTGTGCTCTCGGATCAAAAAACGTTTTATAAATTACACATTACATACATATTAAGTAATTCAAGAACAAATTAATTATTGTATTGATGGAGGGTGATTTATCGTATTAGCCCAATTAATTATATACTGTATATTTGTTTCAATATATCTAAATGTTTGAAACCCATATGACATCCGCATATTGAGAACTATGTGAAAATGGTCTGATGGGTTACCATGCAGCCTGTTTGCCATAAGAAGGATCAAAGTCTCATGTAGGAAAAGTTATTTAAGAGGCCTAGCAGGTGTATAGTGAGGATGGGATTACTACTCCTGACGCCTTGAACCCCCGATGATGTTGGTCGACCTTGTCTGACCTTTGAACCTATTTTCTTAGTTCACCATGAAGAGGAGGCCCCTCCTCCATGTCACCAACTTCCTGTTGCCCATCCTGTTCTTCCTGATTCTGGCCCTCGCCTCCTTCTTCATCGCAGACCATCGAGGAGAGAAGCTGGGCTTCAAGGTCACCGTGCTGCTGGCCATCTCCGTCCTGCTGCTCATCCTGAATGACATCCTGCCCTCCATGTCCAACAAGACTCCACTCATAGGTGCTGACTCACGCTTCAAGGGGCATCCTGCTCACTGGATTATGATTCAAACAGTCGAAACAAAAACTACTTATTGTGTGTTTCCTCCTCCCAGCGACCTACTGCATCGTGATTTTTGCTCAGCCTGCTGGAGACGATCTTGGTTACATATCTCATGGACAAAGACTCTGAATCCCAGGAGCAGCTCAGCCTGAGTGACGACAGGGAGGTCAATCGAGAGACAGTCAGAGTCAAGGACCGTAACACAGGTGAGAAACAGATCTTATCAGAAGCTCCTTGAATTGAAATGTCTGGGGGAATTTTCCTGCTTTTGGTTTAGTTTAAGTTTATAATCTTGAGGTAATCGAGGCCTTGAAACCTAACTCTCGATAACTTGTAACTGGGGATCTTTTTTATGTTTGGTCATGGAATAAATTAGAATCACACAGACTATTGTTTCCAGTGGTTTTTACATGCAGCATAATTGTGAATCATATTCCAACAAACCTGCTGTGTGTTTTCAGAGGAGAGACAAACCCGCCGTTTGTGCGTAAGCAAAGCGTCTCATGAGGCTCATGAGTTGTTGCCGGTGGCTCAAGAGGTACAGACATTACAGGTTAAAATAAAATATCACTATCACAAGATGTTTGACTCTCTTATGTGTTTAAAACTAAGAGCAAGCACTTTCCCCATGATTCCTTTTGCTTTAACTGAATTTGTATGCAGTGTTGCTTTAAAAATATACCTTCAGGCTTCGATTTAGAGTTTACCTCAAATAGCTACACGTGGATACACAAGCACACACACACACACACATACACACACATATATATATATATATATAAATATATATATATATAATTTAACTACGATCACACAGAGGTTTTTATGCACATTTTAAATCTGCCAAACATTTCTTTACTGGAGGAAAAAAATTAAATGCACTTGTGTTGCAATGTAAACAAACTAAACACGATGTACATGAAGCACGTGACTTAAGTCCACCGAAGAGACGAAAACTCGACTGTGTGGCGTGATGTTTTACTTCATAAAACAAACATAAACGTTTAACATATAGTTTTCTCTCGTTCGGCGATTTCTCTTCTGTAATGGTGTCATGGCAACCGACTACTAATTTCTATAAAGATGAATCAGGAGAAATTATGTATCTTTATCACTTAAGTACATTTTATTACACTCCAGTCAACATTGTCGTGATAACATGGAAAACATATCAACATATTTACATCGTCTTACCCCAAAAGTCCTGATTCAACCCTTTAAAGTCTTAATCACTCGGCCTGTACAGAAGTAGATAACGTAGACAAGAGGATTTTGTCCACCTGACTGGATGCATGAATAATCCCAGTCTACTCCTGCTGTGTGCAGGTTGTCAACAGCCTTCAGTCCGTAGAGTTTACCTTTATGCAACCTCTATATAAGCACATAATGTAGAAATCGTACTGGAGAATCTAGAAGTCGTGCCACGTTCTGTGGAGATTAAACTTTACTGTCTCCGGTTCAAACCTTCACTTTTCCTCTTGATCACAGACGCTGACCTCACTGACGGCATATCTCTTACACTGTAACATTTCACATCATTTCCCTCCACTCAGACCAACAGATCTGTCTAGTTTTAGTCTACTTTCACCTCACAGATCATCTATCACTCGGACTATAAACCAATCTGATAACCTGATATTGTCCAGTCATAAACACATCATCAGAAAGAGGACTGTGGCAGTATTGCAGTGGATGCACTCAGTAACAAGAGGAGACAAAAACATGTGCACACACATCACTCAGGCACATTTTAATGTTTCACCACATTGAATTACAGTAGATGCAATTTAGTTTGAACCATGTTTACAGGAAACGTTGGTCGTTTTGGTTGTTTTTCTTCAGAAGCCGCGGAGTCTTACAAATGCCCTTATTAGGAGCACTAAATGTAGCAGAGCAACTGGATTACTTCTGTCTCATGTATCTCATGTACATTCAGGATATATTTAAAGTTTGAGCAAATAGGACTTAAAGGATTAAGTGAAACCATAGCTTGAACTTTGTTTTCAGTTCAACGTTCCAATTCGTCCAATATTTCGGTTTATGATCAAATAGCTGTGAGTAAATCCTCAATGCAGTTTGTTAAACAGGCTCCAGAGAGATGATACAGTAACTGTGTCTTTATTAATATAAGTTTGACACCATTCAATCGACTGAAAACATTTTACGATAATTTGTTGTCAATAATTTAAGTGCATGTTTATACCAGGAGACCACTCTGGTACACTGGTCTCGTGTCCAGCTGTTATCAAACTTTATGAGTCATGAACGTCTTCTGAAGAATATTTTGTATTTTAATCTCATGCTTGTCCTCAAACAAATGCAGCACTTTGTCATCAGAATGTGCCTGCCTCAGTAACTCCTAGTACATTTAGATGTTTAACAATAATCAATACTCTTGTAACATCTACATTTGTTTTGGTTTCTTGGCTTTTATCTCATACTCAATATATAATACAACACTTTGTGTCTGTATAACAATACTAGAAGAAACAAAGGTGGACAACAACTCTGTCAAAGGAGTTGAGGGAGAACAATTGAATTATTGTATTAATTATATATTTACTTTAATCAGCTGATTAAACCCTTGACTAAAACCAACAGTTTCAGTTTGAGGTTTTTATGTTGAGATGATCAAAAGAAGAGTACTTTAAATAAAGATTAAAAGATCCACAACCTGTAACACAGAGGAACACAGGAGAGTTGACAGAAAACACACTTTTAATTATATTCATCCTGATGATGCAAGGAAAACATTTAAAAGTGAGTAATTACATCAGTATTAATCATGCAATCGTTGTTGTGGACAAATTCAATCAGACGCATTGTACAAGCAACTTCTTTATTTGCCATCATCATCATACTGTGCTGCTACCTGGACCTTTTTTTTGTTTAGTTCTTTTAGTTTCTTTTCAGATTTGAGCCCATCAGCGTCCTCTGGCTGTTGCGCTGTCCCGCCACTAGGTGGTGTGCTCCGCTCTCTGACGGCCAGCTTTGTATTTTAACATTCCCCTTCTTTTCCAGGAGTGAGATCAAAGGTGTGCTAAAAAATGTGAATCAAAATGTTGCCTCCAAATGCAAAGATCTAATTGCTCTATATTACCTGGAACCCTAATGTGACACTTGTGTCAATAAATAATATGATCAACTACATGTAATATAATTAATCAGCAATTAAACATATCGATAAAAGAATAATCCACTTCAATAACCTGTATAACATTTTAAAAACAGGGTAAAGCTGCCTATACGGCCTACACATCAAAACCTGTGAACATTGTGAGAATATACAGCGATGCATGCAAGCTCATGCATTTTTAAATGGATTAATTTGAAATTTGGTTTATGTGACTCTCCCACCAATGTGGCGCTAAATTGTGAAATATTAGTCTTTCTCAAACGATGATGTAACAGCGAACTCTTTTCAGTTTCTAGAGAAATGCTCTGGTAACCAGACCTCTTCATTTATGAGACGTCTCATGGCAGTTTGTGAAAAGATATGCAAAAACCATGCAGCACCCATCTGATTATCCTGCTCTGCCTGGAGCTAAGGAAAACAAAATCCACCTGCAGCTCATTTATATGTTAAATGTCATTTGTTTGATTTGGATTTACAGCTGGTGACATGCCGGACAAAGTCGATAGGTTTCCGAGCTATAGCTCTTCAACATGAATTAATTCAATACCTATACTGTGATGAATAACTTCTTTATTTACCTTCTTTATTAAAATACACACAAGACTTCCTACTATTGTCAAGAGAAATGATGAGCAAACATCATCCTGAGGAGGAGCTTCATCCTCTATTCTTTCAGTTCATGATTAATGTGAAATAACGTGTCGCTTCAACGTTGTGCAAATATGACATGAACATATTTTGTGGGTGTTCGTGCATCAGGACACAGAAGGATTGATCATCCCTCATAATCTGTGAGTGTCACATGATCTGATCTCATCCGTTATCACCTAAATGTATTGTAGTGTACTTTTCCAGATTAAAAAACGTGTGCTCGGGTTTGCTCTTAAATTGCAGTCGTGCAAATTAACAGGAAGAAATGTCAAAGTAAATTTAGTTTTGAAATGTACTTAATTAATGTATAATTTAAACACCGTCAGTTTTGTGAATTTCATAATTTGTGCTCTCGGATTATACATTCTTAGATTACTTGAACATATCTCCAAACAGTATTTTCTCAACAAAACTCATTTCAAACTCTTGAATTCGGTATTTTCAAATTACTACTTTTGTGCTCTGAAATGTTTTAGTTCATGTTAACGCACTGTTTCAACTTTAAGTCTCTCGAGTAATGAATCCTGTGAATCCTTAACAGAGGACAACAACGTGGACCGCTTTACGATAGTCCGTCTCCCCAGATGGAGACTGTGGGTTTAAGCCTGTTGTTGGATTTGACACAGCAGATGTCTTCTTGAGATGACACGCACACACACACACACACACACACACACACACACACACACACACACACACACACACACACACACACACACAGATTCATGTATTTATCGTGAGAGTGCTACCCATTGGCCAAGTGGCACATCGTCTTTTGTTACTTTGACATCATATCTACACACTTCCACCCAACGCTGGGGCAATAGATCAACACATTCAGGAGACATTCTGTAAATATAGTTGTGATATAAACCCTGACCAAAGCCTTTTAGCAAACTGACAGCTTCAGCCAAACTGTACCAAATGTTTAAGTACCAAATTGGATGATGGATCGTTTAACCCTCATTTGAACCATTTCAGTGTTTTCTGTTCATGAAAGTTATTTGTTACACTTTGGTCGCCTAAAAATGTCCCCGCTGTACTTGGCTCCTCCCTCTTGTGTCACTTCTGGATCCAAAGAAACACAAATATGAATGAGGACGAACAGGAAGACAAACTCAACTCTTAAAACCGGTCCACAAACCAATGGGCGATGTTTCGTGTTGACTGTCTACTTCTTTATGGACGGCCTGCGCTGCCCTGCAGTGACCCCTATGCTTTCAGTCATCCAACATCAATTCCTCATATAACAAGGGATTAAAAATGTCCAGCCAGTGGTTTAGTGGTTCTCTCAGTTCCAGTTTGTCCCTCACTTCCTTCACCAGATCTGATCCACACAGTCCGTCTGTGTCTCGGTGAGATCTACTTTCTGAAGACGGTGGGCTTTTACTTACATTCTTCTTAATAGTATGAGTGACATCAATGTTGATGATAAACAAAATAAATACAAACTGACAAAGTAATGGTTTCACTTTAATGGCAGCTTCATAAATACAAAACAAAAAACTACATTTGCCAATGCAGTTTGATCTAACAACACTATATCACCAATAACCTTACACTCTGATGCGATGCTTTTTGATGGTTAGATGTACTTTATTCATCCCAAATTGGGTAATTATTGTGTTACAGCATAAATGGATTACATATACATTACATATATACATTCAATACATGGATAACATACGTTACATATATACATTTAATCCATACATTTATTGAAATTGATCATTAAATAGTAGGCTAACCGAGCTCAATAGCGTGTGACATATTATAAAACCATGTTATTACAGCATAGTGTCTGTCGATCTGTGATCAGTTTCAGGTTTTACTGGAGAATGTATTTTCCACCTTGGGTGCAACATGTTCATTGGCTGCAGTAACTGGACTTTTACCACCAAACATCATTACAGCCCACTTGGTCTGCACCAGGGGCCTCCGAGCCTTTTATTGATCCCCAAAAGACCACGAAAACATGATGTTATGACCACTGCACTCAAAGAAATGACTCATTGGATGAACTCAATTAAATTGTTGGCAGGTTTTCCATCCAATAATTATATGCAACTCCAACTCAAATTTAGCACATCAGTGCAATAAAATGTAATTAAGTTAGTCCAACTCATTTGTATCAAATACATCTCAAATAAAATAACGATATTCATTGAATTAAATTAATTTGTGTTTGTCCAACTCAAAATATAAACTAACAAAATATGCAAACTCTACACAGAAGGAATGCCCCGACTGGGAATTGAACCCACGGCTTTGAGGCGAGAGTGCTAGCCACTACACCACCGTACAGCCCTGAAAGTGTCTTCACCTCATGTAAACAACTGATTTTCAGCTGGCGCATGCGCAAAGGGTAGTCCTCAATGAAACACATTTATTTTGAGTTGATATGCACACCATCTAACCTAAATAAATCTAATAAATGAAAGTATTCATACATTTTGTGTTACACCCATTCAATATAAATATCTTCGTTTTGTAATCGATTTATTTAAATGTATCAAACTATATTTAAATGTGTCACCTCTAAGAAGGGCTTGAATCGTTTTTTTGAATGTGTGGGAGTGACCACTGTCTGGCTCTCAGACCAGGGCCGGAGTGGGGCCACTTTTCAGCCCGGGAATTTCAGGCTCAAGACCAGCCCACTTTTTTCATGGTAGTGGAAATTGGATAAATGAAGCAACAGTTCAGCTCTTACTATCCTGTAGTTCTTTTATTAATACCATGGTCCAACAAATAATGTAAAGGTTAAATACAACAATAATAATCTACTTAAGATGAGAAGTTAACAAAAAATATGCATAAAATAAAAAAAGGCAGAAGGGCATAGCAGGGGTGTATTGTGGTGTGTCAAACTGGAGGTCCCATGCTCGATAAAAAATGAGAATCTGAATCCGATAGATACGGTTAATAATATTTAATGGCAATAAGTCTAAGCAGTAAATTGAAGCTACGATCGTAGGGCCGACCAGAATATTACGCCACAGACTAACAGCAAAGTAGCTGATAGGGAACTGTCTTGTAACCTTCCGACCGTCTAGAGAACGACTTACAATAAGTGCATTCAACATAGAGTACAAACCAAGAACAACAAGAACACAGGAAGCAACACTTCTTCAACTCAGTCAAACCACAAAAGCACCACAATAAGTGCCATCCCAGTGCCACTGAAATGCAACTCTGTGTTTTAATCCAGATATAGTCGGAAAAGATGTGTTTTCAGTCTCTGGCGGAAGATGTAGAGACTTTCTGCTGTCCTGATGTCAGTGGGGAGCTCGTTCCACCACTGAGGAGCCAGGACAGCAAACAGTCTGGATTTCGAGTGATTAGCTCGAGGTGCAGGAGTCACAAGTCGGTTGGCTGTTGCCGAGCGGAGCGAACGTGCCGGGGTGTACGGTGTGACCATATCCCGGGTGTAGACGGGGCCCGATCCGTTTAGAGCACGGTACGCCAGAACCAATGTTTTGAAGCGGATGCGGGCAGCCACCGGTAACCAGTGAAGAGATCGAAGGAGCGGAGTGGTGTGGGTGAATTTCGGGAGACTGAAGACCAGTCGAGCTACTGCATTCTGGATGAGCTGCAGAGGTCAGATGGCCTCAGCAGGTAGACCTGCCAGGAGGGAGTTGCAGTAGTCAAGGCGTGAAATGACCAGAGCCTGGACCAGAACCTGTGCCGCCTTCTGAGTAAGAAGAGGCCGTATTCTCCTGATGTTGTGCAGCATGTACCTACAGGAACGCGTCGTCGCAGCGATGTTGGCTGTCAGGGAGAGTTGACTGTCGAGTGTCACCCCGAGGTTCCTGGCAGTCAGGGTAGGGGCCAACACAGAGCTGTTGAAGGTGGTAGTCAGGTCATGGGTGGGGGAGCCTTTCCCTGGAAGGAATAGTAGCTCAGTCTTGTCAGGGTTGATCTTCAGGTGGTGAGCAGACATCCACTGAGAGATGTCGGTCAGACAGGCAGAGATTCGCGCCGCCACCCGTGTTTCGGCCGGTGGAAACGAGAAGATCAGTTGGGTGTCATCAGCATAGCTATGGTAGGAGAAGCCATGCGAATGAATGACAGAGCCAAGAGAATTTGTGTACAGAGAGAAGAGCAGGGGACCCAGGACGGAGCCTTGAGGAACCCCAGTAGTGAGAGGACAAGGATCAGCCACAGATCCTCTCCAAGTTACCCGGTAAGTGCGGTCGTTAAGGTAGGAAGAGAAAAGCACGAGTGCAGTGCCTGAGATCCCCAGTTCCTGAAGAGAAGAGATAAGGATCTGGTGGTTCACGGTGTCAAATGCTGCAGAAAGGTCTAGAAGGATAAGGACAGAGGAGAGAGAGGCTGCTCTAGCAGTGTGAAGCTGCTCAGAGACAGCAAGGAGGGCAGTCTCTGTTGAGAGGCCTTGAATCCAGACTGGTGAGGGTCAAGAAGGTTGTTACTGTGGAGATAGGAGGACACTTGGCTCAAGATAGCTCGCTCCAGAGTTTTGGAGAGAAAAGGAAGAAGAGAGACCGGTCTGTAGTTGCTGACTTCAGATGGGTCGAGCGTGGGTTTCTTCAGGAGAGGGTTGACTCTCGCCTCCTTCAGAGAGTTAGGGAAACAGCCAGTTGAGAGGGAGCTGTTAATAAGATGGGTGAGGAAGGTCAGAAGGTCAGGAGCAATAGCCTGGAGAATGGGAGACGGGACGGAGTCAAGGGCGCAGGTGGTCGGTCAGCGGAGGTCACCAAGCTAAGAACTTGATTGGGAGACAGGGGGGTGAAAGAGGAAAGAGAGGGGGATGAAGAAGTTAGTGTTGGTGAGGTGATAGAAGATGGATTTGTAAAGGAGGAGCGTATGTCGTCTATCTTGTTTGTAAAGTAGTCGACAAAGTGGCTCGGCAAAAGGGTGGAAGGAGGAGGGGGACAGGGGGGATCAAGGAGGTTGGAAAAGATAGAGAAGAGTTTTTTAGGGTTAGAGAAGGAAGACAGAATTTTGGTCAGGTAGAACGAGCTTTTGGCTGCAGATATAGAGGAAGAGAAGGAGGAGAGAAAAGATTGATAGAAGAGCAAGTCTTCCGCTTGATTCGTTTTTCGCCATTTTCTTTCCGTCGCTCGCAGGGTGGCTCTCTCGGCGCGCACCAAGTCCGACAACCACGGAGCCGGAGAGGATTTCCGAACCGGTCGTGTCTTAAAAGGACAAAGAGAATCAAGAGATGAAGACAGGGAAGAGAGGAGAGTGTCTGTGGCAGAGTTAGGCTGCATGAGTGAGAAGGAGCTAGTTGAGGGGAGAGCAGATAGGACAGAGGAGGCCAGGGAGGAGGGACAGAGGGTGCGAATGTTGCGCCGTACAGGTGCAGAGTCTGTAGATATGGGTGGGTTGTCAGTACCATAGAGCGAGAGAGAGTAAGAGATGAAGAAGTGGTCAGAGACATGGAGAGGAGTCACAGTGAGGTTAGAGGTAGAGCAGTTTCTTGTGAAAATGTAGTCAAGGCGGTTGCCGGCTTTGTGAGTGGGAGGGGAGGAACTGAGTGAGAGGTCAAAGGAAGACAGTAAGAGTAAGAGATCACATGACTTCTCTGTCTGGATGTTGAAGTCACCCAGAAGGATGAGCGGGGGGCCGTGTTCCGAGAAGTTCGACAGGAGGGCGTCTAGCTCTTTCAAGAAATCTCCCAAAGAACCAGGGGGACGGTAGAGAACAACAATGTGTAGTTGAACCGGATGAGTAACCGTCACAGCATGGAACTCAAAAGTCAGTGGGATAAAGAGTGGAAGCGGGTAGGGAGAGAAACACCATTTGGGTGAGGTGAGTAAACCTGTACCTCCACCCCGACCAGAGGGTCTGGGTGTGTGGCTGAAGGAGTAGGCAGAGGAGAGAGCAGCCGGGGTAGACGTGTTGTCTGCTGTGATCCAGGTCTCAGTGAGAGACAGGAAAGTCAAGCGACTGCTCCATGGCAAAGCCAGAGATGAAACCGGCCTTGCGGTTGGCTGACTGACAGTTCCAGAGGCCTCCCGTGACAAGGTGCTGGGTGTGAGTAGAACGGGTAGGAAGGATAACCGAGGAGGGGTTCCGGTACATGAATGAACGAGTCCTATAGTAACTACGAGTTGAAATACGCACAGGTATGGAAAATACACACATATTCACAAAATGGTGGAATACACACCCACCCACGAAGACTCCAACGGAAGACTCCTATGTCTTTGTCCTCCGAGTCTTCGTCCGATGACGCTAAAGACCCGATCCGGTTATGAGCCCATGTTGGTGCCAATTACCTCCAGCCGCGTTGACACCAGCCCTTGCTCGTTGGTATTCAAATGACACTCAATTGAAACCAGGTGATGAGCGCTCGTCCAATCAGTGAAGATTCAGGTGTCAGTAATCAGGACACACCTCTCTACCAAAACAAATCCTAAAACAGTACAGACCAACAATCCAGCAGCTCTAAACAACAAATACAACAGTAACTCAGCAGATAAACTAATTTAAAGAAGACACTTAGCAGGATCCAAGTAGTCAGTAGTCTCGCCTCACAGGTAGAAAATGCACACTCCTATGATAATATCTTGCTATATGTATTAATTTAAAGCACAAATTTTCCCTATGTACATGTGCAAAGTCAAAATGACCTATTACAACTTAACAATTCCCTCCTTTTATACTTACAACATAGTATAAACAATCAGTGTAATAGCCCCTTTATTTTGACCCTCTATGTAAACATCAAAGATACAACATTTAATCATTACTCATATAATTCAATATTCCTGTGGAAGGAAAAGCATCGCTCCCTCCTTTCATCTCTGCTTCTCAAGAAAAACAAATAACACTATGTGTCAGTGTGAATGTATTCATCACACAGGTGAAAATCTTACAATCCTGAAATGTACTTATGTTATGTAACATGTGCACTTATCTATGTGTCTGTCTGTGCATTCCCTGTAAATCCCTGTAAACCCTGTTTCCAGCTTGTCCGCATACATGCTCAGCAACTCCAGCTCTCCTCTCCGATTCTCCAGTTCTCCTTTCTCCAACTCTCCTTTCTCCAGCTCTCCAACTGCTGCTTTCTCCGCATTCCTCCTCTCCGCATTCCTCCAACCTCGATAAAAACTGCAGAAACAAGTTCAAACATCTCATCTATATTGCTTCAATCAGTAACAACTCAGACTTTTATGTTTGCTCAATTTCCATCTATGTGTTAAAGGTGCACGATACTCCTCTGTGATCAGCTCCTCTCCATCGGCGAAGTCATCACAGCAGGCAGTCCCACACACGGTGAAGGTCAATCAGGAAAGACAGGAGCAGCTGTGGACGAGAATTACGAAAACAGAGACCTAGACCTGCTCTCTAGACAAGCTCTAACTAAAATGTACAATCTAACTTGGACTTAAACAATATTAAAACTGCTTGCGGAGTTCCCTCCTTTATCAGCCTCGAGTGTCTCATCATAACTTGGAGGAAGATCCAAACTTCTCAATTCTCCCTGTGGATCAAGCTCACTCATAACACTCTCAAAGTATACGAGCGGCATCATCCTTACGTGAGGGTCCTCTCTCTCCGTAGCTGCAGAGAACAAACGGGATGACAGTTTCCTAAAGCATGGTATAAAACAACAGATGCACAACATCATTAGGCCAAACATAACGCCTACTGCGGCTAAAACTGTAAGAAATGCAGCTTTATACTCACCTAACCACTTACTCAGAAAATCCAACCCAACCAATTCATTCACTCCAGAGTTCTCTGCCAACTCTTTGCTAAGAGAGGTGAGTCCTGCTAACGCTCTGGTCACTGAGCCGTCAGGGGCAGTGTTGTTCGGGATAAATGTGCAACACATTGATCCAAACATTTTACATACTCCACCATCCCTAGCGAGAATCATGTCCACAGCCATCCTTGTCTGCCAGGCCATAAGAGATGTCTTCTCCAACTGCTCCTGTATGCCTCCAATCGCATCCCTTGTGTAGTTCACAAGCCTCTGCTGGTTGTAATAGATGTAATTAATCCAATCTACGTTCTTGTTTAGCGTTGGCCAAATAAAAATAGACTCAAATCCAGCCATAATTGAACTACGAGCTTTAAACTCATCGGGCACTCCTCTTGGTACTCCGATAGCATCCAAGTAAATAGTGCTATCAAGAGAGGTGGAAATGGCAGCTCTCTTTCTTCTGGACAAACTCTGGCTGCGGTTGACCTGGAGGTTCAGATACTCCAGCGACTCTTTGCTGAGTGGAATCAAGGTTACAGGCATGATGAGTCTAACTAATGCACAGGTTCCCATCCAGCTTTCTGGAAGATAATCTCGAAGTGCATGATCACCACAATACCACCAAACATCTGCTCGGGCCGTACGCTGGTCACTTACCATAGCCTGATGGATGCCTCTCTCTCCTGCGGTGACATTGACAGTGGTCTGGCAATGCTTCAAAGTCCCTATGCGACTGGAACCTTGCGAACTGAGTAAGCAAGTATAGTTACCTCTGTAATATGTAAAAGTCGGCCGGCGTAGTGAGGGAATCATCGGGAACAGTAGAGCAAAAGCATTACACTTGCGACTATTAGGAGTCTTAAACAATTCTAACATGCAGTGGAAGCCCTCTGGTTCATTATCTGGGTTCAATGCGAAGGGGACTGTGGCTAACTGGGGCTCTGAAGTGCCACACACCAAACAATCAGGACGCTTGAGATCTTTGGCAGTGTCAACAAGTCAGTTGATCCAGCTGTTACCTCTCTTGAGACCCGTCTCAGTCTCAATGGTCTGCCTGACACTTGATATGTTTACATACTCTACCAGGGCGTCCGGCAGCATCTCCACCTCCCGGCTTGACACCTGCACATGAACCAGATAGGTCGTTCCACCTACTTCACCTACTCCCAGTTTGTAGAACCCGGTCAAGTTCACCTGTGGATTAGTTACTGACAGAGTGACTTGATTGCATGGCTTATCCCAAACCCCCTCGTCACATTGTGCAATCGGACCTGTGAGTGAGACCATCTTATACTGTCTATGATCTCGATTTACATATGCCCGGGGATCAGTGCTGGCAAAAACATCTGACCAGATACACTTCTCTGTGCATAGGTATTTATGGTTATGAGAGAATCTCCAGACCGCTCTATCCCATATTCCGACCATTCCTTTTGGGCAGCCACCTGTCCTGCAAATGTCAAAAGTGGCCACACACAGGATTCCCACAGAACAAAACAGTTGGATGCTGGGTGTCATACTCACCTGCTCCTCTTCCTTCTCACTTGAACGCCTCAAACGGTTCCTGGGGGGAGACAAAACTGTTGCACCTGGTGGCGCGATTAAATGTGCCAAGTCAGACATGTGTGTTAATGTGGTGTTGGTGTCGGTGTTGATTACGTGCAATTCCTTATCTCGCTGCGCCTCCCACAAGATAAATGGGAGTGCTAACATGACCGTCAGGCATGCAGCAGCAAGGCAGAGCTTGGCGGAGGTGATCTCCACTCCTTTCATGGCTCTGGTACTCTCCTTAAATTCCTTCATCATCATCCTGGTCGATGGGTTCTGCTGGCGGTTCTGAAAGTATACAATGGGTTAAGTGGTGTCACTTATTCTTGGTATGTCCTCTTACCTGGAGCGCGTGAGAAGTCTTTGCAACGACTTCGAACGGGCCTGTCCACCTGGGCTCAGTCCACTTCCTCTTGTGCACCTTCAACATCACCCAATCACCAGGTTCTATCTGTGTCACGTTTCCTCCTTCTGTCACGTTCTCAGCTCTATGGACCTGGCGAGAGAGAACTTTAATCTGGTCAGACAACTTCCCAAAATATTCTTCCTCTTCTACCTGGTAGATGTCTAGCACAGGGCTCTCTCCCAGCTCTCTTCCAGGGCTGGGCATCGGTCTTCCTGTCAGTAGCTCATGAGGGGAGAGGAAAGTCTTCCCTCCCTTTGAGGACCTCATAGACATCAGTGCCAGCGGAAGAGCTTCCAGCCAGTCGAGCTTGGTGCCATGACATATTTTAGCTATCTTGGACTTAATTGTCCGATTGGCTCTCTCGACTATACCCTGGGACTGTGGGTGATAGACTGCTCCGTGTGCATGTGTGATACCTAAATATCTTTCTACTTCTTGTAGATGTTTGTTTGCAAAATGTGTGCCGTTGTCTGACCTGATCACCCTTGGAACACCATATCTTGGGATCAGTTCATTTTTCAGCCATTTCACGACCGTCTTTGCATCTTCTTTCTTGCAGGGGTTTGCTTCCACCCATCGTGTGTATCTGTCGATCATCACGAGCAGGTATCTGAAGCCTCTCTTCCTGTTTTCTGCACCCATATCGGTGTAGTCAATGCAAATTTCTTTGAACGGTGCGTCTGGCACTGGGAACTCTCCTTGGGGACATTTGTATGGTCTTTTCATACTGAAGTCATTGCAGGTAGGGCATTCATGGTGATAGAGTTTCACCATCTCAGTCATGTAGGGATGCCACCAGAGGATGGAGACTTCCTGCTCCGTTCTTCTGGGATTCACATGAGAAGGACCATGTGCCTGTCTGATGAGTCCTTGACACAACTTTGCAGGTGCCACTATGCATCCATCATGTGATCTCCAGAGACCCTCTTGCTGGCTGGCTCCCTTGTGTGCCCCCTGATTCTGCTCATAAACTCCTGCTTCTTTCTGCATGAGCTTAATATCCTCTATTCCAAGTTTAGGGAGTTCCGGTGCTGCAATGGCTGTCATTTGTATGAGATATCCGGCTGCTCTCTTTGCTGCTCGGTCGGCTGCTTCGTTGCCTTTTGCCACTGAGGTCTTCAAGTTCTGATGTCCTTTGCACTTCATAACTGCTACTTTACGTGGTAGCAGGATGGCAGCTAGTAGTTTCTCCAAGTGGCTTTTGTGCTTCACTGGAGCATTTGCAGTCGTTAAGAAACCTCTTCTCAACCACTGGGGACCGTCGACATGGACCGCTCCATGTGCATAGGCTGAATCGGTGTATATCTTGACCGATTTCCCTTTTGCGTGTTCCAGTGCTTTGCTTAAAGCTACTACTTCTGCAAGCTGTGCAGATGCTGGCTGTGCAATGATTTCAGCTGTAATTGTTGAATGTTTCTTTTCTTGTTGTTGTACGACAGAGTATGCAGCGATGTTGCTTTCTTCTCCTCTGTGACAGTGTCCATCTGTGAACAGTGTCAGTTCAGGACTGTCCAGAGGTTCTGCTTCCAAGTCCATCCTGACCTTGAGATCTGTTCTTGCGATTTCTGCACAGTTGTGAGGTTCCTTCAAATTCACATTTAATCCACCTGCCATGTTGTTAGGCTCGTAGGCGAAAGTGATGTGTGCAGGTCTTTGGTCGCTCTGAGGCAGACTGTAGCAGTTGGCGTGGCAAGCAGTATGTCATCCACATACTGAATAAGAACTGTGTCTTCTGGGATGGTGAGGTCTTTGAGGTCTTGCTTCAGGGCTGCATTAAACAATCCCGGGCTGTCTCTGTAGCCTTGTGGCATTCTTGAGTAAGTATACTGTCTACCTTCAAACGTAAAGGCAAACATATCCCAACTGGCTTTGTCAAGGGGTAAACAAAAGAAAGCATTCGCTAAGTCTATTACAGTGAAGAACTGTTGTTTCGGTGACAGGCAGGATACTGCTATATAGGGGTTGGGCACTTGGATGTTCTGTGGAGCTGTGGCACTGTTGATGGCTCTTAGGTCATGTACCATTCTCCATCCTCTGTTGCCAGACTTTGGAACCGGCAATATCGGAGTATTCCAGTTGGAGTGTGTGTCGATTAGCACTCCTGCTTCATACAAGCCTTGAATGGTCTCTCGAATGCCATCCTTTTGTTCTTGCTGCAGGGGATATTGATAGCGCCATATCTCGTCTTGATTTGGCTTCAAAGTCATTACCACATTGTGTTGAGCAGTGTGACCAACATCATAGTCTCCTTTTGACCATATTTGGGGCGGCACGTCTTCTAGCATCTTATCAGTGGCAGGATGGTTGGAATGTTCTCTCCCATGATTTCTGTCAAGGTCAAGTTGTTGGAGCTGTCCTTTGGAATACGAATGTTGTTGTATTTTCCAATAGTCACCATCGGGGGTGCGGGACAGACAGGGGGATGTGGTAGGAATCCACTTCATTCTTGCGACTTCTTTCATCATGGGGCCAAGATTTCTTGCTTCATGGCCTGCTCCTATTAACAGTGTAATGTGAGGGGCTGAGTCTGGTTGCAGTGCGTACCAGTCTCGTTGGTCGGGGGACAGCAAGCATTCAGCGGCAACTCCTTCTTTCCCTACAATGATGGCTCCTGTTCGGATGACTTCTGTTTCACCCTCCTTTTCTTCATCCCAGGCTTGTTGATAGGCGTCGTCGTCAGCGGTGGTGTAGTTGTAGGTGCAGTGGTAGGGGTCTTCTGGCATGACATATGGATGTTGTGTCATAATCCATGTCTTCCAGCTCATGAATTCTTTGATTAGACCAGGGGATCCCTGAATGTCGGGTTGTAGTTCGGACCAGTATACTCTTGTTGAGCTTACTGCTTCTGGGGCGGTGTCGGGGCCCATGAACATGATTCTGTGTTCGGGCTGTTGTGGTCCCAGGACTAGTCCTCCTGGGGCAGATAGGTAGAGGCCGTTAGGGGGGCATATGACAGAGATGCCAAGTTTTCTCAGCAGGTCTCTTCCTGCAAGGTCAATGGGTGTAGATGGGGCATAGAGGTAGGAGTGGTGGAGAATTGTTCTTCCCACTGTAGTGTGCAGCCTTTGAGTGAAATATTGCTTCTGTGGTGTTCCAGAATAACCCACCACTGACAGTGTTCGAGTGGAGAGTGGTGGTATTGCATGATGCAGTTTGGCAATGCATGATACTGAGGCGCCAGTATCCACCATCAGGTCTTTCTCCTCTCCATCTATGGCACATGTGATGATAGGTTCTTTGCCAATTGGAACCATGATCCCCTGCGCCGGGTCTTTCAAGTCCTGTCATGAGGTCTCCTCTCCTTCTTGTTCGTGTGATGTTATTGCGGGGAGTTGGCGGCCTGGGCTGGGTCGTCCAGACCCTCCTCCTCCTCTTCTTCTTTGTTGGCCTCCTCTTCCTGCTTTTAGGATGCAGTCCTTAGCCCAGTGTCCAGTTTTCCCACAGAAGAAGTATAGTTCTTCACCCTGTTGTGGCCAGGAAGGTTGAACTTGCTGCATGGGGGGTTGAACTTGGGGCTGGACTTGTCCTTGTTGCATGAATTGGCTCAATGCTCTGCCCACTTCTTCGCGGATTTGCGTGGCCATGTCAGGCACTACGGCCATTTGCTTGTGTGCCTTCTGTGACTGTTTGGTGGTCTCTGTGTCCCTGTCTGCCAGCTGTTGTTTTAGCAGTTTCAGATTTAGTTTCTTCTCGATTGCCTTCTCCTCTTCTTCATTTTCTCGGTGTTGGGTAATGAAGTTGGTGAGGTGTGCCTTCCACATCTCATAGGCGTGAACTGTTATGCCCACTGTCTGATTCATTTCTTTGATTATCTTGGGTGGAAGCCCTGTTAACACTGCATGCTTCCACATGCCCATGTGGGTGGTGTCACGGTCGTGTCTGGCGCCTGTTGCTGCTTCCCAGACTTCTGCAGATCGCGCCAGGTAGGCCTCAGCATTTTCATCTGGATTCAGCTAGATGGCGGAAAGGTTGGCCATGTCAGGGGTAAAGGGCCATCTTGCTTTGATGGCAGCGAACAGTTTTATGTTCACTGTGTCCAGATCCTGACTGTTATGGGCAGCTGAGCAACCTGCATCTTTTTCCAACTGCTCCAGGTCATACACGGTGGAGCATTTTACCAGGATTCCTCTTACATCTCCCACGGCTAATGGGATCCCTGTGGTGGCTGCGTCTAACGCCTTTATCCAGGGGACGCCTCCTTTTGTCAGGGGGGGGAGGTGATCAGTCATAAAGTGCAAGTCCCTTGGGCTATATGGCTTGTACTGAGTGACGCCGGTGCTCATTGTCACAATTGGGGCCTGGATTTGGTAGTGTTCCCTGTCTTCTGCTTCCGTTAGTGCCAGTATCTTTCTTTGTGGCTGTGTAGCTCCCTGCATTGTGGCGGGCTCCTCACGTCTGCGGAGTCTGCTCCGCGTGCCTCCTGGGCCTTCTTCTCTGCTCCAATATTGAGGCAATTGGATTGTGCCATTGAAGTCGAGGAGTTGAGTCGTTTCCCCTATCTCGTTGTGGGGTGAACTTGAGGGCGGGGCATTTCCATGTGTTGGAGCGCCGTGATATGCGGATGCACCTTGAGTGGCTAAGGGATGCTGATGAGGGAACTGTGATGGGGGTGGGGGCAGGAATGGGTAGCTGTAGGCTGCGGCAACTTGATGGACTGGGGGATGCTGATAATGGAACTGTGATGGCGGTGGGAGGCTTTTGGGCTTTGGAGTGCTCTGGTAGGCTGGGTCATGATACTGAGAGCTCTGAGAGGGGAGGCTTCTGTGGTCCGAATATACTTGTTGGGCTGGGGGATACTGATGAGGTGGGGGTGGAAGGCTTCTGTGGTTCGAAGATGCTTGATGACATCTACCTTCCAGTTCGATCTGTGGCCTTCGGAGTTGGGAACTGGCACTTTGTTTACAAGCCAGTCTCTTACTTCCTCATTTCATCCTGATATTGGCCTTCAACAACTCACCAACCTCAGGAAACACATTGAGGTAAATTAAGATTAATCCCATGAGCCGCAACGTTAATGTTTAGGTTTGATAATCATCATGAACCTGTTAAGATATCTAGCAGTGTTGTCCTCAGGATTGGAATAAGTTATATCTTTGGCAGGAGAGGGGGAGACAGGTGTCTGATTGTCCTACGCATGTTGTATGTTAGGCTAACGTTCGCTAGCTGTCGTCAATTAAATGAGACAATTAGCGTGAGTGGAGTAGACGGATCTCGAGCGAGTTAATGAGCTGAAGAAGTGTTGACAGTTGTGAGAATTTGTTGATTTGAGTCGTCTTAGCTATAATATAATGCTAATCATGACAGCATTGTTATCATTATTTGTATTAATATTATAAGAGTGACGGTCCAGTAATGGCGACGATATTGATTTGGGACTGTTGTTGTGTTTAACTACAGAGATACAAGTACATATTCACAAATCAACTCTGGATGCACGGACAGTGCATGAAACTAAATGTATAAACCTCAAATTAAAACAAACTATTTTGTTCTAAATTTTAGGTTGGGGTCATGACATGTTAGGAAGTGTTATTAATTCTATCATGTATATAATACCCTCACTTTATTTCAGGAATGGACTACATCAAGCAGCACATGGAAGAACCCTCCCTGCAGCTAGAATAGAATAGCACTGAGCTAAAGCCGCCCAACATGCCATCAGGTCCAGTTCATCTGATGAAGAGGACTTCTTCTTCGTCATCTCAAGCGCGTGACAGCAGCAAACAGCTTGATGGAGACGTGGATCACGTTGACTTGCTGAAATGCTTCCCAACTGTGTGCTGCTGTCTGTGAAGCTAGACACACTCTACCTGCACCAGGGCCTGTGAAGCTAGACACACTCTACCTGCATCAGGGCCTGTGAAGCTAGACACACTCTACCTGCACCAGGTGAACGTCTCTTCAGCATCGCAGGACTCGTCTTCAGCCCCAGAAGAGAGACACTGAAATCTGTCCATTTTGAAAATCAACTTCTTTTGAAGATGAACAATACATTTTTCACTTTAAAGTGATGATTCTGGTTGTTACTTTTGGTTCTGCTTTTTTCTGTGTTAATCGTGTTTTTATATTTTAGTAATTTCATAGTATTCATATATTGCTAAGTTCATCCTAGCTCATACTCCTTGTTCATGGCGGCCACAGCACCCAAACAAAGTGGCACTGGGATGGCACTTATTGTGGTGCTTTAGTGGTTTGACTGAGTTGAGGAAGTGTTGCTTCCTGTGTTCTTGGTTTGTACTCTAGGTTGAATGCACTTATTGTAAGTCGCTTTGGATAAAAGCATCTGCTAAATGTAATGTAATGTAAACTTCATAATTCTCAAAATTCTGACCCTTTGTTTTTTTTATTAACAGCATTTACTTTTACTTTCAATACTTAAGTACATTTAATATCAGAAAATTACTTTTGATACTTAAGTACAAAAAAAATCAGATACTTTAATACTTTTACTCAAGTAGTATTCTCATAGGTGACTTTTACTTTTACTTGAGTAATTTTCCAGTCAAGTATCTTTACTTTTACTCAAGTATGACTTTTGGGTACTTTATACACCACTGGCTGTATCTGAACGACATAATGTGATGCATTGAATTTGTGTGTGTCTGTTATGGCTGTTGGGAATGACTATGAATAACAAAAATGTATGACCAAATCATTTCTGTACATACATTATCACACATGTGCATAATAAAATATGTTTTGAATGTATTCTGTGTGTGTTAATGTTCCCAAAATGGTAGTATCATATGATATGGCAGGTTATGTAATAATGTTATTATGTCACTTTTGGAAAATGGCATGGGCTTAAGCAGGCAGAGGACAGTGAACGTGTGTGTGTGTGTAACTAGGAAGAGGGGACTGAATATGCTTGTGTAACTTGGACAGTGATGTACAGGACAGGGGACATTTTATTCATTTTTATTCAGAAATAACAGTTTCTCAACAGTTCCATCTTATCACCTATCCTTCTCTCCTCACTCTCCTAACTCTCCAAACTATCTCTCTCTCTAAACTCTCCAAACTCTCAACCAACAACCCACATTTTGAATGGAGCCTGAGGGGTTTATATTGCTGTCAAACCTCCCGGCAAAATCTGAACCACTTCCCGAAGCAGTCACGTGGTACAGCCGGGCAGCGAGGCTTCGGACGTCATCATTTTTGGCTCCTCCCCTAAATGAAGCAAGCCTCGATACGCGCTTCGAGGAAACGCCCCCTCCATTACTCGACACACGCTTCGAAGCGTCGGCACATCTCGTAACAACACTAGTAAACAGCCTCCTCCTGCATTCCTGTGTTTGTCGTGCTTTTGGGTTCCAGTACCTGTAACCATTACACATTACCCCTATGCTTCATAACACATCAACAACAATATCAATATTCTCCCTAATATTTCTTATGATAATATCTTGCTATATGTATTAATTTAAAGCACAAATGTTCCCTATGTACATGTGAAAAGTCAAAATGACCTATTACAATTTAACAGGTGTCAGACTCAGATTAGGCAGTAGGCCAGATTTGTTGGAGTGAGACCTCATGGGGGCCGTCATTGTCATGGTCATTATCATTTTTCTGCATGTGTATTATTTAGTGGTGATTTACTCCTTTACTACACCCACTTCTGAGCAAACAATGCATATTGGTTCATCAAGTACTGTCATATACTGCTATTTCTTAGAATATATAACTTTAATTCATATTGTTTCCTCTGTTATCATCTCTACCTGTCCCTGTAGTCATGGCCTCCTCATTGCAAATGTCGGGCTCATTATTTTCAGCAGGAGACTCTTATCTGATGCTCCGAAGCTACGAAGAAAAATTAAGAGTCATATTACTGCATACTTCAATATCAATATTTCCATAATATTTGCAAAGTCTATGGATCGCCATATTTTGGGTGATATAAAAAGGCTAATATTTTAATTCAATTTAATATTTTGCTTGGGAATAGGTTGACAACGCTACAATGATATTAATCAAGGCTACAACGTTAGCCGAATAGTTATGTTGCTAATCATTAGGCCTTTGTCTCTCTTTACCAGTTGCCACTTGTGTTTGTCCTCTTGAAAATAAATCTGTAAGCTTGGCACATTTGGCAGCATCCTCCTCCAATGCCTTTCTTTTTTTCAACCTGGCTTTTTCAGCCCCTCCTGCCCTCTTCCTCCCGTCCATCCTCCCTGACGCGTATCGTTGCGGTCGGGCCGGCCCAGCAATCAGTAGCTGAGAAAACTTTTTGGAAAAGACGGCGAAGGGCCGAACCAACTCGATTAAGAAGTGCTCCTCTCCCAAATTGAGTTGGTTGGTTCCATAATGTTCAATTCCCGGTCGAGGCGGTCCTTCTGTGTGGAGTTTGCATGTTCTCCCCGTGGCAGCGTGGGTTCCCTCCGGGTTCTCCGGCTTCCTCCCACAGTCCAAAGACATGCAGTCAGGTTAATTGATCTCTAAATTGCCCATAGGTTTGAATGTGAGCGTGAATGGTTGTATATCTCTATATGTGCCCTCGATGGACTGGCGGCCTGTCCAGGGTGTCCCCTGCCTTCGCCCTATGTCAGCTGGGATCGGCTCCAGCGCCCCCGCGACCCTAATGAGGATAAGCGGTGTTGATAATGGATGGATGGATGGGTTCCATAATGGACTGAACCAACTCTATTATTTGGGAGGGGTGAACTTCCTCGCATGGTACAACCCATGCAGAGGCTGTGGTGTCAGAATACGGAACGTGTTTAGCCCACTTTAAGAGAAGATGGACTAACGTGACAAATGTCAACAAATACAATTCTCGACCGGCCCAGAAGTGAAGCGGCCCACCGGGAACTCTCCCGATTCTCCCGATTACCCACCCCGGGCCTGTCTCAGACTAATGACATTATTAAAAAGAACACATGGATGATTATTGATTCAGTTCGCCCGGCCTTTTTCCAGCATCAGACGGCGGTTTTATTACCGCAAGGGACTTGGTGACATTTCCAGACAACAGTGCGAGGACGGGGACGCGATACTGAACGTCTCACTGACTAAGGATCCTCAAGGTGTTGCAGTCATGATGCTTAATGGTTTCTTCTTTCTTCTCTTCCTCACAGGTAAGCTTGGAATATGTTCAGCATCTCCTGCAAGTTGAGTAAAGGCTGAACTCATTTCCTGGACATTCCTGTGGCTTGTGACTTAAAAAACTATCTTTTTTCTTTTAAAAGCTCCTCAGGCTGTTATGACGTTCACAGTGTGTTTTGTAATCAGCATGTTTGATGTTACTGAAGGAATGAAGAGACGATGCTTTCAGTCTCAAGTGTTTCCTGTTGACAAATGTGAATTCCAGAGTATGTAAACCAAGCAAAAGGAAGCTTATTTATATGAAAAAGTTATTTAGCTTTTAAAATTTTCAATAAAATAGCTGAGTATAGAAAAACTAAAACAAACTAAGAAACTTTTGTTCACATAATAAGGTTTTTAATCCAGGATTTTAGATTTAAATTGTGCTTTGATCTGAAAGCTCATTTGAAATTACAGCAATAACGCTCAATTTGAAAACCACTATTGGACCGATGAGATCAAACACCCACAGTCTGCCAACGCCCATCTCATAATGGCCTCTCAGGGACCACGAGCACTGAATGTTTCTTCAGATGTTTCTGAGCTCGTGTTTTTTATGGTTTGCTAATAGAATCATAAGCGATGCATACCGACCCAAAAATGATATGCAAATGAAGCACAAACGATTAATTTCCAAGTCAGGCAAACACAAGACGATCTAATGTAAAATAAAAGTTTGATAAGTTTCCGTCTTGGAGAATGATGTCTGATGTTTCTGCTGCAGGTGGGGTGGACTCTGAGCGTCACTGCAGTTATCAGGATGTTTTAAGTCACCTGAATCTGACCAAAAACAAGGAGTTGTATTCAATGACCCGGCCCGTTAAAAACTACAAGCGGCCCACGTTGATATCCCTGGAAGTTCTGCTGTACGCCATCCTGGATGTGGTGAGTGGTTATTGGTCATAACGGGCCACGTCAACTTTCTATATTCCTTTTAGCGGACACATTATTGAACAATTTCATAACTCTGGAGCACATCCGGCAGAATTTCTAAATGGCACGTGCGTAATCGATCGTGTTTCACTTATATTGAACTGCAGAGGCAGCAGTAACTATAGAAACGTGAGGTTAGGAAAAAAAGGTTTAAGATACTCCGACACAAGACTGTGTAAAAGTTATGTAGAGCTGGTTTGATACCGTCATTTAATTTCATGTCTCTTTTGACAAAACAATTCAACCTGTAAATAAAGATTTAACAATAAGAAACAATCTCATGAGGGTTTGAGAATGTAAAATGCAGTATTTGTTTCATCAGCACCCTTGGATTTAAATACGGCCTTCTATATATGTTTTTAAGATAAACTTGATTACATAAAAAATATGTTTTAGAGTCAGATGTAAAAAATAAATGAATACATTTACCATGCATGGCTAGATCTCACCAGGTTTAACTTGATAATGCTCTCTTGCCTTGTTGAGCTGTTTAAGCGACACTGCAGAGTGAAGTCACTGCAGGTTTGACTTAAACCACACAGAGATATACACAACATTTATTGTAAGTATTCTCTGAGGGACTTTTGCAGCTCATTTATGTATGTGTATTGCACAATCCAGATTAAATCATTCTAATCCATTAATTCACTGTGAGACATCGGAGGTATGGGGTCCCTAAGCGGTTCCTAGTTTACATTTGACATGTCTTGTCTTGTTGCTCTGGCCGGACACTTTTTCACACTGTCTTTGTTTACAGGTTGAAAAAGACCAGAAATTCATCCCTTATGTTTGGACGGTCATGGTGAGTTCAGTCGGGAGAGACTGCACTTTTTGTTTTTGTTTCTTACGATCATTTTTCCTTCATGTTCTGGTTTATGACTTGTCTTCCTCTGCAGAGGTGGCACAACGAATACATTTCCTGGGATCCAAATCAGTTTTGTGGAATCAATAGCATTTCTATTCCTTCTGGAATTCTGTGGAAGCCAGATCTCACTATTGAAGAGATGTAAGTGAATGAGCACACACACACACACACACACAGTGCGCAGTACATACTGTATATTTATTTGTATCCATTAATTTGGTGATCAACTGCCAATTAAATAATCAATACATATTTTGAATTCCACAAATGCACTGTATCACAAATTAAATATGGACAAATACAGTGTCATGTGTGGCTAATACAAAGTCAATTATTTATATATTTTACTAAAAAACAACATGGAATTTAATGTATTACATACTGTAATTTATGGTTTATTGATATTTTCAACATAGTACAGAATAACTGTGAAATGCACTTTAAAGCACATCTTTTTAAATTGTATCTATGCCAAAAAAACTAACCTGATCTGGGATCAGCAATGTGACCGGTCCACATTAAATACTGTTTACTTGTCAATGTTGTCATGAAATTCTGTGTTTAGATTGTAAGGCGTCCTGAAGAAATGTCCATCATGTGTGTTTTTGTGTTTGCGTGTCTTCTCATACAGGACAGAGAAGGACAAAGCTCCCGCGAGTCCGTATCTCACCATCAATCATAAAGGTGACGTAGAAGTCCAGAACTACCAGGTGCTGGTCAGCTCCTGCAGGATGCACATTTACAAATTCCCTTTCGACATACAGAGGTGCAACCTCTCCTTCAAGTCTGTCATTCACACAGGTAAGCGTGTTTGTGTTTACAAGAGTTTATTGTGACATTAATGCCAGTTTGGTATATAAAGGGACCGGGAACTAATGTTGGAGGTTGATGCCAAGAATGTGTGTGTGTGTGTGTGATGGTGTTGACATCAAAACAACAATGCATGGTTATATTTTAAGAAATGTAACTGGCTGAGTCACTGCAGAAGGGAAGTATATTATTGTTGGAAAAACAACTTAAAATGCAGCTGCATGTTTAGTTTTTTTTTTCTCTCCAGCTTTGAGAATGTTATGTGCTATAATGAATACTTGTGGGTTTATTTTTGAGCATTAACGAGTCACAGCGCTGTTGTTTCTCTGTAAATGAATCTTCTCCCATACCCAATTAAATCTTTTCATTTTACACTGTTAAGACGTGCGTAAACGATTCGATCGCCTCGGGTGGAGGAGTAAAGAGAAGATACGCCGCTTATTCTCGTGTGGGGGGGACGGGAGAGGAGAGGAGCGGGGAGGGGAGGGGAGGGGAGGATAAGGGAGAGTAGATGGAGAGGAGGTGGGAAGGTTTGAGGTGCGAGTCGGCTCATACCGGTAACTTTATTGAGGGAAATAAGCGTGCTCTAAGGACAGAAGTGTAGAAAACTGTCGTAAAAGCACGTCGGCGACGCACAGGCGCAGCGCTTCACCGCGCACTGACAATCTGCGCTCCGGAGAGGACACGGGTCCATGGGTCACGATGCCCGGCCTCTCGTCTGATCGGTCACCCCGGTCACGGTATCCTCGCCTGGCTCGCTGAGGGGGAAAGAGGAGCTCGAGCGAGGGCGAAGACCGTGCTAAGGGGGAGGGAGGCGGAGATCAGAAACTCCCTCTATATGATTCTGCGACCGTTCGGGCCTGATGAGCGACACGCACATCGACAGTGGTGGCTGCTCGGCTCGGCGCGCGACACCCCGAGATGATGTCGGAACGATCTCCGCGGAGAGAAACGCTGGGTATTCAATTATCTGGTCTCACCCCAACACGCTCGAGGGTACAAGGCTCGGAGAGCGCCTGGCGGGACACTTATTAATATTCTATTTTTAGGACAAACTCTGCGACGAGGACTCGAGGGTTACGAGTCCCTCTCTCGGTCCCGGAACCACCACGGTTCGGCCGAGGGTCGGAGGTCTACCAGCTGCAGCGATATCTCTCTTTAATACAACATGTCAGTGGAGGTGTGTGAGGAATCAGTATGTGCCCTGGTAGCTGAGGTCAGAAGGTGTAGCCGTGCAGACGTAGCTCAGACTCACCTCGGGGGCTGCGTGGTCCGCTCTCGGGTCTCCGCCTCGGCCTCGTCGGGTGGATTGACAGGTGAAGAAATAGGCGTCACAAAAAAAGTAGGTCCACAACCTGAGTGTAAAGTTTTAAGACTGCAAGGCAGCAAGTATTTTATTCAAAAACAGGAAGAAGAAAAATAAACAAAGTACAGGTACAAGTCGAGTGCTCTCACGGAAGCCTGAAGCAAACCACAACAACTAAAAAAAATGTTTTCTCTTTCTCTGTTCGTCACCTTTATACCCTCGGCTCCTCCTACTTTCACCGGACCTACGTCCCCCTTTGGGTGCTGATGGGGGGTCACCCCCCCCCTCATCCTGAGAGGGTCTGGGGAGACTCTTTGGCCCACATCAAAGAGGAGGACCGTTGTCTTAGCTGGTTTAGATGAGCTCGGTCACCTCTGTGACCCGTCTCCGGGGATCTCGTCTAATCTCTCAGGCACTTAGGGTACCCTCTTTACAGCTCCTTTCAGACTTTGTGAGACTTCCCGTGGGCAGTGACACAGAACACACTATAACCGGGGGTAAGGATACAGAACATATGGGAGACATAGATTACATTATCATATCAAAGAACATTGATCTACAGGCAGGTTAACATACATGAATTCAGGCTTGTGTTTATTCACTCCGCAATAACATCACCGTGGGCCCCTATGGTTAGGCTATGGGCTCCGAACACACAATTAAACAAGTCTTCATTTGAATATCACAAGAGGTGCAATGTTTACATCTCGTGTCGACGTGGGGCCCCTGAGTGAGTTCAGTCAGAGGGTCACCGGTTGTAAACGCCTAAGATGACCACTCAGGACCCTTGTTTTCTTCGTACCTGGCTCTCTGCTTATTGTCCCAGTGATGGCCTTGACCCTTTTATTTGACCTTACAGCCACTCGCGCCGTCGGCCGGCCTGATGGATGCCTGGTTGCTTTCCTGTCGTTGTAGTCTAATGGAACTGGGGTCACCTTAGATCTGTTTTAGTACTAACATTCCGCATTCGATACTTCCCTTCCTGGTCCACGGATCCCTCTGCTAAACTTCCAATCCCAGAAATATTCACATTTATTTGTCCCACTTCTAACAACACAAAGAAGTTATGTTCAATGTATCCCCATTCAAACGGTGCATTTTCCCATGACAGCCAGCAACACGTGTCAATGTACACTCGTTACGAGAGTAAAGTCTTTAAAAAATAAACTTCTGTCTTCAGACGAAGCAAAACTTCTAGGTTAGGTTTGGGTAAAGATGGACGTTTGGGTTAAAATATCCATGGAAGTGCCGTATCTACATTATGCATGTTACGGTCTCCTGGCTGAAAGATGGCTGTTTGTTGCGCATCATTTCTTTTGTAGCGATGAATCTGGATGCAACCAGTGTGAGCTGGTAAACCTTTATTTTAATGTAACGCATGGGCTCCCAGCAATAGAGGGCATTGGCCACAAAAAAAATACTATATGCAGCTTTCTATTCTATTCTCCCCTCGCTCAAAGTAAAACGTGCCACCCGTCACAAAAAGAGCCTCAGACTTTGACCTGTAAACCAGCTCCCCACTGACATCAGGACAGCAGAAAGTCTCTACATCTTCCGTCGGAGACTGAAAACACACCTTTTCCGACTATATCTGGATTAAAACACAGATTAGCACTTCAGTGGCACTTAGATAGCACTTACTTATGGTACTTTTGTAGTTCGACTATGTTGAGGAAATGTTACTTCCTGTATTCTTGTTGTTCTTAGTTTGTACTCTAGGTTGAAATGCACTTATTGTAAGTCGCTTTGGATAAAAGCGTCTGCTAAATGACATGTAATGTAATGTAATATAACGCTCTAGGTCTTCTCTACGGTATGAAGACATTTCATGTGTCGCTCGTCCCAGGTTTGCCCCGACTGACTTGGCTATGAACCTAACTTGCACCAGCTCACTGCCTCCATCACGCACCACCAGATTCCACCACTTATCATCCAATCCTTCCTTGTCATCTCAACTGAAACATCATTACAGCTCTTTTCTCTCCCACTTCAGCAAGAGACATTCGGCTCCTGGCCAGCGACAACTCTTCAGAGGCCACAGAGTGGTCTCGTGAGGTGATGCGGACCCAATACGAATGGCTGTTCATCAAGATGACAGTCACCTCCAAAAACGCCAGTGATATTCTCGGCCAAGACATGGTTATTTACACTGTACGTATATTTACACTGTGCGAGATAAAGACGGGCAGAAGGTTATTTGAAAGAGATTTAGATCGAAATGTGATTACACTTTAAAATGTGGTACTACATGCTGCCTTTCCCAGATGTGCAAAGGTAGGATCATTTAAACCATGTGACACAAACATCTTTTCACAGATCACCATGAAGAGGCGGTCTATCCTCTACATCGTCAACTTCTTGATACCCGTCCTGCTCTTCTTGTGTCTGGACTTGTCCTCCTTTCTGATCTCAGACAACGGGGGAGAGAAGCTCAGCTTCAAGGTCACGGTGCTGCTCGCCGTCACCGTGTTGCAACTTATTCTGAATGAAATTCTGCCTGCTTCTTCAAACAGAATTCCTCTTATCGGTAAAGAAGCTCAGAGTCCTTCCTGTTTGTAGTTAGTAGTTCTTTGTCCACATTAATGATGCTGCTTCCCTCCCCAGCGCTCTACTGCATTGGAATCTTTGGCCTGATGCTGCTGAGCCTTCTGGAGACGATACTGGTGATGCATCTGATGGAGAAAGACTCCAAAGCATCCAAAGACCTTGAGGCAGATAAAGGCCGGAGTCAGGGCGGTAACAAGCGGGGCAAGGCCAACATCCAAAACTCTCCCGGAGGTAAGACCAGGAGCCAGTTGCACCAGCTGTTTGATGGTATATAATTAGCCTGGTAAAAAATAACTTGACAGTCGTTGGTAGTTATTGGTTCTTATTAAGATACATATTTATAACAAGCCACATGGCACTGTTGTAGAGCGGACTTATTCAACTGACATATACTGTAGTTTAAAGCGAATAAGAGGTCTCCAGTATCCTTTTTCGAAAACCTTTTAAAATAATGATGTAAACTAGGAATACTTTTAATACCTTAAATTACAAAACGTCATATCAGCAACTTTAGGCTAAATGACCACGAGACACAGAGTTAAGCCCCGCCCCTCGCAGAGCGTCTCGACAAATATGGCGTGAACACGGTGAAAGGTTGAGAGAGTAAACTCACGCGTTTTGGGCGATGCGAAAAATAGTTTCACTTTTGGTGACTAGCGCCCCCTCAAAGTTTGACCGGCGACGCCTTTCACCCAGAATGTCAAATTGACTTGAAATTTCTCACACATGTTCATCTACACCTCTACAAATAAGCCTCTCAGACCTCTAAGCTCCGCCTATTTAGATTTTTCTGCCATCTTTAATTTTGTGAAAAACACATAATTGGCCAGTTCTCCTACACGCTAGGCCCAATTCACCACACTTTGGGAATCCCTGATCTAAAGGTCTTATAGATGAATAATTAGAAGAATGGTGACGATATGTGGACCCCAATAAATGCCCACTTTCTGTGATTTGTTATGTTAGAGACTGTTGCTTTAACTTATCCAATACTTCCAAAAAAAATCATGCATGATGCCAGTCAAGGCCTGAACACTTTTACATGAATAAACATTTGAATTAGTCATAGAAACACCTACAAAAAACCCAAAATGACAAGGTTTACACCATAATGTATTCTACTCAGACTGTAATGTTATCTCTATAGTCAGTAAACGCATCAAGGTTTTTCATCTAAGGGAGTGGCTTACCATGATAAGCGTTGGCCCAGTGGCCCAGAGAGCCGTGTTCACATTAAAAGCCAGGCAAATTTCTTGCATCACTTTTTTTTCTTCATGTAATTTACATGACGTGTTCTACACTTCACATAGAGACACATGATACATGGATATGTTCACATAGTCAAAGCGCCATGTACTGGCTCAACTGCTTGAATCTGCCTCAAACTTGTCAAGCATCTTACAAGTCACGGACTGAGGATATGGACAAGCTTATTTTCACTCAGAGTCAAAGCATCACCTACTGGTGGAAGAAAATCAGCATCACGTGACGAACCGTAAAACATCCGACCGGCGGGCCTGCGTCCCTGGCTGTGCGGACCGGGGTCCCGCCGGTGCCTCCAATTGCAGATGAGCAAGGACCCATTCATCGCTTTAATTTACTGTTGTCATTGTGTCATTTAGTCATTTTACCTAATTTGTACATTTGTATAAATTCCATTTCTTCAATTTGGGAAAACCTTTCCTTACAGAGGTGCACGAATGGACTCAATGTGCGTGTGTCTACGATGACTCTACTGGTGAAACTCCATCTGAACTGCTGCCTGTGGCCAAAGAGGTTAGAATCGGGTTGCATTTTAACCACAATGGACACAAATTGCCTGATTCTATAATAGCTGGTAATGCTCCATATCTTTACTTGTTGCAGGGCAATAGCAGCAAACTGACAGAAGAGTACCATGCCTTGGAGAAGCTCTCGGATGAGCTAAGAGAGGTAGAGAAAACACTGTCGCTGCTCCTTATCAACAGGAAGGAAGAGGAGAAGCCCGGCTATTGGACAAGAGTGGCTAAAAAAGTCAACAGATATTTCTTTATTTTATATATTACAGTGGTCAGCCTGTTTTTAATTTATATTTCTTTTGAATGGAGCAATGCATAGAGAGGGTTATTGCTCAATAAAGAGAGAACTGCACATAAGTGCTTCTGTGTATGTGTGTTTTTAGTCAGTTGCCGAGCGGAGACACAAACAGAGAGAGGATGAAGTGGTAGTGAAGGGATGCCGAGTGATTTTGAAAGAAACCGCAGTGAAACAATCAGAAAACAACAATTCCCCAACATACTGTATTTCAACAACAAAATTCGGTTTACTTGATACTGACCTTACCTGTTGTCTGTTTCTACACCTGAGGCGGGGCGACATTTTATAATACATTTTATGTTTTACATATTGATTTATTGAGAATGGTCTAAGCATTGGAAACAAAGTCTAATGACAACATTGGCCATTCTGTCATTGCATTCAGTTGCATCATTGACAACAACACTGTAACTTTCACACCTAATTATAGTACACTAATATGACTTTGGATTTCTTTATTATTATTATGTATCACAGATTGTATAGATTATTGCAGGAAACATAAAGATTATAGTTTTAATTGTTTTGAGGAAATTCAATGCAATGTAGTCAATGCTGTTTGCTTCACCCTACATTATATCATGCATACATTATTTAATTTATGGAGCAGTTCTGTGATCAGTTGTATGTACGATCTTGACTTAGAAATACGAGATTCACTGTGTCATACAAATAAAGACCACAGTCATTATGCGTGAATTCGTCTGCTGTCTGTCTTTTTGGGGACTGGTGAGAACTCCCTGTTTGTAGGACTTAAAATAATAATAATAAACATTTTATTTATAAGGTGCCTTTCAAGGCGCTCAAGGTCGCCGTACAACACATTAAAACAGTTAAAGTTAAGACAACCGGAGAGCAGCGGCAGCTAAACGCGCAAGCGTTCACTCCCGGAAGTGACGTAAAGGATGAAAGATTACAGCACAGGGTAGAGAGGCGAGACTTATGTTTTTTATTTTGTCTCCATGTTCATAAAGTGAAATTACAGTGTAAGTGATTTCACTTGACTTAATGTGCTAAGCTCCAATGCCTTCTGTGGTAGAGCCTGCTCTCTTATGACGTACAGTGCATCCGGAAAGTATTCACAGCGCTTCACTTTTTCCACATTTTGTAATGTTACAGCCTTATTCCAAAATGGATTAAATTCATTATTTTCCTCAACATTCTACACACAACAACCTATAATGACAAAGTGAAAACTGTTTTTTGCAAATCTGTTAAAAATAAAGAACGAAAACATAACATGTACATAAGTATTCACAGCCTTTGCCATGACACTCAAAATTTAGCTCAGGTGCATCCTGTTTCCACTGATCATCCTTGAGATGTTTGATTGGAGTCCACCTGTGCTAAATTCAGTTGATTGGACGTGATTGAGAAAGGCACACACCTGTCTATATAAGGTATCACAGTTGACGGTGCATATCAGAGCATAAACCAAGCCATGAAGTTCAAGGAATTATCTATAGACCGCCGAGACAGAATTGTATTGAGGCACAGATCTGGCGAAGGGTACAGAAAGATTTCTGCAGCATTGAAAGTCCCAATGAGCACAGTGGCCTCCATCATCCGGACATGGAAGAAGTTTGGAACCACCAGGACTCTTCCTAGAGTTGGCCGCCCAGCCAGACTGAGCGATCGGGGGAGAAGGGCCTTAGTCAGGGAGGTGACCAGGAACCCGATGGTCACTCTGACAGAGCTCCAGCGTTGTTCTATGAAGAGGGGAGAACCTTCCAGAAGGACAACCATCTCTGCAGCACTCCACAAATCAGGCCTGTTTGGTAGAGTGGCCAGACGGAAGCCACTCCTCAGTAAAAAGCACATGACAGCCCGCCTAGAGTTTGCAAAAAAGAACCAGAAGGACTCTCAGACCATGAGAAACAAAATGCTCTGGTCTGATGAAACAAAGATTGAACTCTTTGGCCTGAATGCCAAGCGTCATGTCTGGAGGAAACCAGGCACTGCTCCTCACCTGGCCAACACCATCCCTCCAGTGAAGCATGGTGGTGGCAGCATCATGCTGTGGGGATGTTTTTCAGCGGGAGGAACTGGGAGACTAGTCAGGATTGAGGGAAAGATGAATGCAGCAATGTACAGAGACATCCTCGATGAAAACATGCTCCAAAGTGCTCTGGACCTCAGACTGGGGCGACGGTTCATCTTCCAACAGGACAACGACCTGAAGCACACAGCCAAGATAACAAAGGAGTGGCTTCGGGACAACTCTGTGAATGTCCTGGAGTGGCCCAGCTAGAGCCCTGACTTGAACCTGATTGAACATCTCTGGAGAGATCTGAAAATGGCTGTGCACCGACGCTCCCCATCCAACCTGATGGAACTTGAGAGGTTCTGCAAAGAAGAATGGGAGAAACTGCCCAGAAATAGGTGTGCCACGCTTGTGGAATCATACCCAAGAAGACTTGAGGCTGTAATTGCTGCCAAAGGTGCTTCAACAAAGTATTGAGCAAAGGCTGTGAATACTTATGTACATGTTATGTTTTCGTTCTTTATTTTTAATAAATGTGCAAAAATTTGCAAACAACAGTTTTCACTTTGTCATTATGGGTTTTTGTGTGTAGATTGTTGAGGAAAATAATGAATTTAATCCATTTCGGAATAAGGCTGTAACATAACAAAATGTGGAAAAAATGAAGCGCTGTGAATACTTTCTGGATGCACTGTATGTTTGAGTAGAAGCACACCTAAAGTAACCAACTCGGTGCCAGCGTTGAATTTTACATTTTCAATGTTGTGTAGAGCATAATAGTAATGTCATTGTGAGCATGCTGGTATACTTATGTAAGCTTTCAGCTGGAAGCATCGCTCTATAGCATCCTGGAGATGCTGGTTTCTTTTTAATTACGACAAAAACAAATAATTCAATATTTGATATAGCTCTTATGTACTAATTGTTCATGGGTAAATAAACCTTTGGTTTTGTCTCTTTATTCTGGAGACTTCCTCCACTTTGCAAATGTCACCAAATGAGTGGTACAATAAGGAGTATACATGTTGAGAAAGAGATGGGAGAGCTTGGAGCAGTAACCAGTCACAACTGAGATTAGTTGTTAATAAATATAAACTCTAGTTTGTTAGTTTATGCTCAACGGATTTTGTTCAGATGCAGCACTGCGTTGGGTGTTTCTCTATTATTAGACTTATGTAATAATACAAAAACAAAGGGTTGGTCATAAAACGTGCCCGTCCCTCTTGCAGTATAAGAGGGGGTAAATATTACTGCAACACCCATTTCCAGACAACACAGGACAGGGCGGCTCATCACCTGTGCAGATCTCAGGTCAAGATGCTGGCAGGTTTCTTCTTTCTGCTCCTCGTCACAGGTAAGATGGAACAATTCTGTATGATGTATGCAGGTGGGAAATATAGTTTGCCACCCCAATAGAGGTCAATGGAGTTTTGTGTATGGTACAGAATAAAAAATGTGACTAAAAATAATTCAAGTAATATCTATTTCCTAATACGTCTAAGTGTGGTCAGTGAATAATTCAACATAATGTTTCTGAACAATGATGTTCAAATGTTCAATTGTCATTTTACACAGCTCTGAGCTCCACTAATAAAATCCCACTCAGCTTTTTTATTTTTAGGGTTGAGGAAGAAAAAAAGTCTGAGAAATATATCTCAAAAATAGAGCTCAGAGGGAAAAATGTATTCAACAACTTTGGTATACTCATTATTTTTTTCAAAGGTCAGAACCTTTTAGCAAAAGCTATCTCAAAATACAAAAGTTTATTTTGTGTTCTGAGAGAGCTTTTGTTAAAAGATACCACTTCAGACTTCTTCAATTTAATCGGGGAGAACCTGCACCCTTCTTTTCGTCAGATACGGTTACCTACAGTTCCTCAGAAGATCCAGCGCATCATCGCAACATCAATCGGGACAATGCGAGAGGTACGTGGCAGAACTCCACGATCTGAAGTTCAAAATAAAAGGAAACATGAAAAGCATAACATTTCTTGATTTCATGACCGTTAAGATGAGACTCTACTCATAGATAATATGTCTTGAAGCTTTGCCTGTAGATAGGAACTCCAACAATGGGAACTGCTCCCATCGGCATGTTTATAAGCACTTGGAACTAAAGGAAGGCGATGAGAAGTCCATGATCCGGCCTGGTGATGATTCAACGCCCACAGAGGTGTTCCTCGATGTTCTGCTCTTCTCCATTCTAGATGTGGTGAGTAGTTGCTTGAATTACACATTTTTCAGAATATTGTGGAGGAGGTTATATTAGTTCCAATTCTCTGTTTGTCTGTGATGTAACAGGATATTACAAATCCACATTGCACCTACTGGAAACTTAGTCCATAGGCCTAAGAGCAAGACTTTGTTCTTAGTTTTAAGCATCACTATGTGGCCATTTATTAAGAACTTTATTGCTTGAATAACGTGAATAATTCACTCTGCACTCAGCTGATATAAAGAGCTGATATTATGATTGACAGGTTCGAGCAATGACAGCAATAATATGATGACATGCGTGGGAAGTGAATGGCAGATGGAGGAGGAATTGACTGTGGTGTGGATTCATGGTGATTTCTATTCATGTAAAGCTTTTCGTTTGCTGAGCTGTTGTTCTCATATTTAAATGTCATGGACACAGCTGTTTCATAGCCATGTGACCAGTGCTGTGGATGGCTGAGAGAGTATTTAAAAATCACCACACCCGCCGATCTATAATCAAATTTGTATGCCGCGCCATTGGGTCCTGTGGCTGATGCTGATGCTCGTTTAACGGTGTTCTCCACCTCGCTCCATGCAGGAAGCCTTGTCACGAATAACAAATCGCCAGTTTAAATTAGTTCATTTCTGTTTGTCTACTCATATCTGACTCATCTGGTGGCCCTGTTAAAAACGGTGTCTTCTGAAATCTGATGTTTGCTAACTTTTAGAAACATATTATTACCACTGAATTTGTGTTGAGCTTTATGACAGTCAATGTTTGACGCATGTTTGTTTCCTCATAGAACGAGAAGAAACAGATATTTATTTCTTACCTTTGGGTTGATATGGTGAGTTCGCTCTGATAAAGAAAGCACGTCTTGATTGAACCAATTCCCACCTCTCACAACTCAAATGTCTTCTGTTTCAATGCATTTCCCCGTGTTTTCCTCTAGTGGTGGTATGATGGGGACCTGTCTTGGGATTATGAGGATTTCTGTGACATTAGTACGATTTATCCTCCTACGGCTGCATTGTGGAAGCCAGATTTATCTATTGAAGAGATGTAAGTTTGAATGTGCATACTCTTATCCTCACACATATAGACTTGGCCACAACAGTAACATCCGACCACTGGTTAGAAATCGCACAAATACATTTAGATGCAGCAACACGTTTTGTTTATTTACAATTTGTAAAATTGTATTTTAACAGTTTAGACATAAGTAGAGTCATTTGTTTTATAATGAATTATTCCATAACTAACCAAGTTCCCCAGAATATTTTTGGTTCTAACTTGTTTCACCTGTTTGTTCACTGTGATTATTTAATATTTGTATCGACAGTAAATGTAGCTAAACAGCAGCCGCCGTGGCTACAAGTAAAACATGTTACATTTTAACAGTAGTATAAGTAGAGAAGAGTCCTAAAGTCAGCAAAATGAAGAATAGCACCATTAAACACCATAAAATACTGTACCCGTCATATTAGACCAGACTGTAGAAGCAAACCCCCTGAGTGTATTCAATGGAGTTATTTAGTTTCTCATGAATTTAAGTTTTCATCTGTCAAAGGAAGACTGTATTTTCTTCTTTTGTACGTTACTAGCACTGCTTTAAAAATGATTTAGAGTGTAATTTATCTCTAACGTATTACTCCTTTATTTTCTGTCTTCCCCTTCCTACCAGTAGCTCGTATTAAACTGGTTACCCATATGAGTATTTACATTGTAATTTGCAAGCTCTACTGTGCATCTATGAAATAATGATATTGCTTTTACATGGTGTGGGTGTTCCTACTTGTTATATTATATAGTATTATACAGAAAACATGTAAAATTCAGTTGAAAACATAAGTTTTTGTTCTCATACAGGACACGGAAGAATCAGGCTCTTTCCAGTCCTTATCTCAATCTTAACTCAGGCGGATCCGTCTTCTTTAGGACCTACATGGTGGTGATCAGCAACTGCCCGATGGAAGTCTACATGTTTCCCTTCGACATTCAGCAATGCAACCTGACTTTCAAGTCCACCATACACTCCTGTGAGCCCTTCACTCGTTGTGTTCAACGTTTTGTAAATTACTATGCGTTGTTTATGTGTTCTGGTGTCTGTGTGTGCTTTTATTACTTTGATAGTTTCTTGTTACCTGAACACACATACCATACAATTTTTTGCTAACATTTTTTTATCTCCCACCTCAGCTGACCATATGAAGCTTACGGTGTATGGTGACTCCTCGTGGAACACAGAGCTGTCTCTGGAGAATATGGCCCAGTCCGAGTGGCTGTTCATCAACATGGTCAACAGCCAAAAAATTGTCGACAATTTTTCCATCAAACAAAGCGTGGTGGTTTACACTGTAAGCATCTCTCTGGGCACAGACACACGGAGGTGAAAAGTAAATGTTCTACAACCACCTCGCTATCATATAAAGGATACGCATAAGGAACATTGGAAATGATGTAGAGAAAAGATTCATTGTTAAATCGTTGTCAAGACCAGAATATAGGTAAACAAAACCAAACAACTTAGCGATAAATAGAAGACTATAGGTAAGTTGTGATTCAGATAGCACCCTCTCCAGGATCCCACACAGAGACTCAAAAAAGCCTCAATACTCCAAACAGCTGTTTGGTGCATACGCTGTTGCCCTGACAGCAAGACTCCCAGTTTAAAAAAAACTATTTCAAATTCAAGAAAATCCAAAATATTGGGACTTAATTGTAGTGCGGCAAAGAAAATAGATCACAAGATCTCTAATAACTTAACAAATGCATTTAGTCTTTATTTGTTTACCTTTATCCATCCAATTTCTTTAATTTGCTTCCTTCTTTGCATTCTGTCTTTTCTCTGTCTTCGTTTCCTTTCTTCCTTTTACTTTTAGTTCTTTCTTTCCTCCCTTTCTAGCTTGAATTTATTTAAATATACAAAAATGTGTAAATTTAAAGATATATGGTTTCCATAGACTTTTACATCTTCCCAATGATTACTTTTACATGAGGTACTGAAACATATTTCCCTGTTTGTTTCCTTGAGCAAACATCTGGATGCATAAATCCACTCTTCGTATTTCATTACTTTTACCCAATAAACAACGTGAGGGCTTTTTGCTCCGCTGTTAAAGACTTGGGCAGGTTACCTGGTTGTACCTGACCCTTGGACGTCTTCACAGATCACCATGAAGAGGCGGTCTGCCCTCTACATCGCTAACTTCTTGCTACCGATCCTGTTCTTCTTGTTTCTGGACTTGGCCTCCTTCCTCATCTCAGTCAACGGGGGGGAGAAGCTCAGCTTCAAGGTCACGGTGCTGCTCGCCGTCACTGTGATGCAGCTTATTCTCAACGACATTCTGCCTTCCTCTTCGGACAGGATTCCTCTCATAGGTAAGGAGGGTGAGAGTCGTGCCTTCGATTGGCCTACACGTCACAAGAGCAGGAACAGTACCTGCTGATTCAACGTGTGGTTATTTGTCCGCATTAATGATGCTGCCTTCCCCCGTTAGCCATCTACTGCATTGGGATTTTTGGTTTGATGATGTTGAGCCTCCTGGAGACGATTTTGTTGATGTATCTGTTGGAGAAAGACTCGGCAGCCCAAGATAAAGAAGACCAAAGTCTGAGCGAGAAAGTTGGCAAAGCTAACTGCTGTACAAGTGAGATTAAGCAGAACTTCTACAAACACCCGATTTAACTCTACATCCTCTAGTGTCATTGAATCTATTATGTTCTTTCAGAGTTGAAGAAATGGACTCTCTGCGCTGGTGTCTGCAATGTGTCTGTTGATGAAACTCCGCCTGAACAACTGTCGGTGACCACAGAGGTGAGGATTGTGCAGCATTTTAAAAGGTCTGTTCATCTAAAAGATAACTAAAAAAACTAATTTGGATGAACCAACCCTGTTAATCGCATCACAGTGGACAGAAAGAAACAGAATATCAGATGTAGGAGTTTACAATGTCTTGTAGTCCATCATCTCATCAATGCCAATGGACTAAACCTCTTTGCAGGCCAACAGCAGCCAACCGACGGAGGAGTCCATTGCTTTGGAAAAGGTCTCAGATGAGCTGAAGGAGGTGGAGAAAACCCTGACTCAGGTCTTAAACAGCAGGGAGAAAGAAAGGAAGCCTGGCTACTGGACCAGAGTGGCTGAAATAATTAACAGAGTTTTCATCATTTTCTATGTCATAGCTGCCATTACGTTGTTATCTGGTCTCTTCTTGCTTTGGAACATATCAGATAGCAAGTAGTGAGTCACGTTGTTGAGTTAACATGGATATGCTCATCACAGAGCATCAACTGATTATATTATTAATATTGATACCGTAAATTGGGCAAACATTATAAGAATGGGAGTCTTCTCGATTTTAGCCGTCACACTGAACACAATTTTGCAAGTTACCAATAACTTGTTTTGATATTTTACTTTATGATTTACCATATCCCCTCAGTGTTTCTGTTTTTGCTCGACTGTGTGTATTTGACCAAACAGTGGTATAGAACTGCAGATGCCGTTTGGAAATCGTCAATGGACCACCACAATGTTCTGGTAGTTGATTGGTAACGACTACTACGTCCTCCATTTGAGTGTAATTCTACTTTGTTTCCCAGAGTTGCGTGACGAAGATCACATTAAATTGATAGAAGAGGTCCCGACCTCTTCTGTCCTTAACCACTTTCTTGCGTATACTGTGTCACTGTTGAAGCATTTTAATCAGAATTTCAATAATGGATTTCTTTATGTATTACACTGGGATTTGTGAATGGTTTATTTCAACAATTACTTTTTCATATATTTTAATCTTTGTCTTACCTCTCAAAAAAAAGAGCAACCATTTCTGCCTCTAATGTAGTCAACGCCCACTTGTTATGTAAGGATTTGTGTTTGTTCATCCATTATACTCAACCTGCCAAGTGTAAATGTGTCTTTTCTCTTATGTTTTGGAACTTTTATGTTGGCTTATTTATGGAGTTTTTTTCTATTTACACATCTTCAATAAAGGCTCTCTGTATCGTACATGCCCTCACAGGTTGTCTAGATTCTTGCAAGAAACTTCAAGATAACTTTCATATTTAAATGACGATTTCTCTCTCATGGAGAAAGTGATGTGATATTTTATCTGTGGTTAGAAACTCCTCTGATTGTGACTGCATCGAGATATTTTGAAACACCTGAACCTGAAAATAATAAGCTGTACTCCATGACCCGGCCTGTCTCCCACACAGGTTTACCTGGAAGCAATTAAGGGGTTGCATATCATTATAAATTGCAATTATCATTTTCTGTCAAGGTTAGATTTCTGTATTTGCTGGCAACATAACAGGGAATCGTGAAACCATGTAAAAGGACAAAAGGATATTCTAAAAATGGCACTGCCCACTAGCAGCTAACTAAATATATATACAGTATATATATATATATATATTTACCATAGCATAATAAATGTCCTATACAAATTATTTATTTCAGCATAATAGTAGGTAGCATCTCCTCTGAGTGTTATAGTTAAAGCTAATTGGATCATTAGGACACATATTAGGTGGCCCCTTTTACAAAAATTATAGTAATATGTTTTTAAGGAACTTATTCACTCATTTTCCAACACAAGATAATCAAAATCAAGATCCTATAGGACCATAACTCTGCATGGAAGACTAATACAATAAACACATCTGTGATTGTTCATCCAATACCATTATCAATACAATAAGAAAGAAAACATTTTCTTCAGGTACTACTGTGTCTAATGTCAAAATTACCAAACATACAGGGTTCTCTACTATACTGATCCAAAATGGACCATTAAAACAAATCCTCATCAAAGTGGCCCAGGTCAACTGCTCTCTGCTGTCAGACCACAAAAGACTTTACACAGTACGATCAAAGTTCATCATATAGGTAAAACAAATTGTTACAATATAATTTAGTAGCCGACGAAAATGAATATTTGTGTATGTGCAGTTCATTTGTTCTCCCCTTTTGGTTAAATTCTGTGATGTGGCTGAAAATGGACCAGATAAAGATAAAAGACAGAGATGAAATAGAACTTCGTGAAATTGTTGTGCAGTGGTACAGAGTAGGAAAGAGTGAGAACACAATATGCAAATTCCAAATATACGCAATGCCACACGTATTACTGGTTGATTACAACACGTGGTATGTAGCTGTGTATATGTACATGCATGCATATTATGTTTTAATTAAAATGTATAATTACTTTTGAAAAAATCAATAAATACAACGTTTTTTAAAAGTATAATTACTTACATTGTATATTTGTATGTATATATTGATGTATATAGTTATATGTGTTGTTCCGTTGCATGTCCTGTAGTTCGCGCTGGGTCCTCCGGGCCTGCAGGTGGCGTTGTTTGCTTTTAACGTCTCCGCGCTGTCGTTCAATCAATGACGTGGACTTTCATTGAGGCAGTCAGGACTGAAAGAAAAGAAAACATCACCTACTCACCAACGTCTCAGGGCTTCTCCACTAACTTCTTCCACGTTAAGAAGTTGGGACCCCTCGTTTCCTTTCAGTCGTGTCCCCGCTGCCGGAGCAGGTGAGCAAACCGTGTCAAAACGTGGACGCAGGAGCGGGTTTCCTGCTCTCTGCAGCACGAAACTGTTACAACGTGTGCACAATTCCTTCAGCGTCAGTGTGTCTTCGCCACATTAAATCTGCAGCATGTTTTCTCACCGCCTACACAGACTTCACCCCAGACACCAGAATGAGTAAAAACAGCAAAGTGTTGAACCTGAAGGATAAAATCAGCGGTAATGAAGTGGACCTGAGCCTGTGTGACCTCACCGAGGTGCCAGTCAGAGAGCTGGTGAGTTACTCGTTAATTCAACATTCATGGCATCACGTGACGTGTCTGTATTTACTGTGTGCAATCTAACTGACTCCTGGTGTGATTTATAACAGGCTTTATTCACCAAAGCGACTGTTGTGGACTTGTCTTGCAACAACATCACCTCCCTCCCTGTAAGTATAATACACCATTTTATCCCTCAGATCTGTTGGGGTCAAACCTTTTTTGACCCCTTAACACAAAGCAATGTGTATTGTGTGTGTGTATATATATCTTCAGTGTGTGTACATGTGCACTGTGGGTTGTTCATCCATAGTGTTGATGCATCCTCTGATCGGTTAGTTTTAAGGCTCTTTAGAGGCCTGGAGAGGTAAATGTATCCAGACATAAGTCAAGAAGACATTGAATCCTTTTCTTTCTTATCTCTTTTCAATATTTTGTAACCCCTCATGCGTATCTGGTGATCTTATGGACCCTGGGTTGGAAATGTATTGTGCATTTTAAAGAATACATTAATGTGCTAAATCATGATGGCGGTTGAAGTTAAGAGATAAATACAAAATTACTACTAGTTTGTGTTTTATTTACATGTTGTTTGAAAAATAATGGATTTCGAGACGGAGTCTGTTTTAAATTCAAGTTTGTCTTGTTGGGCTTTTCATTATATTGAATATATAAGCAGTGTGAAATTCACAGGTTGCCAACAATGTTTCAATTATGGCAACATTTAAATGTTCTTCATGAATAACACTAGATGTGTTTTTGTCTAATTGAAGTGAGGATCAATATGAATCAAATGTTACTTTTTCCATTCCAGAAGTAGGATTACTCCTTCTTTTGGGATGTAAAAATTAACATTTAAATAGACTTGACTGTACAATTTTTAGGAAATGTCATCATAGAGGAATTGATCTCCGACGTCTTCTCACCCAGCAAACTCTGTGATTACCGTGTGACTGACATTCTGTATTCACTTGGTTTTTCAAACTCTTTCTTAGCCTGATAACTTAAACTCTACCTGCAGATTTACCACTAACACAGGACTTGAGTTCTTATTTCTTTGGCTCGGTTTCCTTCTTCTAGCCAGAGTTCTGCAACCTGACCCACCTGGTGAAGGTGGATCTCAGTCAAAATCAGCTGACCTGTCTGCCAGATGACCTGGGGAACCTGGCCAGCCTTCAACATCTGGACCTGTACAACAACAAGCTGACCACCCTGCCCGTCAGCGTCTCTCAGCTCAGGGTGGGTGCCGAGCTTTGTTTCTCATGTCACATTCATATTCACTGATCCCGCAGCGTGAAGCAGAAACGTCAACGTCAGTAACATGGAGACAAGCTGTCCAGCTGCTGTGATGTCGATACTCCAGCTGGACAATGAAGCTGATCTAATTGTCCGTCTCACACAGAATAAAACTATCATCTTGATAAAATGATGAGTTGTTTCGTGGCAACACTGTTTATCTGCTGACCTGCTTTATTAGAGGTTCCTCACACTATTCTTTCTCAGGTTCTGAAAAAATATTTGTTTTAATTGGAAACTATGAGTTCGTAGAAATTATTTTATCTTGGCCAGTCTGCCCTTGTTTAAGAAATCGGTTGTTAAATTCTTTACAATTATTGACTTTCTTGCCGAGAGTGAGATGAGAAGATCAATACTAGAGATGGACGATATAAACCTACCACAATATAGATAATATAAAGTATATATATCACAATGTAGTATGTATTCAATACATATATAGTCAATATGAAATAACCAAGTGGTTTTGTGTGAATTAATTAACAGATTAAAAGTACTTTATTTACTCATTCAATTTAAAACTTTAATCCAAAATAATCTGTCTTTCTGAGACCTGTGAGTCGGTATGTGCTTGTTATTAGCAATTTAGACAATTTAACCGTGTATCACGCTATCTCGACACATGATCCAATGGAGACAATAAATTGTCATATTGAAGTTTTGCCCAGCCCTAATGGAAACCAATGTTGTTTGTGCCCAGAGTCTGAAGTGGTTGGACCTGAAGGACAACCCGCTGGAGGCCGGCCTGGCCAAGGCAGCAGGAGACTGTCTGGATGAGAAGCAGTGCAAACAGTGTGCCGCCAAGGTGAGGCCGCTCTGGATTCGGCAACAATGCTCTGGAAACTTTCCTTTCAGTGACGCCACTTCTGAGTTATACACTTGAATTGATAAAGAAAACAAGAATGACTCGAAGAGATTGTGTTGCAGGTTCTGCAGCACATGAGCGAGCTTCAGGATGAGGTCGATCGCGTACGAGAGAAACGCCGATTGAGGGAAAAAGGTGAAGTATCATCTTTTGATTTGAGCCTCAAAATAATTTTCGCATCTTAACTGCATTTTATTCAAAAGGGCTGGATATCGAACCACAATTGTTTTATTGACACAGTACTGATGATGTAACCATTGAATGTCTGATCTGATTGATCGTCCTGCTTTGTATTCTCTAATCAGCTATTTTATTGATTTATAAAAAATGCTGTAAGAAGTACTCCGATCCTTTACTTAAGTAAAGGTAATGCATCAATGGACGAAAACAAGTCTAAGACCTGTATATTATATATATATATATAATAAATAATTGTGCCATTAACATGTAGGCAGCATTTTCATTTATGTACGATTAGCTAATGTAGTTCAGCTGCTCTCAACCTAAAGGGTTTTTTGAAAGAAGAAAGAAATATAGCTCTGCTTTACAAAGTTATCTTTATTTTTGGAAGTATCATACAGAAAATAATATTGACTCAGCTTAATATGTTTATTCTCTTTCTCTGGCTCTAAGTCGGCTGAGATGGTGATGATTGTACTTTTGTGATCTGCTGAGGTTCAAGAGCATTTAATTGATTGCAGCAAACTATAAATACAGCTTTATTAATGTCTGACTGCATCTCTTCTCAACACATCCCTCAATCAGAGCTGGAGAGGAAGAGGGAGGTGAAGCAGAAGGAGCGGGAGGCCAAAGACAAGGAGGCTCGTAAACGGGAGAAGGCGGAGGAGAAGGAGAAGCGGAGGAAAGAGTACAACGCTCAGATGGCGGCCGCGGCTGCGCGGGAACAACAGAAGAAGAAGACCGAGGAGAAGAAGAAGAAGAAGAACGGACAGGCGGCAGGTGAGTCTGAAGGTCGGGGTGATGCACCTCTTCAAGGGATGTTTACATCATGTCTTATTTTTACATTTTATTTTGAAGTTAAACCTCATTGGCAATTATTTCAGCCTGTGAGGGTTTTTGAGAAGTTTAAGTTGGAAGTTATCGGTGTGGTGGAACACTGATCTCAACCGAGTGTATCAGAATGATGCATTCAAAGATGAATCCACATCTTCCATTTGACCATCAGTTGCTACTAAAGCATCACATTCATCAGCTATGATGCAACACATGGATTTAGTGAGATGCCTTGTGATATTTTGTATTTTTTTTGCATTGACAATGTTGCTGTTTGGCAGCTGACTCATTTGTTGAGCTGTGGCTGATCCCAGGATCGGTTGTGTACTTGGTTTACGATGAACCCGGTTGACGGCTCCAACGTCTCTCGCTTCATCTCAGCAGATAAAAAGGCGGCTGTGGAAAAGACGTCTAAACCTCAACGTTCGCTCCTTGGCCTGATGTTCAAGTTCCTCCTCCTGCTGCTGCTGGGATTGGCTGGAGTCGCCGCCGCCTGCAGGCTGACCGACCTGCAGAAGGAAGCCGTGTGTGTGCCCGTCAACGTCGCCGTGGACGACGGCTTGTCCTGGGCCAAAGAGCAGGAGGTTGTCGTCAGGCAGCTGGTGCAAAATCTGTCGTCTGCCGCAAAGGATTTTCTTGAATCTACACAAGCGTCTAAGAACTAAACCCTCATCTGCCACCCATCGAGTTCCAGAGCTGCAGGATTTCTTTTCCCCCCGGGGATTTTTTTTTTTTTTTTTTTTTTTTAATACTCTGAAATTATGAATATCATTAAGATGGGCAACCCTGCATCCCCTCACCCTGTTTCTGGTGCTGGGAGGTGGAAAGTCTGTACAGATAGACAGAGGGGGATGCACAGATGTGTTTAAAATCTTCTTAAATTCCTATGGAATTGTTGTCGCTTGTACCCGATTTGTACTGCAGTCTGTTTTTAAGAAAAAGACTCACCGTCTTGGATTCCTCCCCATCAAACACGTTGTGCACTTTGACCAGGTTTGTGTTGCGGTGCATTACGTGCAGCGTGGGGTGGATTTAAGAGATGTTCAGTGAAAAGTCAGGTGGCCCCGTCTGCTGCACTGGAGTGCCGAGTCACATGTTAACTGCCGGTCAGAGTTGTGCACAAGCCGGTGTTCGATGTGGCCGTCTGAGCATGTGCAGTGAAGGCTGTTTGAATGTAGAGCTCAGTCGTCTGAGGCCTCCTCTGTCTTTATAGTCTTAAATCAGTCAAACCAGCTCAATCTCATCGAATATACACACACCTCTGGCATCAAGTGGCTCTTTACCATATCACAGATCTAATAGTATCGTGTGAGTCTGTCATCTGTTTTCCAGCAGTCCAGAAATGCCAAATATGATTGAGTTTATTTAGAAACAGTGTTGTCATTACATACTTTGTCCAGCAGAGGGCACACTTACAAACTCAACACAACTAATTGATTTACAAATATAGTTGTATATAATTTTTCTGTCAGTAGATTAACTGACTAATCGTTTCAGTTCAGATTTATGTTTAAATTACATCTCAAATATTGGCTTCAATAATCCAGAATCAGTCAGGCTAATGTACACAAACTGTTTTAATAGGTTGTCCCCCTTCAGCTAGAAATACTCTACATTACTGAGATGCATTAACAAAAATCATGCTGTTATGTTTGAGGCCTCTTGCCTATATTTTTCCTTCTTTCCTCCACCCATTGGTTTCCATTAATTTCTATAAAATCTGAGAAGAAATTATTAGGAAACTCTTGTAACTTTCCATCCGTCAACATCAGGTCTGCAATAATTGGTGTTAAAGTAGAATTAGTCACCCAAATGTGCACTTAAGAAACTACCACAGACAAAGACTGAAGCTCTAACCCAACTATTACCTGGACTTGATGCTCACTGTGGTGGATTACACGCCTGTAGCAAGTTTCAGGAGTCTGTGAATTTATCTTGAATTCATACAGCAAAAATTAAAAAGGTGTATCTGTAATGTAATACAGTGAACATGTTTAGTTGTTAAGGGGATATTCTTATAAAAAAATTGTAAGCTCAAATTTTTAGCTCAAATTCCCTAGATCATATGGCATAATAAGGACCAAGTGCTGGTATTGAACTGTTGAAAAGCCTCTTCTTGTAATTTCTTACCTAAAAAAAAATAAAGAGCAACTGACAGATTTATCTATTTTTTCCAGTTTCACGGCTCTTTTGAATTGCAACTTGTTTTAATTTGTCGTGGCTACCTTTGCTACTGTGGTTCCTGTACAGCTTCGTCCATGCTCTCCAACGATGTCCGTTAATAAATGGCTATGCACTGCAACAAACACCTGAACGTTGTGTCTGTTTTCAGAACTCAACACGTGGTAAAACACTTGGAGTGAAGACTTTAACTCAACAATGGCTGAATCAACAATGACAAATGTGTATTTCATCATCAGCACGTACTCAGTTAAGCTTCCTTTATTTTGGTGAAATCTCCCGTCTTTAATTTTGTCTTTGTAAAAGAAAGCTGAGCTTTGGCTAATAAAATAGACTAAAAGGAGCCACAATATAATTTATCAGGAAATGATAACGATTTAACAAAGAAGGGAAAAAAAGAAGTCTTAGTATTTGTCAAACTGTGACAGTCATAGTACGTTGAAAAAGTCCGAAAAAAGTCAGTGATGCGAGACTGATCGATTGATACTTTATTGATAACCGTGGATAAAGTCACATATCACAGCACCAGTACGCGATACCACACTGAACCAAGAATACTAGGAAGACGGACTAACGTAAAACAAGTCAAAGTATGCCTTTCAACATGTGCTGAGCGAAATGGATGAAATATGCATATTGCAGAGTATGTAAACAAATATTAATTAAATAGACAGAATGACCCAAAAGTCTGATTTACCTAATTATCTCACCTGCATTTTAAAAAATGCACCTTTAAACATTTTTTAAAATAAAGTACATGCTGGATGCCCCGGAACAATAATCTCTCGTGAAATAATTACTTGACGGAGGAAATGATGATGCATCACATTTGGGATCCTGCGGTGCAATATCAAAGCTCTTCCATGAAGCTTCTGGTTTTAAAGACCGATGTGGCAATAAGGAGGAAGAAGAGACGTGATGATGATTTGTTGTACGAGATGCGCCACTGCAATTAGTGTACACCAGAAAACAGAAATGCTCTTTCCTCCAGGATTTACTCTGCAGCTAAATGTTTGAGTCAGCATCGTTAACCCTTTAACGAGCACATGGCTTGTGTACAGAAAACAAAAGATACTAAATTAAATGAATTGTTCTCTTCTGAAACTACCAAAAAATATGAATACGTTAACATTGCATTGATTCACATGTAGAGGCTGAAACTTGCCTTTCATCTTTTATATATTAATTTATCTTAAAGTTACATAATCGCTGTGATTTAAGGCTCGTAAAATGTTTTACTCAAACTTAATCATGAGATTTTGTGTTTTCAACGGATATTGACACTTAGCACGCACACAAATGAAAGCCAGAAAGTAACACTTAAAAATGAGAAATATTCAACTCATGTTGATAGTAAGTTCTGAATCTTCAATAAACAATGTAGTGTATATGGTTTGGGTCAGGCCCCTTAGTCACCATTAAGGGAAACCTCAATGCAACAGTTAACGATGATACACTTTCAACCTCGGGAGAAGATCCTTGTGCAGAAAGTCAGGTCCATAAAGATTGAATTTTTCTGACCCGCAGGAGGCCGGGCCTCACCTCCCAGCATCAACGCCCGTGCTCCTCAGAGCTCTTTCTCGACCTCCCAACTCTGCCGATTTGTGTGAAGTCTGAACGGTTCAAAGCACACACACCAGAGTTCAGCTCCGATGTTCCTCCATCGTGAAGGACGGTCTCCGTCACATCGGGAGTCCCCAGCACTTCTCTCTCACTTCAGACGTGATCCCGTCTGTTGCTGCATGTCCGTCTGTAGTCTCTCTCCTTCACGTCGGCCGTGTCCTCCAGCAGCCTCGTCCGAACGGACTCGTCCACCGTCATCTCGAGCGTCACCTCTTTGAACACCTCGCACACCGACGCCTGTAAGAGACCCGAGGACGGCGGGTTACCCTCTAACTCTGGGGTCGTCCCACGCGGTGGGGTCATGTGATCTCGTTACCTCCTGGAAGTGGAGTTTCTTGAACATGGCGACGCTGACCTGGTTGTTCAGCCCAATTTTCGCTTCAAACTTTTTGACGCCAAGTTTGGTGACTCCTGGTGGAAGACAAGAGCACCATCACTCACAACTTTGCAACCCGAGTTCCCTCCACAGGGCCGCCTGTGGAAGCAAAGCATGAATGAATCGTCGGGAATTTCAGCGGCAGCTCTCGGCAAAATGTGATTAAAAACCCAGAAAAAACACTTTTCTGTCTCTATCAGTAACAACACGTGTTCTGTACATTTGACCTGGCAGACGGTGTAAGCTGCTCACCGTAGCTCATCATCATGTGCGTCGCCTCTCTCCCAATACCTTTGCCTCGGTGAGCGGGCTCTGTTCAAGACAAGAAACCTCGGAAGTATGAGAGGAGGAAAAATAAAACAAGTGCAGAGTTGAAACGGAGATACACAGTGAATGTGTGGGAAATTAAAACAGGTTGATTGCTGATATTTCATAATTGCTTTTTTTGCTTTTGTATAACACGTCGGGCATCACCTGCTATCATGATCTCCAGCTCAGCCAGTGTTGGGTCCGTAGGGTCGGTCAGAAAGATGTTGACATCTCCCACCATGCACTGCTCCTCTTCTACACTGCCGTCTGCCCACTGCTGCTTGGCCAAGATGATGAACGTGCATTCTAGAAATGACATATTTAAGACGGATAATAATAATGAAATAGATTCTTCTTTAATTAAATGACAAATATTGTATATGTCTGTGACCTCAGAAAGGTCAACCGCTTATTTTCATGTAAAATCCGAAAAAGTTACGGACAAAAGCATGTTTGTTATTACATGATGGCTATTCGAGGACTGAAAGTGGCATTGTCTGTGTGCAGATGGCCGCTTACTGTCATCGTCTTCCCTCCAGCTCCTCTGCATGGCGTACTCCTGGTCCAGGGTCAGCGGCTCTGAAGCGGTCAGCTGCTGCAGCTCAGGAGACTCCATCCACTCATGATACCTGAAACAAGCAGGCGCAACATTAGATGGAAACGTCGGTCAGTGAACGAGAAGTCTCGATGTGCTTCGATGGATTTAAATTCATTTTTCAAACATTCATGACAAAAAAAAATATATATTAGCATTAAAATACAGAATTTACCAAAAGTCAAAGTGCTCATTGTGCAGAATAATGTATTATAATAATACATTATCACTGGGTTATAATTAGTGAAGCATGCATTTTAATTTATTTCAGGTCAAACGTATTAATTGAATTATATTTAATTATCTAAAGCTGTTATACATGTAGTGGTATGTAGTGTACAACTTAGTAGTAACATGTTTTAGAACTGGTAATGTGAAGTTAAAATATCTAAAGTTGTATTTAAGTACCGCACTATACTTTATTCTTTAAAAGATGAATAGAAAGAAGCAAACCCTTTAAAAAGGAATCAAATAAGCATATTTAAACATTAAAAACATCAGCTCAATTACTCAATGAATGAATACATGTCACGATGAGCTCGTGCGTCTCCCAGCAGCAGTTGGTGTTACCTGGGCACGTGCTTTGCATCGTAAGGAACCAACACGACCTTGTCCCCCTCCAGTAAAGTGTTCTCGTTTATCTTCATCGTGTTGAAACCAGATGAGAAACAACGACGTGACCGTGAAGACGTTTAGCTCAGCTCCACGTCCATCGACGTGTCTTTCACTTCCGCTTTCCTCGGTGGTTTCCACTGCGGCTGCGCGCAAACATATAAAAATAGAGGGCGCCACCTAGTGGAGAACATCAAGAGGTACTTTTCATGATTTAATACCGTGAAATACAGTGTAATTGAGGTTAAGAATAAGATATAAAAGTATTGAGATATTTTACTCAAATAAATGCAGTAATACCACAGTGTACAAATACTCCATTACAAGCCCTGCATTAAAACTCGTACTACTACTTAAGAAGTATTAGATAACAATATACTCAGTTATATATATTGGAATATTATTGACGGAAGCAGTATTTTAATTACGTCAACTGGTTAACTATGGAATATACTGTTATGTTGTTTAATTTATAAGAATTACTATGTTACTACTACTTTTTAAACTGATTGTAAAACATATACAAACTTGACCTGCAAGTCATACAATGAAAATATATTAAAATATGTCTCCCAGCTGAAACAGCTGTAACTATGTATAGGATCCTGTAGAATTAAAATGAAACCAGGTTTTTCTGTTTATTTGTTATTTTTTACCCCTGTTGATGTTCTTGGTTTGTTCCCTAATCTACATTCATATATAATGCTGTTTTGAACACATTTTCATTGGCGTTTAAGTTACAAACAGATAACTTTGATATATTTGTTTCTAAACCCAAATATATGTTATATAGGTCATGAAAAGCAGCAATAATGACACTGAAAAAGAAAATGTCTTCATCTCACTCTTTCACTTTATTCCACATTAAATCGTCAATGCATATGTGGATGAATGATACTTTGAAATATTACAAAAGGTGGAAAATATTAATTATCTTCCAATTTTAAACTGCAAGATACTTAATTAGTAGTTTAAAAACTGAGCTTAAAGAAAAAAGAAAAAAGAAACTTTCTAGTTGTTTAGGTATTAATAAAGTTGTACATCCACATAAATGGTTAAACAGGTAGCTTTCTTCCTACATATAAGTAACATTTCAGGAAATAAGATAGAAAGGTTCACGTATGATTCAGGTGAGGTTGATTATTAAAGGATCTGGTTATGGATTAGAGATAATAACTTTAGAAATATTTTTTTAAAGTCGTAAAACAAACTTTAAAGTTGCTTCTGAGAATTGTGCATCAATTTTCTGCCCCATTAAAACAGGGTTTGTATGCGTTTAAGTGGCTCGGCCCAGTGCGTGCCACAATTCAACCGGCTCCTGTGGTGTGTTGACCATGTCCATCCAGTGCTGCAGCTGTTGGCCCCTGGCGTACATGAAGGGGCCCAACACCAGCACTCCCAGCAGGGCCGGAGGCTCTGGGAGAACAATGCAGACGGAGCAGAGTGAACACACAGCTGCGTGATACTGAAGTTGATGCAACAGGACATCCGATATAAAGCGAACACACAGAGCCCCTCTCACCTGAGCGGACAGCGTGTGGCTCCTGCAGCTCAAATCTCAGACAGGCCTCGTCCAGGTGCTGCGAGCGCAGTTTAAAGGTCACCCTGTGGTGGAAATAGGGGTCGTTTTGACTCTTCACCACGCAGCTGCGCTTCATCTTCACCACCTGAGTGTGTATCTGTAAGCTCACCTGGACACACACACCTGGGGAAACGCACAGATGCAAAGCGACTTGTCTGAGACGCAGGTACATTCGTTTAATATTTCCGGGGGAGCGGTGCAAACGTGGACGTCCACAAGCTTTTCACCCGATGAGACGTACCTGCATCCGTGAGCCGCTGTAGGCCTCGAGCCTTCAGAACGAGCACAGAGAGGCGCTGCAGAGACGGACTGTAGCTGAGAGAGACCTGCACATCACCCAGCTCCGAGCACTGGCACGGAGGAGAGACGACACAAGGATGTTCGATTAATGTTGTGCACGTGTCGACATCCTGTGTGTTTTTGTCAGTGGAAGAAGTTTTCAGATCTTTTACTTCAGCAGAAGTATGAATACAACAATGTGAAAACACTCTTTCATAGCACCGAGCGATATGGATAAAAGAATAAGAAAATAAATCAGAAAACATTCACAAAATGAGATTTCTGATAATAAATCATCAGTGTTGTTGATATAATGACATCATAGAACAGCTAGAACAGTTTGGTGGGAACATACCATTACATCACTTATCCTTAATGCCTTTAAAACCAGGTAAAGACAACATGAAGATCACATTATGACAAAATTACAAATCTAAGGCGATATCTAGTCTCATATCACAATAGCGATATAATATTTAGATATGGTCCAGCCATACTCTATTACAAGTTTATGTCCTGCATTTAAAGCCTTACTTTAAAAGTGTAGTGTATATATAGTATATTATAAACTGTAAACATGTAAAAGTACTCATTAGGCCTTTTTTAAATTAATGCTGCACTGTTGTATTTTAATGTTGTACATTTTTAAGGTTGTGCTAATTTTAACTCCTTTATTTACTGTTGAGATGTTTATTCTACAGCAATGCATCATGTTATGTATATTATATTAAATGTGTACACATGTCATCGCATGTTTGTAGCGTCCTGTAAGAATCACGGGTCTCAGAAAAGTTTTTCATGAGCTCAGATAACCGCCCAAAAATTTAATTTACTAATAAAGTAGAGAATGTTCTCAACATACCAAACAAAACATTCTTCTTCATTTTATCTTCTATCTAATCACCACATTTGTAAACATGGTGAAAAGTGAATACAACTGTATCTCGTGGAGTTAAAGTGTAAAGTACTTCAAATATATACACTCAAAAAAACGATTCAAGCCCTTCTTAGAGGTGACATATTTAAAAATTGTTTGATACATTTAAATAAATCTATTACAAAACGAAGATATTTATATTGAATGGGTGTAACACAAAATGTATGAATACTTTCATTTATTAGATTTATTTAGGTTAGATGGTGTGCATATCAACTCAAAATAAATGTGTTTCATTGAGGACTACCCTTTGCGCCTTCTGAAAATCAGTTGTTTGCATAAGGTGAAGACACTTTCAGGGCTGTACGGTGGTGTAGTGGCTAGCACTGTCGCCTCACAGCCAGAGGGCTATGGGTTCAATTCCCAGTCGGGGCGTTCTTTCTGTGTGGAGTTTGCATATTTTTTTAGTTAGTTAGTTTATATTTTGAGTTGGACAAACACAAATTAATTTAATTTAATGAATATCGTTATTATATTTTAGATGTATTTGATACAAATGAGTTGGACTAACTTAATTACATTGTATTGCACTGATGTGCTAAATTTGAGTTGGAGTTGCATATAATTACCTTCGCATTGAAAATGCCGGAAGGTTATGTTTTGATCGCCGTGTATTTATTTATTTATTTATTTATTTATTTTTATGCGTGTTATTCGCAAAACTCAAAAAGTAGTGAACCGAATCGCATGAAATTTGGTGGGATGATTGTTTATTATCCGGGGACCAGTTGATTAGATTTTGGGATCGATCGGGTCAAAGGTCAAAGGTCAAAGGTCATGAACAGGTCAAAATCTTTCGCAGAACTCAAAAAGTATTGAACCGAATCGCATGAAATTTGGTGGGATGATTGTTTATTATCCGGGGACCAGTTGATTAGATTTTGGGATCGATCGGGTCAAAGGTCAAAGGTCATGAACAGGTCAAAATCTTTCGCAGAACTCAAAAGTATTGAACCGAATCGCATGAAATTTGGTGGGATGATTGTTTATTATCCGGGACCAGTTGATTAGATTTTGGGATCGATCGGGTCAAAGGTCAAAGGTCATGAACAGGTCAAAATCTTTCGCAGAACTGAAAAAGTATTCAACCGAATCGCATGAAATTTGGTGGGATGATTGTTTATTATCCGGGGACCAATTGACTAGATTTTGGGATCGATCGGGTCAAAGGTCAAGGTCAAAGGTCATGAACAGGTCAAAATGTTCTTGAATCGCATGAAATTTGGTGGGATGATTGGTTATTATCCGGGGACCATTTGATTAGATTTTGGGATCAATCGGGTCAAAGGTCAAGGTCATGGAAAGGTCAAACTCTTTTTTTACCATAGCACGATACATTTTTGTCCAATTGGCATGCAACTAATGCCAAAATGTTCATAATTCAATGCCCAATCTTGTGATATGCGAAGGTATGCGCTCTACCGAGTGCCCATTCTAGTTATTGGATGGAAAACCTGCCAACAATTTAATTGAGTTCATCCAATGAGTCATTTCTTTGAGTGTACCCAACAACGTAACTTGAGTAAAAGTACCTGTGGGTGCTCCTCTGTCTCCAGGTCCCTCCAGAGCACCCTGCCCGCCTGGCCGAGCTCCCCCTCCAGAGGAAACAGCACCCTGCCCACCGCGTGGCGCTTACCGTCCAGCTCCACACTCAGCACGCACACGCTCAGGGTGCTCTGAGGCACGCACACACCTGACACCTGTGGGGGAGGAGAAGGGGGAGGGGGGGCACACAGGGGTGAGACACAAATTGCTCTCCCGTGGATTCGGTTACATTTGTCAACGCACGCGTCCTCGCCTGGAACACAAAGCAGTCGTTGAACTCGGGGTCGGGCCCCGTGCCCCGGGCCTTGGCCTGGCGGGGCCGCCGGTCGTCAGGGAGACGCCGCAGCTCCACCAGCGTGACGTTGCCGTGGAAGCGGGGAGGGAGGTTGCCGAGGCGCATCAAGGAGACCAGGAGCTGCTCGCTGATGTGTCGATACTCCACGGAGAAGCAGAGACGGGCGGCCATGCCGGGAGGAGGGGCCACCACCTCGTTGAGAGGAGGGCCCGCGTAGAGCCCGACCAGCACCGTCCCCACCGGGTACCGGCCTCACACCACGGGAAGCAAAGCACACGACTGAGCACCAGCTATACTTGGATTTAGGTTCCCAATGACTTTAAATTAGAGGACAAGCTGTCAAATAAAGGCAGTGATGACCTACTCCTCACTGAGAGTGACCCGCGATGAGCTAGTACGTCCCTCTGGGCCTCCATCTTCATCTCCTCGTCCTTCTCCTCTTCTTCATTTTTCAGATCACCGTGGTCTTGTGTCGTGAAGCGAGGAGGCACGGTGAAGGGGATCTCACGGGGCCTTACACACACGCACACACAATATAAATATATTTGTATATATATATATATCAACATTATGTATGTAAATATAGATAACTTGTGTACTGTTCCACATAAAACAATAATAATAATAATAGTATGCAGGACTATGTGCATGTTTATTTCGTGGTACTAACGGGGCCAAGGAGTCCTGAGACAGCGGGATCACCGGACCAGAGCTTTCCGGTACTGAAAGCCCTGTAGAGAGCAGCTCCTCGTACTGACTGCGACCCTTCTTCCTCCTCCACAGATAATACACAATCAGACCAAGCAGCAGCAGCAGCAGGAGACCCACAGACACTCCAACAGCAAGCAGCGACACCGGGTCTGAACAGAGAAACTCATTAACAGAGGGATTAACCCCACACGGCTGTCAAATACATGGACGAATGCAGTTTACCGCTTACCTGCCATGAGTCTCTTGCTGTTGACCTGTGAAGTGACGTGATCCTCAGAGCAGAGAGACAGCGCAGCTGGATGATTCTCACCATGTTATCTGGCTTTAAGTCAATTATTGAACTATTTCGCAACTATTACATTCATTGATTCATACATTGCAAATGAGTGGGGAGAAAACATCTAAAATATACATTTAGGTGATTATTTTACTACTTTGTCTTTTTGTATTTTAAGATTTCTCCTATATTCACCAAAAGATATGGTTAGATAATGCCACTCTTGCATATTTGAACATTTTAGAAAACTTGTAATGCAAACATAATTGCCTTAATAATGCAAGTTTCATGTTGATATTTATTACTTTTTATTTGTTTTACCCTATTCACCTGTAGTGTCCTCAAACTGTACGTCATTTTATCATACACAACTTAAAATGACGTTTTCTCCCTTCAGTGGCACTTTCGGAGATATGCAGAAATAAAAGAAGATATCCCAAATCACCGTATCCTCATATAACAGTATGTATGATATCTTACAAAACTTTACCGTGTAAGACAACTTGTAATACATGAATGAATTGCCTCAAATGTAAATCAACTGGTGAATTTCACGGTGGTATTAATCTTTTTGTTTTACATGTATTCCCCCTATCGTGTCTCCTCAAAGGACCACATCATTAATTTAGAAACAAATTAACTGAAATATCTGAAATACTATTGGAAGAATTTCCACGAAATTCGGTGAATGTATTCTTGTTTACCAAGAGGATGAATCCTCCTGACTGGTGACCCTCTGACCTCCTCGGGCACCGCCATGGGGTAAACTAGTTTGTGCACTCGCTCGCAAATTTTGGGATGGATTGCCATGAAATTTGACTCATTAAACTAAATAAAAGACTTGAAACACAGCTGCTCTGACCAATGACCTGAGCTTAGCTCGGAATCAAAATGCTCACTAGCTTTCCCCCCCCCCCCCCCCCCCCACACACATACAGGACTGTCTCAGAAAATTAGAATATTGTGATAAAGTTCTTTATTTTCTGTAATGCAATTAAAAAACAAAAATGTCATTCTGGATTCATTACAAATCAACTGAAATATTGCAAGCCTTTTATTCTTTTAATATTGCTGATTATGGCTTACAAAAGAAAACTCAAATATCCTATCTCTAAATATTAGAATATCATGAAAAAGTATACTAGTAGGGTATTAAACAAATCACTTGAATCGTCTAATTAACTCGAAACACCTGGAAACACATTTTCAAATGTTTGATTTTGTTTTGCTGTTATAAATCTTTTTTTTACTTGGTCTGAGGAAATATTCAAATTTTATGAGATAGGATTTTGAGTTTTCTTAAGCTGTAAGCCATAATCAGCAATATTAAAAAATAAAAAGGCTTGCAATATTTCAGTTGATTTGTAATGAATCATGCATGACATTTTTGTTTTTAATTGCATTACAGAAAATAAAGAACTTTATCACAATATTCTAATTTTCTGAGACAGTCCTGTACACACACACACACACTCAGACTCAGACTCAAACTGTTCAGAGATTGGATGGCAGCTAATGGGATGACAGCTAATCCTCAGAGCTGAAGGTAGAGTAATGGCCCTCTGTCTTCTACTCACCCATATGTGCACAACGCATTTACAGAGAGAAATCCTCATTTTCACTCCGATGCCAAGGTCGTGTTGTGAGAGGAGAGGTCGAGCTGAAGACGAGTCAGAGTAGTGTGCGTTTGAGGATGTGGAAACAAGACACTTAAGGAAGTGAGGAAAGAGGAGCAGGAGGAATGAGGGCAGGAAGGAGAGATGCCATTTAGCGCTGCCTTCTCTGTGACCGAGCAGGACACAAGGTGTGAACTTAAAAAGGTAAGACGCCATTTTATCACTTTTATTCCGCTGTCTTCATTGGCTGTTTATTCTTTTATTAAATACGCATTGTGAAGGTATAGCAGTGGTCAACAACTCTGGGACAAAGGTGAATTTTACATTTTGGTAGTTAGTTTTAACACAAATATGGATTGAAATGGTTTTATTCCAATAAATCAGGTGGCGGTTATGGATTTTTAGTAAGCGAGGCACTTAATAACGGGTATAATCATATTTTTAAAAGCATAAACACACAGAATAAAACAATTAGGCACAGCAGGCTATTCGTAAATGCATAGAAAAGTGAATTAAGTTAGTTTATTAGCATTTATTATAATCTCTATCATTCATTCTCGCCGTCCCTGCATTGTTTCTTGTCTTCTCTCAACTGAAGGCTAAATGCTCACTTAAACCGGCTCAATCAATCTGCATTTTGTTTCAATAATCAATTAATCTGGATGTGTAATCCCATTAGGGTAATCTGGGAGTGCCTGTCTTTAAGAGTATGTGTGTGTTTGGACATAGATATCTTTGTGAGGATCAGTTTGAGTTTTAGACCTTCAGGGTGAGGAAATGTTTTGGGAAGTGACCCGTTTGAGGGTTGCGACTTGGTTTTAAAGTTCAGATCAGAATTGGGTTAAATTGAGTGGTATGGGTGAGGTTTTGAGGTGAGTTTTGGGTGAGCTTTGGGGTTTGGCTGTGATGGTTACGGTTGGAGTAAGAGGACAGGAAATACACAAGGTCAATGAGTGTCCTCACGAATATTAATACGTCGATGATGCGTTCACAACTTGTAATCCCTTAAATGCAAACTGTTATGGGGGGTGAGTGTTGTAGAGGACCCAAACGCACGCAACACAGTAGCTTCAGAATTAAAGTCAGGATTTTATTGACCTGAATGCACAAAACCAAAAAACAAGAAACAAACAAATCTCATCACGGGGAAAACTGGCAGTCTCACTCCAGAGTCGGGAGGGCAACTCAACCACTCTCTGCTGATCCGGCGTCGGGAGGGAAACTCCACCGAGCCTGTGCGCTGCTACTGAACCAAGGGGGCACTTGACTGGTTTTACCGGAACGACCTGACAGCGCGCCAGAGAAAGACATGGTCCCTATAACCACTGCTGGTGATGACCAGAAACTCATCACAGCTGGTCCAACGGAAGCGGGCGTGGCAGTGGGCGGAAACCGGGGGTGGATACTGTAGACAGACAACACAACACAGACAGAAGGGAAACAAGACAGGGAATCACACACTAGGAGCAGACAGGAACCCGAACACAAACAAATTACTAATTGAAGGTTTAAGGATAAAAAGCCAAGCAAATCTGTGTCTTCTTTGCAGGTTGTTGCTGTTGCCATGGCGAGGCCCGGACGCCCCATGTCTGAGAGCTACCGTCCGGTCTCTCGTTCAGTCAGTCAGTCGTCCTCTGACTCCAGTGACGCCACGGTTCTGGGCTCGGAGGACGGCGACGATCAGGTGCCCATTTTCTCCCTCTCCAAGAGCTCCATGGACGTCGTCATGGCGACGGGGCCTCCGCACAAGCGGGACCCGGCCTGGACCCGCGTGGACCTGAGACGCAGCTCCAGCACCAACACTCACATCGAGCGGAACTCGGTGACGCTGCAGCAGCTGCACCCGCACATGTGGCAGCACATGAACTCCACCAGCGGCCAGCAGCCATCGCTCTCAGCCCAACACGCGGACTTGCAGGGCCCTCCGGCCCTCAGCGAGCGCTGGATCACCAACATGCAACGCTGGAGCGCGTGCAGCAGCACACACAGCCGCAGCAGCACTCCAGACACAGTCATATGGAAAGGTGGGACCTCACGGCCCTCGAGTATTACCCAGGGATCCCCTTGTTCTCCGCTGTGCAAACCGAGCTCTTCACAAACCACACCGTCTCCCTTCATCTCCCCCCTACAAACACCAACTCTACCACGTAAAGATCTTTTAACTTCCTCTTCAGCTCTCACACTGAGCACACATGAGCAGGAAGACTTACTCCCGTCCTCCACCAAACCCTCTCCACTGACGTCACCCATGGGGGCTCACACCACCTCACCTTCGTCGTACTCCCCCAATCTCCTCCAGCTGACCAGCAAAGAGGACCAGAGCTTTCCCGGAGAATAACTCTCTTTATTTTATATTCCCATCTGTTAACTTAGCAGAAGGAGGTGCGTCTTCAGATGCCGGATGCCTTGTTGACGACGTGATGGAGAAGCCGCACAGTCCTGGAGGCTCGGAGATATCAGAGAGTGAAGCACTGAGAAGCCCGGCGCAAATTATAAACTACTTGACGCCTACTTCTCCAGCGTATGGACAGGAATCAGGAAGAGGAGCCTCAGATAGCCATGTCGAGCTGCCATGGCAACTGGGGCCACGCTTTCCGACAGGTCGCAGTTGGAAGTCCCCCCTGGTTTCTTCCTTGAGCGACTCGCTCCTGGGGGTCTGCAGCAGGTGCCATTTGAACGGCAGAGAGGGCATCCCAAGGGCACAGGGGTTCAGGGACGAAGGTACAATGACCTCACAGCTGGAGCTGGTGGATGCAGCGGTGCAGACAATTTCTCCTGTCAATTCCTTGTGGGGCCTCGGGAGGAACCTGTCCAACTCCAACATGGGCTCTCACTCCTTTCTGGGCTCGCCACCTGGATCAAGACTCAACCTGAAGTCCTCAGTGGGGTCAAACTCCAATCTGGTGTCCCCGTCCTCCAGCATGTTTCCAATGAGCAGCTGCGAGGAGGAGGAGGAGGAGGTGAGGGGAGGAGACGACCCGACGTGGGACATCAACTCCGTCTCCTCGCACGATCTGGAGAGGAAGAGGTCGTGTCTGAAGATGAAGCTGGAGGGGGACGGGAACCCGTATCGGAGGAGGGGCAGCATGAAGCAGGTGCAGTGGGACGAGGAAGGGATGACGTGGGACGTTCACGGAGCATCGCTGGACCCAGAGGTGCTGAGCACGTCCATACTGAAACATCTGGAACTCCAGATCAGCCCCCAAACACCCAGACATACCTCGAAGAAGAAGACATTACCGAAGCCCCCACTCATATCGAACGTGGTGACGGCCATTGTCCCGGATTTTCTTCCGCCCGTGATGGTCATCACCCGGGCTTGCACGGAGGGTGAGAGTGAGAAGACACCGGGGGAAGACGGAGGAAGAGAAGCTGTTCGTAGAATAAGCAGAGCGGAGGCGTCATATGCAAAAGAAGAGGATGAGGTGTATGGGGAGGAAGGCACCGCCCGGCCTAAATCCCCTTCGAGTAGGAGTGGACACAGCCGCAAGAAGAGTGTGAGAAGGGCACTGAAGAAGCCTGGGTGGTGTGTCGGCTCCAGCAAGGCAGCCGACTGATCTAATTATCTGCAGCTGATCAAACCCTCAATTTAAAAAAATGACCTCCTGATAAACTTCTGCTGTTGAGACTCTCTTTGTCATTTAAAGGTTGAGCTAAAATGTCCTAAATGTTGTTCCTCCACTCATTAGGATCTTTTTTTAATTTTTTAGAGAGAATGTGATTTCTCTTCGATGAAAAAGGCTGCTGTTTTTAGAATAAAAAAGTAAATCTATATTGTAATTAACAGGTACTATTCTTCTAAAACACGCTTGAACAAAACATTGCTTGTTGTGTTATATGCAATTAAAGTATTCATCGTTTCTATAAAGACTACATTCATTACTTATCATTTATTGTACTTATTTATTTTCCAAAACAAACCTACTCTGAAAGTTAAATGATGGGTAGATGCATTTTCCAAAGAGGTCTTCACGGAAGTAAAGAATTCCCTATAAGACTACCAGGACATATCTTTCAATGCAGAATTACATTATTAAAGTTAATGTGTTTTTAAAATATGATGCACTGTAACTAAGCAGAATATAAAGTAGTTAGTTCTGCCTCAGCTGACAGTATAGTGCTGCACATTACATAATATTTATAATATTCTAACCTTGTGAGAGGCGTAGTTCTGCATCATTAACTAGAAAATGCATTTCCTGCTGAAAATGCGTTGGAATGCTAACATCTGAAAGCTTGAAGCTGAAAAATAAAAACTAAATTGCTGAAAGTGTTTGAAAATAGCTGACATTTAAAAAAAAAAAAGCTGAACATAGCTGAAAATAGCTGCCAACAGCTGAAATAGGCTGAACATAGCTTACACATCTGAACATATCAAAAAGGGAAACTTCCTGCTGAAAATGTTGAAGCACAAACATATTGGGTGGAAATGTATAACTGGAAAAGATAAGCAAAACGTTATCTTCTAAATATTCAAAGATATGAATCACAATCCAAGAAATGAGAGAGAGGGGGAAAAGTCAGACATGAGAAGAGAGAGAAAGAAATTGAGTCAGAAGGAGACATTTTTTAAATTTTGTTTCGAATACTTCTTTGTATTACTTTTTAACTTGTTAATTTTTTTAATAATGTTTTTTATAACTTTTCATACTTTTTAACTTTTTTATATGGAGGTTAGTTTTTTAGGTTTGATGGGTGGGGCTGCTCCTGACTGAAGATTAATGCAGACTCATACCAACTAAAATACTTGGTAAGTAGCTGTATTTGTTTTTCATATTGGTTAAGAATGAACCTCGCTACTGTATAACTTAGTTCCCTTATTTGTATTACGTTATTACTTTTTAAATTGTTTATAACATTTTTACTTTTTTAATTATTTTGTTTTACTTTTTAAAACTTTGTAATTACTTTTTAACTTTTTTATAACTTTTTTTTGGCTTTTTACATTTATAAAACTTTTTAATTACTTTTTTAAAAGTATAACTTTTTAGTACTTTTTAATAGTTTTTTATAACTTTTTAGTTTTAATTATTTTTTATAACTTTTGTACTTTTTAATGACTTTTTAGTACTTTTTAAATTTTTTCAACTTTTTAATTACTTTGTTTACTTTTTTAAACTTTTTATTACATTATTACTTTTTCATTACCTTTGTACTTTTTATTACTTTTGTACTTTTTCATTACTTTTGTACTTTTTATTACTTTAGTACTTTTTTATTTACTTTATTACTTTATTACTTTTTCATTACTTTTGTACTTTTTATTACTTTTGTACTTTTTCATTACTTTTTTACTTTTTATTACCTTTGTACTTTTTATTAATTTTGTACTTTTTCATTACTTTTGTACTTTTTCATTACTTTTGTACTTTTTATTACTTTAGTACTTTTTTATTTACTTTATTACTTTATTACTTTTTCATTACTTTTGTACTTTTTATTACTTTTGTACTTTTTCATTACTTTTTTACTTTTTATTACTTTAGTACTTTTTTATTTACTTTATTACTTTATTACTTTTTCATTACTTTTGTACTTTTTATTACTTTTGTACTTTTTCATTACTTTTTATTACCTTTGTACTTTTTCATTACTTTTGTACTTTTTCATTACTTTTGTACTTTTTCATTACTTTTGTATTTTTTTATTACTTTTGTACTTTTTATTACTTTTGTACATTTTCATTACTTTTGTACTTTTATTACATTTGTACTTTTTCATTACTTTTTTATTACTTTTGTACTTTTAATTTTGTTTTAATTTTGTTTTCTTTTATTATTTTTGATAACTTTATTAATTTGTATTACTTTACCGTGATATTGATCCAATAACAGTTATATTTTTCCAGTTACAGTACTCAAAAAACGATCCAAGCCCTGCTGAGAGGTGACACATTTAAATATGGTTTGATACATTTAATGAAATGAATGGCACAAATGAACATATTTATATTTAATGGGTGTAACACAAAATGTAGGAATTCTTTCTATGATTAGATTTGTTTAGGTTAGATGGGTGGGGCTGCATGGTGGTGTAGTGGCTAGCACTGTCGCCTCAAAGCAAGAGGGCTGTGGGTTCTTCCTTTCGTTCTTTTTAACTTTTTGTATAACTTTTTAATTTTTTGTAACTTTTTTATAACTTTTCATTGCTTATTTACTACTTTCAAAAAAATATTTTTCATTACTATTTAACCTTTTTATATGGAGGTTAGTTTTTAAGGTTAGATGAGTGTGGCTGCATGGTGGTGTAGTAGCTAGTACTGTCGCCTCACAGCAAAAAGATTGACGGTTCAATTCCCGGTCGGGACTGTCCTTCTGTGTGGAGTTTGCATGTTCTCCCCTTGGCAGCATGGGTTCCCTCTCCAGCTTCCTCCCATGCTCAGGTTAATAAAATCAAGGCCCGGCAGTGACAAGAAAAAACAATCAGGTTAATAAAATCAATCCCCGGCAGTGTCGGGAAAAAAAAGTGGAAAAAAATAAAAATCAAAAATAGTTTGAGAATAAGCGTTTCACAGTGCTGCCGTTCAACTCCTGCCGCTGCCTCAAGAATCGGATTGTGTATTTGAATTTTATGGTTTTGTACTTTTGGTAGAGAAGAGAACTTGATGCAGTGTGAAAAAGAAACTTCATGCAGCCCTGCATTGACAAAAATAAAACTAAAAAAAAAAAAAATGTAAGCTCCGGCAGTGACACACAAAAAAATCGAAAGAAAAAAATTGAAAATAATTTGAGAATAAGCATTTCACAGTGCTGCCGTTCAACTCCTGCCAATGCCTCAAGAATCGGATCGTTTTTTTGAATTTTATGGTTTTGTACTTTTGGTAGAGAAGAGAACTTGATGCAGTGTGAAAATGAATCTTCATGCAGGTGCTGTGGCTTAGTGGGTTGAAGCGCTTGTTTGGTGAACGTGAAGTCCTGCGTTCAAGCCCCGGCAGTGACAAAAATAAATCTTGGGGGAAAAAAATGTTTTGTACTTTTGGTAGAGAAGAGAACTTGATGCAGTGTGAAAAGGAAACTGTGGAAGCACATGTCAGAATGTATATTGTGTATATGTGTATATTTACACAGGTGGTAACCAGTGGCGGCTGGTGAAATTTTTTTTTTGGGGGGCGCAGTTGGGCGACGCGGTTTAAATAGCACTCAACAATGAGAAGAAAAGAGGTTTTGAGCAGTGGCGGTTGGTGAAATTTTTTTTGGGGGGGGCGCAGTTGGGCGACGCGGTTTAAATAGCACTCAACAATGAGAAGAAAAGAGGTTTTGAGTAGAATATTGTAAAAACCAAAGCTTTATTTCAAGAACACAGCGTGCTCAACACTGTCCAATAACAACTATCAACACACTGTAACTTTGGGCATGAGAGGTTCAGAGCAGAATTCTTTAAGAAACATTGGGTTGGGTTTTAGAGGTTTGCAAAATAAAAGAGTTTCACCCTCACATGAAAGAGGTTCAGAGCAGATGTTACAGATGTGGAACGGGCATGGAAGAAGTCGGCTCAGATGGTGGATTTTCCCAGCACTTATTTATTCTGCAGAAGACAACAGAACACACACATTTGCCTTCTGATCAGTGGCGGCTGGTGAAATTTTTTTTTGGGGGGGCGCAGTTGGGCGACGCGGTTTAAATAGCACTCAACAATGAGAAGAAAAGAGGTTTTGAGTAGAATATTGTAAAAACCAAAGCTTTATTTCAAGAACACAGCGTGCTCAACACTGTCCAATAACAACTATCAACACACTGTAACTTTGGGCATGAGAGGTTCAGAGCAGAATTCTTTAAGAAACATTGGGTTGGGTTTTAGAGGTTTATCTTCTAAATATTCAAAGATATGAATCACAATCCAAGAAATGAGAGAGAGGGGAAAAGTCAGACATGAGAAGAGAGAGAAAGAAATTGAGTCAGAAGGAGACATTTTTAAATTTTGTTTGAATACTTCTTTGTATTACTTTTAACTTGTTAATTTTTTAATAATGTTTTTTATAACTTTTCATACTTTTTAACTTTTTTATATGGAGGTTAGTTTTTTAGGTTTGATGGGTGGGGCTGCTCCTGACTGAAGATTAATGCAGACTCATACCAACTAAAATACTTGGTAAGTAGCTGTATTTGTTTTTCATATTGGTTAAGAATGAACCTCGCTACTGTATAACTTAGTTCCCTTCTTTGTATTACTTTATTACTTTTTAAATTGTTTATAACATTTTTACTTTTTTAATTATTTTGTTTTACTTTTTAAAACTTTGTAATTACTTTTTAACTTTTTAATAACTTTGTTTGGCTTTTTACATTTTAAAAACTTTTTAATTACTTTTTTAAAAGTATAACTTTTTAGTACTTTTTAATAGTTTTTTATAACTTTTTTACTTTTTAATTATTTTTTATAACTTTTGTACTTTTTATGACTTTTTATTACTTTTTAAATTTTTTCAACTTTTTAATTACTTTGTTTACTTTTTTAAACTTTTAATTACATTATTACTTTTTCATTACCTTTGTACTTTTTATTACTTTTGTACTTTTTCATTACTTTAGTACTTTTTTATTTACTTTAGTACTTTTTATTACTTTTTCATTACTTTTGTACTTTTTATTACTTTAGTACTTTTTCATTACTTTTGTACTTTTTATTACTTTAGTACTTTTTATTACTTTTCTACTTTTTTATGACTTTTGTACTTTTTATTACATTATTACTTTTTCATTACTTTTGTACTTTTTATTACCTTTGTACTTTTTCATTACTTTTGTACTTTTTCATTACTTTTGTACTTTTTATTACTTTAGTGCTTTTTTATTACTTTTGTACTTTTTCATTACTTTTTTACTTATTACTTCATTACTTTTTCATTACTTTTGTACTTTTTATTACTTTAGTACTTTTTATTACTTTTGTACTTTTTTATTACTTTTGTACTTTTTATTACATTATTACTTTTTCATTACTTTTGTACTTTTTATTACTTTTGTACTTTTTTTATCACTTTAGTACTTTTTCATTACTATTTAACTTTTTATTACTTTTGTACTTTTTTATTACTTTTGTACTTTTTATTACTTTTGTACTTTTTTATTACTTTTGTACTTTTTATTACTTTTGTACATTTTCATTACTTTTGTACTTTTATTACATTTGTACTTTTTCATTACTTTTTTATTACTTTTGTACTTTTAATTATGTTTTAATTTTTTTTTCTTTTATTATTTTTGATAACTTTATTAATTTGTATTACTTTACCGTGATATTGATCCAATAACAGTTATATTTTTCCAGTTACAGTACTCAAAAAACGATCCAAGCCCTGCTGAGAGGTGACACATTTAAATATGGTTTGATACATTTAATGAAATGAATTACACAAATGAACATATTTATATTTAATGGGTGTAACACAAAATGTAGGAATTCTTTCTATGATTAGATTTGTTTAGGTTAGATGGGTGGGGCTGCATGGTGGTGTAGTGGCTAGCACTGTCGCCTCAAAGCAAGAGGGCTGTGGGTTCTTCCTTTTGTTCTTTTTAACTTTTTGTATAACTTTTTAATTTTTTGTAATTTTTTATAACTTTTCATTGCTTATTTACTACTTTCAAAAAAATATTTTTCATTACTATTTAACCTTTTTATATGGAGGTTAGTTTTTAAGGTTAGATGAGTGTGGCTGCACGGTGGTGTAGTGGCTAGTACTGTCGCCTCACAGCAAAAAGACTGACGGTTCAATTCCCGGTCGGGGCTGTCCTTCTGTGTGGAGTTTGCATGTTCTCCCCTTGGCAGCATGGGGTCCCTCTCCAGCTTCCTCCCACAGTCCAAAGACATGCTCAGGTTAATAAAATCAAGGCCCGGCAGTGACAAGAAAAAACAATAAAATCAATCCCCGGCAGTGTCGGGAAAAAAAAATGGAAAAAAATAAAAATCAAAAATAGTTTGAGAATAAGTGTTTCACAGTGCTGCCGTTCAACTCCTGCCGCTGCCTCAAGAATCGGATCGTGTTTTTTAATTTTTGGTAGAGAAGAGAACTTGATGCAGTGTGAAAAGGAAACTTCAAGTATGTGCTGTGGCTTAGTGGGTTGGAGTGCGTGTTTGGTGAACCCAAAGTTCTGGGTTCAAGCCCCGGCAGTGACAAGGAAAAACAATAAAATCAAGGCCAGGCAGTGACAACAACAAAAAAATTAAGGATCGGAAAAAATAAGTGAAAAAATATAAAAATAAACAATAGTTTGAGAATAAGCGTTTCACAGTGCTGCCGTTCAACTCCTGCCGCTGCCTCAAGAATCGGATTGCATTTTATTTATTTTGTACTTTTGGTAGAGAAGAGAACTTGATGCAGTGTGAAAAAGAAACTTCATGCAGGTGCTGTGGCTTAGTGGGTTGAAGCACGTGTTTGGTGAACACAAAGTCCTGCGTTCAAGCCCCTGCATTGACAAAAATAAAACTTTAAAAAAAAAAAATGTAAGCCCCGGCAGTGACAACAACAAAAAAATCGAAAGAAAAAAATTGAAAATAATTTGAGAATAAGCATTTCACAGTGCTGCCGTTCAACTCCTGCCAATGCCTCAAGAATCGGATCGTGTTTCTGAATTTTATGGTTTTGTACTTTTGGTAGAGAAGAGAACTTGATGCAGTGTGAAAAGGAAACTTCATGCAGGTGCTGTGGCTCGTTTGGTGAACGCGAAGTCCTGCGTTCAAGCCCCGGCAGTGACAAAAATAAAACTTGAAAAAAAAAAATGTTTTGTACTTTTGGTAGAGAAGAGAACTTGATGCAGTGTGAAAAGGAAACTGTGGAAGCACATGTCAGAATATATATTGTGTATATGTGTATATTTACACAGGTGGTAACTCAGCTCAATTATGTAGTTTGAGAACACCAACTCAAAAACACACTGAACTCTTCATCCCTCATCATCACAAACTCACTCAACTCATTCTCTGTGGCAAATATACTGAAAATTGAGTTGCGTGTAAATTTGGTGAACCGCGGTGGGGAGGTGTGACCATTCAGGCGCTGCCATTCAGATGACCGGGCACATTCTCCCTCATTCCCCACAGACTCAACTCACTAGTGGCTTCCACTGCAGTTATTGTTGTCTTATTTTCACAGATGTGTATAGAGCGGGCATGAGGGTCACCATTGCTATTCGTTTATGTATTCGTATACTCTTCAGGTCAATTGGACCAAAATTACATAAAGATATTCCATTGTCCTCTTTAAGGTCAAATAAGAACAACTGTCTCTCACCAAATACCATTCCTGTAGCATCCGACAACTGTAAATATGCTAAAAATAGATTAAGAGTAATACAAATATGTTTCTTTGTAGTTTCCATGAATAGCCCAAAGCAATCCTTAAAATGTGTTCGACAATTGTGACGGTAAATCGTACAATAAGAGTCTTTGAGAGGCTAAATTATATCTGCTGCACAAGTTGATGTTGAGTAGGTACAATGTTAATCCGGTTCACTATCTTAGTTTGGCATGTTAATATGTAATTTGTTAAACAGATATTTGGTCATAAGCCAAAGTATTGGACACGTTGACATTTTGGCCTGATGATGACAAATAATCAGCAAAGTTATTACAATTCATCTTCAGGGGAACATTTGTCTTACCACATTTCCTAGCAATCCATCCAAAGGTTGTCGATATCTTTCTCTTAAAGGGCCAGTGTGTGGCATTTCGGGGATTTATTAACAGAAATGGAATAGCAGTTATCACAACAATAATTACTGTATAATCATCTGAAACTCAGATTGTCGTGCTTCAATTAGCTTAAAATTAGTCGTTAATATCTGCATAGGGAACGGCTCCTCTTCATGGAGTCCGCCATGTTTCTAATGTAGCCTGGAACGGACAAACCAAACACTGGCTTGGCCTTTGACATTTTGACGTTCCCTGAAGTCCACCGCGGAGGCAAGGATGACCTCTGAGCAAGAAAGAGGAAAAGTGAGCGGAGGGGTATTCAGCACCACTAGATGCCACCACAGCCGACACTTGCGCCTTTAAAACTAGACGTGTAAACCTTGCAGTGGTGTCGGAGGAAAAAACAGGAGATCTCCAAAGTTATCCAGACTCATGCTTTGGGGACCATGAATGTCTGGACACATTGTTGCACCACTCAATCAAATGGTTGAGATTTAATGGTGGACCGACAAAGACAATGCCGATGTCTTTTCTGTACTGCTATTCATTGTTTTTCATCGAAGCTGATATCATATCCGTCACAAGCTTCTTGTCATTCCTCTCCCAGTTGACTCCTCGGTCTCCCAGTTGTGATATATGTAATCATAACGATGGTAATATTCATCCAAGCCATCTTTGGCAGGTAAACACACGATAACATCTTTTCTCCCAAGTCATGTGTACACAGGATAAACTACAGTGGAGATTTGTGATATCAGAGATCACGGTCATGTTCAGGTCACTGTGTCGCTGCTGTGAGTCACGTGACATGTGATGATGTGTACAGTGCTGTATTGTCTTTGTAATGCGTGCACGTTGGTGTACATTGAGCATACTATACTACATGTATGTGAAAGTGCTGATGGGACTCCCCGAAGTGCCCTTTTTCTCAGCGGCAGTGGAAACCCGCAGTTACAGGAGAACAATCCAGCGCTCGGCCTTTGTTGCGACACCGCTCATTGTCCGTGCTGTTGTGTGTGTGTGTGTGTGTGTACCGTTTGTGTACACATGCGTGCAATTGCTGGCTGGTATAAATAGCGTGGGACGTGTGCCGGCCTCTGATTATGTGATAGACGATGGCTGTACCCGGACCTCCTCTGCTCCTCCTTCTCTCTCTGCTGCTGCCGCTGCTGTTGAGCAAGGCATCTCTGCCTGCAGCTGCATACACGCTCAACCCTGGGCGACGGCCGCAGCACAAGATCCTCCACCTGGGTGAGGGCAAACGCATGCACAAACACACACCTCCAAGCCTACTTTGACCTGAACATGTGTGTTTGAAGAGCTTCGCCGTGTTCTCTGCTCCTCTCAGACTGGCCTCGGGACTGCGGCATGGCTCACTTCAAGCCAAACATGGGCGAGAGGATTGTGTCTGGGAACGAGGCCAGACCTCACTCGTGGCCCTGGCAGGTCTCTCTGCAGGTAAATTTGCCTTTGTGTTGGTGTGGTTCAGTATTGGGACGTCTTGAAGTGACTGCAAGAAATGTCACTTACAAAACTCCCTGGCCAAACTCTCTTCTAGGGTTGCGATTGATGTTTACAATTTATATTTTAAGAGTAGGCCTACAAAACCTCAAAATAGAGAAAAATCCATGAAAAGTTCCCATAGGCCACGGTGATCGTTTCAATTGACTTGTGTCATCTGTCCAACTGTCCAAAACCACAAAAAAACAGCACATTTATTCCATTAAAATGTGTGTGAAACAGAAATCCGGCGAACGTATTGCCATCTAAATAGCTTTACTTCTACTGTCTACACTTTGAGGTCAGGTAAACTCTGTTCAAACAAGAAGTGTTCTTCATCAGGAACTCTTGTATCGTAGTTTTGAGCCTAATCTTGGTTTTGATTTTAGGTTCGTCCCAGGGGAAGTAAACATTACATCCACGTCTGTGGAGGAACTCTCATCCACAAGAACTGGGTCCTTACTGCCGCTCACTGCTTTCAAAAGTAAGAAACCGTTCACAGAGGAGCAGATTTAGTTGAGATTTGAATATGTTCTCGTGAGAAAGACAAAAACACACGGGCCTTGCTTAAAACATTTGGTTGGCCAATTAGAGGTAAAGCTGAGGATGCTGGGAGCTGGAGGATCGTCGTGGGGAAGCACCGGCTGAAGCGCTCAGAGATGGCGGAGAGGACTTTCCCCGTGAAGAGAATCTACCGGCACGAGAACTTCCGCGACCCGACTCACAGCGAGCTGGACTACGACATCGCCCTGGTGAGGGCTGGCATGGAGATCGTCCCTTCAAACTTCATCCGCTACGCCTGCCTGCCGCGCAAGCAGATCAGCCTCGACCCAGGACAGTACTGCTGGGTCACAGGCTGGGGGGACACCCGGGGTGAGTGGCAGAGAGGGGCCAGAAGGAGGACGAGGAGGGGAAACGGTCATTTGGTCCGCTGATTCAATATTACCATCCTGAATGTTGTGCAATAGGAAGGGCCGGTGAATAGATAGGGTTCATCCTTTGGGGATAAATGTGAAAACAATGTTGCTGCCATCTGTCCAACAGTTCCGTCGAGCTAGCATTAATAAAAAGGTGGATTGAATTTAAATAGTTGTTCTTGAACACACTTCAGGCGGGAAGGAGAACGTGTCTCTCGCAGAAGCCCTGAACCAAGCCCGCCTGCCCATCATCGACTTCAAGAACTGCCGGCAGAAGAAATTCTGGGGCGAACGTGTCCGAGACTCCATGATCTGTGCCGGGTTCAGGGACACCGAGGGCCCGCCTGCTGCCTGCCAGGTAGGACCGAGATTCACAGACGGTGACGGAGGTAGAGGCGAGGATTCATTTTGACCTCCTCCACTTCTTCCTCCCCCAGGGCGACTCCGGAGGTCCTCTGCTGTGCCAGGAGGGGCAGGACCGCTGGGAGGTTCACGGCGTGGTGAGCTTCGGCCCGATCGGCTGCACCGTGGAGAACAAGCCCAGCGTCTTCACCCGCACCGCTGCCTACATCCCCTGGATCGAGGCCACGCGCATCAGGGACTTCTTCATGCACTAAGCGGGCGCCTGACTCGGGCAAACAAACTCTGCTCCGTTTTATGTCCGGCTGCAATCTAAAAGTCTCACAGCAACAACCGCTTCCAGATATAAATACACGTTGTGAATGTTAAATTGTTGTTTCCTAACACACCGTATTTCAGTCTGCACTATGCACTACTCTGCATAGTATTCACAACTCATCACCTTTTACATTCAGTCGACATTTACGCAATAAAATGTGTGAAAAAGCAAAATCTCTGTCAACATTTCCCCATTTCTTTAATATAGTTTTTGATACAGCGGATTTTACGGAGACACGCAAACAGCTTTACAGATGAAACCAACGCAAATTTGCTTCAATAAATATGAGTAGAGCCGACCAGCAGGCTTTGTTCTGCATTAGTGGATCGGAGTTGAATAATCTCTTTGCTCTCCTGCTAAAGAAAAGTATTTCAGTCCAGAATCAGAACATTCATCTGGTGATCCGCACACACCAGATGTCTTCTTACAAATAGTCTCTTTTAACCCAGATATCATGAGTTCGTTGATTTAAAAACTAGCATGAATGAAGACGACCAAGTCTCCCATATAAACAATGATATAACAAATGACGCATCTGACAGGAATACCTCAGAGTGTGAAGACAATTGAAGAGAGGGACGTATTGGACGGTCTAAATCTAGATTTCCAGTGGAATTTAGTCCAATCTTCTTTTTCATTTCATTCCCGAAGAATGCTCCTGGCTGCAGGGGGGGGGGGGGGGGGGCAGCGAACCCACTTCCTTGAAAAGCACACTGCATTTGACCAGAGTCTAGTCCCTCTTAGCGCTGTGGTTAAAGGCTGTGTGACATGTGGCCCTAATGTAGAAGCTGATGAGTGTGGTCGAGGGTTAATACAGCCTGGAGGAAGAGGAGGAGCCTGTGAGGTGGTCCCAGTTGTTGTAGAGAGCGTAGGCCCCAGACAAGGCTAAACCAGCCAGGCCTCCTCGTGCTACGCCCTTTAGGCCACCTGCAAACACAGGAGTGACAGAACGGCTGTGAGTGGACATAAAATAAACACGCGTTAAAAACATCTGTCCAACAGCAACTTCAGGAACTTATTATTATTATAATTTACCTAAAGTACCAGATGGGTCAACATAACTACTTCAGACACGAAGCTAATGTATCAACCTGGGTGTGCCTTCCAATACATATCTGCACATGTATTATATTATTCTGCCCTTTGAATGTAACAACTTGATACAGATAGTTTACATAGAATAAGATCAATAAGAATATAGAAGTGGTGACATTACAGTATTTATTACAACATAACCTTACCATGTATCAATTAAGTATTTACCTCATTACTCAAACAACAAGAATCGATATGTCGCATCAAATGGCTGTTAGACAATAACTCAAATACATTGACAGAAATGTTATCAACAAAAGTTACAATTATTTGTAGAGTACAAAATGCCAGACGATCCTCTGTTTCATCTTTTCAAATGTGAGGATTTGCAGCTTTTCTCTGTTAACATCACTTTCAAGTACGGCTTAAATAGGTTAACCAATAAATGAACAAAAAGGCAAAACATACAACCTCATTATAACACATCTGCAAACGCTCTTAGGTTAAAGTCAATTTCACGACACAGTCATGGCAGATATTCAAAAGACACTTACTGCCTGATTTAAAGAACATCCCAGTTAGCGTCCCAGCAGCCACAGTGTTGACGTCGTCCTCTGCTCCTCGGGCCTTCTCTATCGCCACACCAAATACACTGTATAGCAAAGCTGCAATGGAAAATAGAAATAAACAGTTTTACTTCCTTACACAAGAGTCATGGCATTCAAAAGAGGGACACTTTATTCACATAAACACAACATCCTTAAAAGTACTGGAATATTATACATTCAAATATAAATGAGATAATGCTTTCTTACATGCTGCAATGGGATTTTCATCTATTAGATTAGTGAATATACTACTTGTTTTTGTTGTTGCTACATTACAATGGTCTTACCAACAGAGCCAAGAGTGTTGGCCCATGAAGCCCCCTGTCTGGTCACCATGTTGAGAATCCTGGGGACAGAAAGCTAACGTTTAGAGGACAGATCAGGTGATCTTGGTGTAATACAGGAATAATACGACTGGTTCACTGAACTCTGTCTCCATACTTACTGTACATTACGAGGTTTTGACCATCCCATGTCTCTAGTGTCCTTTATGCTCATTCTGAGACCATTTACAGCTCCAAATGCTGCTCCTATAGTCAAAACAAAGAGGCAGAAAGGCCGAACGAGACATTAGGTTAAACTTTCAACTTATTCGCCAAAAGGTATGTGAAAAAGGTATGTGAAATTCACAAATCATGAGACACGATCTGCATAATCTGCAGCTCCTCTTTTCTGGGCAGGTTTTCACAACCCAGCTGAAGGGATTTGCTCCCATTCAGTCCCAAGGGCATTAGTAAGGTCACTGATTTGGGGCCAGAAGACTTGGATCATCTCAGTTCATCCATCAAGTGTTGGATGTCGATGTAAAGACTGCTTTCACACCTAACTCAAAGAAAATCAGTCCTGTATGGACCTTGCTTTATCACACTGAAACAGCAAAGAGCCTTTCCAACACTGTTGCCACTCAGTTGGATCCACACGGTTGTCCAAGTCTCATTGCATGGTGTATTCCACTCATTTAAACCAAGGGATCTGACTCAAAACACAAAGGGAAAAAACAGCCACAGAGGTGTAGAGAAAGTGATGAAAACTAAGTGTAGAGCAGCTGTGTCCACATACTTCTGACATATACAGTACGGTATTGATAACGCCCCGAACAAACTGAATATATTTAGTTTTAGGGACAAAGCATGTGTCACTAGATGTCACTGGTGTTACTTATCTCTTACCAGTTATGCACGATCCTCCAATGGTAAAGAAAGCCAGTTCAAACCTCCCTCTTGTTTTACTGGCACCTGTTGGGAGAATGAACTCATCCGTGTCCTAACAAAAAGATCAAGCCATTAATGTCACAAAAAAACTAATAAAAACACGTTAATTTAACACCAAAAACCGCTGTAGCTTACCTGAACCAGGTAACGGGGGTCGACATTGAGGTAAGGCGACAGAGGACTCATTCCAGTCACTGAAATCACAGACGACATGTGAGACATGGATGTATCGATACCGATGTATCTGCGGTGTGTTGCGGCCGTGAAGCTGAAGCTAACGACAGTAAAGTGGAAGCTTACAGGGAACACCGGCCAGCTCTGTGTTGGAGTACTCGGGTGAGCCGCCTCCAAAGAGACCCCCCATACCCCCTTTCATCCCTCCCGATCCCTGAGAGCTGCCGTCCATGGCTGGAGAGGATCCCGACCGGTCACCTGGTGGGAGCTGGGTCCGCGAACCGAGCCGATCTGGCTGACGTTAGCGTGCGCTAGCTATGACGCAACACTCACAAATCCAGAACAAACTGCTGAACGACGAGCGGCTGGATTCACCGACACAAACGACGCGGCCCTGTGGATCTGTACGTTGAATCAGAAGTGAGTCGTACAGGTGAAAACACCGGGTTTACGTTACGGACTGTTGAGCTAGGCTTGACGTAAAATCCCTGACCTCCAGCGTGCTGCTCTGTTGCCGTAAAGCAAACATGACGTTTAGCTGTCGTTACGTCAACACAATCTACCATGACATATGGGGGGAGGGGGCAGACAATACTGTCATAAATATAAATTGTATCTCATGATTTCAAGACCATAACTAATTCAAACGTAAAAAATAAAGCTGTAACGCTGTTTTGATAACGTCTGTAAGCCTTACGATTTTACGACACCTACAGATCTGGGAACTGTTTAGCTAAGCCAAGGACAGGAGGTATGGACTGCCGAGGACATCACCAAACTGACCCCAGGCGAAGGAGAGGAAACGTTATCACGACGTCGTTAAATTGATATAGATATTCGACGTAGTGAAAACGTCTCTCTCTTCCTCGCCTGGAGTCAGTTTGGTGATGTTCTGGGCTGTCCACATTGTATTTTTAAAGATATGATAAGTGGGGAAAGAAGAGCTCAAGTAAATGGTAAATGTAGCAATCATAATGTAAAACAACTTAAATGTAAGTGAAAACTTACTTATCTACTTATAATTAGATAAGTAAGTGCTTAAAAGTAGCTCCAGGAGTACTATCAGCAAAATGTATTGCTCTCCTTCAAACAATTTTTTAAAAACTCACATGAATCTGTCAAGTAAATAGCACTGGATGCCAAATAAGTGAAGTAAAAAACACAAAGTAGTGAACTAGACACAGGTTAAGTACCGTAAAGTTCTACGTATGCATCATGTTGCTTTTCATCAATACATACATGTATATGGATTATAAAATAAAATATATTAAATTATATTCCCAACTTTCTAATGACTTCATTAGTGATTAATCATGTTGTTTATAATGTTGAAAAATGGCGATCACATTTTTGTAGAACCTAAAAGGGATGTCTTGAAATTGCTCATTTTAAAGCTATCGACAATTACAACGGATAAATAGGGCACCCCTGGGGCTTTAGAAACTGACTATAAATAGAAATGGCACAGATTTAAAACTGACATAGGACCTCTAACATCTCTCTGTTATCTCTTTTTCACCTGTAATAAAGACACACAGACATGCCCCTCGACATTCTCATGTTTCGGAAACTGGTACAAGTGAATGTTTGGCATTAACTTAATTCACTAAAGACTAATAGTCTCAGCTCTATCATGCAGTGTTTTTCTGCACACCTGTTGCAGTTTATACATCTCCTCAGATAAAACAGTAGAGCTCCTGTCAAGCAACACAGGGAGGCAGCAGAGAGCCGAGAGTAAAACACAGACCAGCCATAAGAGTCAAACCTGTTGGTTCCGATGCTCCTCAGTCCTCACTCCAGTTACTCCTGCTTTAATTGAAGGATTTAAATTGGTTCTCAGGTCCAAGTACAATTTGAATTTGCTGGACTGTTTGCATCACTTGAAGTAGAGAGGGGGAGCTGGCTTGAATACACATGACACCTGTTGAGCCCTTGGAGGCATGATTTCTCACCTTGCAAACCTACAGGGTGCTCACCCATGATGCAACAGGGAGAGCACATGCACATGCACATGTACACGCACATCCATGCAGTGCAGCCCCGGGCCATCTGCTGCCGGTCAAAGGGACAGAAGCACTGAAGGAATTCTGTGTGTTGAATTTCACGAATAACAGAGCATCTTATTTGGATTCTGCCATTGTATGTGTGTATTCAGACGGGGCCAAGTGGAGCCATGAAGTTTGCCATTGTCGCCCAGTGTGGGTGTTTTCAGACTCTCTGGCATGATCTGTGAGTTAGTGTTCTCGATGTTGCTGCCCAGTGTGCCCACTGTCTTTCCCACAATGCTCCATTCAGTCCTGGGCCTCTCTCTCTCTCTCTCTCTTTCTCTCTAACTCTGGTCACACAGTCTCACACTAAGCTGCCACCCATTTTGTGCCTCTGGCTAATCATCATCATCATCATCATCATCATCATCATCATCACCATCATCGGGATACAAACAACATTTTTAGTTGTGGCATAAAATAGCTGTGATGTCATCTTTGTTATATTTTTTCGTCCGGTTTTCATCCTTCACTTCCTCTCTCTCTTCCTCTCTCTATTCCTCTTTTTCTTTCTCTCTCTCTTTCAGTCTCTCTCTCCCCCCCCCCCCACCTCTCTCTCTCTTCCTCTCTCTTTCTCTCACACTCTCTTCCTCTTCCTCTCTCTCTCTTTCTTTCTGTCTCTCTGAGCTCCCAAACACAAAAGACAGAGAGGCCACGACAGGACCCCAGTGTATGCTGGTTGTCAAGGAGACAAGGAGACAGTGTTGGGTCTTTAAACTGCCTCAGAGGGTGTGCGGAGTTAGGGGGAGTTGGCCTTAATTACACGAAGGGTTTGAAATACAACTTTTGAGCAGCTTATAGAACTCCTGTTATCCAGCTAAAATCATTCGCCGCTCGGCCATCAAATATTTACCAAGCGGTGAGAATCTGGAGCTGTTCATTATGTGGAGAATGTTGTGCATACATAGTAATGTAAATCAACCTGTCTCTTCCCCTCACTTTCACTCTTTAGCCTTCCCCCTCTCTTTCTATTTCTTTCTCCAACTGTGTTTTATACATGCACGCACACACACACACACACACACACACACACACACACACACACACACACACACACACACACACACATCTTTGATTGTAAGCTCTGGGAGCTCTGGGCCCCAGTGTTGGCAATGGCAAAGAGCTGACAGCAGAATACATTACCAGATGCTTGAAGAGTGTTTCACACTAAACTAGACAAGAAGAAGAAGAAGAAGAAGAAGAAGAAGGAAAAAAACTTGTCTGAAAACAGGAAAAACAGAAGACGAGTACACACCCAACCAAACACACATCATGCACCCCCACCCATTTCTGTCCACACAGTCTCTCTTGTACTTTATTCTCACTATCTCCACTCGGCTACTTCCTGTCCAGAGGATTGTCAGCGGCGGTCACATTGTGTTCTTTCTCTCTCTCTGTGATCTGGGGGTGTTGGGGTTGCGGCCACAGAGCCGGCTCAACTCCAAGCCTGAAGTTCAATATCACCCCTCAACTCCACAATGAAGGCAGGAAGGGCAGGGAGGGGACAAACGAGCCACCCACTGCTGCATTCACCACAGAAAACCCCCGTGTGATTTTCTCCTTTTTCTTTTTTTTCTTTGGCGTGTGAAACCGTAAATGTGCAGTTTAAAGGGAACTTCAAGTGTCAAAGGCTCCAATTACCCACAGATTTGCTCGCCCTCTTTATCTTTTAACGCTGAACACCGTAAAAGAAAAAGGAGCCTTATAACACAAATGCATTTACCACGACACATGTAGATTATTACTGGTGGGGGTTCAGATTTCAGGGAGAGACTGCGTAATATTTACTCCGCAGATGTTTGAGGGCGAGTTTGCACAATCAATTTCCCTTTAATTCCCCAGCCATCTAGTCCTCCAAATCTGATCCCCCCCCCCTTCTTTTTTTCTGTTATACATGTGGATGCCTCTGAGAAACCATGGTGAGCTGGGTGTGTTTTGTTCTCTCTTATTACATCCATCGCTGTGTGTAATGTCTACTTAAATAGCGGGAGTATAGAGAACCAGAGACAAAGTGCAGGAAAGGAGAAGTGGGAAAAAAAACATGTTTTGGCCTTTTCCTTGGGTTTCTTTCCCCTCGGTATCCAAGGCGTGTTTGGTGATTAGTATGCAGAAAGGAAGCTGATTTGCATAATTAAGTGCTCCAGAGAAAAAGCAACAAAGTTTGTTAGTTATACTATGAGTTTAATAGTGTACAGAGAGTTATTCCTGCTCAGTTAAACGTTCATAGTTCAACAAATATCTTTCTTTTCAAATTTGTTTAGACACACGTCATTTTTTTTTTAAAGGAATCCAAAGCAGAGACAGATACCATTAAAGTCGTTAATAATCACAGAAGTGGTAACAGTTAGTAACATTGGCACTGAAGAGTATATTAATGTTGTACTACACTGTTAATTGTCACACTCATAGTATACAAAAGGCACAGAGGGCAAGCAATGTTGATCTCAAAGTTAATACAGAGGACATCAGACTCCAGTATATATGACACATGAAGGATAGTTATATTCATTCAATTACTCGCCGTAATAATGCATGATGTTCTTATCTGAAAAGGTCTTTTAATATTATTTTCAGGTACAAAATAGAATATAAAAATACATTATAAACTTGTTACAGATGTTACGGCTCCATGTTTTTTTTAAATTGTTTTTTAACGTCAAGGCATCAGTTGGTTTGTGTGTATGTGTGTGTGTGTATAACTGAACCACACCTTCTAAAAAAGAGGATACTCATGCAGAAATAAGGATATGGACGACTTCATCTCCAACAAAATAATCAAACAAACAAACAAACAACAAAAGAAATAGATACAATATAACACTTTTCTCTCGAGGTATCAGACCCTCACATTTCAGACAAGGTAGCTTCAACACTGCATTGCACTTCCACTTCAAATGACCCACTTTTTTCACTGGTTTTTTTTGGCACTAAAATGTGAATTGAGAAGAGTTAGGGGTGTAAAAACATCAAATGCATACGATTACAATTAATCTGCATAAACCCAAAGGACATAATTTCATGCTGGGCACAAACCCCACAATGTGGTAGCAAAAGATTTAGGAGTAACATTATTCCATTGCTCTGAAATAAATGAAGGCACTGTTGTTCAAGCTCGTACAATACTGTAGTGTGAAAAAGGCAAAGGCATCGTTGTGCAAGTCCTCTCGGTTTAGACAAAAGAAGTGGACCCGTCCTTCTGTGTGTGCGGATCGGCACCGTACAGACTTGGCATTGACACCGCATATGTTGACTCGGTATTGGGATACTTTGCCTATTGAGAAAAACTCAAGAGATACTTTGGCATTTTGCATTCCAGTTTGCTCTTTTCCCTCACCGAGCACCTGTTGCTTTTACTTTTATGTTTTGCTTTGTTTTCCTTGTGCCAACGTGTCAAGGAGAATTGGAAAATCTCCGAAAAGGACTAAAGGAATAACACATCCTTTAAAAAACATCGTGACATTTTAAACACATTACTGGAACCACATGTTGGTGTCACGAGTCACGGTGTTAATATATCATTATCTCAACACCAAATTTGATTTATACATTTATTTAAATGGTTGACCCTGAAAAAAAAACCTTCCCTTGAAAGAATGGCCAGAAAAGTGAAGTAAGAGGTGCCCGAAGAGGAAAGATCTTTTAAAATATCAACATATCTCATTTAGTTTTAGTGTTGATGGAGGGTTTCTGCACTGGATAAGTACCATTATTATCAGTATAGTTACCATGTTATTAATATACATTATTATTGCATCACATGGGCTGAGGGGAGGGCTGCTCAGATTGACAGTTGGGCACAGCCAGGGATTGGTTAAGGAGCTCTTCACCAGCTTCGTGTCCGGCCCCAGGTGAGTCTGCTGGTTATGCTGCAACAACTGTTACAGATTGGGATTTCGACTGGTTGTAAAATATGCTCAGACGTGGTTTGGGCTTTTGGCTGGAAGGCACGTTTGGTAAAGTTTAGGTTAGGACTCGGTGGTGGGCGGGGTCCTGAGGTTTATTCCCATGATCGCTGTCGTCTGGTTGGCTGGTTAGACAGAAGCAGCCGGGATGTTCCCAATGTGCTGGTCTGGTTGGCTGAGCTGGGGGAGTGACGGGGGCCGCGGGCCAATGAGCACGCCAGCGGGCAGAGATGGGTGGGTCATCAGTGGGCGGAAAGGTCAGAAGGTCAAGGGGTCATGGGTTAGTTGCCGTGGCAGCTAGAGTTAGACAGACAGAGACGGACAGACGTGGAAAGGAAACAAAAAGGGCACATAAAAGGGAACATAAAAAGAAAAAAAGATAGAAGAGAGATTAGTGTCAGCGAGTGGCGTCAGGATGACAACAAGGCAGATCTACTGCGGTCACACAGCAGGAGGGGCGCTACCTTCGAGCTGCACAACACCTTCATGAGCCCCGCATGGCCATTCAGGAGGACTCGCACCAGGCCACCGGGTGGTGACATGAGGAATGGCTGGTTCGCGATGCGTCTTGTGTGCTCATGAAGGTGTTTGCAGGGTTAAGCTTCAGGAAGATGACCCCTCCTGCCGAGCGGCCGCTGCTATAGTGATACTACTCGTGCTAGCTGGGCTACGTCGAGCACAGACAGACAGTGAAACCATGGGCAGAGAGGGAGACGGCATGGTTTCATGTGGGTGAGACAGTGACCTTTATGTCCACAGAAAGGTGTCTGGGCCTCGGGTATACTTTCACTTACTGACAAGTCAAGCTATTGTTTAGCAGCAGGCATAAAATCAGGATGATTAACAGTTGGGATTGTTGATTATGGTTTGATCTATTTGCTATGAAGTATTAGGAGAGCACCTAATGACTACAGTGAGCAAAGAGGTGCATAAGAGACAGCGATGAGAGGTTAAGAGATGGTGGTTTTAGAGGGACTTAAGAAACAATTTAACAATAGACAGACTAACTACAAGAATTTAGAGGCTTTGGTTTTCTTTAGAGATTTTTTTTCAATAGTCATCTTTATTGCCTTTTAGTGTTTTTTGTCCATCGTGTACAACAAGAGCACCACCGCTCTCACACACACACACACACACGCACACACACGCACACATACACACACACACATATATAATGTAGCTAGCTAGTCCATTTCTATTGCATAAAACAGTCACGAGGCCTGTGAATCGAGAAGGTCCCCTCATCTTAAATAGACAGAGCAAAACACTGCCTTCGTTGCCACCTTTCGCGGTGACTAAAACAGTAGTAGCTACACACCTTGAACAAAAGTTTGAAGTTTACATGGAGACACTTCATCTATAAAAAGTGTATCGTAAAAACAAAAATAAAATTTTACAAACTAAAAGAAAAATACTACAAGTATTTCCAAAGCGATCTTGTTCCATAAGCTTCATATAAGCACTTAAATCCTTAAAATCCCTATATACAAATTTATTTTGCAGCTAAATACATGGTAACAGCACCCCTCTGACTATGAAATATATGAAAGATGTAAACAGCCCCAATGATAAAGTCCAGTGGGTGACTGATAAGACCAAAACAACAATATTTCATACAAAAGAGCTTGTAACACAGACTTCAGTAGTTATCACACGCTGTGTTTTAGTAGTAGAGACCAAAGATCATATTGAATTGAATGACCGTCAGAGAAAAGACAATCACTGTTACTTTAAGTGTCATATACAGGACTGTCTCAGAAAATTAGAATATTGTGATAAAGTTCTTTATTTTCTGTAATGCAATTAAAAAAACAAAAATGTCATGCATTCTGGATTCATTACAAATCAACTGAAATATTGCAAGCCTTTTATTCTTTTAATATTGCTGATTATGGCTTACAGCTTAAGAAAACTCTAAAATCCTATCTCATAAAATGTGAATATTTCCTCAGACCAAGTTAAAAAAAAGATTTATAACAGCAAAACAAAATCAAACATTTGAAAATGTGTTTCCAGGTGTTTCGAGTTAATTAGACGATTCAAGTGATTTGTTTAATACCCTACTAGTATACTTTTTCATGATATTCTAATATTTAGAGATAGGATATTTGAGTTTTCTTAAGCTGTAAGCCATAATCAGCAATATTAAAAGAATAAAAGGCTTGCAATATTTCAGTTGATTTGTAATGAATCCAGAATGCATGACATTTTTGTTTTTTTAATTGCATTACAGAAAATAAAGAACTTTATCACAATATTCTAATTTTCTGAGACAGTCCTGTAGTCATTGGGCACAACACAGGATTCAAAAAAATATTTGTGTAAATCTACTGGATTGAAGTTGGGTATAAATAAAACTTCCCACAGTTATTTGTAGGGTCAAAAAGTAGTAGTGGAGTAATAAAAAAATAAAAAAACGGTTCTGAGAAAAGACTTCAAATCCAGAGTCACAAGGACTGAGTCACATGAATGGAGCGATCCATTCTAATTGAGAGGGTCCCGGCCTGCAAGCCGTCCAGTTTATCTACCAGGCGAGCGAAGATAACCGCCGCAGCTGTCACCATTCACATGGTTCCTCCCAATCCGCTCACTTATTTCACTTTCACCGCAACAAATACCGTTTCACGTTACACGGCGAAGCTGTTTCCGCGTGTGACCTTTTCGCCTGATGCGGTTATTCATTTTTTAAATTTGTTTTAAAGGCATGCCGTATTACAGACGCATGTAAGCGTAAATTGGTCCATCGGTCTGCATGCACACACGAACACACACACACATACACATACACATAAAGTGGCTGGTGAGCTAACTAACCTCTGTCTGGGGTCACTACCCTTTGGTAAGGATGGATTCTCTTGTCGTGGCGTCGTACCTTAGTGGTCATGGCACCTGCTAACAGCCATTGACATCGCCAAAACAGAACACAGAAGGTTACTCATCAGAAAGACATCAAACAGTCCACCCATGGCATCAGTGAAACCAGGAATTTACAAAGTGTTCAAGGCTGAAGGGCGAAAGTAAATCAAAACATCTTACTTCTAAGAGACAGAGTTCTTGTTGTTTCATGGTCTTCTGTTCTCTTAAGAAAATATTAATCCAAACCACTAATTTATCACTAAGCTTTACTAGTAGATTCAACATCGGCTGTAAGCAAAGTCACTCTATATCTTTGTGATTAAAATAAGCTTTTACATATATTAAATCACAAACAGCGGCACTAAAATATCTATCAGGTTCACTAAAATATGTTAAGATTACAAGCAGAAGCTCAACTATTAAAAGAAGTTAAATAGCTGTCACACCACAACACTAGTCTGCTAATACAAAGAGGAAATGAACAGGAATGGACACTTGACGACAAGTCTGTCATGCTAAAGAATGAGCAAACTTTGAGTGTTTGCTCTGTGGGATAAGTATGTGTTGGTGTGGGGGGGGGGGGGGGTCTCTGCAAGCCAGTCCTTGTGTGTGCTAGGAAGGGTTGCTACCGCTTAGCCTTTGGTTGGGAAAGCCATACCTGCAAAAACACAGGAAGAAGGGACTGTTAGCCGAGCAATGAGCTTCAGCATTCTGAAAAAAATATGTTGCGGATGTATTACAAGAGCTGGATATGGTTGCCAATATGTCACACGTAAAAAACCATAGTGACGCAATGGAAAAACAGCGTGCAGCCGCGAGTTCTGCTTCCTGACCCGGCAATAACGGAAAGACACCAGATCTGCGGTGGCGTTCGGGCCGTAGAGATGCGCGAAGTTACGGGCGTGGCTCAGTTTTGGCTATTTTCAAAACCCGCGAAGAAAATTCTCTGTTTTGTTCTCATGAGCACGTCCTTGTGTTCATGTGTTTTAACCACAAATGCACACTTCTTATCTTTTATGTCTTATCTTTTAGTTAACTGTGTTTGAGCTTGTATGTGAATAACTACGCGTTTCCTCTATTAAAAGAGCAATACAAAGGAAACCCAATGTGTGGCTTTGCCTCCAAGCTAACAGTTAGTAATGGATGACATTAGGCTCTCAAATAAAAAATAAAAAAAATCTACGAGTTAACGTAATAATACACAGGGGCTGTGTGGGTTTATGCAAGTGACAAACAAAAGCTTTCTGTTTGAACACACCTCCACTAACGCAGGTTTCAGCCACCTTTAAGTACAGAACAAAGCAACTTCCCCATAAACCTCAATCATAAAACGAATCCATAAAAATGTAAACACAGTGAATTATAACTCTGGATTATTCGCATGTATAATTTGTACATTTCCTACTCAGTCTCGAAATGTATTATTTAATTTGTTGGGGCCGTGGACGTTTATTGGCCGAGCGGGCGCGGACAGAAGCTAAGGTTTTCTGACGTAGGCGATCGGTGAGCAACTTCCATTGGAGTCCGCTATCCAGTTCTCATAATACATCCATTGACTCTCTAAGACATGATCAACGTTTGATTTCAAAATACCTAAAACTCCATTTGAGTCGATCGGGTATTCCAATATGGAGGGCGTGAGTGTGTAGGGATACTCGTAGGGCGTGTAGATGATTCCAGATTCGGGCCCTTGCTGCATTAGCGCTGTGTGCGGATTGCCTCCCTGCATGAGGGCGGAGCTCTGGATCTGACGAATCAGAGGCATGATGGTCGGCGCGTTGATGGGGGTGGGGTTGCGCATGGAAGGAGGCAGGCAGGACGCCGGGCCTGTGATGATCCGAGGACAATGGGGTGTCCCGAGTGAGAAGCTGGCGATGGCTGTGCGGCACACGAACATACAATAACACAAGTATGCGCACACCCACACGCGGGCACACACAGACACACACAGACACAATAGACAGGGGAGAAGAGGAGAGGACAAACAGTCTATTTAACAGGAGAAACAGAGGCATTGTTCATATATACAGTAGACTCCTGTACCGAGAGCCCTCCTTTGTCTCCCACCAACCCTCCTCCACATTTTAACTATGATGTCATCCTTACGCGTCTTGACATTGGCGTCTCTGTAGGTCCCATTGAGAATGGCCAGCTCCATCAACTGCATTTTCTTCAGGTTGTCCTCCCCCTCAGCCTAGACCAGGGCAGAGCAGCACAATCAGCGCACTGAGCCAGGACTGCCATTCAGCCATTTGACAAGTGAATGAATGAACTTTTGTGGGAGTCTGGTTCAGAAAGTCAGCAAACGTTACAGTATGCTGACACTAATTATGATGCAAGGGGCTGGGAAAAGTTTTTTTTTGCACTTGTTTTTTAAATAATAATAATGTAGTAGTGGGGAAGTCAATTTATTAGTGTAAAAGATACAATACTTATCTTCTTAGATTTTAAATTGATTATAAACTTCTACAATTGATTTCTTAAAACAGTTTCTTATCTATAAACAAACATAGATATTGATGCTGATGAACAGTTATTTTACACACCGAGTGAAAATTGTGTCACGGATTATTCTGTGATTTGTGGGGAAATCAAATAAAAGTTTCTGTGTTACACTTTACTTTTGAAGTAAAGTGTAACACAGGCAGCTTTTCTAGTTTTTGTACTCACACTTTCTGAGAATAGAGAACTAAAATGTTTTTATTCGTGCAAATTTATCATGAATAAATGTTACTTTTTGTCTTAGGTGTGTTTACATTATTGCAATCGGTTGATCTACGTTTCTTAAATATGAAAATAAGAGTTTTTTTATATTTTTGATGGATCGCACATTGACAGAAACGAAGAAGACAAGACTTTGTACACAGCCAGTCCACCACGGAGGACATATTTAACTTCTTAGCTTCAGTTACAGCTCGGTGAAGAAAAGCTTCACTGATTTACAGTCAGAAAGCAAGGTCGGTGGGTTAAACTAACAAGTATCATTAACTTAACACTCCACACACAGATTTACGAACAGAAATTACCCGGCGTTCAGCTCCTGATTGCCTACAAACACTTCTTACACCCTTTAACGTCTCGGGTTTGCTGATACCGTGCTGTGATTAGAGTGGAAGTGACGGCTGATTGCCGCAATAGAAATCCCCCTGCTGGTCTTTTCAGTCTGTTTCTATTGTTGAAAATAATGCAGAGGAAGAAAAAGGAAGGAGCCTTGTGATTTTCAAAATATGTGCTGATTTAGAGAGTGTGTGCAAGTGTGTGTGTGTGTGTGTGTGTGTGTGTCTATGTGCAGTGTTTGTCTCGTTTGTCGTCATGTTTGTGCACATTTATGCATGTATGTGTGTCTGTAGGCGGGATGTAGGTGGGCCGGAGAATGTGAGAAATGTTGAGGGGTGCAATCAAAATGTCCCCTTGTGTGGACAACAAAAAAAACAGGGATAAAAAGGAATACTGTAGCCAGTAGTTGGGAATGAAGTGAGTTGTGAACGAGTGAAAGGAGTGATGGAGTGGGGAGAACAAGTGAACAGACTCTCCATTCATTCCCTCAGCCTTTCAAACAACCCGGGGTTACCATGGAAACCCCTTTATACGTGTTCCCTAATTACCCTAACCCCTTACACATACTCTCTCATACACACAGAGACACACACAAAAACACAACAAAAAGACACAAACACACTGTTTTTGGACTGACAATCCCCTTCCCCCTTCCATGCATACCAACACAGTGAACTCTCATCCAGTCACACGCAGTTTTTCCATCAGTCCAGACCATAATATTCGCCGTCGAACGGACTCGGACCGATACTCACAGCTGGCACGAGAAGTTTCTTGACCTCGTTGATGGCCCGCTGGAGTTTGATCTTGGCCCGGTTGTGTGTGTCCTCCACCGTGATCAGGACGTGGAGGTCCTCGCTGAGGTGCTCCCAGTTGGGCTTCCCTCGGTTCATCTCCTCCTGGAAAACGTTTTCAAAGCTCGGTTTGAATGCAGCACACAAGCTCGGCCCATTACCGGCACAGAGGGAACGGGATTTCACTATTCTTCTTGTTTGGCTCGGCTTTTGGCGACACACACCCACACACACACACTCACAGACACACACACTCACAGATACACACACACTCACACACACTCAAAGGCGTTAAGGTCGTGCAATGCAGCTCTGAAGCGTTATCAAGCTGGTGAAATAACCATGTTGCTCTTCGGTGCTGACGCTGGTTTGGTGTTGCATTTCATCGAAGGCACTCGCCCAAATGCCACCATTCTTCACTTTCTTTTATTTGATCTATTCCCTTCTTTAATTTCTCACTGACCTTTGATCAGAACTAGTAACGGACATATGGTCCGTTAAGATGTTGGAGCTAGGTGCCAATTGAGTGAGACAGTGCTGCAGCTTTACTATTAAAAATCAAGGAGTAGAACTAACTCTGGTACAGCTAGACATGTGTGCACTGTCCCTGTCGAACACAATATTATAATTTAGATTAATAACAATTCTAGCATTTAGTAAAAGTGCAAACACTAAATATTGACCCTGTTGCTGGTCGTGCTTGTTGGTCTCCTGATCTGTCGTTCATATAACAGTTGTACAGTTATATAACAAGATTACTCTTGCAATTGTCAGTTTTGGATAACTTTGTGTAAACAAGCTGGATCCACTGCTTTTCAGATTAATGTAATGTTTTGTTTCTTTTGCAAGTTCATCAGACAATTTGAAGAACGTCTGTTTGGTCTCTGGGAAGTTGTGATCCATTATTTAATTAATTTTTTAGGCACAACAACTCTTGGAACTCTCGGGATGATATTCTCAAGACTGGAAATACTCAGCAATTCTTGAATTGATTTTCAAGACATTTTGATTAGACATTCAAACTCTGATCCTGAACGTTTCCTCTTGCACCATCATTGGATTACTTTCAATTCCTCCACTACTTTCATTTAGAATTACACCTGCCAAACGAGTGGCCTCAGCTGTACTGTGTTTAGTGAAAAATAGTTATTTTTCTGTTAATTAGTATGCTGGTTTCCATGGTAAACATCACCTGCGTGTGTAAACATCATAAGCATGGTAGCTTTAATCATTGCTGATGTTAGCAATGAGCTCAACGCACCGCTGTGCTCTGAAGGGAAAGCTGGAACATTTAGGACATATGCTTATGAGGAGAATATCGGTACCACTCTCATATCTATATATGACAGGAGGCGACAGGTAGGAGACGCTGAATTTAGCTGAGCATAAAGAACTTGAAATCGCTCACTTTGCTCAGTCCAATGGTTACAAGCTCCACCCACGGGCATCTCTAACATCACTGAATCACTCATTAGAAAATCATGTATTCTTTGTTTAATCCTAATAAACCTGTTTTGGTTTTACTGGGGGTTCAGCAGACAGGATTTTTTTCAAGAACTCCTCATCTGATGGTCGAATAGCTTCGGAAACCCACTCCCACAGCCCTTTCTAACGCCAGATGAGGCGGAGCTGTGTCCAATCACCGATAATTCGATATTTAGACGCACTGCACGCTGTGATTCGCCAGCTGTGCTGAGAGGAGCTGGGCTTGACTCTTTTTCCTCTTTTACTGTACAAATATTTCTGTCACTTGTGACAAACAAATGCAACGCTGCGAATTTTTTTTCACGACGGACTGAAACTGTGCAATAATCCCCGTATTATAACGATATTGCATCTCATTGACTGCTAGCAGGCGTTTCACTCCTCAACTTCCTCTGTTTAAGCATAACTTGATCTTTATGCACTGAAACTATTTCTTGGCAAGGTGGAGTGACTTCCTAGCCAGACCAGCTGCCCCCCCCCCCCTTGTTTCCAGTCTTTATGCTAAGCTAAATTTGGCTAAGCATCTCCTCCTGATCGTAGTTTCTTTTTTAATGAAGAATAAAATTGGTTTCAATCTGACTCTCGGCAGAAATCAGATACACATATTTCCCAAAATGTCGAGCCATTCCTTTGAGTAAAGCATCTCATTGTATAGCCCGAACTATCATTTTAATCACGTAACTCATTCAAATGAAGATAACTGTTGGTCGTAGCCCAAGATAAAACTGAAATCATGGAGTCTTTTCGCTCAGTATTGCATGCTGGGACATTCTATCCTTGTCGATGTTTTGTCAAGTGAGATGTATCATTTTGAAAAACACCAAAAGTCAACATCGTTCTCCCTTCTCCCCCGTTGCCTCCCACTGTGTCTCTGTTTTCCTTCCTCTCTGTCTCTGTGTGTGTCTCTCTCTTTCTCTGAGGGGCGTGCAGGGTTGGGAATGTTCTAGAGAGAGAGAAACAAGGGGAGGGGGAGGAATGCTGGACTTGCTCCACCTGCCGTTTGGAAAGCTTGAGCCGACTCCGTCCGACAGCAGACACCAGGGGAGAGGAAAGGGGGAACAGATGGACCGAACACCAGGACAGGAAACTCACAACCAAAAACTCATTTTGAGAGAAGGATCGCTTGGACGGATGCAGAGATATATAGATAGATGGATAGACAGACATGTATGGATAGATCGGAAGGAGCTCGAGAGAGACAGACAGGCTGATCTGTGTTTTCGGTGAATTAAGGACCATAAGCTAAAAATATTATAGACTTCATAATCCTGCTGAACATTTTCCAAAGTAAATCGTGATTATTTAACATTAGCCATGTATCTTTCTCCCCCTGCAGGCTGCTATTGTAATCTATTCATTTCAAAGCTGCTGGAAGTCTTCTCAAATGCATCTGAACATCGTGTCCTAATGAATGTGCATTAGGACATCAGTCTGTCAATCAAATGTCAGACTTTTTAGACCATGCTAAATGTAATGGTAACCAATGGCTGACTCGATGTTGGGCGAAGTAAAAAAAGCTATTTAGAGGAATAATTTGAAATATGCTTTCAAACTAAAGTAATTAAAGTTTTCGGGAACATAACCGATTGTCTGTTTTTTTTTCATCTGTCAGAGTTGTTTGACCACTCAGAGACACCAGAAATGCAAATGCATCATCCAAAATGGCACCTGATAAGTAATAAGCGAGCATGTCTCCCAGCACTTTGCAACAAACAATGCAGAATTCAAAGATTGTGGAGAATTGATAGCAGAACGGATGCAATCAGAGATGATATAAAAACAAACAATGTGCGAAAGATTAGACAGCAGTGATCGTTAATGTTCACTCACGCTATCCATTGGCCCACGTAATTAATTCAGTTTGTCTAGTATTGGGAATTTACCAACAAATATAACAATAAAAACCAGTTGGACTCAGTTTGCACGGTCCCTGTGCGTTTTACAGATTTAAAAAAACAAAGGCCTGAAGAGTTAGATGAAAAGATTGACCCCACTGTCATATCTGTTCGATAAAAATGAACCAACACCCATAGGACTGCAAACAGGGGGAAACAACCGCTGTGTCTGAAGGTAACAACATCCACCTGCCAGCACCCCTAAAAGAGCTCAAATTAACTCGTTATCTTTTTTCGTTTATATCCGGGGGGAAAAACTGCAGAGAAAAAAATTACAGGTTGTGATTGAAACTGTTATGTGTGGGATTATTTCTTTGACATAAAAAAAGACTTTGAGGATTTTTGCCTAACTGTCCCCCCGAGATTACGTGTTTATGCTGAGCGAAGCTAAACGTCTCGTGTCTGTGGTTTCATATTCAGCATACGCACACAGAAGTGGTATCCATCTTCTCTTTTAACTCCCGACACCAAGGCAGGAATTAAAAAACTAATCGTTCAATGTGATGTGCTCCTATGGTCTGATCCTCACTAATGACCCCGACGAGCAACGTGTGTGTCTTGTGTGTTGTTTACCTTCTTCTTGTCTCTCATGGAGCCCTTTCCTCGCACCATAATCTTGCATCCGGTCTCTGCCTCGAGTTGTTTGGCCGTCAGTCCACGCGGGCCCAGGATCCTGCCCACGAAGTTAAACTACACAAAAGAAAAAAACACATGACAGTTTTTAAAAAAAGAAAAAATTCCCATTCCCAGACTGTCTTTTTACAATGTGTGTGTGTGTGTGTGTGTGTGTGTGTGTGTGTGTGTGTGTGTGTGTTTGCATGTGCTGCGTGTCAGTGTTTGTGCATCTGTGATGTGTTACTAAGAGAGACACAAATAGCTCATTATACGGGTGCTGGCGGAGTTCTCTTAACCTTATCTGTCAGTAAGACTGAGTGATTAACTAGACAGCTGCCCCTCTGCGAGTGTCTATGTGTGCGATTGTGTTCGTTTCCTCACCACGACGTCTCTAACGTTTGTCTCTCACAGCATTTGTTCAGCCTCTTCCGACTTCTCTAACTCGTCTTAAGTTTGACCTAACGTTATCTTCAGTTGTGACATATTCGCTCGGGGCTCAGCGATGACCCCAGACTCTCTCCGGCACACAGCCTCAAATCCAAATAGAGGAACCTCTCTCTAAATTTAACCCTGATCTCAAACGTTTTCCAGTGTGTGCGTGTGTGTGTGTCTCCTGTTAGCCTTCTGTCATGTGAGTGAGGACAGCCTGTCATTGTATTCGGTGATTGGCGAGCTGAAAATCATGTGAGCCATTCAATCTGGATTAACGCAACTCATATCGAAGTGCTTAACTGTACTCGGCCGGAGCAAAGGTGTCCTGGCCTCATCACTGACTACGATGCACTGTTTTTAAATAATTGGAGGAAAGACTTAGTTAATAGTGTAATCTTATGTAATCGTGCAGTAAGGGAAGATTGCTCTTTTTTTCTGAATCTTAAAATATTACTTTCAATTATGAACTTTGATCTAATTGGAAACACTGGCCAGGTTTTAATATTGATGAATCAGAATCTAGATTACATTATTGGGTGTGAGAACAGATGATCTCAGTATGAAATCAGCATGGAGACAAAATGTAAAGCTGTGATTAAAAGCCTCACCGAATCCCTGTCGGCCTATAACTAAGAGGAGATAAAGTGACCTGATAAAAGTAAACAGAAACTCTTCCAGAAGGTCAAAGGTCATGGATTCGTCCACTCACGTCGGGGTACTCTTTGACAGGCACGTAGAGCTTCTCCTGCAGCTGAGCCACCGGGCCGACGGCTTCGGGGAGCTCCTCCAAGTCCCGCCCGTTGAACATGCCACCGTTCACCGTGTCGTTGTACATGTCCTTGCGTACCCTGCCGATTTCTGGGAGACAGAGACAGAAAAAGGGAGTGAAGTTGAGTGGCATTAAACGGAGACGTCCATGAAAGTGTCATGGAGCAACCGTGAGTGTTATGTTTCTTCAAACGGTCCATTTCTTAGGACGATGAGTCACGGTCACCAGGATTACGGGCGGCTCTGAGTGTGACAGCAGACAGACAATTAGACAGACAGGCAGGAAGGCAGGAAGGCCGTCACACGCATTCTGCACCACGATGTAGAATCTAACCACTGACTGCTTTGCAATCATGCCTCCTCTATTTCTGACAATTCATCTCTTTCTATTTCTTTCTCCAACTGTGTTTTACACACACACACACACACATACACACACACACATACACACTGCTCCCCCATTTCACTCTGTAAATAACACAAGGAAAACATACATGTCAGTGGGGGTTAGTGACCTACTTTACCCACCAATGTTTATGAAGTTCTAGAGTCAACATCCAATATATTTTTTAAAAGCAACCCCATTTTTGGGATTTATCAATAAATCTTCTGGTATAAAAAAATGCTATCTTCAAATTACAATGATATAAACCACAGAAAAGTTAAATGGAGAAGATGCAAGCACTGAATTGTTGGCATTTATTCTTTAAAATGACTTTAAAATGACTTTAAATGGCTTAAACCATGACGTGTTTGGCTTAGTTTTGGTGCACCAACATAAATGAGACTGTTTTCTGCCTGTCTGTTTGTTTAGTGTTGTCTCAATGACCAATGCTAGCCTTTGATGCCTTTGTAATGACACACTAGCACAATAATAACTGACTACTGCACTACACAAACATATGCAACACATACACACAGACACCCGGCTTGAACTCTCTCACGCACACACAAACACACACACACACACCCACACACACATTGCAGAATAACTGGCTCGAGGCACAAATATCATCTGACCTAAGCAGGCTGACAGCCATGTCTCCCTGCCCTGGGAGTGATAAGTCTGACCATAATAACTACAGTACGATCCTATAATTAAAGCCACAGCTACAGTGACAATGATGATCCTCTAATAACCCACTCTGACCTGGTACAGACCAAAAGTGACAATTAAAAAACACACACACATCACAAGAAATCTGCACAGCCAAGCAGCGCTTTTGTCCCACTTCAGTTAAAACGGGGAGGAAACTGAGAAGTGAAAGAAGAACAAGAGAGTCAAAGGGAAGAGAGAGACAAAAAAGAGGAGGGGGCTGGGGTGTGGGGGGGGGGGTTGTAGCAGGCCTTATCTTTAACACTTCAACCTGTCATTGGTTTATATATAGACACCGCAGTGTTTCCAAATATGCCACAAACATGCACCCTGGCAGCACGTGTGACTGGCAGGCTTTCTTATTACCCCGCACTGACTTGTGTGTTGCCGTGCCCTTGTCCACATTGCTCAGGCAGAAGATACAGCCAGGCTGAAAATGAGCACGGCACAATGCCTTTCATTCTAACCGAGGGTGTCACATTATCGTGGGTGAGAGATGACCTTGCCCGGCTGTCAGTCTTCTACATGCAGAACGCCACTGGAGATGAGAAGTTGACCCGTGTTTCAGGCCGTAGAGGTCGTCTGGTCGAAGAACGACCTTGCTGCGTCACGAGACTCGTCACAGAGCACAAATTTAGGGCGGCGGCGGTCCTGATGTGCGACAACAGGCCTCGGCAACTTGTAGGGACTGACATTCAATAACAAAGGGTGCACTTTTAAAACATTGTAATGCTTTCATTTTGTATTTATGTTTTTGCAACGATGCGGTGCCAGTCTGTCGTCTTTGTTTCTGAAGTGATGCAAGAATTGTTTTGGTTATCAATAAGTGAAGTGCATTGATAAGTTGTACAGAGCAGCATGTACGCCGCCTCTAATCAAACATTTTACACAGGGACATGCTCTCTCGTTCCTGCTCAGGGATGGGCTGCAGCATTCACATAAGCCTGCGCATTAGGTCACTGGGAAAGACTAACAACTGTCTGTTTGTTCCCATCACCAACTGCCCGTCTGTGTGTGTGTGTGTGTGTGTGTGTGTGTCTGTGTGTGCTGCTCTCAACTAAATTAAAATGTGACTTGAGGTAAAGCAAACATCCTCTATTCACACTTTGCTCTTTGAATTTACGACCACATCTCCACGAAGGAATTCAGTGTCGAGCGACATAAACACAATGTAGGCGTTTCATAATTCCTCATTAGCATATTTCAGTGTTTGATAGGATGACATTGGTTTCCTAGGAGCAAGGAGAGGAATGCACTTCTCAGTAAAGTGAGCCAATAACGGTAATGATCATTCAACTCTCCGCGTCTTGTCAAGGAGAAAGTAAAATGAGCCCTCTGTGCCTCAAGTCTTTACTGACAGGGGGGTGTAATGGGTTACCTTCATCCAGCAGCCGCTCCAGATGCGTAAAGATGCCGCTGAAGTTGGGCAGGGAGCTCATCACCTTCCGGTCGTTCATCAGCTGCATCAGGTAGTCCGGGTTGGACTTGGGTCTCTCCCTTACCTCTGTCTCCCCGACCATGGCTTTAGCTTCTACAATAAAGTGACCTAGCTGACGTTAGGTGAGAAACTTGTGGGGGAATTCACCAAAACACACACACACACACTCTCTCACACACAAACTCGCGCGCGCGCCGACAAGCGATGCGAGGACCCTGAGGGGTTTCCACCGGCCGCTGACCCGCTGACCGCCTCTCCGCTGGCTGATCACACTCAGATCTCAACTCAGTGAAAAACCCGACTGTCCTTCGGTTAACGTTTCGTCTGCGTGTCCTCTTTTTCTCTTCCCCCCCTCCCCGTGTCCAACTCTCTCCAGAGTTTGAAAAAAAGTTCCTTTATTGGTGGAGTTTGGCTCTTTTGGGGACTCCACGCGCTTCTTTAACGGCCGTATAAAAAGAAGAAGCCAACCATCAACGTGTGGACTCCTCCGGCCCGGCTGCTCCGCAAGTGTCCGCGCGGTGTGTCGGTATTCTGCAGCGGGTATCGACTCCCTATCATATGATTACAGTACAGCAGCACCAGTGGGCTGTCAGGGGCGCGCCGCGCGTCGCCGCTATCTCAGGGCTGGTCCCCCCACAGAGCCCCCGCCTCTCTGGCCCGCGCACAGGCACGCACGCACGAGCACACGCGCACACAAACACACACAAACACCCAGTAGGCCTACGCCCACAGTATAACAATATAACAGCTCCACATATGTATGTACACCTGTTACTGTCCATAACCTGACCTGTGAAGTATGTGTGTGTGTGTGTGTGTGTGTGTGTTTGTGTGTGTGTGTTTGTGGGTGTGTGTGCGCGTGTGTGTGTGTGTGTGTGTGTGTGTGTGTCCAGGTGCCCTCAAATACTAAAGATCAATTGTAGGTATTTGTACTAAAGTATTTCCATTTCGTGAAACTTTAGCCTGTACCTCTGCACAGATCACTATCTTCTACTTTGGTGAAAGTATAATTCCATAGTTTAGAAATACAAGTTAGAGTTCTGCGTTCAACATCATGCATAAATAAAGCAAAGTATCATCAGCAAATTATATCAAAAGTAGAAGTACTGGTTCTTCTTACATCTGACATGCATATATATGACATGAGTTCACTGTTTATATTGTTGCATCAATGTGCAATCAGCAAACTGTTAGCTGGTCAAGGTGGAGCTATAACTACTTTATTTAGTTTGTATCTATGTATGTATTTAGTAACATAGTTCAGTCAGGGGCCGGCACCTCCAAAGGGGCACCAGATACATCTGAGGGGTCGCGATATAATAGGAGAGGAAAGAAGAAGAAATATTAGTTTTTTAGAGGACTTCTTATTTGTGTTTCTATTCTGAAGTAATTTAAATAAAATATCAATTGTATTTGTTATTGACAAATCAACTTTCCCTTCTGACCCTTTCAGTACATTGTGCTGATATTTCTTCTGCTCTTTCACTCTAGAATTAAGAAGCTTGTACTTGTGATGAAGTATTTTTGTAGTGTGGTATACAACGTGAAACTCTCCTCTCCCGTTCACACAAAGTGAAACTCTCCTCTCCCGGTCACACTCTCCACTTTCAGGGACTTTTGTCCAGGATCCTGAAATAATACGAAGGTGCGATGTGTGAGTCGGTGCTCTCTGGGTGGCTGGAAGAGAAACGTTATTGCTGAAGGAACAGATAGGTGCTAGTGGCTAAACTTAGCTTGTTGTAAATCACACAAATGTGCACACACACACACACACACATTTGCACATACACACATACACACACACACACACACACACTCAGAGGCGAGACAACATGTGTGCCCATGCATGACTTGACTTAAGCTTTTTGTCAGGCGCTATGGCCTCCCACCTGGTTTCTCTCCTCTGTCCACTGTTAGCGTGGTTCGGCCTTGTAGGATTAAACTTATGATTGTGGCTGGGTGGGATGTAGTGTGTGTGTGTGTGTGTGAGAGAGAGAGCAGCAGGAATTGTAACAGGGTAGCAGCAGTGTTGGTAATGGCTGGTCAGCTGGTATGGCGAGTATTCAGGGCGGGGGCAGTGCATTGTCCTCTCATAGCTCCAACAATGCCTCTCTGAGCATGGCCACACATCTACCAGTCACGGGCCTCTCTCTCTCCCTCTCTCTCTCTCCCTCTCTCTCTCTGCCTCTGCTTTTCTTTCTGTCTGCCATATGTATTCAGCCCGTAGTGAAGTTTAGAGGGAGATGTGATCCGTGGTATACCGTCCCTGACCTTTTGGCTGAAACAACAAGATCAACCTGAAGCTCAAGTTGATATTAGAGCACATGTTCATTATCACTTTAAATCATCCATGAATGCCTCAAATGTTACAAGTATCCATCACTGCACCACTGATTTTCTTCATTTTAAATAATTGGACATTTAATATTGTGTTGCCTTTAAGTTTTAGAGCTGCAACGATTGGTTCAATCATGTGAATTTAACTATTTGGATATTCAAATTAGTCATTTAGTAAACATGTCAAACCTCCTGGTTCCAGCTTTGTGAGTGTGAGGATTTGTTGCTTTTCTGTCTTAAATAATTATAAATTACATATTTTGTGTATGTTTTGGACTGTTGGACGGACAAAACAAATAGTATGAAGACATCACTTTGGGTTCTGGAAACCTGTTGAGCTGAAACAATTATTCCTTTGACAGAAAATAAATCGGCAACCAATTTGATAATCAATTAAGCATTTTAAATTCCTAATCAAGCAAAAACGTTTTGTTGGATATCAGTTCAAATTGAATATGTTATTGGTCAGGCAAAAGAAGTAATCTCAAGATCTCACTTTGGACATGTTTCACTGTTTTCTGACATTTTGTAGATCGAACAGTTAATCGATGAAGTAAATAGTTGGCAGACTAATTAATAATAATAATAATAATTCAAACTTATATAGTGCTTTTCTGAATATACAAAGACGCTTCAGTTATTTTTAATTTTTAATTATTATTTATTTAAATATTTGGAAATAATAGTGAATATAATTGTTCGCGGCAGTTGTGGATACTTTTCACAACATTCTATATTAAATAAATTATTATAAAAAATTATAAACAGATAAATAAGTAATGAAAATAGTTTTTTTGTTGTTGCTTTATGTTGAATTAATGTTTCAGCCAAACTACATGTTCGTATTTTCATTGCATTGCATTTGTTTCATAAATGTAGAAATTAAATATCTTTGGGTTTTGGTCTGTTGGTTCTACAAAACTGCCAAACATGAGCTGCTCATGTTTTCACTTTGTGACAATTTAATTATTAATCATGAAAGTAATCAACACATCAGTGGGTGATGAAAATAATATTTGTATCCAGTCTGAATCCATTTTGTTTTTCCTCTACATTATTTGGAGGGAGCAGCTAGGGTTCTGCTGCAGAAAGAGAGGTAGTCTCACCATCAGCACCATAACACATGGGTCATATTAAGGAGTTTACATCACTACATATTCAATTCAGTTTATTTGTATAGCCCAATTTCACAAATTACAAATTTGTCTCGGAGTGCTTTACAATCTGTACACATAGACATCCCTGCCCCAAAACCTCACATCGGACCAGGAAAAACTCCCAAATAACCCTTCAGGGGGAAAGAAAGGGAAGAAACCTGGAGGAGAGCAACAGAGGAGGATCCCTCTCCAGGATGGACAGATGCAATAGATGTAATGTGTACAGAAGGACAGATTTAGAGTTAAAATACATTCAATGAATATGACAGTGTATGAATAGTTCATAGTAGGCATATTCCACGATGGAGACCTCCACGATCCATCAAGCAGATGGCGGTGGGGAGGAGGAGTGGGCGGAGTCTCAACAGGGACTACAATCCAACTGTCTCATATGTGTTTATTTCTCATTATAATCAAGCCAAAGTTATACATGTTCTTCCTCTTTAATGTTTTCCGGCAGTGGGGAGGCCACTCCTATTACACTATCATTGATAGAAAGACACCCTCTTGTGGACTCTTAATGTAACTGAAACCGTCACAGCGGGAACCCCGGAGTGTTCATGCATGCCAGGACATTTGGCAAAAACAAAGAGGAAGTTCGGAATACATTTGGTGTCAAAATAAATCACACCCAATGAGTAGTTTAAAAATGAACAAAGCAGTGGTAATGTTCATGAGATCACACATCAGTCACAAAGAAGAAAGGGAATCAGCTGGACACCTCCCCACATGTGAGGACACTGTGAGAGCTCTTCAATGGATTAGTAATGTGCAGGTTTATTTAACCTGCAGTCACCAACAGAGAGCAGCAGAAGACAGAAGACACTCAGGATGCTGAACTGGTTTCCTCTCTTACAAGTGAACAGATGTCGGCTCTGTGGAGAAGCTTCAGACTTCAGTGAGAATTATAGGAAAGAAAATCAGAGGAAAGATTGTATTCGGTGAATTGTGTATTTTAAAGGTAGTTTCTTCTCAAGTGCATGATTTTCAAACAAAAGTAGCTTTTGATGTTTTGGATATAATATTGTCAACCATGACTAATAATCCACACTGACATTAAAACGGTGGTGGAAAGTAACTAATTAAGTACATTTACTCAAGTACTTTACTGAAGTAAATGTACTTTACTTGAGTCCCTCAAGTATTCAGCTACTTTTTATTTTCACTCCACTACATTTCAAAATGTCAATATTGTACCTTATAGTAGATTACATTTGTTTAACAAACAATGATTTCTGAATAATTACTTTTTTTCTGATTCCATCCATCTGCGTTCACATGCATAGCACGGAGGAGCATTCACAGATCGCTTCTGTCCAGTATGGAACAGATCATCCTCAGCCTTGCATGTGATAACATGGCCTCTGTCTTCATCTGGAGGATGACTTGTTGGACTGCACTCATCCACAAGGCATTGGGCTTCAAGACAGGCCTGTGAATGGACCGGTGAGTTATGGTTTTCTTTGAATGGAAAACATTCACACCACACATTTAGAAAACACCTCTAGTTACGTGTAGCTTTACAGTTTCCTGAGAGCATTTCAAGAGGCTCAGATCTAATCCAAATGTTTACAAAGAACTATCGGAAAAGATTGTGGCAGCGGGAAGTAGTTGGGGTCAGCTGTGGAGGTGTGTGGGGGAGTGGCTCGGGGACAGGTGCTGCAAATGGGCCTAATTGGCCCCAGATGTGGGGGATCTGTTTGATTGGCCCTCTGCTATAGAAGCTGGAGGGGAGATGGCGAGAGGAGTGAGCAGAGACGAGACACAGTCTGCATCCTAAAAGCAATAAAGATGATACCAAATGTCCCTCGTGTTGCTTATCCTTGGTGCTTAGGGGGGAAACCTACTGGTGACATGAATCCTGTAACAAAATATTCAGAAGAACCGTCTGCCAATCAAACTCTTGCTGAAGCGAATTGGGAGAAGAGCATCTTCATGCACATCTTAATGAAGAAATACTCTATTTCTGAAATGAAATCTTTAATTTATGATGTTCCATCTTCATTCACTGTGAAACATATACTGATGCTTACATCTCTGTATATATCTCTGAAGTTTTACCTTTTTCACAATCATAAAATGATACGAATAGACCTTGTGGTTTACTCACTTCATTTTGGGCATGTCTGAGCAGTGGCCTGAGCCAGACGGGTTGAAGAGGAGTAAATGATCTGAATACTGATGAATGCTGCCCGAAGCTTAGACGTTGAGCGAATATTTAATAATCAGGGATATATTTTAGGTTTTTTTCTTGATATACTATTAACTCAAGTACTGTAAGAAACATTTTGAAGGTGATTTTTCTACTTTTCAATCGACTATATTTATTTCATAACCACACTACTATTTACTTTACATTACATAAAAATACAAATAAAAAACTGTGATTAAATATGATGCATTGTTACAGATTAATCTACTGATGGGTTATATAATACAAATATTTACAATTAGCTACTTCTCAACCATCTACAACATTACAATGCAGTTCACATGTTAAAGCAGCAATAACAATCACATAGTATACATCGTAATATAAGTCTCTTACTTTTACCCAAAGTATCAAAAGTAAAAATATTCATTCTGCTGCTAAATTAGTGCTTTTACTTTTTGATACGTTGGGTGAATTTACTGGAAATACTTTTGTAGTTTTACTCAAGTGTGTTTTAAAGCGGGACTTTAAGTCCCTTAAAGTTAACTTCCCTTCAGTAAAGGACTTCTTCCACCACCGCTTGTACATTTCTTGTGCAAAGTCCCTCACGTGATTCTTCCTTTTACTCTAAATCAGCCCTTCTCATCCCCCTCAGACCGTTACTTTCTTTTATTTGTCCTTCTTTCTCTGTCTTCGTGTGTCTCTGTCTCCATGACGCCAGTCCGGCAACAGGACATCACCTGCTCACCTGGCTGAGGGGCTCATGCTAATCTAAAGCCGATTAGGCTTCTTATCTACTCAGCGCTGGTTATGTGCTTTGGTCCAACAGAAATACCGCGTAGAGTTGGCCTCTTTACCTTCCCTGCGGACTCTTCACAGACCCCATCTGCTCTGACTAAACCCCACTGGCTTTGAGATCATGGCTCCTTGTGTGTGCGGTTAGCAGCCTATGTGGATCTCACTTCAGACCTACAATGTATCCAGTGGACTCTGTTTCAAGAGAATGTATGAACAGCACCTTGGTTGCTATGGATCAATACATGGGCTGAAGGGATCAGATGATTGTTTACTTGCATTTTCTGAGCTCAAAACTCATTTTAGAGCTGATTTAAGGCACACACATGTCAACTTGTAAAATCCAAACATATGGTTATATATAAAACCAAACAAAAATCTATTTAGCAAATTGGATATAAAATGTAATAAATGATAATATAATATATACATATACAATATTTGTTATAGTCTAGTTATCTTTAAAACAATAATCTAAAATTTGATAAACTCAAATGAATGTCACATTAATGGCTCATACTTAAATATATTGATCAAATAAATAAATCCCTTATTCCTAGTCCTCTTCCATACCCCTTTGTGTTGCTGGTTGAAATCAGTTGTTTTTAAACTGTATTATTTTCTGAGTTACAAGAGAAAATAATCTGGCTGTTTGGTCCAATGATTAACTTCCCCACCTCCATGAAAGTGATGGTGTTGGTATCCTACTACAAACTCAACATGAGGGACTTTAACATTTTTCTCTCACTGAACAGTTTGACGTGAGGTACAAACTGATCACATCCACATGAATATCTGTGTCGGTGCATCTCTGGCCCTGACCTCCAGCATAGTGACCAGCACCACCAGCAATCCGATGGTGTTCATCAGGCTTCCGTACACTCCAACAAATAAAAAAATTGAGTCAACTTAAAAAAGTGAGGCAACCAGCTGCAAAGCCTTTTTGAGTTCACTCAACTAAGGGCTAATGTGTTGTCAATTTATGATAAGAAGTTCACTCAGTGATATCTTAAGTTTGTCAAACGTAACATTACTATTCAGATGTATTTATGTATTTAAGTTAACACTACTTAAAATATTGCATTTGATAGTTACATCTACTCATGTACTTAAGTTCAGAACACTTAAAATATTAAATTGGAGAAACTTTCAATTGTGTGTTCTTGTAGATTAAAAACATACATCAACAGCACTTAACATTTTTTGTTGAGAAATGTTTTGTTGAGAGAACTTACTTTTAACTTTAAATGTTTTGTTGAGAGAACTTACTTTTAACTTTAAATGTTTTGTTACTAAATTTCACTGCCCATTATTTGAGTACACTCAACATTCTTTGCAACGTTGCCTTCATTTAAATTAATTAAAAATGTACACCATTTTCTTTGGAAAAGTCAACAGTTAAAGAAAACAAACTTCTTCAAACACAAAATGTTTATTAACAATAACTAAACATTTGTTTGCATAACTATATGAATTCCAGGTGTCAACACTTGAACATAGACAGCAGAGGGTCAACATCCTTAAAAATCAAAATGGCTGCATAAAGAAAAAAAAAGAAAAAATTCTGTTTTGTGAATCCAAAATCAAGGCCTTGAAACAAGCTTTGGAACATGGTTGTGACACGTGTGTAGCCGTCACGAGTAGGTTCCCCCCCCTAAAGCACCAATTAACAACAAGTAGCCAGAGGGATATTCGGTAATAAGGTTTATTCCGACAGCAGACTGTGTCTCTGCTCTCCACGCTCCTCTCATCTCCTGTCTGTCCAGCTCCTTTATGGAGACAGACTCAGATAACCCACACAGATCGTCATCAACTGGACTGATTTCCAATCTGATTACCAATCAGTCCAGCTGATGACAATCAGACACCGTTCCCTGAACCACACCCCCGCTCCACCCACTCTGCAGTATTCCCAGTTCAACTCATTTCACGTAAGATTCCTCCGGGTCTGTATTCTACACAAAAACAAGCATACAGAGACTATAATAAATGTTCACCGCCTCTTTTACATTTTCATTTTTTTTCTTCCCATTCTGTAACAATACAATTTAAAAGTCAAAAGACATTTTTATGCAGATGTTAAAAACTAAAATATACCACTTTCATACAAGAGTCACCTCCTACACATTAGTATTATAGTATTTCAATCTTCATAGTCTGTTAAATTAAATACATAAATTGAGCAAAATACAGGGAAACATTTGCTCTCACGGTACAGGCTCCCTTTAATTCAATAAGTGACAAAAACCTGAACTGGAGCAAATCTGCCATTAAACAATGGACAATATCCTTCCAAATCTAATCCATATCTAAATATAATAAACAAACAATGGTATCAAAAACCAATGTATTTTAAACAGGGGCTAAAGAAAATATTTTTATATTATTTTATTATTTAAAATATAAGATTAAAGTAGTATATATATGTATTTACATATATATATATATGTATTTATATATGTATTTGTATATATATATATATGTGTGTGTGTTTACTGACATACAAGCGCAGTGGCCTTAGTTACCTCAGCAGATGCCCAACCACTATATTAAGTTTTCTCAATTTAACATTTTAAGTGGATTCCACTCTTCATTAATGAAATTGACATTTTGAGTTAGTTCAACTTTTTTCAAAGGCATTTGTTGACTCAACGTAAAAAAATGTGTTAGGACAACAAATTTGAAGTTGGACTTTTTAGAGTGTAGGAGGACAGCATGGAGTCGCGGCAGCCTCGCTTCCACACGTTGAGCTCCTCCGCGTAGTGGTCGTAGCTGGAGTAGGCGGAGTTGTTGGTCATCTGCTGCTGGATGCAGGGTCTGGGGGAGCTGGGGTTACAGCAGCTAAACGGGACTGCGTCCATCAGATACTGGCCGCCCACGTTGCTCCCGATGCGGCTAAGAGGACGAGGCAGAGTGTCACGTTAATGTCACGCTGGGACGGGTTTGGAGAAAGTGAGACTGGGTTTAAGGAACTATATTTGTAGCATGTGTGGGCTAAAATTACTTGAACTACCACTAACTGTGACTTGTGCTAAAATAACTGCACGGTTTGATGTTTATTGTTGCCGAGCTTTGTGATTTTCATCTCTTCAGTTACTGAATCAAATCAAATTTAACCAAATTTTGCTCACAATCAAAGGAATAAAGTGTTTCTTCAAGTGTTTCCTCAACATTAAACAATTAACAGCTCTCTCAAAGAGGCGACAAATTAATCAAGCTTCACTCAGGTTGCATCATTGCAAACAGATGAAGTGGTATGATTGGATTACTGAGACTGGAGAAGGTCAGATATGGATATATGGGAGACGTTCTGGGTACTAACCAGGACATTATGAATTAGAAAGATGGCTGTACTGATATTTAAGGATATTTAAGGAAGGATTTGAAAAACTTTGTCTCTTTGAAACTTTAAAACGAGCCATAAATAAAAGACCTTTTCCATGATTACTGTTCTGCAATGGCATCTCATGAGCATTTCGCCAGCTGACTATTATTGTAATCAGACAGCCATTGTTCTCACTGATTAAAAAATCACAGCTTCAAATAGTTTTATTGTGCGCTGCTGTCCCTGGCGTGTTGCCAGGTCTTCTGCTGATTGGACAGGACACTGATTCTTGAAGGACATGGACGCTGCAATCCTTGAGATTAAACACTACCTACGTGCCAACACTGTCGTATCCACGTCGTGTCCTCACAAAATGAACTGCTTCTTGTGGTGTAGATATGAGCAACGTGTCACAACGAGGCCAAGTATGACTGGACTGGAACAATCCTGCTCGTGCCTTTTTGACCTTGTGCATCTTTTTCTGTCCCTAATCACCTCGAGTCCCTCCTCCTCCACTTCATCCATGAAACTGCCCAGTAACCTCTTCCGCCCTCACGGCCCACTCACCATTTCTGTGACGATAATCCCGAGTGGATGAAAGTGAATAATACACCTGCCCTGACTTTGCTTCACCTCAAATCCACTTACACTGAACTTAAACTATGTGGACACGACCCATCAAGGACCCCCCACCTCATCGGGCCCCACCTTGAAACACTCAATGACAACCTCATTACCGCCTCTACACAACATACACACAGTTTTGATTTTTTTTTTTTTTTTTTTTTTTTGATTTACTCTTTGACTTGACTTGCGCTGAAGTCGAAGTCGCGTAGCGGTTGCTAACCCATCAAATCAATCATCAATCTCTTCGTTTCATAGCAAAACAACACAAACTCCATCAGGGTCAGGTCCCCTCTCGTCCTAGCGTGTCGTGTCGTCCTGTGTGTTGTTAGACTACACACACTACACACACACACATTTTTTCATTTTATTTTACTACACACACACACACATTTCATTTCATACGACACATTTACACATACTTTGCACCTTGCATTATTACTAATAATTTTAATATTTTTTTTAATATTTTATTTTACACTTTAGTCATTAGTATTGTTGTATTATATATATATTATATATTTATATTTTATTTTATATTTTTTATTTTTTGTATTTTTATTTTATGTTGTATTTGGTTGTGTTTGACAGTATTGACGACAAAAATCCTTGGGGGGGATTAATAGTATATATCTATCTATCTATCTAACTTCATGCCAAGCCTCAGCCCAAGAGCCAGGTGGCATCAGCCACAGCCATCAACAAAACACACATGGCACCAACACAGCAGGCCCGCACCACGGGCTTCATAAGCTTCTTCATGTCAAACGCTTTGAACATGTTTCAACCAATCAGCCATAACGTTCAACCCCGTGTGTCTGAAGAAGAAGAGTCGATCGGCTGGCAAGCCGGAGGAGGAGAGGGACACGCCCGGTCTCTTTGCGATCAGAGTCTCCTCTGGCTGGTCCAACGGGTCAGGGGAGTCAGCTCAGCCTGCGATCCATCCCACAGCAAAACAGCAGAGGTCAAGAACCCAGGTGGACCCGCGAGTAGCGTTATTTCTTGAAAACTATCTCCTGTCCCATTGTGACAAAAACTTCAAGTTTCACGAGGCTTGATTTGCCCTGAGTTGCACCGAATCGTTTTCCTTCCTTGACACACAGACTAATCGTGACGTTGCTTTCTCCAGGAGAGGCGGAGGATTGCCGAGGATCCTCATGATTTAAACTCAAAGTTGCAGTACGTCATGCTAAGCCTCGGGAAGCGGCCTGATCCAATTTGCAGAAATCCGTCCACACAAGATGAGCCTGATTGTAAGCCGCTGCCAGGGGCCGTAATTGGTTTCGGCCTTCACGTGGTCACGGTCCATCGAACGCACCGGCATCATGAGCTGAGGTTTGACGGAGACTATGGAGGTGACAGTGGAGATAATAATAGAACTGACTCATTCAGAGGTTCAAACCGGATGTCTTCACAATGGAGGGAGTGGAACCCCAGAAACCCATTCACAGAAACAAAAGAGCTTTCAGGCTCCTGCCTCAACCCAACTGAATGTGTGATTCATTCAGAACGACACAGAACCGAGACGCGTCGGATGGATGAAACACGGCCGATCATCAATAAACACGCACATGAGATAGCTAATAAATGCATTTAGGTGCTCTCAGTTATTGTCTTATTGTCAGTTGTTATGTTGGCAGTTAGAATCAAGTCTGTGCTCGGCAGTTTCATTCTTCTACTCCCGCTGCCTCAAACCTTTACGGTGGCTGGACTTATTAGTCATGAATGGTTTACAACGCACGTATGGTTTTTGTTTGTTATCAAGTTGTTTGTGGAGTTCTGTGCTTAGTTACTTAAATTCATCACTTTCCTCTTTATTGGCTCATTTAGGGTGAAAGAAGCGACCTTCATCTCCAGTTATCACTTCATAAACGAGCCAAATCTGCTTATCGCTACATTGCTTCACTGCATCTGGTTTTCTAAATGTCATGTGACACTCGTGTCTCAGACTGTTTGTGTCCTTTTTATTGTAAAACAATTACAAATCAGTTGTTATGCCATTTGGTTTATCTTGTTTAATATCGATATTTTTAGCATTTATGGGTAGTAACAACTTTTAATAAATGCTTTATCACACCATGGTGTAGTTTAATGAAGATATACCATTTTAAAATGTTAAATTCATAGTATTTGTCAACAATTATAACATTTCTTATGATAACTGTGTTTTACTATATTGTAGTATATTGTATATTGAGTGAATTCAGGAATACACATATATCAATTCACATTTATATCTGATTACGACTCCATTTCTGAAACTTTAAATACTGCTTATGAATGCTAATCGAGGGTTGAATAAAGTGTTTCTAAGTTGACCCACTTTCTCTCAGCAGTTTAGTAAAGAAGGAAATGACTGTTTAGTCTTTGCATTGATTTATCTTGTCCTGTTTGTTACATTTTTGGGGGGGTACATTGAAATTGGATTAAATATGTGAAATGATAGTTTAGTTTGTATTTCTCTTTTAAATAGTTTGAAGTTTATTCTGGACCTGCTTTATATTAATGTGTTGTTTTCTCAGAAGAAGATAACGCACAACATCAATAAGGTGACACGAGAAACAGACACGCATGTTATTGAGCAGGAAGCCTCTTTATTTGCGTAACATTTCAATTTCAATACTTTAAATTTCGTTTTTTAGTTGCTCTCTGTAAATAAGTGGCACTCAGGGTCTGGGGAGCAGCATGAAGGGAAATTATGAGAGCATGGGGATCATTATGTTCTTCATTCACATCAGTGAGATCCACTGTAATGGAGGTGATTGTGCAGCACTGGGAGCACTTTAGAGCTGAAATGGTTTGAATAGTCCATGTATTATTCTATAGCTGTAGATTTTAGGGGTTTTGATATCATGGCAACATTAAACAGAAAAGATATTTTACATTTAAAGGTGCTTTGTAACCCTCAATGACTCAGATTTCCGTCTTCTAATAGTTCCTGACAGTCACTAATGGTTCATTCATTGAGCTGGAACTAAATAGTTTTTAATGAGGAGATTCAGCCTCTGACCATAACTTCTGAGAGGCAGGATCAGCAGGAAGGGGAAAAAAAAAAGAAGAGTACTCATAAACCAAAACCCAACCTAAATCTGACTTTTGAGAATATCAATATAATGGATGAATTATATTCCCATTTTTCAAGCAAAAAAATATTCCTGCTTCCCTTTGTCTGATGTAGTAAGAAACTAAACTGTCTTTTTAAATTGTTGTATTATGTACGAGATTTTGCAGTTGGAATGTATCTTTTATAGTTTCTACAGTAGCCCAGAATGCACAAACCAAACACTGGCTCTAGATAGGAACATTCAAGACTCACGTTTTTGTGTCAGTCATTGAATTCTTACACACTGGAAAAGTTTCAGTCAATGAGAAAGATAATGCAAAATACCCTGCATCTTTAAATCAGATGTTGGAGTGAAGTTTGTTCTTTGTAAAGACTTTTCACTGCCTAAGAGTTTTGCATTTTTCTCTTAAGCTTTTGCTTGTCATATGTGAGCAGAAGAATATAAGCCTTCAATACCCCAAAGCAGAGTTTAACCTCGCCAAAAGAGTGAATGCAACGTCTGTGCTGAGGTGCAGGTGAATATATTTGCATGTTACTTTGACAAGGTTTTGAGATGCAACTCTAGGGTTCCCAGTTGGTTCTCCTGTCCGCTTCTGGAATGACGGACCAGTTGGGGGAATGAGTTCCTGCAGCGAGCCAGTTGAAGTCATCCACCTGGCTCCAGTTGTTTCGGGCCTGGTCTAAGCCAGACACAGCAAAGTCCTTCTCCAGGGTGGGATACGACCAGGAGAACGGGGCGAAGCTCACCCCGTGACAGTCCTCGATGATGGCCCGGCTGGTGATGTGCAGATACACCCTCGTGTCGGTGGTGTGGTGGGTCCGCAGCTGCTGGCACGGGACGGCCAGAGTACTGTTTCTGCAGTGGTCAATGAACACGGAACTGGACACGGGCCCACACAGGATCTCACAGTTGTCGATGTGTTTCAGGTGCAGCGTGCTGGGGGAACCGTACAGGCGGACCTTGCAGTTCGTCAGGTGAGTCATCAGCACGTCTCGCTTCTGGATCTCCTCGGCAGTCTTCGTCAGACACACACTGTCCATGTTGGAGAAGCTGCACTGCTCGGACTCTGCGGCTCCATCCACCTGGGCGCCACCAGAAGCCGCAGGTGCAGCGGCATCAGGTGGGGGTGCAGCTGCTGCAGGGGCTTTATCTGTTGCTTTGGCGCGAGCACGAAAGGCAAACTTCTTCCTGGGCAGGGCCTCCTCTCTGGCCTCGGCGAGGGAGGACAGGAGCTTCTGGAGGGCGGCCTGCGCTTTCCTCAGCTCGTACTGCGTCAGGAACAACGTGCTGTCGTTCAGGAACTTCTGCAGCTGGAGGGTTTGGGCCGTCGCCTCCTCCAGCAGTCGAGCCGTCTCCGCCCGGTCGGCTCCGGGGCAGCCGGACAGCAGCTCCTCGATGGACGCCCGCTCCGTGTTGAAAGAGCTGCTGAAGTACTCGCCCTGTTCCTCCGCGACCGACTTGCTCTCTTTGGCTTCCTTCCTCCGCTCGGCGTCCTCCGCCCTCGCCTGGTGCCGCTTCTGGAGTCGCTCTTGTATCTTGACGGCGCCGCTTTCGCCCGCAAACCCAGATTCCCAGCTAACTTCAGGCATCGCATCCATGTTGACGCACTGTCAGTTGTGGCGGAAGTAAACCGGCTCACTTTCTTCTTCGTGGCTGGATTAAAGGCGTTTACCGCCACCTACCGCACCGGAGTTGTAAATTATTATTAAAAAACAATCAAAACCTACAATGTATTATTTTTTAGGAAGCTACTTCAAACCCTGCGAAATAAAAAAAAATCTAGATAAAAATGTATTTGTTGAGACACCTGTCTTAAAGGACACGTAATAAAGAGAAATGTATAATACAATGCATTGTCAGCTTTTCACCATCAACTTTGCTAGTAGCGAGTTGTTTATGTGCATACATGGCCATGTACCAGCATATTTATGAAGTACTGAGCAAAGTTAGTGGCTCTATTGGATATAAATCGTTTTAGTGTGTGGAATCCAAGATCTATTAGATGAGGCTAAATTTTACTTTATTTTTTAGAATATGTAGCTACTATTTCTATTTTTTGTAAAACATACAACTATTTGTATATCATAACTACCACTTACTGTAATAGTATAGACGAAGCAGTCTTTGTTGTTGAGGTTTTTACACCTATTTTGTGTTAAGTGCAAGGCTATATATATATATATGTGTGTTATACATCTGGTTTAAGCCTGCAATTGTATTTATTACAGTATTACATAATGCCATATTTAATTTGTTTTAAATTATATTGTGGTATTTATATACAGTATATGGTGGCATATCACTGGGAGAGCAACATCTATTAATATCATTAAAAAAAGTAGGCTAATGAGAGTGGCATTAGTCAAATCTTCAAAACGGTACTGCAAACTGAGTGGAACAATAACTTTTTATTATGTCTGATTACAATATATATGGATTAGTAGGGAGGTGAATAGGCAGCACTTGTATAGACAGCATTATGGTCATACCTGAGCAACGCAAGGTGTGGCATTCATCAGAGGCCCGCCCCCTACCGTTGATAATAATTAGGTTCAATAACATTTATCTGCTATTCAATAGGGCAGATAAACATCTTATAATCAATCAAATCAACATGAAAATATGCGTGTAATAATTACATTACATCGTATTTTATAATTCCTATTAATATTTAGCGACTCGGATGCCACCGTTGTGGACTGATGATTTGGGTTGCCTTGTTCTGTGCACTACCCCAACAACCCGTGCGGTGATGGCGAGGAAACCCCGTTGACAAGGCACTGCTTTTTCATGACGGTGAGTTTCCCTTTGAGTGTATTATAATTTTGTGATAAAAATTTCAAGGAAAAAACACACACAACCTCCTTCCTCCCTTCCTTCAGGGAGGGAAGAGAGTTTGAGCGGAGAGAAAAATCTATCCGAGACAGAACAGGGACAGTGAGAAAAAATATATGAGTGGGAGAGGGAGAAGGAGGAGGAGGAGAAGGAGGGGGGAGCAAATTAAAAGTTGCCAAATGGAGATATTGGGTTTCAAGAGGAGTGAGACAGGAGTAAAGGGTTTGCCTTTTTGAGTCGTCTTTATGTTGTGCTAATCGGGATAACTATGTATGGCTCGGCACGGCACTCGTCCTCCGGCATTTTCGCTGAATTCCACCCGACGTTTTCCAAAATAGGCGTCGTCGACATCGCGGCTAGCTAACCAGAAAAGGCCGGTGTTTTTTATCGTTAAAACATTGCCGCGGAGCTTCCCGGTTCGGAGAGCCACCCGACCAGAACACCGGGCTGCGACAGATTATCTCCCCTTCTCCCCGCCGCCGCCGATTGAGAGGCGTCAGTTTCGGCATATCGAAACAAAATGTGACGTGTTTTCGTGCTGGCAGTTGGAGCCGCATAGAGGACAAATGAAAGCCTCCCCAACGGAGAAAGAAAGAACACGTCAGCGACGACCAGCCACAGGCTGGACGACGGGCGTTTTGTGCTGCTTGAATGCGATTATGATACCGTCGGTTCGGTCTATTTTTGGATATAAAACTTCGGCGCTGTGCATTAGCCAGCTCACTAAACCAACGGCTGCACCAAGCGGCTCCGGTAGCGGGGCGACGGCGGAGACCAACTTTAGCTCGGTCTGCGTCGAAGCCTGCACACTAAGGCGGATTTCGGAGACCGAATTTGAGCTAGAAATTAAACAAACTATTCAAATTTGTCGAAATTTGGATAACCCAGATCACCGTTGAGCGATAAATCGGCAAATCCTGTTTTTTGTTGTTGCTACTTTAAACGCCATTTTTGTTTTCGCTCAGCATTGGCACTTCAGCTCTAGTCTTATCTTTGAATTTTTGTTATCAAGCAAATGGTTGCTTTTTTATTTAAATGACGTAACGTTGGTTTGATGCCCGCTGGAGAGAAGAAACGAGTAGTATTTTACATAAACAGTTCACATATGTAGTTTTTTCTCCCCTGTGAAATAAAATGTAGTAGTTTGGTTTCCGTTTTTTGTTTGGAAAACTGCGACATTGCTTACTCTCATATTGGAGCATTTGTTCTACTGTTGCTGTACAAACAGAGCTTTTGGTAGTAGAATCATCCATTTTGGCAAGCATACGTCTATTTATTGCGCATATTGAAGACGAAACAAACCCAATATTCTGAAATAAAATGACCGTTTAGCATGTTTCTTTGTATATTCTTACATCATGGTGGTGTTAGTTCATGGAGCCTATTTTGCGCTGAAGCCCTGTCGCTCTTTGTTCTCCCTGAACCAAAGATGGAGGCTGAACGTGGCTCTGTTGTAACGACAGCCTTTGGCAGGGTAACAGCCATTTTGTAGCATTGCAGCTGTAATGTTTTGCACTTACTCAGGAACACAGCCTACGTTTCTCCATTATTTCAAAGTACAACATAGCCTCAGAACCAATGACCATTTTTTAAAATGATGGATTAATGGCTACAGGAATTTCTAATTTTCTGATATTAATTCCCTACGTTCTCCACATTGCTCTAAACACGACAATTGCATTAAATTAGACAACATAACTGGACAGACATCCAAACACTCATTACCCCATTTCTCTTCTCGATCAAAATGAGTGAACATGTTTTTTTTTGTCTCCCTTTGCATAACATATTACCAAGATAGCTGCATACCTTTGCTGGCTGACACAACATAAAGCCAACACCTCTTCAATGTAGAAACTCAACCAACAGTGGCACAAATGGAGCAGGGTGGAGTTATTTACACTAATGGCCATTTTTAGTCTGTATAGAACCAATGTGTGACAGCAGAGGAGTCTAATGGGTGGGAGTTAGTGTGTCACAGACAATCTGTAGGAGGGGATGAAGGCCATCCTGCCCTGCACTCATGTACAGACCTCCCACAGCACAGAATAGCATATCTATCTGTCCCCCTCTTTCGCTCCATTCCCCCATTTCACACACCCAACTCTTTCTTTATCTCACATCTTAACACACCCACACCTGTCACACTTTTAATTATGTAATACTACTAAATGCAGTTTCTCACCCTGCAGCCCAGGAAACAAAGGGCGTTAAATGACTGAACCCATGCTTCCTGCTGGAAATCTGTGAGTGAGACGTCCTTACAACTAAGACATAATAATAATAATAATAATAATAATAATACATACAACATATGCTAAGCCTTTCTAGCTCATATGCTGCTACTTTGGAATGAAAACAAATGATTCATTAAGTTTTATTGTCATGAATAATGAAGCTGCTAGTCAATAAGACATGCATATTTCTACATGAATTACCTAATCTAAATTTCCCTCACCTGCTGAATTCTGTCTCAATACCCCTCCCCCATTACCCCCCACCACCAATACTCTTTCAGGTGTCATGGATGATGAGGATGATCGTCATCTTCTGGATATTTTAGGGTAAAAAAAACCTCTATAAAACAGGCTTTACATTGTGGCTATATCACTTTCTGGATGCATGCACCTACATTTGTCTTCAACCAACAACTCTGTGTGGCCCCGTATTTTTCCATCTGTCCATATGTTTATCTTCACCACAGTTCTTTGTAATCAAAACTACGAGAATGTGCACGTTGATTTGTACATTTTTTTCCTTCTTTTTCAAATTCAGCGTTCAATTCACTAGAGCTGTGGACCAGATACGCTTTTTGTCTTTGTTTAACCACACAAAGTGAAAATAAATTAAAAAAACCTCTTCTGTACCCCTTTTCCAGAGATGTGGATGCATTGAATGACTATCTCCATGGCAGCAACAGCAAGTCTGTGAGTGACTCTTTCAGAGTGTATTTTCAGTCATTCCTTGCCAAGTTTGTCTGAATAGTGACTTCACTTCAAGGCATTTAGAAACTGCCAATTCATTGTTGAACTCTTTATTTTGTTTCTCTCAGATTGAGGAGGATGATGTGACAAATGCAGCTTTCGGGTCAGATGCATCCTTCTTTTCTAGCGACACGGTGAGTTTACCTGTGATCACTTTGATCCCACGACACACTTCACTGTATGGAGATAATCTTCAAAAGCTCTTCGCAAACTGATATGTGTTGTTACTTTGTGAGGGGACAAAAATGGTAACATACATGAGGAAAATTACATAATATGTAGTTTAGGGAATATGCTTTACTTTTGTTGTACAGGTTATAAAGAGGCTTTCATTTATAGGCAGTTCACATGCAAACAGTTTCCCACTCTCTCATTTCCTCTAAATGCCTCATTCAGGTTGGCTCAAACTCTGGCCTCAAGGATGGCTCTTCTTCAATGGGGGAATTCGGCGACGATTCAACAGGGGCAGGCCTCCAGCTCTCCAGCAGCCTTTCATTTATCGAGGATGAATTGGGGTCCGGGGACTCCCCCGGAGGGGTGGATCTTGGGGGAGAGGACCAGCCCTTTGACATCCTACAGAAGTCTCTCATGGAGGCCGACATCACGGAGCAGACATTGGCCCAGGAGGCCTTACTAGACTCCCAGCCCGCTCCCACCCTGGTGCAGGCTCCCGTCCCCTTTCCCTCCCAGCTGGTCTCTGGGGGCTATGGAGGGGGCGTGGTACCCACGGCGACAGCTGCGTTCCCCACAGGCCAGTTTCTGCAAGGGGTCTCCCAGCTGCCCAACGGCTCCGCCCAGCACATCCAGGTGTTGGGCTCCTTCGGGGCGGGTGCTGGTGTGATGACTCTGAGCAGCTTGGAGAGAACTCCTCAGCTTGTGCTGAGGCCGGGGACGCCTGTGTCCGCGGCGGGGGCCGCAGCAGGGGGGCAGGCGTTTGCTCCGACCCAAGGGCAGGTAGGCCATGTGGGCCTACCTTTCAAAAACATCCCCCTTCAAAACATCATCATCCAGAGAGGCCCCGGAGGGACCCAGACTCTCGTCAGACCTATCCAACCTAAACCGCTCCAATCTGGGGCTCAGACTGCCTACAGCCTCGGCCTCCATCCCACTCCAACCACCACGGCGAATGTAGTTACCGCGAACACGGCTTCTCCTGGGGGGCAGTACACAGCCAACGGCTCCATTGTGGTGCAGCCTACCCTGGAGCAGCAGCAAGCGCAGGCCCAGACATCGTGCGCTCCTGGGCGCCTGACTCTGGTTGGCCCGGCGACGGCGGGGATCGGTGGTCAAGGCCACGTCTCGGCGAGTCCCGTTCAGCGCCTTCTTGTGACCCAAACTGAGAATTGCACTTCTCTGTCCCCTTTAGCTGGTACTGTGACGCAGGAGCAAGACTACAGACAGGTATACGCGCAAGTCCCTGGTGGTATTTACTTTGTATGTTCTTCCCTGAAAACTGTTATTCGACTGACGTCACTTTTATTGACATTTTTCAGAATTCTTCATCTCCTGCCCTCCTCAGCAGCATCCATGGTAATAAGGGCTGCAAATATACATATTTTCTGTCAATGTATGATGTGTTTCAATGTAGTCTGCCGCAATTAATGAGGTTGACTTGTTTGTTTGATCTCTTTTAGCTATGACTCAAGATTCAAAGCTCATCTCTCAGGTAAATCTTGATTGTATATATATGGTGTATATATATATATATATATATATGCTGAAAGGGATGATATCAGTGGTATAATGTACACTTTCTTATGTACTCTTTCTCTTTATAGGTCAGTGCTCAGAAGAGACCTGCCCTTCCGCCACTTACAAGAGGAGAAATGTGAGTTTATTTAACTTTCTGTGTATTATTAAAACATTTGTATGCATATGTCAACATGTTGACTCGTCATTCCGCCATTGAAGGAGCTTTTCCTGTCATCTCTATAGGATTTTACTACAGTTGAGGAAGGATCATGCTGGAGTTGAGACCCTAGATCCTCGTCGATTCAATTCAATCGACGATGCGCTGCAAAGACTCCTCCCATACCACGTGTTCCAGGGGGCTCCACCCAGCCAGGAGGAGTTCTCACAGGGTACAGCCTCGGGTTTAATACTTGGTTTTGCATGTCGGTCAAAGTGTGTTTGCAGAATTAAACCTGCAACTAAAATGTTTTTTTGTTTTCCTTGACAGTGGATGACGAATTTGAGGTAGTAGCAACTCAAGTGCTGATGAGGACCCATGTCATGGTGAACAAATACAGACGGCTACTGATGGTGGAGGCTGAGGTAGGCAGACACATGAGCACATGCTCGATGCACAGGTGTCTTATGTCAAGACACGCACAGGGATCACGAGTTCCTTCTCCGCTCCCTGCAGCGTTCCAGTCCGTCATCAGAAATGGTGATGATTGACAGGACCTTCAACCAAGAGGAGCGCAGCAACCTGACACAGGACAAACGCATGATACTCGTGGATCCAGGTAAAAGTAGAAAAAGAAAAAGCAAGAACAAAGAAGAAGAGGGAGGTTTTATTCACCTTTCCCTCTCTTGTGTTTTTACAGACACCTTCTTCGAAGACTTCTGTTGCGGGATGAAATCCAAACTTTCCCAGGATCCCGTCCCCTCTCCGTCGTTGTCCAGCTGCAGCTGGAATCAGTCAGACAGAGGCTCCGCGGAGCCACCGCACAGGACAGACCCCCAGCCCGGGTGTGGAGACCCGGGAGGGGGCAGCGACGTAGGGCCAGGTGCAGCAGAAAGACTCCACCCGCCGCTCTTAGAAAACAAGAGCGTCCTGGAACTGAAGAGATCCCAGCAACACTACGGGCCCAGCAGCGGCAGCAACAACAGCCTCCTTGCTGCCAACAGTTATCCCCAAGGTAACCCCTCACCCTTTGCAGCAACGGCGAGAGGACAGACAAACTACCACCCGTCCTCCCCGCCGACCCAGCCCGAGTGCCCCGCTCGGCTCACCTCCCCCCCTCACGGCGACACAGACTCTGCTCTCGAGGCGGCGGTCAACAGCATCTTGGAATGTTAAGACTGATCTCATCACTAGTTTTGACTTCTTTTGTGTACGCGTGTGTACATTTTTTTTGTGTCAAACTCTCCTGTTGTGATATTTGTTGTATCCCCTCCCCCTTATTCCCTGTGTGAAGAGAGGTTAACTCTTCTTTCAGGTCTATTATATTTCTGATACCATCTCCGGTCATGTAGCATGTATTTAGTTTGTTTTGGTGATTTTTGTTTTGTTTGTGTTGGAGGCGGCACGGTTTGGTATGAGTCAGAGACTCCATGGGACTGCAGGCACTCAAGATGACCTATAAACATCCGGGAACGTGTGCAATGCAACGTACTCACAGATGGAATTAGGTTTTGTTTTTGTTTACTTTAACATTATTTTAAAGGGGAAGGTTCTGCAATTTCAGGAGCTTGAAAGTAGGAGTCCCTCTCTTCACAAATACACCATTAATCTTTTGTTGATTTACCTATTTACCTTTGCTGAAGAACAGATGAGGAGGAGGAGGGACAAAATGACAAATCTGTGCCTAATTCTCGGTTTTTATTTTGAAGTGTTTACATGAAGGAGCTCTATTCAAAAAACGACTTAGTTCCTTCCTGCATTACAAACATGCACAATACACACACACACACGCACGCTTTAGTGCAACGTGTTACGTAGTTTCATGGTTCGGAGGCGTAGATTTCCTTTAGCCCAGTCGACAAATTCACATAGACGATTTGCACTAAACGTATTGTTGCTTATTTCAGGAACTATATGAATACGTGGCTCTCGTTGACATCCAGTGTGCGCTCGCCGTGAATATTTGGAACACAACCAAAATCTATTCGCCGGCTTTCAGCTGCCTGCAACAAGGATAAACCTCTAAATCACACTCGCAACCTTTCAAACTCGTCACATAGACATAAATAATAGTGTTATTGTACTCGGCAATGCTTTTTTTCTTGTGCTCAAGTCACATTTTCTTTGGCATTTTTTCTTTTGTACCTTAAAGGTATGCAAGCCCCGACACACACAGGACACATCCTCAATCTCTACCACTTTTTAAGTTTATTTTTTATCATTTCATTGTGTTCGTGTCAAGGGGAGCTTAGTCCTCAGATTGAGGAAGTTATGTTACAGTATGTTTCTTTTAATTTTTTAAAATAGAAATGACATTAAAAAATATGTTTTTTGTTGGCCGTGATGTGTTCCCCCGGTTTTGTGAATATGACAATATTGTTTTAATGACCCTGGAAGGTTATTGAATGTCTGTACGTTGGTCCCGCATTCTGCATATTGCTCATATCCAGCTATCTATGCTTTGCTTCCGTGACACGTCGATCAGTGTGTGTGCAAATTAATCTGCACGCATCCACATTGGTCGACGACACTGTTCCCACGTCGTGCTGTTTGATTGCCAAACTTCTGACTTCGTTCCTGAGAGTTCACTCAGCCCCCCAGGATGTTTTTCTCACTTTCGACTGTTTCTTTTCAAGCTTTCCCCACATTTCTCTCTCTCTCTCTTCCCACTCAGCAGCGCAACCAAAACGCAAACCAGGAGAGACTGTGGCCTCGTCCAGAATCAGCGTCAGATCTTTCGATCTCAGCCGTTGAGCTGGTGATAACAGCTCTGTAGTTTTCCTCTGAAGCGGTGCCCTTAAAGCTCCCGCTGTGCTCTGAGTTTTGAAGAGATTTCATTTAGTTTTAACAGCCAAAAACTTAACTTACTGTGAGATTTCATCATGATAAAGAATGCATCCGAAATATTGGACATGTAATTCTGTTCTTGGTTGTGCATTTGTGAACATCTACAGAAATCAGCCTTTTTTTTTTAGCAAGAAAGGTTGTTTGTTTTTGCCAAAACCAACACAGGACCAAAGTTTAGGATACATGTGTTCTATGCTCTCAGGTTGATTCTGGAAAGTGTCACTTTTCTCCTATAATCATGTCTGTGAAATATGCTCGCCAAGAGGCTCCAGGAGCAGACTGAAGGCCTTTTACATGGGGTGATGGAGAACACGTGTGTGTGTGTGTGTTGAGTGCCAGCCCACCAGTATCTCTGTCTCCACCCATCTAGACCCCTTATATTTACCACTGAGAAAAAACTGACATTTTCATCATGTGTTCTTTTATTTGCTCCCTCGAGTTGTTGCTGCAAGACGCTGTGCCCCTATAGCACTTAAATCCGCAAGAAAGTGAGTTGAGGATTGTTCAGGGCTGGTGACACGTTGAGTTGTGTGTGTGAGGCCTGGCAGCAGCGTACTTTGCTTTTTCTCCCCCCGTTTTCAGTTCAGAAATGTATTTTTTTCTGCCTCCATTTACACTCTTGATTTGTGTAGTTTGTTGTTTTGTACAAAAATGAAAAGTGAAACACAAAATATTTATAATTTTTGTATGGAGAAAAAAAAGATGTAAAGAAAAAGAAATGGAAATTATTTTTTATTGTGTTGGCTAAGAATGCGACATCATGAAAAACTGTTAGGAACAATGACAAAGGTGTAATTTCTTCATTTGTAGCTAATGTTTATTCACTACAGCGGCAAGGAGAGTCAACAATAAACTCATTTTGAATACGATAACAGACTGGTGTCCTGATGAGAACCTCCTTCAGCGTCCCATCATTACTATTCGCCGAGTGTTCGCTTACTGGCAGCCGACGGGCTCAGCATGCATAACAACCCCATGTGACAGGGGAAGCATTTGCAAAAGAAAAACAGATTTGAAACCCTCTGCTACACAGATAAGATCTTTGAACGGATCCTGAAGTTAAGGATATTTTGATTTTCATGTTCCTCTCCATCTGGACTGCCAGAGTAAAGATTTTAATCAAGTTGAACATCTCTTGGTTCTCTTTAATCCTTCCATTGACGCCAGCACTAATGCCTCTACACAAAGGAGCTAAGAAAACTATGCAAAGCAAACGTTTGCCTGCCCAGCCCTTTTGGTTTTGGTAACACAACATTGACCCCTAGTGGAGCTCTGGGGAATAACATCCAATAAAAAGTCTTTAAATTATACTGTGGACATTTTCCCTTTTCAAACTTAAATAAGAGGAAAATAAAACCAAGTTTAACAACTTAGATAAACACAAATAAGTACATACATAAATAAAAAAGGGTAATATATAAACAACAGTGCAGGCAACTCAGATGCCGTATGCAGGTGCTAATCAGTTGAGGGTGAAACTGCTGGTATCAGAATCACAACAAGTTCAACATTTTGGGAAATTTGCTTATTCACTTTCTGGTGAGGAGTTAAATAGAATGATAAATACCATACTCCCCTAATTTTATTTCCATGGGATAAACAAATAAGAGATTTAATTGAAGTGCTGGTAGATTAATTAAGTTTTACGATGAACAGAGAAAGGCGAGCTTCAGTCTTGATGCTCCGCTAAGTGAACCAGCAGCTCGCTGGAGCTTCATACTACGGTTGTAGAAGAAAACAGAGTGGGTCGACCACCAAGTCTCCACATCTCAAACATAAATCCCGTGCAACTGTTTGGATTCATCGTCGATGGTACGGCGAGAACAGATGCCTTCGAGTCCCGAAGCCTCGCCATGTCACAGCTGCGATTTCCTCACACAGAGTCACGCTTGTCCGAAACACCTTCCCCTCGACATCAGTGGTACTTCCTCCAGCGATCACGCTCTGGAAAAAAGAAAAGATAAACCACAGACATGCTGAGTATCTGAGCTCCCGCCGGAGAGGACACGTGAGGGTGATCCGCACACTTACTCAGATGAGGGTACTTCCAGATGTAGCCGAGCACACAGTACCCTGCTAACAGCATGACCAGCCCACCTGCACCACCTTTCTTCACATCGATATACCTCTTGTAATACCACTGCCAGCCTGAGGGAAGATGAGAGGGAAGATACACGCGTTAAACTTCATACACTACTAAATAATAAAAAGGACCCGCCAGTAAGCCGATCGAGACATGTGGCGTACATGTGTACGCGTGTGTGTGTGTGTTCACCTCTTTGCACCATTCCCACCACCTCTCCTGGGCGGCGGGGGGTTTTGCTGACCAGCCACTCGGGCAACTCCCTCAGTCTCACCTGTCCAAGACTCCTCTGTGTCAGAGCACCTACACACGATGAGCAATGACAGAAACACAGGCTCGTTCGTTCCACTAGAGCTGGGGATTGTGTTTTTCTTCACTCGGGATATTTTTCTGTACCTCGCTTTGAGGAATACGAAACCCAACAGAAGCCTTCGTTCTGAAATGTTGTCTGAACACAATAAAGCGAACAAGAACGTGGGCTAAATAAAACAAAGTCACACTGAAATCGAAGACTACGTAAACAGACGAAGAATCTCCGATGCCCATTTTCAAATACTGACCCGTCGCTCCTTTGTCAGCAGCGTTTAGTTTCCTGGCCTCGAGCTGCGACGTCCAGCCGTCACCAGCTGTCCGCGTCTCCAGCCTCGCTGCCGGCAGAGGGCTGGAGAACGCTGGTCGCGATGGCGATATCGGGAGGAGTCCCGTCACCTCGAGCCCCTCGTTCGCGGCGACGGGACGTAGAGGAGGCGTGGCTTTGCTCACCTGAGACGAGAGCTGGCCAGAGGGGGGCGGAGCTGCCGGGGAGGTGAGTTCGGGATGGTGCCGGGGGATTAGGGACCCTTGTCTGGACATCAAAGTGTTCCTCGTGACCGATCGTAGCTCCGCGTGTTGTAAACCGGAGCAGGGCAGCTGGTCTGACACCGTTTGAGTTGGTACCAGGCGCCCCGTTGAGAGAGGAACTGAGCCGATCTCGTCGGCGGTTTCAATCTGGTTCAGGAGGCTCGGCCTGCCGGGCTGCCGGGCGACGTTAGCTCGGCCCAACGCGGCTTTCACATCCTGGAGGGTAACCCGGGCCTGGCGCCCGCTTCCCGACGAGTGCAGATTATTCACGGATAAATCCTCAACTTGCTCGTCGTCCTCCGCCCGGAAGTTTTCTCTCACTTGGGCTCGTGCGCTACTCTCACGGACTTGGGCGTCCAGCGAGCGAGGGGCATCTGTGGTTGGGGGAAGCGACTGTGCGGCCTTCTTCGTCTTTGACGCCTTTTTGAAGCGTCTTTGCGTTTGGGGTCCGTGGCCAGAAAGGCAAGGAGGGCGTCATCTTCTCCCGAGTCTCGATCCCTGTGGGTGCCCGTCTCAGCTGTGGCTCTGGACCGAAGAGGATCTGCCACAAACGGAGCCGAACCTGAAGGCGGGTCGCTTGAGGCAGATCCAGATCCCGCCAGTGATCCCTTAGAAACCGGTTCAGACTTCGCAGCTTCTATCAAAGCACGGAGACTCTGCTTTTTGGGCTTCGGGGGGGCGGGGGACAGAGGTGGCGATGGGGCGGATGCGAGGGAACCGGTGATCGAGGAGGGTACGTCGGCGGTCCTCTTCTTCGTTAACGGTGCGAGGGATGCCGGCTGTGTCGCTGCCGACGATACCGCAGACTTCTTGCGACTCTTCTTCGATTGTGGACTTAACGTCGCCGGCAGTGTCCGCGTGGACTTTGCTGCCGGTTCGCACGAGGCCGCGACCGGCCGAGAAGACGTCGACGTCTGAATCGCCGCGACATCCCGTTTTGTCGGAGGTGTTCTGGAGCTCGCTGCCGCTGCCTTGCAATGCGGCAGGTGACTCGTCAACCGTTTGTACGTCTTCCCACAGAATGGGCACGCCTCTGTGGGGGGAAGCGGTGACAGACTGTGGTTAGAACAAGTACAGCGTGGCAGTGTTTTGATGCGGTCGACTTTTACAGTTATTTACTTCAACGATTAATCTATTTTATTTTGCCATGAAAGGTTTTAAAATGCCACTAGTGATGTATTTAAATCGTCTGTTTTGTCTGAGCAATTGTCTAAAACTTAAAGATATTCAGTTTATTATTTCACACGAGACACAGAAAAGCAAATGTTGAGCAGCTGGAAAATGTTTTTAATTACAAAACAACTGAAATAATTAAATTATCTACATAGTAGTGTATCCATGTTCTAATCATATGCTACAAGTAAAGGAAGAAGTACTCATCACTTTAATACAAATCCTTTACTTTAATAACGACACAAATATTTGCATCAAAACATGTACTCTCGATTGTAATGGAGTAGACGTGTAAAAGAACACGTAGCCTACAAGTACTTCAACATTTTACTTTCGTGAAATACTTTAGTTGATGTACTTCTTTACTTTCCACCATTGTTTTCAGCTCTACATGTTAGATGCTTGTTATACTATCAAATAATACTAAATATCGAACCATGTAGCAGCTATAATTCATCGGTGCATATGTTCGTTACTTTATGGTCTGACCTTGTCAGTGAAGGAACATAACTTGCAGTCGAGTCCGCTCTACTTGTTTCTACTGTAACTCATCGTTCAGGTGTACAGTATGTCCCAATACTAATAGCAATACATTCGCATGTACTATTACCTGTGGTAAGGGCACGTGGTATCGCTCGTGAAGGACAAATAGACAGTTTTTGGGACACTTACCAGAGCTCATGTTTCCACGCGTCTTTAAAAACAATCAGGTAGAAAGCATGTTCCTAAAAGTCAGAACAGGAAAGTTGTAACAGCGTGAAACAATAACGTAAAGTGACATCACAGGAGTTTAAAGTTGTCCCACATGTTCACATGGGTCGTAACCATGGTTGTTTTGACGTAACGTTAACCGTGGCTGTTAAAGGACCCCTTTAGGAAGCGCGCCAGAAGCCTGAACAAATATCTAAACTTTAGCCTTTAAGTATTGCTGTATAATTGAGCAACGGACTCTGTAATTATAAGAGCTTGTTTGTAACGGGCTGTCTGGTACAGTGAGACAGTTAGTAGTGTACATGTTTCGTCCCGTAGTGATCGGTTCAGTGGGTGTGGTGCGTCGACTAAATAAAGATGGCTCGCTCCTTCCTACTTCCGGCTTAGCGTAAATCCCCGAGCAAAGCTTTTCTTTTATCGGAAGAAAATCTGACTAAAGCCTTCGATATAGTGGTGTAATATTTATAACATAAGCTAAAACAAGTAGGTTTTATTTGTCCAGAAAAACCCTTACACAATTAACTTATTTCATTGTGTTTAACCGTTCAGCCACATCTCCAGCCATTCCTCTGCAAATGGAGTTGCTCAATAGTATCCATGTCAGGACAGGAAACATGCTTTACTTTTAACCCTTACAGGGGTTCCCTCCCAGATTAAAAGAAGTGAAGGAATAACTTTGTATGTACAATAAAAAGAAAAATAGTTGTATTTAATTAAAGCAATGTCAGAATCTAAATCACACAAAACAAGTCACCCCATATATATAAATGCAAACTTACATTGTAAAATGTGTCTTAATAATTGTTTGTTTAAGTACTTTTAAAATACAAATACATTGGACTAATGTTAGTCATGAATAGGCAAATACTGTAACAGAAATAGTAAAAAATAAAGCAAACGTAGCCTTCTTTCATTAGAAAAGTGTATTTTATTGATAGGGTTAGAGTGGCATGAGACTTTGCACAGGAATTAAGGTGATGAAAAAAAATAAGACATACATCCTAATCAAAAAGGTAATCTTAATTGGAAAAGCAGTGATTTGAAACATTCAAAATGGGAAACAATAAAATCCATTTCTACAACCATTTACATACACAGAGATAAACCTGAATATTATTTACATGGCAACAGATTACAGTATGTACAAAGCCAGAACTAGAAGCAAATTGACGCTCACAGGAGCTTGAATTTGGAAAAATAATAAGAGAGAATGTCGATGTGAACAGTCCCAAGAAAGCACAGGGTGATTTGGCATAGAAACAGATTCAAACAGTGCTTGGAAATTGTCCTCTAAAAAAGATTGGGCTCCTACAGAATACAGTTGCTGACAAAAGTATTCAAGTCCAGAAACTTTTTTGTTTGTCTAAATGTCCCCCCACAAGAAATTCCTTATGCTTTTAAAAAAAAAAAAAAAAAAAAGAGAAGGGAACTCCTAAATAGGTCAAGTTGGCGTACACAAGCAAACCGTCAAGGGGTTTTCACAGACGCCTGGAGTCACACCTCACAATGTTGGTTACAGTATATTCAGACAATCTAGAGCAAATCTCTCTACATCTACTAACAGACATTCATCATTTTGGCAAACGGGGAAGGTCTGTCCCTTTACAAGGCATCTAATCAGAGATGGAAACAGAGCGAGAGGGCGGGGGATTCTGGGTCAATGTTCAGGGGTCAAAGACAGGAGGAGACAGTACCAAACACCACCCAGCGAACTGAACTGAGGCCTGGCTGAGTCTCGCCGCTCTGCCGCACGGACAAAGATTACATTATTCAGTTAGATCACCAGCATTAACGCTGGTTTTGATTCAACCCTGAGAAAACAGCGGACTGCATGTTCACTTGCTGGCACGACTGCCTAATGCGCCATTTAAGGACATTTTGTCTTCAAAACAACAAAAAAAGGACAACTTGCATGGGAACTTGCTTCTTCGTTATCTGTTGAAGGCCGCTAATATTGGCTTTAACTCTATAGAGGCAACAGGCACAAATACAGGATTTAAACAGTGATTAAGTCTACATAGGAGATTACATGGAACAGCATCGTAGGTTCAGTCTTGTGGTTGTGCCCTTTTCTTGCATATTTTTTGTAATCCTGGAGAAGGTGCCAGTGCTGGAGCCATTTCCCACTTAAAATATTAAACTTTCTGAACGCTTTTCCCCCCCCCCATCAACAAACTGGTCCTTGTGCTGGCAAACACGCCTCAGCGCCGGCACTTTCGACCCGCTGGTCTCGAGGCCGAGAAAATAGGTGACTGACTGGGACGAGAAGCGGGAGGGACGGTGCTGCAATAACAAAACAATTGTGCAGTCTCCAGATCAGCAAGATGGCAAACCCTTCGACAAACTACAGAGGCGACGCACACAAAGCGGCACTGGAGGTGCAACGGATATAATGGAGTGATTTTGGACTGGAAGAAGTCAGTGCTTTGGACACAAACTGGAAAATCAGCATTGGCGCTGAGGATTCTGGTGCGTGGTGACCCGTCTGACTCTTTTGCTGACATCGTCGCTCCTGTATCTGTTGCTTGGCATGGAGACCATGTGCCCGGGTTTGGAAAAAGTTTCGCAGGTTTCCGCAGCCAGAGGAGAGAGAGTCTCAAGACTGTGACTAGACAGTCGGCCACACAGACTCGTTTCCCTATCAAACCCTTAACTAACAAGAAGACCGACTCTTCAAAGAGGTGGGTAAAAACGAAAATAAAAACGGCTGGAGAAGAACGCCGACGTCTCACGGTTTCTTCTGAGGCCGGTCTCTCCTAAGTCCTCGTCGGGGGCGGTCTGTCCCCATTCAGGTCCTCTATTTTCACAGGTCGACGGGGGTCATTGGAGCATGAGCTGTTTGAGGTTGTCGTGGAGGATGGTGTCCTTGACGTCCCGGAACACCAGCCTGATGTTCTCCGTGTTGATGGCCGTGGTGAAGTGGTGGTACAGGGGCTTCTGGGTGGCGTCGCGCCTCTTGGCCCGGAAGCACTCCACCATGAACGCCTGGATGTCCAGCAGGTTGTGCTCCTGCCCTTCGTACTCGGCAAAGTAGTCCTTGAGCGGAACGCTCTTCACCTTCTCCTCCAGCAGGTCCGTCTTGTTGAGGAAGAGGATGATGGAAACGTTGACGAAGACGCGGTTGTTGACGATGGTCTCGAAGATGTCGAGCGATTCGCGCAGCCGGTTGGTCTGCCTGTCCTCCATCAGCACCTGGCAAAGACAACAGCACAGCGAATTACGACCGTCAGAACTAGAACTAGTTGTTAACGTGCGAAATGCAATTTAAGTAGGAGTAAAAAAAAGAAAGAAAAATGGGTACAGATTAATTGTGCTCGAGCAAATAGCGCCACTTAGTTCAGGAGCCTTTTAATTCTGTTCGGTACATCGGTGTAACAGAAGAATTCATTTCACACAGTTGTTGTTGAGTTTGTTTTAGATTGCATGTAATCTAATTTGATCTATATCTTTGCCAAAGCAATAGAAACCAACGCTATAGAAGTGTTTAATGCTGTGTAACATACATGACAACATGGAGTCGCTCAAAGTGCAAAAGGTTCTTCCTGGAGAAAAAAATATTGATAAATTTGATCTCAGATTGAGGTCATTTAGATTCAGTGTCATCATTACATATTTTGGAAACCACAGGGTACTGGCATATAATGAAGCAGATTTTTTATTTTCTTAATTGTATCATAGAGCAACAAACTAATTAGGTTCTATTTAACTAACAGATTAAGAGAGAGGACTTATCAAAAAGTCACCAAACATTATCTGCCAGAACAAACTGATAAACGTGCCACTTATCAGGCTATCGCAGCTTTGAGAGCGGGAGGAAATGAGGCGCCGTGGCGAGCGGCGAGTTTTCACCTGGTCGTATTCGGAGGAGGAGACGAGGAAGAGGATGGAGGTGACCGAGTCGAAGCACTCGAACCAGCGCCTCCGCTCCGACCGCTGGCCACCCACGTCCACCATCTTGAAGGGAACGTTCTTGATCTCAAAGTCGTACTCGTGGATGCCCTTGGTGGGTTTGCGAGCCAGCAGGATGTCCTGCTGAGAGGGGACGTAGTCCTGGGGAGACGGGAGAAACTCGGTGAAAGAATATCAATCGGGCCGAAGACAAATCGAGCTTGTAGACGAAGAAGAAAAACAACACGCCAACAAAATATACAACAGCTGGAAGTCCAGGGAATCCGTCTTTAGCAAAGCATTCCCTCCGGTCAAACATAATTTAGACTTTCTATCGAGGTCCAGAGAAGGCTTGAGAGTAGACTCCAATCGTGGGCTGGTGCATTAATAATGACTGACAACGTTTTAATAAGGAAATAAAATATGTCTTCTTAAAGTGAAGGTATAATTGTTCTTAAATACTGAATATAAATGTGATGGTAAGGGATTAAAAGTAGGCGGTGGCTATCGGGCCTCAGTCTGAGGGAACCAAAGAAAATATATCTGCTCATGTTAAATGACTTCTGTCAGTAGTACAAGTTAAATTTAAGACTTTTAAAGACACTCTTAATGCGGCAGGTTTTAATACCTTATTCATGGTCAGCCCAACATATAGATAGAATATGTGGTTTTATGATAGAAAACTAGCAGCGATGATCTGGCCTACAATCGTTTGCTGAACTTTCACACAAAAAAAGTAAAAATCTACCGTCTTTTTCAATGAGGTGTGTAACGCCTCCCTTCAGCCTGCAATCGGATACAAAACACGTCATCGCCGACATCGCAAAGGAAATATCGTGGGCAGCCATTTCTCCCGGCAACGTGGTCCAGCTAATCCGAGCACCTTTGCCAGCGAACTTTAAAACGGTCTAGACGTGTTGCAATATCAACCACAACATGTACACGTCTGATTATAACAATCGGTGCAGGCAGAAACAACTTACCGGCTCGCCAAGCTTATCCAGATTATCCAAGAAATACTTCACCGACTCCCCCTGCGACAGGACAGAGGAGGGATTTCTCTTAATTCTACACAATTTATTCAGATTCTGTCATTTTAATCAAGAACAGCAACGTCTGGATGCAACGCATGGTGACCATCTGTGAGCATTGAAGTCAACAGAACGCATTCGTTGCTTTTGTAGCGGTAGGAAATAATATCTCTTTAGCACACACACACACCGTTTTCTCTTTCAAAGCAGTGTGCGTTCTTCGTAGCTGAAGCCGGATGCAAATATTTGGTATTGCAGAACACACGCCTTGAGAAGTACATCCTTGATGTACACAGAAGTGTGGCTAGCACCACATATGTGTGTGTGTGTGAGAGATGGGGTGTTTTTTCCCTAGACCATACCGACGCTCTTCATGCAAGCCTGGACATGAAGCTGTCAAGACTGAGATGCATTCCTTTATCTGTGTGTGTGTCCTGTACTCAACATAAAGCAGAAACGGCATAACAGATTCCCCTCTGACCACAAAGTGTCTCTGCACTGCAACACGCCCCACCTCTTGTTTGTTTGTTTTGCATTAGTGACACAGCCAAAAGAAAAGGCGAGCTACCTTTCTGTTTCCCCCCCTCTTTTTTTAAAATTATTCTGGCCACATATTCTGACAACGCCGCAGCAGCAGAACTCGAATCTGTGGATCTCCGGTGGTTTTGAAATTTTCAAAAAGCAGTTAAGGAGAACAGAAGAGTGGAGCCACGACTGAGCTCTATCTGCTCATAATAAAAGCACGACGACAACGTTCACATACGAGTGCACTGTTAAAAAAAAAAAGGAAACATAAAATCACATGACACATGGCAGTGCGTCATTTGAACTGTAGACTCTGGACACTTCGTCTTGAGGGCGATTCCTCTCATGAGGATGTGAAGTGAAACAATAAAAGCGTTTACCGGTGATTTTCAAGAGCAGCTCGGTGAACCTCGTACGATGCGCAGCGAGAGGATCCACGTGTGATGTCATTCTGTCGCACATTACATCACATGTCATTGAGCAGACGCTTTTATCCAAAAAGACTTACAATAAGTGCACTCAACCTAGAGTACACACGAAGAACAAGAAGAAGACAGAAAGTAACATTTCCTCAACATAGTCGAACTTCAAAAGTACCATAATAAGAGCCATTTAAGTGCCACTGAAGTGCTAATCTATGTTTTAATCCAGATATAGTCGGAAAAGATGTGTTTTTAGTTTCCGGCGGAAGATGTAGAGACTTCCTGCTGTCCTGATGTCAGTGGGGAGCTCGTTCCACCAATCAGGAGCCAGGACGGCAAACAGTCTGGATTTGCAGTCTGCACATGTTTTTAATGATAATCAAAAAGAGAGCCTGAGGGCGCGTCCGATTTGTGATGCAAATACTTATAACGACGACAACAAACGGCATGGTCAGAACACAATGGGTCACATCTGCCGGCCGAAGAACAAGCAAACAAGAGCAGGGACGTTTAAATGGCTCCCGACCGAACATCTCTTCAGCTTCTGGGTTTTACCGCTTGCGTTATCGTCTGGTGCCCTCTGGGAGAGCAAAAGCATGTATTACGATATTTATGACCAAATACATCGATATTTAACTAAACATTTAGAAAACGATTTTTTTTTATTGGAAAAAATGTATATAATGAGTGAAAGAAAATGACATCACTTTCCTGTAACGCAGAACAAAAAACCAGGAAAGGACTTATATCCTATTACGATATCAATAATTAAAGCAATATAATATTGATATATTGCAGAACACTGAGGTGTTAGATTTAATTCACAATCAAGAACTTATACGCCACAAAAGGCTGCGGCGTGTAATTTTTCTATCATTGATTAACCTGCTGATTATCATTTTTGGTTAATCATTCAAAATGACAAACGATAACCCAAATAGTTCAACAGATTACTTGTTTGTTGATGTATTAAAGTAATCTGGATGCGTCTCGGGTGTTATTCAAACACAGACTGTAAATAAGGAATACAGCCGGGGGACGTTTTAGGATGCTATCTCCTCAGGGATGAATTTTCATCTCTCAATCACACGTTACTAACTCTGCTTTCTCCCCGGAGTCCTTGTGACTTCACGTCTCATGGGGTCATCGGACCCTATGAGACGGCATAGATCCTATCTGCTGATGGATCATCAAGGTCTGGGTCGTGGAATTCCTGCTTCCGACGACGCCACTGTCCTGTTGAGACTCCGCCCACTGTTGAGACTCCGCCCACTCCTCCTCCCCACCACCATCTGCCTGATGGATCGTGGAGGTCTCCATCGTGGAATATGCCTACTATGAACTATTCATACACTGTCATATTCATTGAATGTATTTTAACTCTAAATCTGTCCTTCTGTACACATTACATCTATTGCATCTGTCCATCCTGGAGAGGGATCCTCCTCTGTTGCTCTCCTGAAGGTTTCTTCCCTTTTTTCCCCCCTGAAGGGTTATTTGGGAGTTTTTCCTGATCCGATGTGAGGTTTTGGGGCAGGGATGTCTATGTGTACAGATTGTAAAGCACTCCGAGACAAATGTGTAATTTGTGAAAATGGGCTATACAAATAAACTGAATTGAATCATCGTTAAAGAATATGTATTCAATAACTTCTGAACAGATACAAAATGTCACATAATTCAGTCCAACAGGACATTTAAATCGACCAAACACTGCGTACAATCTTTGTGAAAAAGATGACGATTGCTAACGTTTGAGTTTTGTATCGTTGACAAAACAAGACATTTGAAGGTGAAGGGGGGCCATTTTTAAACACACCAAAATATAAGAACATCATGGTTAGTCGCAGCCTTGCATGCACACACAACATACAGTGAATGTGTCCTTGTACCTGTGGAAGTGGAGGTGTGACCCTCTTAGTGTTTGTGCAGCAATAACGGCGAGTGGGAGAGTTGGAGCTGTTTGTAAGCATAAAGATCAACATTCCAGCTCTGACCACTCTTATTGCCCTTTCTCTCGGCACCAACTCACAGGGAAATGTAAATGTTCTGATTGAGTCTCATTTCTCCATCCTGAACAATTTAGAAACATGCACGCCGACAGCCAAGACATAGGGAGCGGGGGAGAGGTGTAAACAGGAAGCTGAGTCAATCACATGTGTGATCGCCCAACACAGAGACGGAGAGAATCACAGCGAGGATGAAGTTAGCAGAAAACACATTTTGCTTTCGGTTTCCTTTGTCATTTCCCTGCCTCTTACTGTGTGGGACTTTTCCTGGATTTGGTTGAAAGCGAGCGGCGTGCCAAAAAAATCGGGGCCACCCGTGTCACGTCTACGTACCAGCTGAAACTCCCTGCGACGATCGTACGCATTCTGTATGCCCGAGTCGTCCCACAGAGCTCTGACGGCGGACAGGTAGCGCAGGAAGCTGGACGTCTCCAGCCGCCCCCTGGCCATCTTAGGCGACCGGGTGTCGATCGCCATCAGGCTGTCGCCGTGGCTCTGGTTGTCCGGGTCACCCCATGGAATGTGCAGCTTCTCCCGGGCATCCACCAACACGCGGATACCTGGGAGAGGAAGTGAAGACGCCTCAATTAACAGAGAAGCCCCTCTGGAGGGAGTATATGATAAAACACTGACAGCAGGCGAGTGAAACCTAAAGTGGAAGAGAGACTAGAAGAGCAGGTGAACTGCATGACGCCCATAAATAACAGGTGTCCCCACAAACCTGTTTGGTCTGACAAGAGGGATGAATGAGTCGACGTAAAATATATATTTTTAAAAGTATTACAACCCTCGCGATAGACTTACATCACAAATATTCAAACAGATTTGTTCAATAATTTACAATAATTTAAAAACTGCTTCTGTATTATTAATTATTGAGGGGGTGGACAGAGTCACAGCAACACGCGAGCATGCAAACGGTGCAAATAAATACATTTGTTAGGCTTATAATAAAAATATTTTAATTGTGTAAGGGGTATTCATTTAACTGCGTTCTTTTAGGTGGTTTCGTTGACAATAAATTCAATAGTATTGCAGGTCATCCAAGTCATGTGGAGTACTCCCTGTACATACAAAGAGTGGAAAAACAGGAACACCTTACAGCGCACACACACATACACACACACAGTCACACGCACGCACACACACACACACTGTGGTGGGTTTACCCTCCATTAGCTACGTCCCTATGTTAGTTGTTGAGCAACAAAACTCGCCAATGGCTATTAGAAACCGATGTCGTGCGCGTGGCCACGATTAAAAATAAAATAAAAACGTTGATTATTTAACCGCCACACGGCTGCGAACTCCTTAAAAAAAGTGAATGTTTCAGTAGGCCGACAGCAGATGTAGACCGCCTCAGTCCGTCCTCTCTCGGAACAGATGCGGAAATTCCTCGTTTATTTAAAGCGCCCTTTCTTTACCTTTGATAACATTGCTGTAGATCGTGGCTCGGAAGTCCTCTCGGTCCTGCAGGTCGAAGTCCTGGCCGTGGATGATCCGCATTTGTTTGAGGAAAGTCGACTTGCCGCTCTCGCCCGCGCCGAGCAACAGGATCTTCACCAGCCGCTTCACGTACGTTTTCTCCCGTGAGATACATCGGTCGATCTCCTTGGACTTTCGGAGCTGTTCCACCTCCCCGCTGTTCAGCAGGCAGACGGGCAGACACACTTTTAACATGGAACTGGTCGGCAGGAAATCCGCCATGTTCGCACAAACTTCATCGATGCTAATTTGATGCGCGTTCGCGGGGCGCAGGCACGAGACCAAGCCCCTTCCCTAAACTCAGGAAGTAGTGCTGCTGACGGTTAATTTACAATCAGTTTTAAGTCACCTTGTGCTTTGCTTGTTACGCCTTGACTCAATGCGTTATTCAATCACACGAATGTTTTAACTCACACAAATAAAACTATTTGAGGTCCTTGTAGAAATCTGTCGGGCGAAGTATGCATGCGAGTATGTCTAAACGAGGCTACCACACCGTGTGTAATTAAAACCTGACGTTTTATGGACACGTGGAACAAATATGAAACCATTAGCTGACAAAATAATGTATTTATTTTATAACTTTGTAAAACGCAAGGCTTGGCCGGTGTCTGTACTGATGGTAATATATCGCCACCTGCTGGTTCAATTGTGTAATTGAATAACTGCTAGAAAAGGACGCGCTCTGATTGGTTGATTTCCGTCTTTCTTTAGGTATGCTGCCTTTAAATGCAGTTGGAAATATGAATATAAATACTTGAACGCACTTCAAAAGGATATATACAATTGGAAATTTAGTCGAGATACTCCTCAGTTTTCTATGAGCATACCTTATTATGTGTCTTTTGGGGGATTATGAGAATTTATGAGGTGACTGTCACAAAACAGTCGTCCTAATTCGTTTTTAAAAAGTGTGACACATTTCTTATTTTGGACTTTTATTGTAATGTTATAACGTCGATTTTTATTTCGCATCTGTCTAATTGTCTTTTTAAAATGAATAACCACATTTTACTCAAACTAATTCAATCATAAGGTTGACTTGAATGATCGTAACTGAGAACGTAACCAAACTAGTACAATTTCCCACCCTCCAACAGGAGCTTATGGGGAACACGTGAAGGCGGCATCAGTGTCTCTCATTGCACTTTCCTTACAGCATCCCCATACAATACAGCACTCAGTCAGTGGCATTCTGTGTGTGTCTGTGAGGGAGTGATCAGTAGACATGACTATCGGAAACACTCTCCGCGATCATGGACAGAGGTATCGACCACGCATGGCTTGTCTCAAGAAGGTAGGCTATCTTTTTACATCAGAGATGATGATCACAGCCATGCTCAGACTAGAGTCTATAGTCTATAGTCTAGACTATACCTGCAGACGCACCTATGGATCGGCCACTTAAATGCATTCTCCAGCCCAAAGCTCGGGGCTGTAGTGGTCTGCTGTATCTCCCTAAACCCGGGCTGTTTTTGCATTTTCTCTTAAAAAATGTTGGCCAAGAAAAAAACTGTAGGCTACGAATGTCTGTAGGTCCTCAGAGGAATCCTGCTTTCTTCATGTTTTAATGTATATCTTCTCTTTTTTTTGTAAAGCAACAAAACCCACACATAATTTGGAAAACAGGATGCAACAAAACAGAAAACAGAAAATACCGTGTTTAGTTATTTAGGAAATATAAATTGAAGTTTCCCAATTGAAAAAAAATAAGAATCATTAAACCAAGCATTCAGAAATGCATGCAACAAAATGACGAGATGAAAACAACAAACAAATGTCCCCTTGGTAGAGTCAGTGGGCACTCTACCTGTATGTCACGCTAAATGTTACACTGTTTTTGTTGCAACCTTTTCGCAGTGATAACGTCATTCAATAAGCAATAAGCCTGGATCAGTATCAGTGCTTCAGTCGACACCTACCAACCCGGAGAGGAGTTAATCCACTGCGTATTGCACAACAGCAGCCCGGCACTGTGGCCAGAGCGAGGCTCGATTCATCATCTCACATTTAACATGTTATCCACTTCAGCGGCTGGATATGTATCACAGCAAAGTAACTTTTGGCATGAGGAGAAACAATAAAAGTGTGCATGAAATAGTCTATTGTACCCAGATGCAGCACTCGCAATGCCATGCTCTCCGTGGGAATGCTGCATTCATTTCCAGGAGAACTTTGTGTTTTGCTCCATGAAAGCCCACTTTGGTCCGGCTCAGCCTCGGGCTCATTGCCTCTCCAGGATGACTTCAAAGCACAAAGCCACTTCAAATGGGCCCGCGAGCTGCATACACACACTCTCTCTCTCCCTCTCACACACACTTTCACACAAACTGAATTAATGTAATGCACGGTTTCTTGCTTTCCAGTTCACACCTGAGCCGTGGGATAAGATGATATGATGGACTTAAAAAACCTGTTTAGAGGGCAGTGACTCACCACGGATCCTCCCACGCAAGCTAAACAAAAGCCATGAGATCAGGGGATGAAACACACATCTCATCTCACCACTCCCGTTGTTTCGATGCAGCTTTACAGTCATTTGTTATGTAGGTTTTGTGAATTCAATTCAATTCAATTCAGTTTATTTGTATAGCCCAATTTCAAAAAACAAAAATTGTTCTCGGAGTGCTGCATTCTGTACATTACAGACATCCCCTCCCCAAAACCTCAACATCGGACCAAAAAAACCCAAATACCCCTTCAGGGGGAAAAAGGAAAAAAACCTGAGAGGAGAGGAGGAGGAGGATCCTGGACAGATGCAATAGAGAATGCAATAGATGTAATGTGTACAGAAGGACAGAATTAGAATAAATTGAATATGACAATATGACATGGTGTGTATGTAGGTTCAGGCATTTAGCATATTCCACCGATGAGATCCCTCCACAGATGGCGGTGGGAGGAGGCGGGCGAGAGGCAACAGAGGGCAGGCGCAGGTGTCAGGCAGGGAATTCACGGAATTTCACGACCCATCAGATCCATCAGGCAGATAGTCTCTCACCTCATCACGACCCACCCCATGAGACGAAAGTCAAAAAACTAAAAGGAGAAAGAAGAGTTAGTAACGGTGATGATTGGATGAAAATTCATCCTTAAGGAGAGAAAAAGAGAGGAGATAGGTACTCAGTGCCTAAAGCGTCCCCCCGGCAGCTATAAGCATATAGCAGCATATCAAGGGGCTGGACCCAGCAAACCTGATTCAGCTAACTATAAAGAGAGGAAGAGAGACTAGAAGCGGGTCTTAGTAAAGTCGGTGTGTCTGCTCCGGACTGAACCCGAAAATGAAAAGCTTGGTTGAGAAAAGAGAGCTGATAACCAAAGGCTCTGGGGCTTAAGCTACTTTTAAAGACTCTAGGAACCGCATTTAGTAGTAGATTCTAGTGGGTTAGTTCTAGTGGGCAATTATGAAAGATATGATGGATTTTCACCAATCAATAAGCATGCAATTAAGAGAAGAATTGATTAAGAGAAGAATTTTTTTTTAATTCTTGATTTTACTGGGAGCCAGTGGAGTGCAGGTAGTGCAGGAGTGATGTTTAGTCTTCTTAGTGAGCATGATTCTTTCTGCAGCAGAGAGGAAGAACAAGGAGAGATTGTTGAGCCTGCCTAGGAGATGCCAGTTGCAGTAATCAGTTAGAGTATCTCCAGTGACAAACCAATTTTCTGCATCTTTTTGAGACAAGATGTGCTGATTTTGAAATAATACTGAGAGATGAAATAAGGATTTGAGATTTTGAGAACGAAAAGTTGAGATTAAAGTCTGCAAGTAAAGAAAGATTACCCCAGAATGAGTGGCGCCAGGATGCAGGCCAGTACCGTCTAGTCTGAGCCAGGCATCACCCGATTAGGTGATCTCATTGGTGATCTTATCTTTAAATTACTTCGGTTTTTTTGGAGATTTTAATGTCATCCAGTTGCACATCATGGTTGTTTTGACATGCTTGAATTTTCATTTTTTAGTTTGTTTCCTCTGGTTTTTTTCATTTAAACAACATAGTTGAGTGTCATCTAAATAAAGCAAGGTTGGTGTTTTTGGGCAAATATTGCCAAATGATGTATAACTAAAGTAAATTAAAGGTTGCATGTAGCCTGTAAATAAATCGAGAATAAAATTAGTGCTTGTGGAACTCCGTGATTAACTAAATATTGATACAAACTTTTTAAACAAATTAACAGCCAAATTAGTGCCGTGCCTGGAAATATAACAAAAAACTGCAGTCTCTGTAACAGACAGGATGTCATGGTCAATGGTGTCGAGCACTCAGGAGTCACAAGAACACCAACAGAGAGACCATTAGGAGCAAGAGGCAAGAGGAGAGGAAGCAGAGTCATTTCTAATTAGCTCCAAACCGTGTGTTTCTGTGGTGTCTTTTTAACTTGATCCTTCTTTCTTGTCTTGAATTGAACTTTGTTAGAAACTATTCAAATGATTATGAAACCAGGAAGGGAGGTTAGAGATCAGAGGGGAGGTTAGAGATCGGAGGCTTCCAGGTGCCTCTGAGAGGTTTAGGAGTAGCTGCCACAGGTGAGGTAACATGCAGAGAGCTGAGAGAACGATTTACAAATTATTAGAGACACATTGATAATATTTTAGAGTAGGCGTAGAAAGACAAATTAATAATTGCAAATAGAGTTGGGAGACGGATAAAGGATAAACCTCAAAAAATAATTAAGAATCAGAAACCGAAATGAAAACAAAGAAAAGAAACAAATTGGAAATGGTCCGGGGCAAAAGTACAAATATTGAATCATTACAAGAAGTCATAAGGCAATTACTTATAGGTCTTGAGACAAAGATTATAATCTTGTTGGACTAGAATCTTTTCAAATCACAGAAACTATTTCATTACCACTAAGGTTTAGGAATGCTTGACTCTAGGTCGCTCTGGCTACCGTGCAGCTGCACTACAGGTTGTTTTTATTTTCTGTTATTGTTTATTAATTTGCTGCTTATTGTTTCATATGTTTCGCTTTTTAATTTAAGACTGGCATCACGTTATTCTGGCATTACTCGAGGCCTCTATGCCATTCTCTTCATCAAGCCGGGACGGACTCTTTTCCTTTTCCATCTGAGAAGACATGCGTGAGCAAACCTCCTCTTCGATCTGTCTTCTGTCTCTCAAGTTACTCTTCCTCTCCTTCTTCACTCTCAGCTTGTCCACTTCATCGACAAGATGATCATGTCAGTGTCATGTATAGTTCTAACTCATCACTGTTAAAGACCAGGAGTCTTAGACTAAATACAGACTGTTATATGTTAAATAAAGACGTTATATCGTTTAAATTTAGCAGAAGCACTATCAGTTAGATACTTAAATTCTAGAAAAGCAGTGACTAACGAAAAATCGCGCAGTAAAAAAAGTCTGACAGTAGAAATTCTGACAGAATGAAAGAGGAGCGTGATGAAGAGGTCAAATGGGAAGACGCTCAATAGCAGAAGTCAAAAATGCAGTGGCCAAAGCTCAGAAGCGGTTTCACTCTGCTCAGAAGCCAATTCAAAACAACAAGGAGATGAATGCAGCACTAGGCAATCAATATCAACATCCCATGAATATTAAAAAACATCCACACTTTATTAAAATCTACAAACCAAACCAAACATAAATTCTGAGGATTCAAAACTTGATTTAATATGTGAATTGTGGACATCAGATTAATCAATCATTGGTGGCTGGTGTTTTAGTGTGATCAACCCGAAAATTTAAGTAAGAGGCTCCAGGTATGAGGTGTGTTGGTAATTTTTGAGGAGGATTAATTAAAAGGCTTATTTAGTTGATGGTTGATTCACCTCCCCGAATCGACAATAGAGGAATGTGAGTATTAATATCTCTTGAGGCAGCTGGGATCATCAGAGAATATTGTTATTTGGAGTTCATCATTTCAGGCAGATATATTCTTCATGGTGAAAACAGCAAGAAGTATCACACATTTAATAATGTGATCGAATATTTCTGATCACATTGATTAGACCACATTTAATAGACGACTTAGACGATTTTTAGACCAATATTTGGTTTAATATCTTGATTGAAACATTGATGTCAGTAATTCTACTGCTTACTTTGATTTATTTTCTTGAAAAGACTGCGGAGACAGTAAATTTAGTTGCTGAAAAGACACAGTCTCTCTGAAAGAGAAGTTTGGTGAAAAACTGTCATTGGTGTCAAGAGAAGAAATTGATCGAAAACTTGACTCCGTCGAACTGATTGTGATCCTTGGTCATGGGATGAATAGGAGCATTGATAGAGTCACTCAGTCAGGCAGCATTGGCCAGATATAAATAATTAATAGCAAGTGTTGCTCGCGAGCCTTAATCTCACAGGCGGAAGATTTGCCTCAGAGATTATAAATCTATATGAGAGGCAATTAGAGGCCATTTGTCAAAATCTTTCATGAAACAAAAAAGAGGTTTACGATGATGAGAAAGATCTTGATAATTATCATCATCGCCATCCTGCATGTCCTTGACGGTGGAGCAGATCCAAATCCATCTCACCTATTTTTTATGATTTTCCTCTTCCCAAAGGTTGTCAACAAAACCTGTTTTCAAAGCAACCTGTTGGCATGGCGACCTGCCCCCTTCAACTCCCAATCAGTTGTCGTGGTAACCTGCTCTCGCCTCCTCTTGATATTCCTTTGCAGGCAGAGAAGCTACTGCTGGAGATGCAGGACCCCAAAACAGGAGTTAAGTCACAGCCTCAGAGACTGGTTATAACAACAATACCACACGCTATTACTGGTAAGAGCACACACACACACACACACACACATACACATATACACAGGCACACACACACACACACTCATGTAGGCAGTATGGACACACTTGATGTTATTCAGCAGCTGGGGGAGTCTCAATGGAGGAAAGCAGAGCTACAGGCTCAAACTCGAGAGCTACAGATTCAATCTCCATGACAACCCCCACAGTCTCCGAGTCGGGGAGAGGGAAAAAGTAGGAGGTGAAGGAGGAGGATGATTATGATTGAGCGGGCAAGAGGAAAAGATCAAGTAACAGAGACAGAAACAAGAGAACAACAGAGAGACAGAGAGGAGGAGGAGGAGGAGGAGGAGGAGAGAGGAGGAGGAGGAGAGAGGAGAGAGGAAACCTATCTTGTACGTCATTTGCAAGCTTTGAATCCAGGCAGCTTAAAACAACTGAATGAAACCAACATTCAAACCGCTTCTCCTCTCCTCTCCTCTCTCCTTTCCTTTTCCGTCTCACCTCTCCTCTTCCCCTCCTTTCCTCTCCTGATCTCCACTCTCCTCTTATCTGCCCTCATTTACTTTACCACTTTCCTCTTTCCTTTCCATCCCATCCCTCTTTGTCTTCTTAATCACTCTCATTCCTCTCCACTCCTTTCCCGCCATCCTTTCATTTCCCATCTCTCCTCTTTCGCTTCGTTTCCTGTCTCTCCTCTCCTCGTGTCCTTTCCTTTCCCCTCGTCGTGTCTTCTCTCTTTTTCTTTCATTTCCTCACTCTTCCTTTACTCCTGTCCTCTCCTCCTGTCTTCTCCTCTCCTGGTTTCTTGCTGTGCCTCCTCCCCCACATTAGCCCTTGAGGCTCTCAGGCTGACATCCCAGTCAGTGTTGGTGTTTCAGGGGTTTGGCATTTAGAAGCCCACCTACGTATCGACACACACACACAAACACTCATTTCTAGATGTTCGCCGTCAGAGCTGCTTTTCTAGCTGGTGGTGAATATTTTGTGAGCCCCGGCTTCTGATTTTCATCTGTCGTCCTCAGGTGAAGACATAATTGCCTGGTTAGCGGACAGATTCCAAGTAGACACACGAGGTGAGCGACGAGCTGATCATACACGAAATACACAGCATGTCAGTCGATTGTTAAATTGCTGCTCGCCTCTCTTTCCCGGTCGTCTCCAGAGGCGAGGAGTTTTGCCTCCATGCTGGTGGCGTTAGGCTACATCTACCCTCTCCAAGACCACAAGCGCTTAGTGATCAAACCAGATGCATCGCTCTATCGCTTCCAGGTAAACACGCAACATTACAAAACCTCAGAGCGAGGCAGCCATCTTCCTCAGACATTTTTAAAGAGATTTTAAAAGGTGCCTCGTGGAGTTTTTAAACCTCTAATAGCGCTATGAATGTTTTTGCATTTGTTAGAGGATGCACAGCAGTTAGTGGCGGGGATATGCACGTAGGTGTGCCCCACTAAAGGCAGTGACGAGAGGGACGCACGTAAACAATGCACGCTTTCAAATATGCATTCAAAAAAGTATTCGACGAGGAAGAAAATGCACGTTAAGACACATTATGTTGAGAAATTATCAAATGTAACGAGTTTTGGAATTCAATGTTTATTTTTGAAGAACAAATCCTGCAAAACAACACAAGAAGTGCGTTTTTATCCTTTACCACGATTGAATATTAATACATGGAATGTTTTTATCACTCCAGTGTAAGGACTGATGTTCAGATGCAATGTGCGTTTTCATCCGAGTCCATCAAAGCTGAATGCGGATGTAAACGCACATTAGTCAACGTTTGTTGGCTTTCAATGCTCTGTGATTATAGTGACTTGACAATTTGGACGCTAGGCAGTTGGAGATTGTGGCATCGTGATAATGAGACTCAAAGAATATTTCATTGGTGCATTTCTTGGCTTCAGCACACAGCGACATCTAAGGAGATATGACTGAAGCTAATGCTTTATTTTTATTATAGACGAATCATTGAGACCATAAAATGCAGAAAAGCAGTAAATTGAACATGCGTTTGACAGTTTTTCTTGTTAAATTACATAAACTAAGCATGAGGAATGAAGCGCCTTTGAGGGACTGAGGTCATTCCAGCTTTTAAACTAAATGTTTTCACATTTCTGTGAAACTGCTCTGACAGTAAAATAGTTTATTGTTAGGAGATAGTGGGACAAAGGCAAAGAGATAGCTGTTTATAATGCTATTACTCATATTCATTTTGCTTTTGGTTCGCAGTGATTAATGCATCCGACTTGGCTTCTGGCCTGTAACCAATACGTCACAATCACACTGATGACTTTCCTCCCCTCAGACGCCGTACTTCTGGCCCACGCAGCAGTGGCCTGTTGAGGATACAGATTATGGTGAGTATGACAGGGAGTGAGTGTTATCTCACGTCCTGATATAGCAACACTCACGCTTTCCCGTTCATCACCGCAGCAATCTACCTGGCGAAGAGAAACATACGCAAGAGAGGAATCCTGGAGCTGCACGAGCAGGTGAGACGGAGAGCAAGTGAGAGGGATTCATTTAGTCTGCTGGTGTTTGCTGAGGTGTTGCTTTGCGTCCACAGGAGCACTACAATCGTCTCCACAAGTGGATGAATCACAAATGGGATTTCGTCGTGATGCAAGCTAAAGAGCAGTACAGGTAGCCGTGTGACAAACGGAGAGCCCAGCCTCACTCCTGAGCTCAAGAAGGTGTTACGATGCTCCGCGTCTGTGTGCGGATTTCAGGGCCGCGAAGGAGAGGAAGAAACCGGATCGCGTGGTGTTTGAGTGCCAGGAGAGAGCCTACTGGGTGGTTCACAGACCCCCGGTGAGAACACACACACACACACACACACACTGATACGTACCAGACGTGTACTGCACACACAGGATACAGCGTCATGTATCTCATTGGATTGCAAGCAGACAGACTGAGACGTCTCAAAATAAATTGCACTCCAGCTCTATACCTCCCAGGGTATCTCATTATCTCTACCCATGATGCCTCATTACCACTGCATGTCCAGTCAGAGTAAAAGGGCACCATTGATTAATATTTCACAGTGCGTAGGAGCATGTGGCATGGCGGTTTGCACCTATAGGGCTCGTGGCATTGAGAGTCTGAGTTCCACCTGGTTTTCATGAGGCTGCGTTACTGACCAGTCTCAGAGGGTCCATGACCTCCAGGGTCCATGAAAGACTCAAGTTCACCATGTGTCCCGGGTTTGTGGTTGTCTCTAAACCAAATCAACTTACATGGTAAGGGCCTTAAGAGGAGACAGCCCAGGCGAGTACAGGGTGAAAACTAACTAATGGATTACTTACTTTCAGAGAATTACCTTTTGAATTATACATTTTATAAAAAATGTTGTTCAAATAGGCAAAGGAGCCATTGCCTTATCGAATATGAGCAAATATATAACACTTTCCAGAACAGAAATCTCAACTTTGGATAAAGCCAAGTTCAAAATGTGCTTCATTTCCGCCATGTTTTTAGTGATAACTGTTCAGGGTATGAATAATAATTGATCAAACCGCTCCTTCAGAATATAGCCGGGAATTAAACGGTTAAGCGTTACTGAATAGAGATTTCTGTCTAGAGAATGAGATAAAACATCGTTCTCAGATAAAAATTGTGAAATACAGACATTTTGGAGACGCTACAGGCGAATCTAACCGATAGATATTACCACGTACCTTCCACAGTTGGTTACTTACATTTAGACAATAGTTATCTTTTGTATTACAAGTTTTCTGAAATGTTTAATGCAAATTAGACATGCTCTAAAAGTAACTTTTGGTGAATTTCTAAGAAGTCTTCATATACAAATAGGCAAAGTAGTGAAATAAACACCTAAATGTGTATTTGAGATGTTTACGGTGCATGAAAAAACATGTTTTTGCCTGTTGTATTTCGCCGTAATGCACCTCCTGCTTTGGAACTCAATCTTGAGGCGCAGACATTTCAGGTCAAATTGTGTTAATGTTGCATATTCCTCAATACATCTGTATTAAAAAAAATAAATGTTTAAATCATTGATACAATGGAAACCTGAACCCTATACCCGCCGAGGTACCTGTTGGTTTCTACTATTGAAGCCAACATATAATGGAGCTGCCATGAAGAGGTCGTTGTTTGCTCTGCACTGAACCCGTTTAACGGACTCTTAAAGCAAAACCTTCGAACTTGCAACTTTTCCCGAACTGTCAAAGTTCAAGCAGCTAATTGACGATTACTTAAAATATTGTGTAACAGAAGAAGAGTCATAAAGTCAGTGAACTGACGCAGACATATCAGTTATACAACAAGTGTGCTACCTTTAAGATCGCCGGTCACACCAGACCAATTAAAGCTGAAGTAGCAAAGCCCTCCGAGTGTATTGGGCTGGACAAGAATGCTTTTTATAGCTTATGAATTTAACTTTTCACCTGTAAGAGGAATTTATTTCTCTTTTCAGGCAATGAGTCGATCTGTAAAGATCTTCCTCTGGCAGATAATGTTTTTCTTGCATTATTTACATTCCTCAAAGTCAGCTTTCTTACTCAGATAACATCATAATCCATGGATGTATTCACACCACTGGTGAATGTGGTGCAAAGTCAAATCACGTCTGCTGAAACAAACACATTCCTTAAGTTGAACTGTGGAACAGGGATCTCACTTGTTGTCTCAGATGGTCGGAAGAAGTGTGACACAACGGCAGCCTGGGACTAGCATTAGAAAACCGCCATCTGCTTTAGTTAATTAGTCCTTCATTAAACAAACATTGTGTAATCATTGTGTTGTTGTTGTTGTTGTTGTTGTGTGTGTAGCCAGTGACAGTGAGCGCCATGGACTATGGACTGGATCGACTCATAGATCCAAACGCAGGCGAGGTAACAGGTGAGTCTCTGTGTGACCTGAGGGAACATAATTCCTGCCAATGAGCTTATATTCAATAAGAGGCTTTAATGCATGGATCAAGGAAAGGATGCTTGTCCTCTACTTTCCTTTCCTTTCCTTTCCCTGTCTCCTGTTTCAATCATTTGAGGTATTGATTAGTAAACAACGTCTTTTGTCTTCTCTTCTCTTATCTTCTGCAGGCATTTCCCAAGGCTCTCGTTTTGTTTTCAATCTTTCTTAAACTGGTTATGAACCAACACACACACACACATACACACACACACAACCCTCATGTGTGTACTTGACACAACTACTTGCTTACCTCTTAATGCCACCTCGACTTTAAACCTATTTCCAACCTTAAAGGTAAACTTCACCAGTTTCCGACTGCGTGCCTGAACATTGTTGCGTCTTTAGTGTCTCCAGAGAGGGAGCCGCATGAAGGGTGATGAATGTAATGTGATCAAACTCAATGTGGGTTGTGGTTCAAAACTACAAGTTTGAATATGAAACATATGCTTGAGATGTGTGTTTATGAGTTAATCAGACCTCTGTTGCGGTGTGAGTAATGTGGATGCCACGTTTTGACAAGGAAGAAGAATACAGGGAATAAAAAGACTTAATTCCCCCCAAAAAATCACACTTACGGTTTAAAGCTCATGATGGTACTTAAAAACATGCAAAAGCATGAACACAAACACATACATACACACAGGAAAACATATTTGCTGATTTAGATGTTGATTTTTATTTTATGATACAACATTTAATCTTACAATGTAACCTTTCATATGTTTTTCTTCCCCAGACCAAAACACTCGACTTCTTCGAGAGAATCGTGAGTGAGAATTTATCAGCCACTCTTTCTCCATCATTTTTCCTCTCACAGTTGTGGTAACCATCAGGGATCCACAGAGACATTTTTTATCGCTGTCTTCCGCCTCCCTGTAGATCATCTTCACCCAGCAGGCCATCATGAGGCCCAGAGTGAAGTCATCGGTGTCCATCAGCGCGTAAGCCGGTCCATCATATTCCCAGTCGGCTTGTATCTGTGACAAACCAGTCACTTCAGATCGGTGGAATCATATCGTCTCAAAATAGCATCTCCACTGAGGAGCTGCTGAAAGTCAAGCACAGACGATATGGACACAGTAGCTGCAGGTTTAGGGATGCAGGCTGTTGTTTAATAATAATAAATGGCTATCGTGAAATACAGAGCGTGGAACTGATCTGTGTCATCTATCTACTTATTTTTGTATATATTTCTTCATATTTTGAAGATATCCTGCTACAATCAAATCAAACCCAAAACTTTATGAGGAACGTAAAACAAATTTACATTTCAGCTGCTCTGGTCCCTTATTCACCACTGTGTGGTCAGCCAGCCTCCGGTGCAATAAAATACCACGTTGGCTAACATTTGGCGTACTGTTGTAACGTTATATATACTTTACAATAATGTATATGCATGTCTCTTTGGCTGCTCCTTCAAACATTACAGACCGTAAACTCGTTCTCCCTGTTCCTGCAGATTGGTGAAGTACTGCTCCACCTATAAAAGCCACGACCCTTTCCTCTCCAGTTGTCTGCCCAGCAACCCGTGGCTCACGGATGACTCTACGTACTGGACCTTGAACATGCCCAAGTGAGTCAGCTGAGGACGATAAATAGCTGATAGTCAGAGAATAACTTAGAATAACATGTTGTTTTGTTCAAAAGTGTGGAAATACCAACTAAGATGCGCGTGGAGAGGTGGACGTTCAGCTTCGCTGAGCTGCTCTCGGACCCTCGAGGACGAGACGACTTCAGACTCTTCCTGAAGAAAGAATTCAGCGGTACGGCGGTCTTAGATTTTATCTGAAAAGCGGCATCGTTGCAAACTTGCTGCTCACACAATGATGATATTTCAGCCGCTAGTTAGGGGCCAAGAATATTTTCTTTTTAATGATTTTCTATTCTCAACCGTCTTAGGTGAGAACTTGGCATTCTGGGAGGGCTGCGAAGATCTGAAGTGGGGCGAAGCAGCGTCGATGAAAGAGAAAGCAGAGCACATCTACAAGTAACATCTTCGTTTATTCCCTGTGAATTAATTGAATGTTGACAGAAGCAGTTAGTCGAGCAACTGTTTTAAAGATCGATTATTGATTTCAGTGAATTTTCCAGCCAAACATTCTGTAGTTGCAGTTTCATATCATCGTGAACTGAATATCTTTATATCTTAATATCCGTTGTTTGGACAAATCAAGAGGACATTTGAGGACTTTTTCTTAAATTTTCATTAATGATGAACTCTGAACTATAGCTGTCAGATATCTGTAGTGGAGTAAAAAAGTAGAATGTTATCATCTAATCATAATCAAGTAACGTATCTCAAATATGTACTCGAGTGCCGTACTTGATGCAGGTGTTTTAGGGTTTTTAACTGCTTGGTCCACTCTCCTGGTCCCAGGACATTCCTGGCACGCGGCGCACCGCGGTGGATCAACATCGACGGAAAGACGATGGAGGTCACGGTGAAGGGCCTGAAACACACACACAGATACGTGCTGGACCCGGCCCAGACTCACACCTACATGCTCATGAAGAAGGTCAGTGAACACCAGATAATTGTGTTAATGTACGCGGATTAACCAAAACAAACTCCGATTCAAGCTGGGTTTGTGTGTGCACCTTTTCAGGACTCGTACGGCCGGTACCAGAAGTCTCCAGTGTTTAAGGATACGGTGAAGAAGGCCATCTGTCCTGAAGAGCACCGTTACAGGCACGCGGCAGCTTTTAACTACCACATTTATGCATTCAATTAACTATTTTCAGACGACGTTGAGCTTTAGTCTTCTCTGCTTTATTTGGGATTTAATTGGGATTTTCCTGATGAATTCAGCACAAGGGCATCAAAAAGAAAATGATTGAAATGGATGACTTAGGAATGACATTGGTCGGAAAAAGTTAAAGTCTCTCTGGCTGTTATGAGTGTCCCTGTAACTACCACATCCATCACTCTCCAAAATGTAATTTTCACCTTGTCTCTCCCGCCTCTTCCTCTCGCTGGTCTACCTCATTTTCATCTCTCTCCTGCGTCTCTCTCCTTTCCCTCCCAGTGAGGTCCAGTTGCAGCAGAATTCAAAGAAGAGACGGCCGAATCTCAGCCCCATCATCCTCCGGCAGATGGAGCAGGAACAGCGGGCCAAGATGGCCGCCAATGTTGACATCACACAGGTCATGAGCAAACTCAGCAAGCAGGGCAAGGAGGCGCCCCCCCCTCCTCGTCCTCCCGCTCAGAAATAAACATAAACACGTGATGTTCACAGATTTTAGAGACGTGGAATCAATAAAAAAAAATACGCTGCAGTTTATTCACGAATGATAATGTTTACGTTTAAATGGATTTGACTTTTAAGTATAAAACTGCTGTCATCAATATTTTATAACAACAATAGGACTAATTATATTTTAATGTGAAAGGGTCGCTCCTCCTGATGAACCTCACTTCAGTTCACACACTTTATAGAGCTTTAAAGCATTTCAGTTCGTAGTTTTGGTTTTACTACCTGCAACGTTGTTGTTGTGGTTCACTCTTATAGTGTAGTCTTTTGGGATAGAATATCCTGTGTGTACTACCTGCTCAGCAACAAATAGCAGATGTACAGAGTTAGCAACCATTTGGTGAACAGAGTGGAGCATGTATTAGCTCAAGAGACATGCATTTCCCTCAGGAGATGGGAGATAAAAAACCGAGCTACAAAGAGATGAAACAAGACTAAAAAAGTGTGACAATCAGTTGAAAAATAAAGTATTAGTTTGTGGATGTTTCAGCCTCAAATGGCCACACAAATATATCTACATTTATTCAAACACAACACTGAAAACAGCCGTCATGCTGATGTGTTAGTTAGTGCGGCAGAAAGTCATTTTATTAATAAAAAAAAGATAAATGGAAAATGGAGTTGGTATGGAATGTGCAATACTGAAAATATGTAATTTAGTTGAGATTATTTGAAAGGCTCAGCTCTTTCAACATTTCCTCACTTACCTCTCTCGGCATCGAGCCCTGCTCATATGACACCGTGGGAGATTGTTTCACTAAATTGTATGTATTTACCTGGAAAATGTCTCATAAAACCACAATGAGAGGTAAAGTTGTGTGATTCGGGTGAACTTTAAAAACATCCTAAATAACTCCGGTCCATACACAAGTCATGCCAAACGGCCACATCTGTTACCATCTGTTACATGATGTCCATAAAGGTGTTCATGTTGTTTCTCATAATGAATGTGTTGGACTGTCCATCTTCACACAGACACTGTTCTGTACTGTACAGAATGTTTTCTTTGTCATCAGTCATTAACTAATAAAACACCCACAAGCCATCTCATGTTTTTTTGTTTGTCTTGAGTTGTCATTCATTCACTTTTTTCATTGTCATGTAGCTGAATATGTCTTATACGTCTGATTTGATCAGGTCAGGTATCGCTTATTAGGACGTTGACCTTTTGGCATGGAAGTGTTCATCATGTACATCATGGCGTCAAAGTGCAATGTTTTGTGTATTTTGTTTCTGTTTGACCTTTGCCCTCACAGCTGTGCCGCTTCACCACCCCCGTCCCCCACCTCGCCGTCTACTCCGGCCTCAGCGACGTCCCCCCTGGCAACGCCTCGCCCTCTCTCCCCTTCCTGCTCCACACCCCGGCTTGCCCGTCCCCCATCAGCGTTGCCTTGGAGAGCTCCCCGGCCTCCGAGCGGCGAGTGGAGGCCAGCGGCGGAGAAGGCGAGGGGGACGCCGCGACTCCAGAACCGGTCGGCGGGAATGTGTCCAGGTCTCGCATGGCTCTGTCTCTGCGTCGTCTGCTGAGGCGCGGCTGCACCCTCGCCTCCATGTTCGCCAGCTTGTCGCCCAAATGCCACTCGGCTGCCGGGACAAGCGGCCGCATTCAGCCCATCGGCCCGGATCGACCCAGTCAGGCTCCGCTCAGACGGATTGGCAAGTGAGTGTGAGACAAGGCGCACACTTTTTTTTATTGTTAGTACACACTGGAGCTGCCGTTACAAAGTATACAGTACACTGTTGCATGCAGTACGAGTTAAATTGGGACACACTTCATCGTGACATTGCGGCTTGCACTTTGGCCCTCCTGTAAATATATTCGCGCCGTAGAGGATTGTGTGTATAGCCAGAGAAGCATGCTCGCCTGCAAACTGCAGAACAGGTTGAAGTCGGACATCCTGGTATTTCTGGCACACTGCATTTCAGAACTAAATAGTCAGGTATAGTTTGTGTATTTGAATGCACAGAAGTCAGTCCACACACTTCAGATGCTGTCCGATGAATTTACAAAGCAGAAATCTGACGACGACGGGTTCAATGTTCTTGTTTCAGTTTGTTCATTAGAGCATTTGGGATTATTATTTTTTTCATTCCAAAAAATCTGAAAATATTTTCAACAGTCATACAAAAATACAATTTGTGTTTTTAGAAATACAATGTGATATTAATCAGGCTATGAATGATATATGAATAACATCCTCAGTGAAAAACGGAACAGAAAACAGAATAGAGACGGAAATAAAAATGGAAAGTTAGGTGTATGTAGATGCTCCTGAGGATGAAGTGTAGAAGAAGACACTTCAGGTGAACGGGCTACATGAATAACAAATAGATACCACCATGACACTTCCCCGGGTGATTACTTATATTAAGACAATTATTTTAGTGGTTCTATACATTCTGAAATGTGTAAATGTATTTACTGGTAACCTGTTATGAATTTAAGAGACAGTAATAGACAAAGTATTCAAATAAATACCTACATGTGTATTTAAGATGTTTCTTTCCATAAGTCTAAAAAATGACATGTCATAGAAGCAAAATAGCTTTAAAAACAATCTAAATTGACCTGTGCATGAAACACGATGTTTGTAAAGCATGTCGTGTCTCACCTCAACTCATCCAGCTATGTTAAAAGTATAGTACAGTTAAAAGTATGTTAAAAACCCAAACCTTTTACAACATTTATCTAATGTGACTGGAATCGCCTTCAATATAAAGCTGAAAGTTCACACTTAAAGGTCATAACTAATTTTAACATTTCAAATCCAATGTCATGGAGCTAATACTTGCTGCCCGCACTGTATTTTATCAGTTTCTTCCAGATTAAAGTGGATATTCCTCCAGAGTGCCGAATCTACCCCATAGAGTCCGAGGACGAGGACGAGGACAGCAGGGCGGCCTCTCGTGGAGGAGTGGGAGCCAAAGAGATCATCTGTCCCTGGGAGAGTCTCACTCCTCACAACGGGACGGGCTAGTTGGCTGCATTTACAATCTGCCTGTCTGAGCGGGCAGACTGTTCCCATGTTTCGGACAGAGATAGATTAACGGGGTAAAATCCCTGATAACTCTGGCTTACATTTTCACCACAAAGGCCAGAACCAACAAACACAAGACGGTCAATCTGTTGACTGTTTAGACTGAGCATCGATTTACTGCGTCCAGGTTTTAACTTCTTCACGGTGTGTTTAAAGCGTCTAACAACACACATGTGTTGACCTGAAAGTCCTCACTTACATGCCTGCTGCAGCATCCTCCTCCTCCCCACTCTCCACATTCAGTAACTTTCTAAACAAATCACAGTTTTTCTCAAATATGGCTAAACACACAGTGTTTTCACAGCTGTTTAAGACTTAATTCCAGGTGCGAGACCCTCCCCCTTGAGAAATGTTTGACGACAGCCACCAAAGAAGGTTTTGTTGACTTCTCCATTCAACCATATTCTTTGCACATGTGGAACAAAACTTCCAAGAGGCGGTCTTGCGTCTGATACTCAAAGCATGTGTTTTTCGGCGCAGCATTCCTCTCACTGCAGCCTTGTTGACGCGAGCCCTTCCTGATGTGAGCGCCAGCTGAGCCAGCTGTTGAGGGCGGATGTTTAGTTTTGTGAGGACCGCAGGAACACAGGGTGTACGAACACGAGCGAGAGCTTTGGATACTGCAGCCGAAGCTTTCACGTCTGAAACCTCATTCTGTATCTATTCACGAACAGTAGCATACACACAAACAACTATAAATAGAAGGAAATGTACACATTTCAATATTTTTGTGATTGCCAAATGAAATAAAAAGTGAATATACATTAATGTTTACATCCGAGAGAGTGATAAGCCGAAGCAGACAGACATGTTTGGACTTTGCACATGCCTGCTTAAAATATAATGTATTTATATATTTCTTGAATAATGATCTGAAGTAGAGAAGTGTTCTTGTGCTGCTGAATAGACTTACAGTAGATGCCTCATCTGCAACTTACCTCTTACCCACGCTCGGGGAACACATGACCGAATAGATGCAGTTCAGGGAAAATGAGAGCACAGGAACAGCTTGTCTGCATGTTGCTTTGATCCCGACAGACTCCGCGGATGGAGAGTCAGTAACGGGGAGTCAGGTGACAGTTTTTGTATTTAGCTCCAGTGCTGTGTTGTAGCTGTGGTACACGGTGTGCTACTCTGAGCGAGGGTGTTGATATTTTTTCTCACACTTCTCTCCATTGTGGTTGGTGGGGGTTACAGTACAATGTTAATTAACTGTCAGAATGTATTTTCTATGTTTACAGATGCAAGAATGTTAAAAATATGTTGTATTTGATTTTTACATCCCATGGCTTGTGTCAAGTGCCTCAATAAATGACTGTCTTGAGAAAAAAAAAGTTCACCTCCTTAATGAGATGCTGTCTTTACATGTGAACTTAAAGGGCTAGTTCACCCAAATTAAAAAAAAAAAAAAAATGTCTTACTGTTCCCGGCATGAGGATCGTTTTGGTTTTATTTGCTCCCCCTAAACTATGAAGGGGAATATATGCTTCTCTTTCTTGAAACAGTCTTGCTTATCAAGCTATTTTCAGAAGGACTATTTCTTTTATAGAATGTATTTCCAATGAAAACTCTTTTGTTACATCTTCTCAAATTGACATTTCTTTTATTACATTTATTAAAGGTCAATGTTCAATGCTGTGTGAGCCACCAAAACAAACGTTTCTGTTCTCAGACGGATATCTCCAATCTAAACTAAGAAGCTTTTAATTATGTTGTGAGTTTTCACACTAACAGAGCGACTATATTTAGCAATACTCAAAGCAGAGAATAAGCAAACTAAATCCGGTTGTTTTGTGTGCTGTTGACACACACTATTCTCCCACTATGACCAAAAATGGAACTGTTAAGAGCTGGAACTAATTAAAATAAATTGTGGGTAGCGGTGAGACAGCAAAGAAAAATCATAGAAAACAAATAAAACGACCGAAATCACACATATAGCATAATTTCCTGTTAGTATAAGACAACAGCAGATATGGAAGGCACGCGTGAGGGATTAACCAACAAAATGAGTTTTATTTAACAAAGGGTTGAATTAGATTAACACACAACATATGAGTTCAACCATATGGTGAATAAAGTACACAGCAGCTCAAAAGTTGGACAGAGCACATGGGAAAAGGAGCAGAGGACTAACAGGAGGGGGCGGGTCTCATAGGCCGTAAACATGCTGATAAGTCCTTGATGGCCTCCAGCGCCAACCAACCAGGACCAGGAACTCTGAAAGACAAACAACACATCAGCAACAAAGACGTCACCATGCAGATGTGTTTATGTACAGTTAAGGTGCTTGAGCAATATGCTAAGACGATTACCACATAGAATAGCATACCAGTATGCATTTAGGACGATTGGTGCCAGAGACAATTACACTCCACAAAAGACAAACGCAAGAATAGTTAATACTTATTTTTGTTGACCTCATTGTCCTGGAGCACATTTGACCATTTTCATCACAAACACACTGAAATCAAACATCAGTATACTTGATTTGGTCACTTTAATCATACAAGATGAGTTTGTCGTCGGGACACTTTTAATAAGTTTGTTGAACCGATCACACACTGCTTCATTAGTGAATAACCAACCCTTTAAAAAAATCTATAATTTAACTGAAATAGTTCCTGCATTGTACAACAAAATTCCTCCCAGCGTCAGTAGGTGGTGATGACAGTGAGTGACCACTAGGTGGCAGTATAGCAACGACAATGGGACCAGGGTCCTTTTTACACATTACAACTCTAGCTGGTGGATAAGAAGCTAAGATAAAAATGCAATAGTTTGCGGAAACCAGAGAAATGAAATCTGCATTTACGAAGTACCAGAACTTTTATTTTCTTTAGACAGCTTTTCCTCGTTATTATTTGCATAATGTGAATATATATTAAACAGAGGCTGGACAGAAACCGCTTTCATCGCCACAATCTGATGTCCATGCAGATATTACGGCAGAGTCCATAAACATGAGCATGTGTGCTTGTAATCAACATCATTTCTGTCAATGAAGTTTCTGAACTGAGGCCAGAGCTTTGATCTGTGTGTTTTATCTCTGAGCAGATCTCACACGACCCACACAGGGACGTCCACACACAGCCCTCTCATACATTAGCTTACCAAGGGGGAGGGAATTAATGCAAAACATTCAGCATTCACTGGAGGTGTGCATATATTAGAATACATGTGTGGGTGGAAGCATCTTTTAATGAAGCCCTTGGTCTTAAGTTGGATTTGAACAGCTGTTTTTTTTTGTGCCTCTGCCCCTTTGGTCATGGTTACCTTTGCCAGGGATTATTGGACTGCATGGGCAAAAAGGGACCGGGTTTAAAAAACAACCTAATGTTTCGCCGGAGGAACATTTCTGGAAAGGTTTTGATGTGAATTACACTACCGTTCAAAAGTTTGGGGTCACTTAGAAATGTCTTTATTTTTCAAAGAAAAGCACTGTTTTTTCAATAAAGATAACATTAATCAAAAATACACACTATACATTGTTAATGTGGAAAATGACTATTCTAGGTGGAAACGTCTGGTTTCTAATGAAATATCTCCATAGGTGTATAGAGGCCCATTTCCATCAACTATCACTCCAGTGTTCTAATGGTACATTGTGTTTGCTAATCGCCTTAGAAGACTAATATCTAATGAGAAAACCCTTGTGCAATTATGTTAGCACAGCTGAAAACAGTTATGCTGGTGATATAAGCTATACAACTGGCCTTCCTTTGAGCTTGAAGTTTGAAGAACAAAATTAATACTTTAAATATTAATCATTATTTCTAACCTTGTCAATGTCTTGACTATATTTTCTATTCAATTTTCAATTCATTTGATAAATAAAAATACGTTTTCATGGAAGACACGGAATTGTCTGGATGACCCCAAACTTTTGAACGGTAGTGTATATTCAGTGATTGAAACCATTCTGGTTGGTCTGGGTGTTATTAATTGAGTTGGGGGCTATTTGAGCTTATAGGAAATAACATAGCTCACCTTCCAGCCGCCGTAAAGCTCTCCAACAAACAGTCGGCTACTTGTTTGTCAAGTCTGGAGACAGGAACGCCGTACAGCGTTCTGATTCGCACAAATAACGCAAAAATAAATAATGTGCTTTGCATTCTGTCTGAACACACAGGCGACATGTGTCCACCTGCCTCCTGTCTTTATGCGAAGCTAAGCTAAAGACAAGAAAGTGGTAGCAGGCCTCTCATCTCACTATGAATAGCTGACTTCCTGTAGATGTGTATGTCTTATAAAGATTGTTATAACACACACGTCTTCATTTGCTCTGTAAGTTTACAAATATACTTTATTACAATGATCATAGACAGGTACGCACAGAAACTCTGACCTCTGCATTTAACTCTGTATTTCGGAGCAGTGGGCTGCTGTCGAGCCCTCGGGGAGTAACTCGAGGTTCACTGTCTCGCTCAAGGGCACTTCAACATCAATCCCACCGCCAGCCTTGAGGTGCAAGTGCGACCCGCTCCATCCACTAAGTTGGTTTAATGCTGCCTTCAAAGAGTTGGAACACAATATGTTTAAAGCTGCAATAATACCAATTTATTATTATTACCAAGATGCTATAACTAATGTGAGAACTTATTAAAGCATCTAGCAGACAGAGCAACATTATCATCCCATTGGAGTTGTGTTCACCTGAGGAATTAAAACTTTTAACTTTAGTTTGGGCTCTACCAACTCCTACATGTTTGATGGCGCGGCAGTGTCCAGTCGCCCGTCATGCAGCTCATGAGATTGTTGTGCTCTTTTAGGGCAAGGATCGATTCAAACGGACATGGCGGATAACATCTTTGTCTGGTCGGAAACTTAGCTGACCTGGTGCGGGGTGCGTCATATGCGATATGCCGGTCCTTGGTGGAGGGTCTGCTTCGCACGCGAACAACATGTGGTGCCACCCAAGAACACAGCCGTCTACATTCCACCTAGCGGACACCGGCGTAGCACTCGCGGACCGGCATCAGAACAAGTATCCCGACGGCTGTGGTGGTGCAGCACATTCGTGTGCTACCAGAGGAAAAACGTTAAGGATCGCGCGAAGCGGTAGTGACGAGGAACAGTCGGTGGTCTGACCAATCAGAGCTGAGCTACAGGGCTCTCTGAGTATTTCGACTGGGACATGATACCAACTCACCCTCAGCAATATAAACCATTGTGGAGCAGGGTTTGCCAGTCTGTGTGAAACAACCAGCCCAGCCAATCAAAAAAAACCAAAAAAAAAACCCAATATCAGAACTCAAAATATGCCCGTGCAAACCATATACACTGCTTTTAAAGTCCAACCAATTTATATCATTTGCCAAATATATTGTAATATATATTAAGTACATACATATGTTTAGTTTCATTAAATTAAAAGCAAATTCCTAGTTATTTCCCTAAAATGTCCTAAAATGGCCTTGTAATTAGATACAGTATATTATCATAAATAAAATGTGTGTATGCTGGAGATGATCTGGTCAGTTGGGTAGGATTTTTATGAATAATAATTATTTCATTTAAAATATGGATTTTATTTAAAGATATTCATGTAATTTGCATGCAAAAAAAGGACAAACCGAACCAAAAAAAAAACTTCAAAACAAAAGAACTTCATCAAACAAAGGACGAAAGAAAAGGAACGAAACTCCTGGCAACACTGCTCTGGGGCTACTGGCTTCTGACGAATCTGATCTGCAATATATCTAATCGCGTCGCCACATTTGTCTCAGTTTCATCCGCCAATCGCTTGCCCAAAACCAATTGCTGACTGAAATGTTGTATCAATGCAATGTTGTATCAATACGTTAGACCAATCGCCGAAAAAAGAGGGCTCCGTAGGGGCTATGATTTATATTATTTTATTTTAACTTATTTTTGTTGTAAGGTTTCACTGTCTCCACACACATTTAGCGCCACACACGGTTATATTTAAATTTTTTGGCATATTTTTATTTTTTTTGATTTTTTTTTTTTTTTTTTTTTTTTTTTTTTTTTTTTTTTTTCTTCTTTTTTTTTATGGACGAACCGCCGCCACAGCCGCAACCGGCCGATAACCAGGCAGCGGTCTATGGACTGAGGAGGGCGCGGAAGAGGCAAAGGAAAGGAGGGACAGAGTGGCGAGAGGAATCACAAAAGGAGCACAGAGACACACCAGGCGCCTGGGAGCAGCGCCGACTATTACAAACTACCAGAGCACTATTAGCGCAATGGTGGCTACATGCATCCCTAGCGGACGGTTGAACGAATTTAGCGGACGACTGTTTGCGAGCCGCAACAACAGCTCTTAGCACTTTGAGGCGCAAAACAACAACGCTAGCCTGAGGCTGGCTTACCACCTCATGAAATGACTGCACACCACACACTGGCTCTGTTGAAGGTGAACAGAGAGGGTGAGGGAGGTGAAGATGCAGGTGATAGGTCCAGATGGCATGAGCAGCAGGCAACCAGCTGCTGAGCTGTGCTAACAATCTTCAACCTCCAATATTCAACCTCCTGGCTGATCCTGGCTTCCCCGCCTGCTTCAAGAGATCCACTCAAGAGATCGCCAGCATGTGCCCCCCCAGCTCAAGATTGCTGACATGACATGGTGGCCTCACCTCGGTGAGTGGTCAGCATTGAATGGGTGATGAATAAGGATATAGGATCTAAAGCCTCCTTCCTCCATGGACCCGCTGCAGTTTGCTTATCGCCCAAACAGATCAGGTACTGCACACCACTCTCATCTGGACAGCCAGAGAGGGGGGGGTGACTACTGTTCTGTTTTTATTATAGTTCAGTCAAGCCCAGTCCCCCTCCAGACTGGACTGGCCGGCAAGCTGAGGACTGAGGAACACCCCCCCTGTGCTGTTGGATCCTGGACTTCTGACACAGGCCACAGGTGGTCAGGGTGGGCAGACCACCTCTCCAAATCTCTCTGAACACAGGATCCCCCCCCAGGCGCCCTCCCTCTCCCCCCCTCTGTGTTGTACACACACACATGTGTGTCAGGCCAGTTTCAGCATCACCATCATCAAGAGTTTGAGTGGTGGGTGCCAGGACAACAGCCTCATCATGAATACCACCAAAAAACTAAGCTGATTGTGGACTTTTTAGGAGTACACAGAGGAGAGGACACCACTGGGGATTAACGGGACTACTGTGGAGAGGGTGGAGTGGCGTAAATACTACAGAGTCATCACATCAGGATCTGCTGGTGAGAAAGGCAGCAGCAGCTCCTACCACCCTCAGGCAGCTGAGGAAATTTAAAGTTTCCAGGGATCCTTCAGTCCTTCTCTACTCTGTAGTAGAGACTGACAGGAAGCATCACAGCCTGGTTGGCAACTGCTCCGCTCAGGACAGGACAGGAGGCTCTGCAGAGAGAGTAGTGCGTTGGCTATTGCTACTACACTCCCACCCCTCCCCATAGTGCAGAACAGGGGGGCCACCAGGAGGCAGGATAAATAGTGTGTACTTGTTGCCCTTGCACATTCCTGCTGAGTTTTGCCACTTTTTTCTTCACACACCACTGTGTGTGTGTGTGACAAAAAACATCTTACATGGGACTGTAGACATGGGCATATTTAGCTCAAAAACGTAACATTAAAATGAATCACCTGCCGTTGTTTCATTTGAGTCAAACAGTTGTAGAGCAGCTTCCTCTTTGTCTGGCCTGAAGGGGACCCGGACTAACAGGAAAACAAAGCACCCTTTCAAGCCAAAAAACACTCACACCCTCACACACACCCTCACACACACACACACACACACACACACCTACACACACACACACACACACACACACACACACACACACACACACACACCTACTCTCTCTCTCTCTCTCACACACACACACACACAGACAATCTCCTCAGACATAAACATGTGTCGGCCGCTGTGTGTGACCTCGCTGTGACATGATGAATGACCAAATCAGAGGCCTAATGAAACGCCGCACATTCGCCTGCTGCCGTTTCCCTATGTATGCATGTGTGTGTGTGTGTGTGTGTGTGCGTTTGTGTGCCCAGGACCTCAATCAGAATCACAGGCGACTGGGTATCTCGCTGTGCCGCCTACTTTTGACAAGACCAGATAATTACCGGTGACCCCCCCCCCCCACCTTGGAAATCACTCTAAGGAGAGAGCGTGAGCGGCAATGAAGAGGAAGAGGAGCGATGACCTTGAAACTTCAACCATATTTAGGTCATCTCTTATGTCCTCCTCCCCTTTGTCCCTCTGCGTGAGCCTTTAGTCTCCGTCACACCTTCTTGACCTCCTTTAAAAGCTTCATCCCTTCCTCCGTACCTGCAGAGCTCTGATTGTTATCTGAGCCGTGCTCTGCTGAGTCAACGCTGTGCAGACCGGTCACACCGGTGTGAAAGTGTATGAGTATCCTGAGGACATAGAAATACACACGTTAGGTATTTTAAGAGTCATTTTAAAGGGATAAGTACATATTGAGAACTGCTTATGCAGATATAAATATAGAAAAAATGTAAAACAATCAACGTGTATTACTTTGAGTGTGTTTAAAAGTGTAAATACGTCTTAACTTCTGATAATCTTTTTTGCTTTCCTGTGTAAAACTGTATTATTCATTATTTTGCGTCTTAGCTTTGGCAATAATGTAACTTAAACATGTTTGCCAATAAAGCTTATTTTATACTTGAAATAAAGAGAGAGAGAGAGGGAGAGTGACACACACACTCACTATGCACACAACAAATATGCACAAGCATGCACATGCATTGCATAAACATGCACACACACTTTATTTGCACGTCCACGCATACACTCTTTGTCTCTTGAGAAATGGTATTAATACCTGTCTTTAAAATGTCAGCGAGTTTCAAACAAGGTGCACAAAGACCCAATTTATTTATGGATCTGACACTTCTCGTGTCTTTCTGCTCTCCAGCTATTTTTGTTTTCAAAGTGTGTCTTAAGAAAGAGGAGGAGGAGGAGGAAGAGGAGGGAATGGAGTCCTGACCGAATATTGGGGAGCGGTGTGTGAGATCAGCCTGGGAAGCTCGGCAGTTGGTATTTTGACCCAGAGACGTCCCTCCGGATGATTCCTCCATTTCCGACACATGGCTGTCATCAAAGAGTTGCATTGGCTGATAAAAATAACACAAATGTGGGCTAATCACAAATCTTCATTCAGCCCTCATGGCTGCTTTCAAACATGAGCTGATGGAGTTTGTTTACTCTCCCTTCTGTCTCCTTCCCTTCTCTTTCCTTCTCTCTTTCCTCATCTCTTAGTATTCACCTCCACAGTGACACACATATTAGTCCAATCTTCAGAGCTGTTTACTCATTGAGTGATGATTGCCTGTTTAAACATCTAACCTCACCAGTGCACACAGCTACACACACACACACACACACACAGCTACACTGACACGCACGTGCATGCGCACATGCACATACGCATGCACACACACACACACACATACGTCTGATTGTGTCCCAGACAGCCTGAAACATCACTGTTTACTTCACTTTAAGATGTGATGATCTGCTAATGCTGTATTCACACACATTTATAATTGACCTTATACTGGAATACTGGAAATATACGTTTGATGCAGATGTTCTTTTTTTAAATTACTCTGAATCCAATGTGTTTTATTTGTTTCGGCTGCCTGCTGGCTGCAATTTGAACTTGTAATGTTAGGCACTTGTCGCTTGTCAACCAACAACTGGCAGTGGTGTCATTTCAGGAAACAGACGACAGCTAAAACCAGTCATGTGACTAACTCTACTGGAGTCAACTTTACAAAGTGTGCACGTGTGTGGACTATCATGATGTTGTTCCATGTGCTCGGCCTGCGAGGCCTCGTCACACACATGGACTAGACGAGCGTCGTGTCAGACGCCGAGGAGCATTCGCAAATCACAAATTGGCCTCGCAGGGTTTACGATCTCCACAAGCAATGCGCCGTCCTCTGTCCTCAGACACATCGCTCTTCCTGGGCGGACAGAAATAAAAGTCCAACGCAGTAAAGTTACAGTCTGGATATGAAAAATGACAAAACTCTTTTGTGTTCACAAACCTGGGCTTTGCCGTGCATGTCTGTCTGCTTGTTGGTCACACATTGTAATCACGCCTTCGACACAGCTGACCATACAGTCCGAATCAACGACCCCGAAGAAGGCCTTGACTCTCCTTCGAGAAAGAGTCAGAGTTTAAGAAAGGCTTCCTCATCTCCTGCTTCCTTCACTCGTCTCTGTTCTCACATTTAGGATTGCAATGTTATTCACTTGCATTCTTCCTTTAGGGCTCATCCTGAGCCAGCATGGTCATTTGTACACATTCCTCTGTTTCTAATCATAAAGCCAAGAAGGACACAACTCTTAATAATTCACTGAGCTTCAGTTGGACACACAGATGTCTCTTATGTGTCCGTTGGAGATGGTAGTTCATTTTTCTTTCAGTTAGAGAACATCTCTAAAATTAGGGTTTCATTCTAAGGCTGCACTTCAGAGGGCTTTATACGCTTCTATCTTTAATCACAGACAATTTAACTCCCTGCAGTCCATCCTATTAAGGCCATTTCCTTCTTTATGGGGCTTTTATCTGACTAATAAATGGACATTATCTGTATCATTATCTATCTTCACTGATGTTCTTGTCAGTTTAAGAGCTCCTGCAGTTCAAAGGCCAAGAGAAACCAGGCTGTAGCAGTCAGGGTATTATAGTGTTTCCTTATCGGTCTTTAAAAAGTATATTTTTGTTTAACCTAAAGATAATGTTTCTTCTCTTATATTTTGTGTTGGTTCTGTATTTGAGTAACGTTGTGTTATTAACAACTCTGCACTATTTCACAGCAGCGACACACTTTTATTGTGAAAAGCTATGGTTATTTAGCTTCCACGCTTGAGGTTGAATACAATTATTATGTAATAAATATTACTTTCTCTTTGCTTGTACACTGTTCAGTCAGAAAAAAAACTCTTGTTATGAGAATGCAGCGCAGCAGTATTGTTAGTGTTGGGCATCTACACTCTGACCTCATCACCTCGATACATTCATGAGCAGACATATTCGAGTTTTTCCTGAGGACAATAAAAAAAACACCCACTAAGATTGTGTTTTTGTCTTCAGTGTGAAAGGTTACAATCTTCATTCCTGGGACAAAAAACTCTGCAGGAGTCACAGGAATATGTCGACTCCAGCATGGAACCATGACACATGCACATGTTAGCCCCTCGTCTGATGTGATGCATTTAAGTGATTGTGTAATGAATAAAATCCACAAGGATTTGGAGAATTACTAAAATTGTAGAATTGTATGCTTTCACAAAATGCTCTCCTTAAAATCAACAAAACTCCAGTCAGACAAAAGTAATTATACCTGCTGACCATTAACACACACGTCATTCAAATTGGAGAGAAACTAAATACAACTCATTAAAAACATCTTAGTTATTTTCTCCACTGTTCAAACAATCACCAACTCTGGTATGAGAGTTTGAAAGAGAGATTGAATGATTAATATGAATGCTGTCAATCTTCTCTTTGCGTATATTGCAAAAGCTTATTTATTGTAAATGTGTTGCACATGGAGCATGAATGTAAATGCACGAGAATGGATTGGCCGGATGGACTCGGGTACGTACGGAAATCATCGGACCCTGGCTGTCGCTTACAGAGGCATACAAATAGCCCGACCTCTGGCACAATAACAGAACCGTCCACTAGAGGATGATTCACCAAACATGCCAAGGCCTCGAGCGCCATCGTCTCTCCTGGAGTCTTCATGGCCACAGCGTGAAGCGCTGTCCGTGGTGCTGAATCCTTTGCCAGATTGTAGTTGTGGAGCAGGGATAATGTTCATTTGTTATAATGATACAATCTGTTGATGACTTTTCTGATTAATTGTTGAGTTTTTTTATTCATCTGACGGTTAATTAGCAGCAAATGCAAAAATTGTCAGTTCTATCCAAAAAATTTAAAAATCACTATTCCAAAAATCTAAGTTTTTTCTCTGACATGACACATTTCGGGTTTGGTGAAGGTGAAGGCTCAACGATGACCTGGGAGTTAGGGAAACTGATGTGAGTGTAGAACAAACACACACAGTGCTCTCATGTCATGATCTGATGTTTTGTTTGTTTTGAGAATCATATTTCACATTATTTGTTGTCTTTCTGTCGTGTTGATTGTTGTTTGTTTGTCATGTCCAAATGTTGCACCTTCCACCAAAAAAAATTCCTCGTTTGTGTAAACATTCCTGGCAATAAAACTGTTTCTGATTCTGATTTCTGATTCTGATTCTGATTCTGATAATTTCTACAGCCACAAGAGGTCGTTTTGGCACGCTGGGGTTTTTCCAAGAAGACAATCTCAAAATGTCATAAAATAGTGAAAAATGCATTTTCTCAGATCCCAAGATGACTTCTTCAAACTGTATCTCCAAAATATTTAATTTACAATTATATACAACAGAGAAAAAAGCAACAAATCCTCACATTTAAGAATCTACAAAATATAAGTAATGTTGGCTTAGAAAATTAATGATTAATTCGCTCTTAAAATCATAAATGTTCTCAACATTGTTGAATTTCTACACACGACAACTTCAGATACTGTAGAGCTGCAAAAACCATAAACATATACTTCCCAGGAAACATAATTCTGTTTCTCTGTCAATCAATCTGAGTTCATCTGAGGATCTGACCGGCTGCTGGCCGGAGAACACTTACACTGTCCAGCTGCTGAGAGAAAGACTATCCTCTGAAACATCTGTCCTCTATTGCCTGTCTCCATTCATCAGAGGTGTCACTGTATCTACTACACACATCCAATACGGATATAGACGCCTTGGTCACACGTCTCACATCTCAAAAACTCTATTTTAACACTCGTCTGTATTTATAGCGCCGTGTTACAAAAGCCTGTCACCTGACCGAGTTGCCACGTGGACACAAAGAATAAAAACAGCTTTATAGGAGCGATGGAAACCGGTAATAGATAGCGCTCTTTAAAACTATGAAACGACCCTCCGACAATGAGAGTGAAAGAGGGGAACAAAGAGAAATGGTTTGTCTCTCCTCCACAAAATAACAAGTAAGCCATGAGGAGAGGGGGAAACAGTGAGGGACAAGGAGGCAGTTTTCTCTCTCTCTCTTTCTCCTCGCAGCACACAGACACACACTTATATGAATGTCAACAGGATTCCAGTCAACATTACTTAACAACCATGTGTTGTCTCTGCAGAAAAGAAGGAGTGAGCAAATATGCTGCAACTAGATTTTTAAAAAGCAAATGTTCTCAGTTTCCAGGGGACAAAGAAAAAGGATGATCATGTTATTTTAACTGGAGTACACTTCTCCAATATCTCCCTTGGTACTATCATCATACATTCAGGAATTGAAAATCTAAATAAAAGTGATACAAAATCAACACACTTTAACTCAAAGGTTTACTTACCAACTTTTTGCAGCTTTTGACCATTATATTTTGACCAGCTAATTTCATCGATGTTCATCATTATTTCAATACTTTCTATATTTAAGTTTGGAAAAAAGATGTCTGCCATGCAAATCAATAGTGTCATTGATTAAAGTATACGACAACATGAACATGAGGTGAATTTAGTGCCATAGAAGAGTCAGAAGACAAAGAGTGCTTCGAAAGACGCCAAAGGAAATATTTAAACTGGATTTGAACTGGGACTACTGGTGAGTTTTTAGATCCCTCAGAGGCTGAGCTAGTGTACCATCAGGAATGTCTGCAGCACAGTTGGCTGAACAAACACAGACAACACAAACAGTCCCAACCTCCGTGCAAATCACACAAGGCAAAAACAACCCGGTTGTGTTCTGTGTGAACGTCTTTATGACGAGAACGATGAACTCCCCTCAAATCAGCCCTCAAATTATTACGACAAGATCCTTGGAATATTTGCTTTGTCTCTTTATCAGGCAACTGGCTTGTGTGTTTTATGTCAATAGTCCAAGGAAATGAGATGTGTGTTGGTCTATTGACGGTAGAAATGTATTCATGATAAACAATGGGCAGAGCCTGAGGGGTCCAGACTGGAAAAACAAAGCTTCTATAATGGGATTCATTTTAGACCTGTTGATGGTTATGCGGGAAAGAATGAAAAAAGGCAGAGATAGCAAACAGAACAGGAGGTACAGTGAGGTGATTTAAGGAAAAGGAGTCAGGATGAGGTGAATAATACAGAAAGAAACGGGAGCAAAAGTGGGCTGGGAGAGGAGGAGGAGGGGTTGCTCTGAAGTGAGCGAGAGGGAGGAGAGGTAGGCTGAATCCTCACACCATTACTATCAGGACTCACACGCAGCCCCTCCTGTGATGGAGTGAGAGGAGATAGAAAGAGTTAAAGAGGAAATGGAAAGCAGGATTACTGGTGTGACCGCACCGGCAGATGAGCGGCAGCGCAACGGCGAGAGAGAGGGAGGAACTCTGGTGGAAGAGGAACAAAACAAACACATCAGTGCAACAGGATGAGGACCTGCTAGTGCACAGCCGGCCCAACCCCGCAGACCCGCCATCTGTCCCGCCGCGTTCCCGACGCTCCCACCATCAACCAACATCTGGATCGCCTCGCATCCATATGGGAAGGAGGACGAGGGGGGCCAAAACACCCACATCTCATCCTCCCCTCATCCTTTTGGATCGCACAGGACCCGAGGAGCCACATCCTCACCGGGGGGATCCCTTGCTGCGGAGTACCGTCGCCTCAGCGGCTGATCACTGGACCGGAGGAGGGGAAACTTTGGCTCCAAACATGCAGAGACCCATCCTTATCTGCCCGTGAGGTTTTGTAACTTCCCATGGATCCGCCGTGCCTCTTACCCCCGAGCAGGGAGAGGGTAAAGGAGACAGGGGAGGTGGAGAGGGGGAGACAGGAGGAGATGGCGGGGAGGCGTCACCGCTGCCGCTGCTGAAGTGTTACCGGTGTTCGTGCTCCTCCGCCGAAGAGGCATTTCATCACTCTTCCTCCCCCCTTTTCGCTCCTCTCCTCATTCGACTGGCAGGGAGCCTGAGGGATACAGACAGGGAGCTAAACACAGTGGGTTTATGCACACATGCACACACACACACACACACACACACGCACACACACACACACGCACGCACTGGCTGGCTGCTCTTCTACGGGCTCCCGCACTTCTCGTCTTCCGTCGCCCTCCTCCTCCTCCTCCTCCTCCCTCACTTTCCTGTCTCATTGTTGGTGTCCTGTCTCCACCTTCACGGCCACTCGTGACACACACAGAGGAAGAGAAAAGTGAGAGAAAGTGAGGAGTTAGAAAAGAGAGATTTTATTTGGGGGGGCGGGGGGAGAGATCACATACGCTGGCTGTCACGTTGTGAAGTCCTCCAGGGGAGTGTGCAGACATCCAAAGCTGCCAAACACACACACACACACACGCATGTCGCTGATAGCTCACACACACACGCACTCGCTCTCACACAGAGGCTTGGTCTAAATGCGTACTCCTACAGGTGCGGAGAAAGGCAGGTGAAAAGGAAACGAGAATAGAGAGAAAGACATTCAGAGGATAGCAGCCTGGGAAAGGATGGAGCAGCAGGAGTTCAAGTTGGATGACAGCAGAAAGCACAGGTAAGACACACACACACACACACACACACACACACACACACACACACACACACACACACACACACACACACGTATTCTGTCGCTTAATCGGAGCCACTGTGAATTGGTAGTTTATTTATATAAGTGTGATATGGAGCAGACAGAACAGATAGATGCTAGAACAAGATACTCAGAGGGGGGAGAAGGAGACGCGCAGCGAGACTTTCAGTTTTCATAAGTGAAGAGTTTCCTCGAGAGAAAGCTCCATCTGCTGCTGACGGAAACAGAACCGCCAGTTGTTACTATAACAGGATATACTAAGAGGACTTATTAGCATTTTTCTCTGCTGCTTGTTTTGAGTGTGTGTGTGTGTGTGTGCACAATCCTCTCATACCAAGCTCACTCAACATGACTTATGGATTATAGACGTTGCAGTTGCAGTGTTTTACTGGCGTATCAGTGATCTGGTAATGCTCATTGATTGGTCCTCTAAGCTGCATGTAGAAGCCGTCATTTCTCTCCATTACTGGAGAAGCTTTCTGCCCCTGGGGCATCGGGCACCACCGCGTCGTTTAGCTGCACAGGTCACGGCAAAAGAGACCAGCGGACGTGGGACTCGGGGCCCCGCCAACAATCGTACGATAAATCACAAGGTTCTTAATATAATACGGGATAATAGACGGAAACAATTTTACCTCTAGACGGCCGCAAAGCTTCTGAAAATGAGGGGAATGAAACAAAGTGAAACACGTAGCCGTTCACACACGAGCGTCCTGTGATGTGTGTGAACGGGCCCCAAGATAAAAAAAATGCTTTACGTTTGATTGGCAGGGGGCCAAGCCGGTCTCGCAGTGCCCCCCCCCCCCCCATCAACGCCACTCATCTTGGCTGCTACGTCCGGCTCGCAACGATTTCCTGTAAAGCTGTCAGATCTTTATGTGTGAGAGCAGGAACCCACAGGGGGACGGTGTGTGTGTGTGTGTGTGTGCAATGTTAGCAGTTAAAGCCCCTAATTATGATGAATGTATATGTGGCAGATGTTATGTGATAGTTTTCATAATAAGCTCTGGGGCTTTTCCTATTGGGAGTTTAATTTGTATGTGGGAGGTTTATTAGTTGTGTGTGTGTGTGTGTGCGTGCATATGAAAATTGACCTGTTACTGCTGCACACACACATCAACTTGTCTTCCGCAATCTTTCCATAAGGGGGAGAGATGGAGGGATAAAAAGAGGAAAAGAAGCTGGCTGACGTTGACGTCTGTGGCTCGCTGACTGTCACACACATAACTCTCGATGTAACTGCTTTAACGAGGACTTAAGGGAAGAGTGATGGCAGTGCCACATTGAGAGGAGTCTAATAAATCCAACGTGTGTTTATATTATGGATTCAAGTTCATTTGTAAAAATGTTGTAACCACCTGTCTACGAGACGATGATCTTTTCCCTGTTGTGGTATTTGAGGGAACCCACCCAATAAATGCCGTCTTATACCAAATGAATTTCCCATTAAGCTAAACAGCGTTCTCACGTTCAGCTTTGAGGGAAACACGGGTACATGTTGTAAATTTAGCTAAAAAAAGACCTGTTCAGTGTAAGTAAAAACATAATGGTTTCACTTAAAATAAGTATGTTTCTTTGCGTTTAAAAACGGTTTTAATAAATATTATAAAGTATGAGTATAATAAGTATTATTTCCGTTATCGACGATGCAGTTTCGTTGTGTGAGAATGAAATCTCCCAGAGACCACGATGACCCATTTCAGACATCCGGGAACATTTTGTAAACCTACTAATTGGAAAGTGTCACCTGATAATCAAAAAACTTAATTAAAGTAAATATTAGGTGAGTTTTATAGGATAAAGATTCAGTTCCTTATTGTCAACAAATTAAATGACAACACAAACACCAGCTATGCTTTAAACCAACTCTCAATACATTTCCTGATTTTTGGGGCACTTGGATGTAGCACAAAGAAGCTGTAAACACAATAATAACATATTATTATCAAAATTAGGAGCAAATAGTTGGTAATTTTCAAGCGGTGTCCACATTAATATAGTATTATGTATTTAAAGACCTAATGAATCTAAGTAATGTAATATTCACTCCTTCTTGGTCTCAACCAACATCTGGATGGTCGTTTGAGGGTTAGAGGTCAAAGTGAAGCAACACAATGAGGTTCATGGCTCCACCGAGCGGAGGGGAACCGCTGGTGAGAGTTACCCCTGAGTCACGACATGTTGTCATGTGATCCATGGTCAACATGAAAGTATCCGCTATAAATAACAAAAACACAACCTGATACAAATCATGCAGAAAGACGGCCGAGCAGACACACCACCTCAATTTATTTCTCATTCATATATACGAAATACCTAAATACTGCAAGTATTATAGAATTAGTGAGCAAGCCATTCATGCTAATGACTACTTTTACCTTGCTACTTTTAATCAATTAAAATGTCTGAGTACTTCTTACATCCGCCCTGTTTTCAGAGCTCATCACAGTCATAAAATCCACTTATAAAATGAAACATTAAACGTCTAGTGTGTAGGACCTAGTGGCTCACTAGTGTCAACTGAAACTCCTCCCAAGTGCCAAGCGTGAACTCTGGGGCCCGACACAAAACCACCAGAAAGCCTCTGGCCCCATAGAACCAGTGTTTAGTTCGTCCATTGTGGGGCTACTGTAGACAAATGTCTTCTCGATATCAATGTTTCATACTATAGCGAAAAGACGGCGATTATTATTTTCCGGTGATTAGAAACTAAAGAAAACACACTTCATAATAATATTGTAACAGGTTTCAGGCCGTTACCCGTGGGTTTCCCCCTCCAGCACCAAGGATCAGCCAGGCACCAAGAGGTTTTGTTGAATATTTTATTCGTAACACACAACACTCTGCAGATCGCAAACCTGCGCCTCTGCTCACTCTCTTTTCCTCCACTCTGAAGTGGGAGCTTTTATAAGGGCGGCCTCGGCTGCTGACTGATTGCCAATCACCAGCAGCCGAGGCCAAATCAGAGACAGCTGCCACAAATATATTCTGCCAATAGATCCCCCTAAATGCTACATACGGGACCTTTAAGTAAGAAGTCCCAGTATCAGTTAGAATCCCATCATCAGGGAAATTAAATCACTGCTGCCAAACAAGTTTGGAATTTCTTGGATTGAAGTCTGCATAAGTGAAGCTCTGGAGGATCTGGATGTTCCCTGTCAGAGCAGCGCTGCGATGTGTTGATGACAGGAAGGCCGTCGACTTCATAAATACTAGCCACTGATTCAAGCTCCCTAATTAATGTAATCAAATCAGCTAAAAAAGGTGCTGTGTTAAAAAAAAAAGGTTCAAGGCAGACATGTTGATACTTCTCTAGTGATGAGGTTCATCCCATCAACTGGATCCTCTGCTCATTTCCTCCCCCCCTAAGTATAGGGACTCCATCATACCCCAGATAAGTAATGGCTGCATGAAATTGTTTGCAGATCTCAAGATGATTTATTGAATGATTTAAGTTAGTCTTAGGAGTTATGCAACACTTTAACAGAGGTAAATCATCAGCGGAACATTTTTAAATATATTGTTAATCCAAGAATATATCAATGTTGGTCTTTATTTCCTCGTGTTTGAAGGTACAATCATATGTATTATATTTTTAGACATATTTATCGTCTTCTCGATAAGCAAGAGTTTGTGTTTATCCTCCCGACCTCATGAACCCTAAATCAAGACAGATATTTCATAAATTCTCAGCGGCCATAAGGCTGTGATATGAGCTATTATTCTATATATGTGTTTAAGCATTCAATAAATCATGCATACATCATCTTGAGAGCTGCAACCAATGTGATGGTTCTGCCTTGAGTCATTCCTGTAGGACAGGTGGTGCAGGGGGGTGATGAAGCTGAGGGTTACAGGTGGTGCAGGGGGGTGATGAAGCTGAGGGTTACAGGTGGTGCAGGGGGTGATGAAGCTGAGGGTTACAGGTGGTGCAGGGGGTGATGAAGCTGAGGGTTACAGGTGGTGCAGGGGGTGATGAAGCTGAGGGTTACAGGTGGTGCAGGGGGTGATGAAGCTGCGGGTTACAGGTGGTGTCACAGTTATCCTGTTGTTCTGTTCCTCGGTGACGTCTTTCTGAAAGACACCCTCAGTCGGGCGTTAGTTGTCATCACAGGTGCATTGTGGGTGGATGTGGAGGTGTGCCGTCACATCAGGGCCGATGCACACAGAACAGGCTGAAGTCCCAGTGAGAGATGATCCCACAGAGCTGAGCTCCACCTGGAGGAGTACGAATAAGAAGAATATAGAAAACCTGACCAAGCACCATGGCACTCTCTCACTTCCTCACTCAGTCACTTCCTCACTAAGTCAGTCACTTACTCCCTCACTTACTCCCTTATTTACTCACTCAGTCACTTACTCACTCACTCACTCACTCACTCACTCACTCACTCCCTCCCTCCCTCCCTCACTCAGTCAGTCATTCACTCACTCACTCACTCCGTCACTCACTCACTCGTCATAGTAAGTGCAGGATTTAAGGATTACATAGTTTTAGATAATATGGAGTATTATATTTCTTTGTGCGTCTCCGGCTGTCAGTCAATTTGTTGTCATTTATTTTGTTTCAATATAATCAGTTAAAAGATAACAAGTCAAACATCTGATCGCTGTGCTGCGTTTGTGTGGGATTTTAAATCCAGATGGACGTTGAGGTCTGCCCCTTGTGGACATGTGTTGTAATCACACTAATATACTGCTGCTAACCTGGCGAATACTGTCTGTCAATACACCCCCCCCCCCCCACTCACACATAAAGACACCAACAATAATCTATAATAATCTAATAATTTAGATTTTGCGTTTGTACAATACTGCAAACTTGTTGGTTTTGTGTTGCACTGTTTTCAGTAGATACAAAATCTCCAAAAAATAAGCACTCATTTACTAAATCATTTACAAATGATACTTAATGTGTCAGTGCAGGTTTAAAACTGGGATTTTAAACAGTTTTTTCAGAAACCACAGACGTAAATCACCACATAATATATATATATATATATAGATATATATATTTAGTTGACACCTTTCCCCCCAGATAGTAGACACAAAATGTAATTAGTATGTGTATATATATCTACTTCAGAATATGAACTATTCTGATCCGCACACCTTAATTAAGTTAAACTACAACACAAAAGAACCCCAAGGAGATCACGTTGCCTCCATCGACAATATTAATCTCACTCAGTCCCTACCGGGTTTTAAAATTAGCTGTATGCACGGCGGTGGGTAAATAAAAGAGTGGGATGAGGATTATAGGTGTTACCTCGTTTTTCGGCAACATAAAGGTTGGTAAGGGACAATGTGTTTCTCCTATTCAACTAATTATTCAAAATACAAGGAGATGCTGTTTGTCTCATGCGTGCTGCATAGAATTAGTTCCTCTTTTAGTTTTGCTTCGCGGGGGGTTGTTTGTTTTTCTTCTCCACGCAGCTCATGGTGGGTGGTAAACGGCTGCTCCGTGGTCACATCAAGATGTGATGATTCATAGGAGACACGTTAGGCGATCTAAGTGAGTCCAAACAAGCAATCTCAGGTTTTTACCAGAGAACACACGTAAAACATTGTTTGGCACAACATCTGCACGAGACATGCTGATCATCTGCACAATTATATTTAAAGTTTTGAGACGTGGTTTTAATGTTTTGTGTGCCCTCTAATAAACCCACGTCTTTATGGGCTGAAATGTCACTATATGCAGATGACACTGCTCAATATTTTTTAAGTACATAATTCAGTTCAAGAAATGGAAAGTGTGCACTCTCACACTCAACAGTAACCCAAATATCTTAAAGGAAACAACCAAACGATGTGTTGAATTAAACATCGTGCACAAACAAAGCACGACACAAACACATCCACAAACAGTCGTTTTTTTTTACATTGATAAAAACTTTGCAGTAAATGTGCAGAGTTTAACCAGAGATTTTATTTGTAGTAAACATAATGTCAGAGATACAACGTAAAAGCACAGACTAAATGTGACATATAACTGCAAACAGGTGAGCGACAAGAGAAGACACGGTGTGGAGTAAACCGACCAGCAAGTCAAGACATACAGAGAGACCGGACAACAGACAGGATCCTGGAATGCAGTTCAGTCAACTGCTGCTTTGCTGAGAAAGCAGGCATGACTGAAAGCATTTTTCCTGAGAGGATGATACAATCCCCCTCTCTCTGCTCTTGTGAGCCCGATATCCAGTTGTGGTGACAAATTGTTTGAGAGTTTTTTATCAAGAGTTTTGAGCGTCCGCTGTATAATGACTGTAATGGTTTGAGCGTAGTGGCTAGCATGTGATTTTCACCTGTGATTTGAAAGACAAATTAGAATCAAAAGTACTCCCAGGTACTTGACATTACGTTAACCAAGTAGTCACATTAGCCATGGATGTAGTGAGTTCTTTTGCACATCTCCTGCAAATAAATGACAGTGTCATCAGCATACATTTGAATATTGGAATGAGGACAAACTGATGGCAGATCATTAATATATAAGGGACACCTGTGGACAAGCGGAGGGCAGCGATTGATGATATTTGTTTGTTTGTATATCTTATGAAACAATTACGTCTTTTTAGTGTGTTCTGCGATAAATAAAATATCCTTTGTACTTCCTGGTTCACGATTACATGGATTTTAATACAAATTGATTTGCGGGGTTTATATAAATTACATTACATTACGTTCTGTAAGTAATCCTCAATGAAGGCACCTTATGTTCATCATTTCAGGCGTAACTGTTACGGTCTGTGGTGCGGAGGACCCAAACGCAGCCGGAGTTTCTTGAAAAAAACAGCTTTATTTTCAAGACAGGAACACGGACGAACACCACACAGGAACAAAAAGGACGATCCGACACCAGACAAACAGAAGCACACAGATTAAATACACAGGGGAACGAGACACAGGTGGAGACACAGGTGGAAACAATCAGGAAAGAAACAGACAAGCACAGGGAGGGAAGAGCAGGGAAACAGGAAACGAGACAGGGACTTCAACATAAAACAGGAAACACACAGATCCTAACAGTAACCCTTTATTGACTACAGGTTCATGTATCATTGGCGTCTAATAAGATGGATGGATGGAGGTTCAAACTACATATTTCATTCTAAGGTCACTTAAAAGCCCAGGAGCTGAACACCCAATTAAGATGAATGATGATTGATATGGAGCTGGAACAACGAGGGGAAGTGGGACGCTTTCAACCCAAGCTCGCTTTGAAAGGAGCTTTGAATCAAAGCTGGGAGGTGTTGTTAATTACCAGGGTGTCTCTGATGGCCACAGATGAGGCCGACACTCTCAATACAACCCCCACCCAATATTTGTGTGTATGTGGAGGTCGTTATTTGCTTTAAGAAAGCCGACCTGCACTCATCAAAGCTTCAACGGTATTGATCGATTCAATGAGGTCGAATCGTCCAACAGCTAACATCTGATACAAGTGGCTCCATAGCTGTTAGATATATGGTTGATGCACGCCTGCCACACTTATTCATGATGAATGCAAACGGAATTAACTCATGTATTTAATCTGCTGTTGACACCAGGCGGTGTATGTGCGTTTACCATACACTTATGTGTTGAACCTGTGTGTGTGATCAAACTAAATAGTTATACGGTTGTTTTTGCAGTTTTACATTCGCATTAGACGAGAACCCGTTAAGGGATTTGAACAGAAGTCAATGTGGAAGCTTCCTGTTGTGTTTGTGTGGGAAGGCCGATGACATCACCACACGGAGCGAGGCTGGTCGAAGGAATTCAATGTGGGACAGTTTTGGCATTCTGTGTGGGTGCGCGTGTGTGTGTGTGTGTGTGTGTGTGTGTGTGTGCTGAATCAGAGATGGAGAGGGAATTAGTGTCATGACACTGGGATTTGGATTATGGAGAATTACATGCATGCATAGTTGCTTAGACACACACACACACACACACACACACACACACACACACACACACACACACACACACACACACACACACACACACACACACATACACACAGTGTTCCCCAAGACACAACAGTATTAGCCTATTCAGAATACAGGGCTAATACTGTCATACAAAAGGGTCAGAGAGAGAGAGAAATAAGGGATGACTATTTACAGATGGATTATGATGAATTATGTCAAAAACATCATAAAAGTAGAGCAGCTTTTATGTGTGCCTGTTGCTCTCTCCTTTTGATCTCTCATCCTCTCTCGCCCTCTTTCTATCCCCCTCTCCTCCAGGCAGTAGGCTGCCAACATGGCCATTCCCAGGGGACATCCTCCTCCCTCTCCTTGGCCTCCCCTCTTCTTGCTCCTCCTCCTCCTCCTCCTCCTCTCCTCCCGGCTCCCGCTGCAGGCCCGGCCGCTCCTCCTCCACCCCTCCATCAACGTGGCTGTGGTGTTCAGTGGCTCCAGCTACCAGAATGAGGTCAAAGGTCGTCTCAGCGGGGAAAACTTTGTGGACCTGCCCATCGTGGTCAGCCCCGTGACCGTGCTGGTCAACGACACCAACCCCCGAGACCTGCTGACACGCCTCTGCGACACCATGGCGGTGGAGAAGCTCCACGGCGTCGTGTTCGAGGATGACGTGGGCTCCGGGGCCAACGCTCAGGTGGACGGCGTTTCTGCATTTTGATATGATATATACCTTTATTCGTCCCACAGTGGGGAAATTTCAAAAATCACAGCAGCGGTGCACATCAGAGCATTAATAAAAATAATTATAAAACACAAAACTAAATTCCTAAAAAACTAAAAACTAAATACTAATACTAAATATACAAGGGGAAAACTGGGGTTTTCTGATCAAATATCCTCTCCAGAGTTGCGGTGTTCAGTCACCGACATCAGATTCACCTGAAGCTGTTCAAGACAACATTTTGATGTCAACGAGCCCCGGTCCTCACGGCTTGAATCTCAAAGAGGGTTGCAAAGTCGGACTAATTGAGATGCCGAGCTTTTACATCTTCGCTCAAATTAAATGATGGTGTTGGTTTAGTTTCTGTTTGTAAAAGAAGAGAAACTGACATGAAATCATGAAGGCAAAATGTGAATAGTCCCCTAAACCTGGAACACCGTCACGTTACTTTCACCTGTCGATGAGTCAAACAGTGTGAACTCATTTGCAGGAATGTGTAGAGCAGGAAACAAAACGGGGGCCCACTCATTAAAAAACATTGAACGCATGTAGTGGTAAAAAAAATTAACTTCATGTTGTCCGTTCAGATTGAAAGTTAAATTTAGAAATGATCATTTTGATCAAATTTGATTTTGTGAAATTATCCAAAGCTCCAAAATATGATGAATGTTCAGGCTTGAGTGGCATTTTGCTTTGACCCAATAACTCGAGTGTGAGAATTGAAAATCTGACTTTAAGGACCCTAACTCTACAACCTGGGCCGTAAAAAAATCTCAATTTTCTTTGGTCAAACATCGGTCTGCTTTGCCTTCAGGTGGCCGAAGTGGCTCAGATCCTGGACTTCCTCTCCACTCAGACTGCGCTGCCAATCGTGGGCATCAGTGGCGGCTCTGCAGTCGTCATACCACACAAGGTACGGTCAAAATTATGAGCTGGAGCAGTCTGCCTTCTTACTATGTCACAGGGATGACACACACACACACACACACACACACACACGTCAAGTGCTGTTGGTGTAACATTTGACACAAAAAGTACAATTTAGCACCCAAGAATAACAGATTCTATTAATAAGCCGAACAACAACCTGCCAAACACCGTCAGCAGAAATCTTCTCTACCGGCATTCTGCTTAAAACAACGTAAGTAGGTCAGAGCGGTGAAACCTACTCCGACAGGCGACTCGCTGCATGCATATATTTGGATATGAGCGATACAGATCGGTGAATTACGAGCGATGACTGCAGCCATGGACCCTCATCGGCTCCCCTAATCCCCGGCTGGGAAAAGTCTGAGTTGCAGGAAGGAAAATTTTGCGAGAGGAGACAAATGCTCCCGTCGATCTACGCCTCGATAAATCACCCCGGCGCTGTTGAAGAGCAGCAGGTTGTTCCTGCTATGATTTAACATGCATCTCATTGATGAATGGAGATGGAGAACAGAGAGCTGTTAGATGGTAGAAAGGAGATTGATGACACCAGACAGATTCATCTCTACTTTCTCTCTACTTTTGAGTTGCAAAATGGCTTAATCTCTCCATCCTCTCGCGCTCCATGCATTCTGCCCGTCTCCCTTTCCTCTTCCTTTAATTGCTTAACTACCATCATCAACACCTCGTATTTATAGAGCCAACTCTCACACATATGAAGACACATGCAAATGAACACCCTCACATATTAGAGCACACACACACACACACACACACACACACACACACACACACACACACACACACACACACACACACACACACACACACACACATACACAGAGGCATTCCTACACCTATCCACTGCAAGAAGCATACAAAAAACCGAATAGAAAGTCGTAGTCGCCTGGATCTCAGCCCCTGGCAGCGTTTTGTAAACCTTACAGCGTGTCGTATTTATCAGCTTCCTGTTAATCGAGAGGTATCTGCAGATGTCACGTCAAATGGGTAGTAAACAGGAGGAGTTGTAGCTGCAGGAGGGTGATTTATTTGCTGTATTTTGAAGGCAGAGTGAAGGAGCGAGAGAGAGGGAGAGAGGAGAATGATGCTTCGATGAAGCTTGGCTGACAGCTGCCTGCAGGCCGTGTTTCACTGTCTCACTGATAAGTCTCCTTCCCCTCTTTCACGAGTGAAATGGTCTTTCGTTTCAGTTCTTTCTTTTCCATTCCTCGTCTGTTTTTTCTTTTTCTTTTCCGTCTCCCAACTCTCCGTCCACTTCTCACCTTTGCTCATTTCACCCTGCTTTCCATATTTTCCACAAGTCTCTCCGGTTTCTCCATCTCTCCCTCCATCACCTTTATTTCGTTCACATTTTCAAATCCAGTTTCTTTGGGCTCTGTTTTGTGCGCCGGCTGAATCCATTAAGATGGTGGCTAGAAGCAAGAGGCCTGTTCTCCTCTCTGCCGTCTCCGAACTCCAGGACCCCATTAAACTGTTAATTAGACCCTTCAGGAGGCTAAGCCCCCCCAACCCCCCCCCACACACACACACACAGCTCGCATCACTCACCCCAAAATATCCAAACCAGTCACTTGTCTTCTTCTTGTGTTTATCTGTTTCGCCGCCTTGCATAACCTCCCTCCTCCCGCTAACTGTCGCTGTTCTTCACATTGACCCATAGGTGTTAGCGTTTACCCGAGATGTGCTTTTGATCGGCGGTTCTTCCGCCGTGTAATCTCTAAACCGACGACAACAAAAAAGATGTGCGCAAATTTGATCAGTTATCAACAATCTGAGGTTTGTAATTTGCGGAGGCGATGGCGTCGGGTTCGCTCCGGGTTATTTAACCTCTCCGCTTGACAGCGACAAAAGACAAATGCACAGAAGGGACGCTATCTCAGAGCGACCGTGTGTCTGACAAGCCCAAAGTGTTGAGTGACAGGTCTCGATATAGCACAAAGAGTAAAGCACTCTCCTCTGAGGCCTTCCTGTCGAAGGCCTCATTCAGCCCTCCTCCTCGCACCCCCACCTCACTCTCTTTCTCTCTCTTGTGTACTCCTTTGTTGTCAGCAAGGAGGGGGGAAAAGCCCGTCAGAGGTGTATGGCACAATGGGACAGGTGGATGGGCTGGAGAAAGACATACGTGTGAGTGCATGATTCTCTTAGGGGATAAAAGAGCTCAATAGTGCTTGATTATCAATAGCCTGATGATGATGAATATCTTTGATGGCGGGTTTAGAAAGAAGCAGCACCCTGCCCGAGCCGCCTATTTATGGTTCCTGTCTCAGTGATCTCTCTATGGCAAACAACAAGGAAGGAGGGAATTGAGACAAAGATGAAAAGATTGAAGGGAGGAGAGGAAGTGAGTCTTTTGTCAGATGGCACATGAACATCACGCCAAGGCAAAGAGGAGGAAATGAGAGTGTGAGGAACGGCGGAGTAACGGCATAGAGGCTGTTCAATAGGGCCTGGAAAAAACGAACTGATGCATCTCTGACGAGTTGGAAACCCGAGGTTCGGAGTGTTTTGTCTTTGTGTGGTTTTCTAAAACATGACATGGGCAAAAAGAAACGTTGCACCAATATGTGATATTTCAACACGTATCCCAAAACCACAGGCATCCATCACCCTCCTCTCTTATGGTTGCAGGGATTTGCATCCAGAGCATCACTGAGGTCAGGCCAGTGTGTAGCACACTATTGTCTATGCATATAATTGTGTGCAAGGCAAAAAGTTTGCAGTGTTGCACTGGCTCATTACAACAAACACACACACATTATTTTGAGTAATTATACACACACCAACCTGCTGCTGTACGTGCTCCTACAGAGCAACACATATGTGTTTAGTCTCCTGTTCCTAAAATATACATGTGAAATATGTGTTTTCAGGATCAACATCTTGGACAGTGATGCACAGGTTGACATCATCATCATCATCCATGATCATCATCATCATCATCATCCATGATCACCAGTCATGCAGGTAGCAGCTAAAATTGCATTTGCAACAAAAAACAAACACAGATTTTTCAGCCAAGAGGCCGCTGTTCGTTTCCCTTTTGTTACGTAACGTACACTACCGTTCAAAAGTTTGGGGTCACCCAGACAATTTCGTGTCTTCCATGAAAAATCACACTTTTATTTATCAAATGAATATAAAATGTAGTCAAGACATTGACAAGGTTAGAAATAATGATTAATATTTGAAGTATTAATTTTGTTCTTCAAACTTCAAGCTCAAAGGAAGGCCAGTTGTATAGCTTATATCACCAGCATAACTGTTTTCAGCTGTGCTAACATAATTGCACAAGGGTTTTCTAATCAGACATTAGTCTTCTAAGGCGATTAGCAAACACAATGTACCATTAGAACACTGGAGTGATCGTTGATGGAAATGGGCCTCTATACACCTCTGGAGATATTTCATTAGAAACCAGACACTTCCACCTAGAATAGTCATTTACCACATTAACAATGTATAGTGTATTTTTGATGAATGTTATCTTTATTGAAAAAACAGTGCTTTTCTTTGAAAAATAAAGACATTTGATTGATTGATTGATTGAATTTATTTGTCGTTTGCCAGAGTACAGGTACAAAAGCATCGAAATTGCAAGAAAGGGTAGATGAAAGATTACAACATAACATTTCTAAGTGACCCCAAACTTTTGAACGGTAGTGTATGAACTAAAGTAACGCTGTGAACAAAAGTTACATAAAACAAGCGTCCCCATAATCTTCTCCTGACTCTCGCACGGTAGAGCATGTGGTTTGAGCGTCCACTGACCCGAGTGTCGACGTTGGGAGTGATAAAGTGTCGTAGGAGTCCAATAAAATAACTTCCTGTGCAGCTGTGACTTGATACGAGTGACGAAGATCATTCAGTCAGGCACAAGTGACTTCATGAGATGACACGGCCCTTTGAAAGCAACACTGGACTCTCAAAAAATAAGAAGTCTCTTCACCCAGATTCAAATGAGAGTTTTTGGAGATAAAATATGTTCACAGGACTTATAATTCAACATTGGGGCGACTGTAAAACCAGTGGTAAATAATGAGGTTGTAACGAATCATATTTTATGGCCGCAGACATTTTGAGAAGATTTACCTACAGATGGCAACTCGTATCATCGCGAGTCGCTAACACACCTCTGTGCTTCTTTGAGGAATTACATTATGAATGTTTGATCACTCAGAAACCACTCTCAGTTACAAAGATCAAATATTGTGTGATGATGGTTGTGGACGATGATGAAGTCTGGAATAAACAAAGCCGACAGCTTTACGTGTTTGCCAGTACACTTGAACAAAAGTGCCTTTAAGTGTGCACGTGATGATTTCTGAAGCAAAGAAAGGGTTGAGTGTGTTTGAGTGTATAGCACCATTTATTACAATCTGAAGCTGTCAGGAGAAGATTACATTTCAGGAGTTAGAATCTCGGTCCTGGGTGCAGTCTACGGTTGCACTCTGTGGTTTCTGTTATTTGAGGGGGGGAGGGGGGGGGGTTGTCTTTCTGTGGCCAGACTGACCCGCTTTCTCCTTCTTTCAGCCCCCTCAATTCCATCTCTCTAGGCATCATGGTCCAAAAACTTCATAAGCAGGTCACGAGAAGCCCAGATTCACTGCACTTTTTTATTTTTATCGCTGGGAATATAAACACAGAAATCCCCCCCAAGCTTCACAGCCTGGCCTAATAATTTAAATAAGGTGATCAGACGGACTGCTAATAATGTGGAGTTAAAAAACAGAAGTAAAGTGTGGAGAGTTTGATTGTATATCCAGTCATTTTGCAGACATAAAAAGCTATATTAACTGGTAAATTAAACTGTTTTGACATATAACAAACACATGTACACACTGCTAATGGGGCTGTTTCTATTTAAAGGGTCAGTTCCTTGACTTTCAATTTTTTCAAATGTTCCAATGCTTTGAGAAACGTGTATTCCAGTAATACTGGGTTTCTTTCCATTTCCCTCTGTGTGCCAGAACATTCAGTGTTCTTAAAGATCGAGCCGTCGTGACTGAAAGTCAGGATTCTGCGTAGCATCAACTTTGACCTTTTCTCTCGGAGCCATTTCCAGCAACATGCCCTGTGGATGCCGGTTTGTAGGTCGGTCGATCCGCTCCTGTGGTCCAGAAATATCTCAACGACTATTTGATAGCCCGCCGTGACATTTTGTTAGCGCAAGCTTTCATGTTTTTTGTCATTAGTTTGTGAGGAGCTGGCGGAGCAGTCACAGCTGGGTTTTATTTCCCCAACAATGAAGCAAACAATTAACAAAATATCTATAAAAGTCCCTCAACTAAACCGAACATAACCCAGGCGTTAATAATAAACTGTAAATAAAGAAACTATACACTACAACCTAAAATACAAATACAACAAAACAGTTAAATTAGTCTACCAGTATGAATATTTTACGAAGTAACAAAAAATACAGCACCAAAAAACCCACCTAATGTACACAAACTCTGTTGTCCACTTCCTGTATGAGTTCTGCTTCATGTGGCGCTCTGTCCCGACCACGGAGAGCAGAAACCAGCAGAAACACCCTCGACGCCGTTAACTCAAATACATTTGGACTCAAAGAGAATTGTCTTTTAATGCAAACCCCCTCTGGAGATGGAGGCTTCCATTTGGACACGTAAAGAAGTTAGAGTTACGTATTCTACACGCGACGATGCGTCCACGCGACGTGAATGAGCATCTGTGTGCGCGACCTGCTTCCTGCTTGACCCGCAGCAGTCTCTCCACCGACGGCGGAGGTAAAGCACGGAGTCCTCCCCGCGGGAGGAGACGGGAGTGTGAGCAAGCACCATGTCCGCCATCTTCCTGTCACATTACCATACGCTCTGCAGTAGGACTGCTAATTGCGTCTGTGTGTGACAGCCTCACCGCCAAGGTGGTGAGAACAAGACGGCTGGGAAGAGAGAGAGAGAGAGGGGGGGGGGGGGGTATTTAGACGTGAAAAATAAGATACTTTTGTTGTAATTCTTGCTCGAGAAGGCAAAAGGCGATATCTTTCGCCACATTTGCTTGTTTGATTTTTCACAATTTATGATGCTGCTAATTGGATGAAGAAACACGTATTGGCCCGAGGGAGGTCGCTACGTTATTAGCTTGTGTAATAGCTCAGACAAAGCTAATTGGAATTGAATTACACCTCTTAAAATTATACACCTCAACACTTCTGTCATGTGGTCTGAAATGGTCGATAACAAAGACAGCGCGTTAAAAGCCACGCCAACAATGAGGTTCGGACCGCCCAGCTCATTTGAATATACGGACACGTAAATGTCACACATAAATAAATGAAGAAATACGTGTGGACACATAAATAGAGATATAAATAAATGAAGAAATACAGAAATGTAGAAATACATTTCTGTGTTTATAACTTATATTCATTAATTTCTGTATTTATTTGTGTATTTATACATTTATTCTTGTATTTATTTATTTATACATTTATTTAAGCATGTATTTATATATTCCTGTATTTATTTATTTATACATTTATTTAAGCATTTATTTATTTATTCTTGTATTTATTCATGCATTTATTTATTTATTTATACTTAAGTCATTTTAAGTCCTTGAAATGATGTCCACTTCCTGTTTCCTAAATGGGCGTGGTCATGGCGTGGTTGCCGGTCCGCCACATCCCTCCATTTGTTTTGAAGTGTTTTGTGAATGGATACAAGAAGAGTGTATTTGTATTATATTTATCTTTAATTCAGCTACATTATGTTTTTACAAAACCATATTTAGCATTACAAAACATATTTAGTACAGTGTGTCAGTGTCCACATTTTAATGTTGATGAGACTAAATGAAGGTCTCAAACTAAGTTCATTTTTGTGTTCGAAAAATGTAAGTTCAGTGTCAAAATATTTGGAAGATATGAGGCTTGTGAAACAGATCCAATATTTACTGAAATAACTGAAGCCCACGTGACAGATACTCTTCCTTTCTGAACCGTCTCCGCTATCGGGAAGCAGGGCTGCCAGAGCCGTTAATTTTATTTATTCAGTGGTTGTGTTCTGCTATTTTTATGTATATCAGCTATTCTGGTGCACAGCCCAGTCAGTGGTCTATTGGAGTTTGAGCCTCCGGATGTGAGTCTGAAACAAGCTCAGACAGAGATGAAACGGATAAAAACTGAGCGAAGATGTGATATTCCTGTGGTTTCCTCGAGTTGCCCGGCTCTCCGGGGCTTCGCAGAGCGGTTTGAGCTGTGGGAGAGGAAGAGAGCAACAGGAAGTCACCTCTTGAGACCAGAACAGATTGAGAAAGATCGGAGACCTGGTCTCAAATCTCCCTCCATCACTCCTTTACCCTCTCATGAATGACTTCTCTCTTCATGCGCATGTGCCACTGTGATTTAAATTTCCAAGACTTCCAAGTGTCCACTTAGTGAGTCATATTGCTGAACGGTGTACAGCTGTAAAATATAAATAAATAAAAGATTGCCCCGATCTTCGCCTTCTTGCACCAGCTCCCAGGCCATTATCGAATAGAATTATGAATATTACTCGTACTTAAGTCCTGCTTGTTCTTGCACCTGCTTACATCAGAGCTCCAGTCAGCTGCACATTCCTTTAGATCTTCCATCCCAGCTCTTTCTTTGCACAGTCCCATCTCAAGAAGGCCGGGACGGGGCATCTTGTGTGCGGGAGGGTTTCAGTTTAATCTGTTAAAAAGGTTTTTGGTTTAGCTGTTTACCTCTGAATGTATGTTGTTTTCTTTTGTGTTCTCTGCATGTGCGTAACTGTGCACTAAACTGTCCAGACATCTCGTTGTAAACTTGGCTGAATCTAAAGTTAAAGTTTTATTTTAGTTAAAGGTTTTAATTGTAACAAACAATTAGATGACAGAATTTCACGTTTCTCAATTATATATAACCTAAAATGTCTAAAGAATGCCAACTGAATATGACACCAGTTTTTAATGCATGTTAAGAGAAGGTTTGAGCTGCAAATCACCAAACCTGGAATTATTAATCTTGATCCAAAGTTGTCTCAGTGTTGCTAGCGAACTTCTAATTTACTGTACATTACATAACATGTCATTTAGCTGACGCTTTTATCCAAAGCGACTTACAATCCTGTTACATTCATACACCGTAGACGCAGCTACGGGGAGCAATTCAGGGTTAAGTGTCTTGCTCAAGGACACATCGACTAGGGCGGGAACCTCCAACCATCTGATTGGAAGACGGACCTGCTACCCACTGACACACAGTCGCCCCATTGAAGGTTAAAGGTTACTGTCCACTTACAAAAAAGATCCCTCTTCATCAGTTGATGATTTCTGCTCTTGGTGTCTTTATCCTTCTCCAATAGTCCTCCCCATCTCATGCCTGTAACCTACTTTATTATGGTGCTATTGAAGGACATGGGTTCAGCGGGCTCCGTAACGTCCGTATTATCTGTCAACACAGTTTGCAAATGTACAGTACGCTAACAGACGAGAACACATGATATGATATGATATGATACCTTTATTCGTCCCACAGTGGGAAATTTCAAAAATCACAGCAGCGGTGCACATCAGAGCATTAATAAAAAAAATGTTAAAACACAAAACTAAATACTAAAAAACTAAATACTAATACTAAATATACAAGGGGAAAACAAAGTAAAGTGCTGAGTAAAGTGTTGAGTTTGCCAGGATCTCCAGCAATCTACTGCATGCTTTGAAGAAGCAGCAGGACGGAGACACTTTTTTCCAGAAAAAGATAACATATGGACATCAAAGCTCTGTCTTTAAACATGAGCGATAACTATTATAAGTATTCACGCTAACCGTTTCTTTTAGCACACATAACTCTGCATCTGCATCGTTATTGCCACTGGTTGCGAGTGTGTATGTGACGGCTGCGTGTTTTATCAATCACTACCATTTTTAATTGTTTAAACTTTCCAATGACGATTTTTAGGACATTGTGATATCTTTGAAGAATGTTACACATTCAAATGGGATTAATTTGCCATTATCCAAGCTCAGCTCATTCAACATTTACTACTTTGATTTGTCACTTCATCAAATTAATTGAATCCAGAAGGCCGTTCCACTGTGTCATGACTTAAATTCAGATGAAACTTTACCACTACAATAACTATTATTATGAAAATGTGTCAAATTTTGTCCAATAAGCAAGTACGTATCACTTATGCAGCAGTAACAATGTCAAAGGTCATTCACAAATGAGGAACAGCAGATGAGTTCATTTGACAAGCCTTTGACAGAAAGTGGAACGTTGTCCTCGGATGTTCGTTTGGCGACACATTCAAAATATTTTCACATGAAACCGCATCATAACTCGTCATGCATTTGTTTTTATTACAACTTTTGAATGAAATGGGATAAAGGTCAGCATGGCATCATAGAGAAGAATACACTGTATTTAAAGCCCCTGTTACAGCAAACATCCACCATTCTGAAGCCTCTTTGAGCAAAACCATTGACCTTTTGCCTCATTGCAACTCTCTTTCCAGGCTGAGGGGTCCTCCTTCCTGCAGATGGGAGCGTCACTAGAGCAGCAGATTATCAGCATGTTCAAGGTACAGAGAAGCATTTCACTGTGACAACAATCAAACCAAATTTAAAACTATACTTTTTGGAATTTAAATCTAGGTCGTAATACCAAATGGTTACATGGTGGAGTCTGACAGCTGGGACCTATCAGGCTGATGAACACAATGCAGGGACAACAACCAGCGGGGAATCCCCGATCTGGAGTTCTGACCTGATTTCCACAAACTAATACAATCTGTAGTTATGAAAGATTGTACACATAATTCTGATGAGATCACAGAGTTTAATGTCACAATGTTTTTGTGAGTCAACGGGATTATTTTAGTTCATAGAGCAGTTCAACAACTGAGAAAACATCCATTGTGAAGTTGACAGGTATATTTGTGATTAAATGTTTCTTTTTGTCAAATAAGGTTTTTCAAAATGTTCTATATATAAATATTTATATATATGTATATATATATATATACATATAAATAAATAAATATATTTATATATACATAACAAATATATATTATATATATAAATATATATATTTATACATATATATATATATATATATTGTTGTTCCACATCTTAATTTCTATCCCTGTTTCAGCTCATGGAGGAGTATGACTGGGGCGAGTTCGCAGTGATCACCAGCTTGCTGCCGGGCTACGACACCTTTGTGGATATAGTTGAGTCGTACACAGATACCTCCTATTTCCTATGGAAGCTACAGGATATCTTGACTCTGGAAATGTCTGTCGGGGTGAATGACGCGAGGACGAAGCGCATGCTGCAGCAGGTGAAAAAAGATTTAAAAAAGGCTACCGAGGCTACCCTTAAATACACCACTAAGTTTGTGTGTTATTCGAATTCTTATAGAGTTTTAAAGTAGCGCTTTACTAAATGGGGATGCACTATTAAAACACAAAAAGGGATTTTAATCATGCAACTTTTGCGGTGTGTAAATCCGTAGGCGTTGAACGAAAGCTTTACACATGTAGCGTCACTAGCTGTAGCACAGCTGCCACTATAACAGTTTGGGGATACCGAGAATGATTTATCAAACTGTCAATATCTTTGAAACGCACGTGAGACTTTTTTCATCCAGTGTCTGTTTACATGAATAAATGTGTTCCTGCAGTTTAAAATGTGTGGAAAATACCAGATTGACGTTATACTAACCAAATCACAAATTTAATCTGAAATTATTTTGGGAAATGTAATCTCAAATCTTCTAATTTTGAAACAACAAGGGTCAAATCAGACACGTGAAACATATTTAAATATTTAAATGCGTAATATGTTACCAAGCGCAACTCATGTCCACGTATGACCTCCACGCAATCTGTATCTTTTAACTGTGCGTATCTTTGTGATGCTTAAATCTCCACTTGGCAAAACCTTTATACTTTGAGGTGTGGGCAGAGGAACAGCCGGCGCTGCAGGCTCCTGATGACCTACAGCAGTGCTGCATGTTCAGGCTGTGCTTTCTCTTTTATTTCCTTGCTTCAGGTGGACTCTCAGGTGCTGATGGCGTACTGCTCCTACGAGGAGGCGCAGTACCTGTTTCGACAGGGAGCCGAGGTGGGCCTGCTGGGGCCGGGCTACATCTGGATGCTCACCAGTCAGGCCGTCGGCAACCCCGACAGCCCTCCACCTGTCAGCTTCCCCATCGGTGTTATTGGTGTGATTACGGACCAGTGGAGTAAGAGCTTGCGGCAGAGAGTGAGGGAGGGCGTCGCCATCGTAGCTAAAGGCGCCGAGAGCTTCAAGAATCAGTACGGGTTCATTCCCGAGGGACATGGGGACTGCAACAAGCTGGCTCAACACTCAGACAACAATACTCTGTTCAGGTGAGTCACACTTGTGTCAGTAATCACACATTGAACTCGAAAGGTATACTCGGTATGCAGATCTCCGCCCCTACTGCTGTGTTGTGTGATTGGATGAATACAAGCTGACGCCCCGCGGAGACACTGATGGGCCGTACTTTGTAAAAAACAACTCAAAAACAACTGGCAACGTATGCGAGCAATCGGCTCAAAGTCGTCAAACGATGCACAAAACCTCTCCAAAACCAAATTAAACTCACCAAGCTGTCTAGTTGTTCTATTCGCCAAACACCAAGTGTCATCCCCCGACTGTGGGCCAGAGCAGCGGCCCCCTATTGGCCGGTTAAGAGCGGTGAATGAGGAGTAAGCAGACTGCTCCGCATTATAAAACAGGCATTAAAAAGATGTGTTTTGAAATGAATGTCTGTTGATTTGTTATTTATTTATTTATTTTGTACTTTTCACATTAATGCCTTTTACCTTTCTTTCGTTATTTTACTTTGTACTCCATGCTTATCATTTGGTGGTATGTAGTTTGATTGTTTGGTCCTTTCCTCCCTCCTCATTGGGTCCGACTCTTGGAGGGTATAAACATGTGGGAGGGGATGGGTGGGAATCTTTGGCGGGTGTTCATGTGGATATGGATGGATTTGGATGTGTGCTGATTTTATTTTGTTGTAGATATATATATATATTTTTTCTCGATGTCAAGGAATAATCTGTTTGTGGAAAATGCAAAATAAAAAGTTATAAAAAAGAAAAAAAAGATGCGTTTTGAGAAAACGTCAATCGCCGCAGCCACGGGGGGTCCTCGAGCATTAAACTGTAAACTCCGCAAAAATATGATGCAGGTTGCTGCAGCAGGAAGCAGGATTTAGGGGTGGCATGAGCCACATCCCCATTAGAGTGCTCATTGCGATGCATGAACAGAAGAGCACAACTTTTCAGGTACACGGCATGAAGTTGAAGGATGTGTCTTTTTTCTTCTTCTTCTTCTTCACGTGTTATGAAATGCAAATTGACCTGGATTCATTATTCATCGCGCCAGTTTGTCAAGGATGTAAACCTTAACAGACCGCGAAATCACTCAGTGGGAACACTGCCTGTCTGGTCCCCTAATGAGCCACTTCCAGTCTCCCTCGGTGCGTGAAGCCCCGCGGGGGAGCTTTAGGTTCAATTAGGAGGTGATCATTGTGTGTGTTTATCTGTGTGAATCATATGCAGACTTGCGAGGTATGTGGAATCGCCGTCGTTGATTGCTACGCTACGGACTCCTGAGTCTAGTTCCTGTCTCTGTGGGTTGCAGGCACATGTTGAATGTGACGTGGGAAAGGAGAGATCTGTCCTTCAATAACCGAGGCTTCCTCTCCAACCCTTCCATGGTCATCGTCGCTCTGGACCGAGACCGACTCTGGGACAAGGTACCGGAAACTGGTTCACACTAACACGCCGGCAGAGGAACAATAAGATGCTGGTCCTGTTGCGTTTAGAGGGAGATGCATGATGGACTCAGGCTTCAGGGCTTATGGGGAACTGGCTCAGGAGAATCCTCAGGAGTGACCGTCAGCACCTGTTGGCCGCGTCATGTCTGGTTCTGATCTCTATTGTTATCCGTTTGTGTTCTTCCCGTATCTATGAAGGCCAAATATTGATGAGAAGATGTCATATTGACCTCCTGGGAAAAACACTGACCTCCATATTGGTGACCTCTTTCAACCGTTCCCGGATTACTTATTACCGTAAACATTTGATGAAGTTCTGGATTTTTTCCAAGATCACAAAGCAGGTTTATAGACATGAAGAGTAATGATATAATCTTAAAGAGTATGTGACACTGAACCAAAGCACACATGTGTGTCATATGTACTGATGATGACTGAGGAGGAGATTCATGGCAATCAGGCGTTAAGGGTTTTGAAGTCTCTCCTTTGGTTACAGGCGACCCCCGACCCGAGGTTTACCTTCAAAACATGTCTGGCCCTCTGATTGGTCAACGCTATTCAGCATGCTCGACATCTGGAGTCTCTGCTTTGCACTGCGAGCCTCTCGGGTTGCATCTTTGAACCGTTCACACGTGGAGCTCCAGCACCGAGTTGCAAGTGCACACGGCATCTGGCTGGATGCAGCAAGAGTACGCCTGTCGGGGTCGAGATCTCACCATGTATTTTACAAAAAGCAGATTAGAAATCAATTGATCTCTCAATAACTCGAAGATCACCAATAAATTATATTTGAAGGTTGAAGTGTTGGCGGAAATTCAAATCAATGTTTTGCGTCTGTGTGTTTCCTGTTGAAGCCATTTCCTTCTCTTACTCCTGATTCATTGTCACACACACACACACACACACACTTTTCAATGCTGGAGGGTATATCGAAAAAGTGCGACTAAACAGAGACCTGAACGTAATCTCGCAGCTACAGTTGAACTCATTTATTTCTGGCCTGGAAAGACCAACCTACTTTATCAATGTCACCTCCTGGCTGCTGTGTATGTATGTGTGTGTGTGTGTGTATGAACATAGACATGTAATTGTGCTGAAGTGGAGGTTTTGGTTTGTGTGTGTGTGTGGATCTCACCGCTCGTGGAGCCAACACTTCACCCATTCATCACGTCCTCGTGTGCAGGTGAAGCTGCAGCTGTGTTGTTCAAACACCGTCTTTAAAAACAAACGTCTAAAATCGGTGAATCCTCTTCTTCACATCTCCCCCGTATACGCATTCTTCCACTCCTCTTCGCGTGGTGCGACAGGTTTTAGTGAACTTGCTATGTTCAAGAGTTTAACTCAGCGTTGTTGCTCGGCTGTTTGTGGCTCCTCGGTGACATGTGGGCGGGAGAGACTCACATCGCTGTGGGCCCCTCTTCTACCGATGTGTCTCTCTTCTAGTTTCTCTCACCTTTACTCTTCCACTTGTTGAATTAGCACAGTGAATAAAAAGATATAAAGATGTAAAGGTTTGTTTTGAGACATTTTTCCTGTTTAAATGTGAGAGTCCAGGGAACATGGGAGTGTGGATAGTGTTTGAGTATAGAACAAATTAAATGTACATGAAGGGTGTGAAGACGTGGAGATATTAAGCCAGGGCCACTTCCTGTGTGAGCAGCAGGGTGCGGCGAGGAACCTCTTGCTATTCATGTTGGCGCCTGTGTTAACAGATTAGAGAAAACACGCTTCACAGCCAAAATAGACAAGAAAGACCTTCTGACATTAACATGCAACATCAATACAGTTTGTCTATATGTGTAAAACACGCCGCAGACGTGAAACAAGCTATTTATTCATTTCTTAACTCAAGGCTTTCTTTCTGAAATAGTTTCAGGACAATTGGTAAATGCAGACGACCTGCTTTTAATACTGGATTATTGTTATTTATGAATGGGCACACGCGCTTCTTGACCATTTTCTCAATTCAAAATATATTACATTTATAATGAAATTAAACCTTCTGGCCGTGATGAAAGGCAAACTTCATGGCGAAAGATAGGCGGGCAGCACAGACAACATGGCTGAGGAGATCAGAGCGAGATACCATCCACAATTGGAGATGTATCCCTTTTCAACAAATCACTTCATATTCAGCGCAACAATACAAATGGCTTTTTCTGTGTTTTTGCTGCGATGTCGTCTGAAGTGTTTTTCAGCTTGCAGACTGACTCTGCTGTTCTGACTTAAGTGGAGAGCTCATTCTGTCACAGAGAAGAGCGTTCGGTAATGACTCCCCTGCAGCGCCCCGGAGGCCAGAGACAGAGTTTCTAACCGGATGCGAGCAGCCACGGGAAACGAGAGAGGACCGGAGGGTCATTCTGGATGAGCTGCACAGGTCTGACGAGAAGAAAAGAGCCTCGTCACACTCTGGATTTCTCCAATTGTTAATTAGGAGCCAGTCCCCGCTCTCTGCACAGCAGGAGATCTGAATAACCCTCCAATGAACTCAAAATAATTCATCTTCAATTAATTGGGGGAAAGGGACTAAGTAACAAAGAACGAGGGATTGATATCCTCGTTCTCACACACACACAACGGGTAACACACTTTCACAAAACGCCATGGATTCATCCTCCTCAATAAAGTCAATGTCTGTTATTTTAGTGCCTGATATCTTGACGATACTCTTTCCTGAGCCTCCAACACAGATTTCTTTTCTCCTTCACATTCGCTATCTGAGTGGTTCACACTTTTCGGCTACGTTCAGACTGCAGGCCAAAGTGACCCGAATCCAACTATTTTGAGCAAATGTGACTCATCTTTTCTTTTCTTTTTTCATAAGAGAGAGAGGGAATTAGTCACGTTGAATCTGAGCTTTTCAGATCCGATTTGGGCCTTTTTCATTGGACCAGATACATAAAGAGTAAAAAAGTAAATGTCTTTGATTTTTAACATCCAGAGCCCCACAGTGTGCTTTTACCCAATATGGAATAATCAATAACAGCTTTGGCACCTCCCCAACAGAGTGAGAATGACAGAGCTTCTGCTTCAGATCCTCCATGACGGGACGAGACTTCCCATTCAAGACAGATTGAAACGACTTCACAACTGGCTTCTCAGCATTTCTGTCATTCACAGATGGTGCAGAGAAACAAATCACCGTCTTGCACATCCCACTGTACCTTCACACACAGTTGTGATTCATCCATGTATGACGAAGGAGGAACGTTAGTCTGAGCGTATGAAAAAACGGTTTGATTAAAGCTGAGAAGGAGTTTCACAGGCAGTAAGTCAGCGCTGGCGGAGCTGAGCACAGCTCATTAGGTGGAGCTGATATGACAAACAGTCCTGAGAGGGTTTCACTGAGTTTAGTGCCGACACCGACGGGATTATTCATCGTGCAAAGTGACATCGTACAGCTTCCCGGTACAAAGTTGCTCCTTCTGATATTGAAAAACACAATTTACTGCTGATTTGTGACCACGTTTAATATTTTATGTTTCCTTTATTAAAGGAGCAACGGTTCGCTCAAGCCGTGGGTGGAGTTATTCAGAAGGGGGCAGGTTTGGGAGGGGGGGATATGCTAATGAGCAACATGTGACATGGTAAGGGGAGCCACATTTGATTGGCTTGTTGAACTTCAATGTTTTCTGATCTGGGCAGACCACCAAAACGGGGTATGTCGGCACTCTAGAAACCCAAATGTGTATTTATTTATAGATTCCAAAAGTTCTACAAAAGCCAATATTTTAAACAAACAAAGACATAAAAACACGGATAATAAATGGCACAAATTGCTTGAACAGATCCTATTTATGAACAGTGACACAGATTGAAAGCTACACATTCTGGGATGTATTATTAATGTCATGCAGTCAGTTTTCTCTTTGTTTTATAGTCTGGCTTTGTGTCTTCATAATGTCTGACTCAAACACTCTCCTCATTCATGCATTAATGAACTCTACTCCTCTTTCATCTTTAAATCCTCTTCCTCAAGGTCAGCACATGCAAATTTCCTTTTTTTTTAAAATAGTGAAATCGCAAATAATTCATCATGTGAAGCTCGAAGCCGAGATCCAAACACGGTGACGCTCACGCTTCGGTCTCTGGCTTTCCCCCCTCAGGTCGGTACGTACGCTCGAGGGATCCTCCAGGTTCGCTACCCAGTCTGGCCTCGCTACGGCAGCTTCCTGGAGCAAGTGTCCGATGACCGCCACCTGACCGTGGCCACGCTGGAGGAGCATCCCTTCGTCATGGTGGAGCACGTGGACCCGGGCACCGGCACGTGTGTCCGCAACACGGTGCCCTGCCGGCGCCAGTCCAATCGCACAGAGAGGTGCACGCAACCACACACACACAGCTGCTTACATCGGCACAATGCGTGAGACACGTAAAACACACACACCGTGGGGCTGTCAAGCACACAAATATGGCGTTGAATGTTGGTCAAGTTCATCATTCTGGTTACTTATTGGCAGATTTCAACTCCAGGTCCATACTTGAGCCTTGGTTGCAATCTATACAATCATACAGTATGTTGGCTTCCTGACTTCACATAACACACTTTATTACATATCTCAAGGTGAAGTTTACCTTTGAGTTGAGAGCATTCAAACATTTCAAACTAGAACGGGCACTCGGTAGAGCGCATACCTTCGCATATCACAAGATTGGGCATTGCATTATGAACATTTTGGCATTAGTTGCATGCCAATTGGATACAAATTGACCGTGCTATGGTAAAAAGAAGATTTTGACCTTTCCATGACCTTTGACCCGATTGATCCCAAAATCTAATCAAATGGTCCCCGGATAATAACCAAACATCCCACCAAATTTCATGCGATTCAAGAAGATTTTGACCTTTTCATGACCTTGACCTTGACCTTTGACCCGATCGATCCCAAAATCTAATCAAATGGTCCCCGGATAATAACCAATCATCCCACCAAATTTCCTGCGATTCGGTTTAATACTTTTTGAGTTAGGCGAATAACACGCATACAAATAAATACGCGGCGATCAAAACACAACCTTCCGCATTTTCAATGCGAAGGCAATGAAACCCCATCCTACACGCAGACATCTGCCCCCTCCCGCTCTGATCCTCTGCCCCAGTTTTATTGTGACACTGCAAACCTCCACACTTCATTAAACGCAGAGTAATTGTGTGCGCTGAGTGTCTACGCACTTTAAAAACACACCTCCGGTGTCAAACACTGAGCGCAGCGTGGCAGAAAACAGCCATTTACCAGCTATTACCTGCGACTACCTCGCCGCTGCTTATCAGGAATGCGTAATGTCTTCATTATGTTCAAACGCACATAATAGAAGCACAAGTCTGGCATGAATGTAATTGCACTCTGTCAAACAAACACTTTGGCTTCATTGTTTCCGCTGGAGCGCAGGAACAAAACATATGATACAAATACAACCGAACGGGGAACGTGATCCTCATTTCAAATCTGTGACGGCCTTTCTGGAATCACGCCGAAATGAGGAGCGTCTGTCTTTTGAGACGATAAATGTGAGCTCATTGCTCTAATTCAAGGTTGGATTGCGCCTTCGTGCGCTGGAGGCAATCTGTTTCGGATTTCACAATTTGGGATTTGTGCCTGAGATCTCTGGTTGTTGGCGTCGGATGTGAATCGTCTCCGAGTTTCGGATTGACGGTTGTTTTTAAGTGCACTTATTTATCCAGGAGGCTTTCTTTACTTTCTTTTTGTGAATATTATCACTGATTATTTTCCATCAATAATTTGTACCTGGACTTATGGGAAGTAAACGCAGAGTAACCCCCCAAAGATCTTCATGTTTACAGCTCTTTTGCATTTGAAATTCGGTTCTATGCAAATTCCGTTTGAGACAAAGTGTGATGCATAAACCCTGAGGTGGCCAACGTGTTTCTGATTATCGACATATTATTGTTGATCTGCGAAGATATATTCATTGATAATTTACAACAATAATGATTTGGGATGTATCTATTGAGAACAAATCACGGTTTATTCCCAATTGTTTCCCTTGACGGCAGCTCACGGTGACAAAGGAAAGGATTCCCAGACACAACAGTCTGAATTATGACCAGAAGAGTCGTGCTCTCATTCATGCATGATAAATAGATCCTTGGAAGGAGCAGAGGACGCACACATTGTTCTGCATACCAAAAGATCACAAGAACAGACACAACTTGTGCTGCAACTTTAATACAGCACAGCACACCTCACTGCACTGATTTAGTCATTTATTTAAGGGTTCACCTCAACCTTTACGGCTGCTCTCTGCGCTCTGGAGTTTTTCTTTTTCTAACGTAGTCCTCGCTGAAGGAGCGAGTGTCCATTCTGCTTTGTTGTTCTCCTGCACACGGATCACCCGAGAGTAGAACCCTGCCAAAGCTACCGCCGGCTCACTTTGCCACTTCATGATCATGTTGAACAATCTAATATTTAGAAGAACGTTTGGTCGCTGCCTCAAATGTTCAAACTAAATTAATTAAATCAAAATGATTTCAGCGGCACATGCTAAATGTATCCATGCTCCTTAAGTTCCTTTAATTATGACTTTTTAATTTTTTTTAATTGAATTCTCTTGACTTTCGGGGGTTTTGCTTCCTCACCTCCGTTTATCCATCTCCAACTATCAGAGTTACTTACTTCTCCGCAACAAATTCAACAGCCCAAAACCCTAATAAGAAGAAGACGGGCAGACGATGCGGGTCACGCAAAAAAAAACTCGGGCGACAGACGGTCGGCCTGGTGTGTGTGCCTTTACCCAGCAAGCCTCACATGTTGCCTCCCCCATCACCAGCGTTGAATCATTTGAGATGTAATGTCTTACATGCACGGATTGATCACCTTTTAATCACCCAAACAACGGAAAACAAACAATTCCTCCAGTAAATGTCATGTTCGCCTCAGGGATTCCACATGTAACTGTGTGTGTGTGTGTGTGTGTCAGTATGCGTTATGAGTTGGCCAATGCTGGCGCGTTAATTATAGCGAGAGATATGTAGCGGCTGCTGTTGGGTGCAGTGGCACATTGATTGCCAGTAAAGAAGATTAATCTGTCCAACATGGGTCATCTGTCATATCATGGGACAATGTTATCCCACCCGACCGTCTTTCTGTTTCTCTTTCACCCGTTCTCTCAGGCTGGCATGTCCCATTTGGACAATAACCAACAAACAAAGGGAAGAGAGAGGGATAGAGGGAGAGAGGGCTGTGCTACATAAATCAGTTAATCTTGCTGTGTGGTCTGAGCAGCTTCCCCGCTGAGCAGATGTTTAGCGTGATTAGGACTTTTTTGTCTTGCTCATTAAAAAAATCCTTTCTTTGGACAGATGATGGCCTCCTTAGCCAGAACGCTGAGCCTACCTCTCTGTGCCGATTAAGAGCAGAAGTCTTACTTTAAAGAGCCTCAGTTAATAGTCTAGTATGTTGTATAGTAGCACACTGTTCAGTGGCCAGATGCTGAAGTCGTTAATTAGACAACTAGTTGTTGATTTTTACAGAAAATGTGCTATTTCAACTCCTATTAGAAAATAAATAAACTTTCTTGATTATTAAATTTTTCTTCAATTGAATTTGTCCTGCTCTGTTATTTTATTGTATATATATTGTGTATATTTTCATTGTCATCCTAAATATTAATATGTGATGTCATGAATAGGATACATCTGGTTCAACATATTTAGGGTACGGGTACTAAAAGAATTCAATTGTGAGGGTGGATTTTGGAAGGTGAAGCCACAGTTCTCCACGTTGACCTCCAGTGTAACTTCCTGTCTTTGACATCCCTCAGGTCTCATTACTGTAAATCATCATGGAATTCGGCGGGACGGCGTTCCCGTTCACGTCGCCTGTTTCCTTCATCAATCTTACATGATCAGTGGCGGTTATTTCAATTTCCTCCTCCTCCTCCTCCTCCTCCTCCTCCATCTGTCCTCTTTTGCTCTTGCCCTCCTTTCTCTGCAAACTGAAGCCGCCGCCCTGTCGGGCCTCGTCTGGTTGTTTCCTGTCTGCCGTTCACCGGAGGATCCCTCCTCTCTCCGGTTTAACTCCCTCGTGGGGCTTCGCTCGACGCTGCGCTAGTTTCGGGGAATTTTATGAAGTAGACGCGACACAACACAACTGCTGCTAATCCTCCAAGGACACTGAGCTACACGCATGCTTTTACTTGCATGTGTGTGTGTGACGGAGTAAAACGGACCAATTTAAGCTTGTGTGTGTGTGTATTGTTAGTTGAGTCTGTATCATGACAACAGGTGGCCAGCTCAAGCTGCATTTAATTAACGCAGCGTTTATCAGAGCTATTGACTCCTGTGAAAGAAGCCCGCCTTTCGAAAACACTTTAAATGCGTCTGAAATTAACTCTTACTCTGTTGAAAATATTCAGCCGGAATGTTAATTCCTCGCTTGACTCAATTTCACTCAATGTCTCCATCATGTATTCACTCACATGCTCCTATGCCAACTCATTGGCATGCTGAGGTTATCTCAATTACACACACACACACACACACACACACACACACACACACACACACACACACACACACACACACACACACACACACACACACACACTGTAAGTCTCCACACTGGCAGCTCTTTTTTTAAGTTTAAGTTTATCCTTTTCAATCCGTCTGCTTTTAACTTGATCCACTGTTGCTCTCACTGTGTCTTTAATAATGTTTATGATGTTACTTTGTTCACCTTCTCCTGTACTTCTGTATCTTTTCTTCTCCACCCCATTAAGCAGCGAGGCCACAGAGTGGAAGTGAGTATCTCTCACACACTACACACCTTAATGACCTTTGATTAGAGGCCATCGCAGTCCCTTAAGCATCCACTGTGGGCTCTGTCCCCCTGTGTGTGTGTGTGTGTGTGTGTGTGTGTGTGTGTGTGTGTGTGTGTGTGTTTTGGCGTCTCCTCCATCTCCATCGACAACTTGTTAAAAGTCATTGATTTTAGCTAATGAACCAGCCATCTCCTGCCCTTCACATCACGGCTGGAGACAATGGTCGCTGTCAGAATGAGAGGCAGTGACTATTTAGCAGCCGCTCTCTGAAACGAAGCAGAACAACAGCTTTAGTCTGAGAAGCTAAAGATGGTCCCGGCTGCCTGAGAGAGGTTTTTGATCACAAGACGGTAAAAAAACTGTTTGCGTGACTTTTTCTCCCCCCGTGACAGTACGATGGGCCACCCGGACTCCTACACCAAGCTGTGCTGCAAGGGCTTCTGCATAGACATCCTGAAGAAACTGTCCCGCACCATCAAGTTCTCCTATGACCTCTACCTCGTCACCAACGGAAAACACGGCAAGCTGGTCCGCGGGACTTGGAACGGCATGATTGGGGAGGTGAGACTGAGGGCTGAGTTATTTAAAGGAGGATAAGTCCCTGAAAGCAGCAGCTGGTGCAGCTGGATCGGTTGCCCAGTGGCCATCGACAGACAATTATTAGAGCAAAGTGTTTAAAAATGTTCATCAACAGGCCTGCGTAGCTTTGGGCTACGATGCGCCCTAATTACACTCAAGAGAAACATCGGGACATGCTGACACATAGTTTAAAGAACACTGGTGGTAAATACTTTTTATTCAATTCAATTCAGTTTATTTGTATAGCCCAATTTCACAAATTACAAATTTGTCTCGGAGTGCTTTACAATCTGTACACATAGACATCCCTGCCCCAAAACCTCACATCGGACCAGGAAAAACTCCCAAATAACCCTTCAGGGGAAGAAAAAGGGAAGAAACCTGGAGGAGAGCAACAGAGGAGGATCCCTCTCCTAGGATGGACAGATGCAATAGATGTAATGTGTACAGAAGGACAGATTTAGAGTTAAAATACATTCAATGAATATGACAGAGTGTATGAATAGTTCATAGTAGGCATATTCCACGATGGAGACCTCCACGATCCATCAGGCAGATGGCGGTGGGGAGGAGGGAGGGAGTCTCAACAGGACAGTGGCGTAAATCATGAGCAGGAATTCCGACCACCCAGATCCATCAGGCAGATAGGATCTATGCCGTCTCCATAGGGTCCGATGACCCATGAGCGTAAAAGTCAAAAGGACTTCGGGAGAAAGCAGAGTTAGTAACGTGTGATTGAGAGATGAAAATTCATCCTTAAGGAGAGAAAAAGAGGAGATAGGTACTCAGTGCATCCTAAAACGTCCCCGGCAGCTATAAGCCTAGCAGCATATCAAGGGCTGGACCAGGGCAAACCTGATTCAGCCCTAACTATAAGCTCTGTCAAGAGGAAGGTCTTAAGTCTACTCTTAAACGAGGTGACTGTGTCTGCCTCCCGGACTGAAATTGGAAGCTGGTTCCATAAAGAGGAGCTTGATAACTAAAGGCTCTGGCTCCCATTCTACTTTTAAGACTCTAGGAACTACAAGTAGTCCGCATTTAGTGAGCGTAGCTCTCTAGTGAGCAAATATGGCGACAAGCTCCTTAAGATATGATGGAGCATCACCAATCAAGGCTTTGTAGGTTAAGAGAAGAATTTTAAAAGTGATTCTTGATTTTACTGGGAGCCAGTGCAGAGCAGCTAGTGCAGGAGTGATGTGATCTCTTTTCTTAGTTTTAGTGAGAACACGAGCTGCAGCATTCTGGATCAACTGGAGGGACCTAAGAGATTTATTAGAGCAGCCTGCTAATAAGGAGTTGCAGTAATCCAGTCTCGAAGTAGCGAGCAGCGAGAACCATTTTCTGCATCTTTTGAGACAAGATGTGCCTGATTTTTGAAATATTACGTAGATGAAAGAATGCAGTCCTTGAGATTTGCTTTACGTGGAGTTAAAGGACAAGTCGATCAAAGATAACGGCAAGATTCTTTACAGTGGTGTTGGATGCCAGGGCAATGCCGTCTAGAATCCACATCACCAGATAATTGATCTCTGAGGTGCTCAGGGCGATTTAAATTACTTCGTTTGTCTGAGTTTAACATCAAGAAGTTGCAGGTCATCCATGTTTTATGTCTTTAAGACATGCTTGAATTTTACAGAGTTGGTTGCTCTCCTCTGGTTTTATCGATAAATATAGTTGAGTGTCATCTGCATAACAATGAAAGTTTATGGAGTGTTTCCTGATAATATTGCCCAAAGGAAGCATGTATAAGGTAAATAAAATTGGTCCAAGCACAGAACCTTGTGGAACTCCGTGATTAACGTTGGTGGTTACTAATCGAGGCGTCATCGTTTACTAATACAAACTGAGATCGATCTGATAAATAGGATTTAAACCAAATTAGTGCCGTGCCTGAAATGCCAATCGACTGCTCCAATCTCTGTAACAGGATGTCATGGTCAATGGTGTCGAATGCAGCACTAAGGTCTAACAAGACCAGGACAGAGAGGAGTCCTTTATCTGCTGCCATTAAGAGGTCATTTGTAATTTTCACCAGTGCCGCTCTGTGCTGTGGTGTTTTCTAAATCCTGATTGAAATTTCTCAAATAAACTATTATGATGTAGAAAGTCGACAACTGATTTTGCGACCACTTTCTCAAGGATCTTGGAGAGGAAGGGAGGGTTAGATCGGTCTGTAGTTAGCCAATACTCTGGATCCAGAGGGGCTTCTTCAGGAGAGGTTTAATAACAGCCACCTTGAAGGAGTGTGGTATGTGGCCTGTTAGCAGAGACACATTGATAATATCTAATAGAGAGCCGCCAATTAAAGGCAAACGCCTTAAGCAGCCTCGTCGGGGGGGGGGGGGAAGAGAGAGGTGTGTGTGTTAAAAGAAACTGCTGAAAATAATTGGTCACGGTTGATAGGAGAAAATCCTCAAATATACACCAGGGCATACAGCGGTTTCCAAGGCCATTCCTTTGAAAACAATTGGCACTGGTTATGGGCAAGAGATTATTAATCTTGTCCTAATAGTTAAAATCTTTTCATTAAAGAAGTTCATAAAGTCATTACCACTAAGGTTTATAGGAATGCTCGGCTCCACAGAGCTGTGACTCTGTCAGCCTGGCTACAGTGCTGAAGAGAAACCTGGGGTTGTTTTTATTTTCTATTATTGATGAGTAATAGGCTGCTCTGGCATTACGGAGGGCCTTCTTATATGTTTTAAGACTATCTAGATTAGTTGAACGCCATATGCGTTCAAGCTTTCGCTGACTTTGCTTCAGTTTTGGGTCTGAGGGTTATACCAGGAGCAAACCTCCTCTTCCTCACTGTCTTCTTCTTCAGAGGGCTATCGGGTCAGTGTCATTCTCAGAGAGCCTATGGCACTGTCAACAAGATGATCAATCTGGGACGGACTAAAGTTAGACCAGGAGTCCTCTGTTATATTGAGACGTGGTATCAATCAAATACAGAAGGAATCGCTTTTTAAATTTAGCTACAGCACTATCAGTTAGACATCTAGTGTAGAAACTTTTGACTAACGGAGTACACCGGTAGTATAAATTCAAAAGTTATGAGGTTGTGGTCTGACAGAAGAGGATTCTGTGGGAAGGCGTTCAAATGCTCAATGTCAGCGCCATAAAAGGAAAGAGATCAAGCGTGTGGCCAAAGCTGTGAGTGGGTTTCTGTACTCTCTCTGAGTGGGAAGGCGTTCAAATGCTCAATGTCAACGCCATAAGTAGAAACAAAGATCAGTGTGGAAAAAGCTGTGAGTGAGTTTCTTTCTCTCTCTCTGAAAGCCAATCCCAACAAGGAGATGAATGCAGCACTAAGGCAATCATTATCAACATCCACATGGATATTAAAATCTCCAACAATAATAACTTTATCGGTTTTAAGAACCAAACTTGATATAAATTCTGAGAATTCAGATATAAACTCTGAATATGGACCTGGTGTTTTCCAGGTTGGATGTGAAAGACTAAGAACAAGGCTTTCAAATGAGGTGTAGTGTAATTTTGGTTGAGGATTACCGTTCAGGTATTTAACCCTCCGGTTACCTTAGGGTCAATTTGATCCCATTCAATGTTTAACCCTCCTGTTACCTTAGGGTCAATTTGACCCCATTCAATGTTTAACCCTCCTGTTACCTTTATATTTACTGACATATTTTACCCTCGGGGTCAATTTGACCCCAGCAATTAAAACCTCCAGAAAATTATTAGAATTAATATTGTTTTCCAAGTTTAAGTGTGAGGTACTTTATGTTTGTTTGTTGACTACCTAAATAGCCCTTTAAATATATAAAAAAGTTGATATTTCTTATATGTTTGACACAGTGAAAAACAGCCTGGGGTCAAATTGACCCGAAAGAACACCGACATTAAACATTGAATGGGGTCAAATTGACCCTAAAGGTAACAGGAGGGTAAAGTAAAATAATCCTGTTGAGGTCAATAAAAACTTTAAATAAATATATATCATTAAAGATGACCGTTTTAAAAGATACCTGATGTAGCCATGGATGTAGCATTAATGTAGTAAAAATCACTCGACAAAGTAAGTAAGACATAACTTAATTTTTTTTATTAGTTGGTCATAAAACTGTAAAGACATCACTGACATATTATCACATACTATGACATAAAACAATGTATTTCTTCATTTGTAATGCACTGTGTTATGAAGATTTAAGAAGACGGTTTTTCTACTTGGGTTCCTGAAGAGTCAACGTTGTTATGATACCAGGTTTCCAGTAACAGTCATATTTCCTCAGCCTGTCTCACGTTTTAATTGGAAAACATGAAGTCGTTGGTACCGCTGTGGTCGTCGTCCGCATTGTGGTTCAGTTTTGAGGATGGCAGTAATGAAGCACAGTGACACTAGCCTTGCATGGCCGAGAGATTTTCTTTGATGGGTTTTTATTTAGGTCAATGGCGTGAAGCCATGGACACACACACACACATGGAGCGATCACGTACTTTTCTCCCTCACACCAACCACATCAAACACGGCCGAATCTGAAGTGAAACGCCCCGAACAGGTGTTCCTCAGGAGAGCCTTTATGCTTGTGTTTCTGTGCCTGCAGGCGCTTGGCTGTGTGTGAATATGTGTGTGTGTGTGTATATGTGTGTGGGTGCTATATTTACAAAAACCCATTTCACTCTGCAAGCTTGGGAGTGAGCACTCCCGAGATCGCCATGTTCTCACTCTCTGGTTGCTCGGATGTGACGACAAATATGTTTCACATCTCTGCAGCGGCCGTCGTTCGGGCCGTGTCCTAGATGCCATGTTGTGTGTGTTCGGATTGCTCTTGAAATTCAGAATTTGGCGGCATGTCGTTTGGGACACTGTGAAATTGTGATAAAATATACTCAATTGGTCCTTTTTTTCAGTAATACAGTCACAAAATAATGAATAAATCCAGTAAAGCGTGTTTCCACGCCGCTGACCGCAGTGTCGAGGGTTCTCTCCAGTACTTCATTATGCGCGCCTGTCTTTTCTCTCTCAGGTCGTGTACAGACGAGCCGACATGGCCATCGGCTCGCTCACCATCAACGAGGAGCGTTCGGAAATCATCGACTTCTCCGTGCCGTTCGTCGAGACGGGCATCAGCGTCATGGTTGCCCGTAGCAACGGGACCGTTTCCCCATCGGCCTTTCTTGGTGAGAAGAAAGCAGAATCCTGCTGGATCCATTTGTCAGTTCAAACCGGTCACAACATTCATTATTCTGGAGTTTGATGTACAATACGTTTCAGCCATCTTCTTCGCAGCTTTCTCCCAGGACGGCCTACTTTCACGAGTTCTGTCTCTGCGGACGCTCCACGAAACTTCCCATTAGGCTTTTATCCTGCTGATAACTGAAGCATAACAACTAAATCGCCTTATGTACCGCACACACTCACCTAAATCCCTTTTTACAAACCCTAAACAAGAAGATTCTGCACAAAATCCTTGACAGTGTATTTCTGTTTTCTCATTTTCTCATCTTGCTATCCCCCTGCCACATGTGGTGACCCCATCACAGGCTGAGGTTTAGAAGGAGGAAGTACAAAAGAGACTTACTTTAATCCTTCATGTTGGTTCCTTCACTTCTCCTCCTCCTCTAGAGCCCTACAGCCCAGCAGTTTGGGTGATGATGTTTGTGATGTGCCTGACCGTGGTGGCCATTACAGTCTTTGTGTTTGAATTCCTCAGTCCAGTCGGCTACAACCGCAGCCTGGTCAGCGCCAAGAGTAAGTCTTTTTTATTTTTATGCTTGATATTTTATGTAGGTATTTTTTACAGAAATACAACCTTCAAAAGAAAGAATGCATAATAATAAAACCTAAAAATAAATAAGAATAAAGTAAAAATGAACCATGAAGCAAAAGTAAGTTTTAAACCTCTTTGTTTCACTTATATTGTTAGAATGTATTTCTCCTATGAGTACAGTCGGTGATTAGAGGAGTGAACAATTACTACAGAGGTTAACAAACAAAGTAAAGTCCATATTGATCCCACAGTTTCCCCAAGTATATCATATATTTTTTTAATTAGCATTTTACAAAGCCTGCACGCTGCACCGGTAAGAGTTCCTGAACGGGATTTCCCGGTGAGAGGGCTCATCAATCCCACGATGCAGCGCTGACAGGGCGCGCCTCGTCCCAGGGTCCGAAAGGTCATTTTACCGTTTGAATTAGCATTCGCCGTCGCGCTAATCGAAGTGTGATTGATGAAGACGCCGCCCATGACCAACGGCGGCACAGAACAACGGGGACGCGGCTAAAGGCTGGAAGCGAGCAGAAAGGCTCGAGAGGGCTCATAATGAACTGTTGACATGTTTTTTACATGGTGAAACAAATATGACTTAAAGTAAAAAATCAACAGATTGTCAACACATCAATGGCAAAAGTTGTAGATTTAAAGGTTTGTTCCACCAAATTAAAATCAACATATGTTTTGATTCACGTCTAGAGGTGTCTAGCCATGAAGATATTATCACATTATATTTCTGCTCCAATTTACTACTTCATGGAAACAATTGTCAACATTTCCAAACCAGCTAATAATTGTATAACGGCATATATTTACTTTTTATTGAAAAAGACCACTAGTAGCTCGGATGCAAGTAAGAAGGAAATATTATTCTACCGTTTCAGATCTGGCGGGTCAACAGAACATCTTATTCAGGCAGATTTTGACTTTGTTTCTGTCACGGGTCGCATCACGGACAGCGAGGGGCGAGAGCTCATGTGCAGAGGAACAAAGAGGACTCGGTGTGGATAAGAAAAAACACTCTTTACTGAGGAAAAAAGGCTCCACAAAACAACAAGGTCCAAAAAGGGGTAGGACGAAAATCGGAGGTCAGGGCAGGCGGGCAGGGTCAGAACAGGGCGGTCAGAAATGCAAACTACTCTAGAGAGCAACACAAGGCACAGGGGAGACAGATTAAAGACGACAAACCAGCCAGAGACGAGGTAAAGACTGGCACAATATATAGGGGGGAAAACAGGTGTACGACATGAGAACAGCTGTACGACATGACAGTAACGAGACGAGAGTGGCTGAGGGCAGGTGCAGGGAATGAAACAATCAAGGACACACAGAGGAGACAATGAGGAGAGGAGACACAGAGGAGAGTCTTACAGTTTCTGCTTTCATACAGACGGTCATCACAGGTTTCTTTCCACCTTGACGGTGATTGTTCCCTGACTTTAGCGATACGTGACCCAACCAAACCGTAACCATAGCTGTGTTAGACAAGAACACTTCTTATTCCTACAACGTCGACTAGTTCTGAAAGCATTGACTGCCGATGTGGGAGTATTCACTGGACGTCTCCCACTACTTTGAGGACATGTTTGCAGTCCATCTTGGTTTTTGCAACAACACTGAGTAAAACATGCAAAGCTAAATGTTCCAACTAATTTTCACAAACTGAAAACACAGAAACTTTAAGACCTGAAAGTTGAGAAGGCCCTGACGATGTCCCGCCAGTGGGTAAAGAAAAACAAATTAAAACTGATCATGCTACCTGGATTGTGCAGAGAAACTGAATTATTGTTTCTTGGGAGTGAATTCTTTTTAAAGGAAATTTCTGAAACTCCATCCACCTGCTTCGTATTCAAGTTGGACGTTTAAAATCGTAGCGATCCCAAAACCGGGGCGAATAGACCCAAACTACTAGAATGTCTGGATACCACTAGAACATGAACAAAATGTCGAAGAAAAACGTAAGACTTACTCCTTGAGCACGACTCTGTCTTATTTAGGATTCTTGAGGCCAGTTATGTAAATAAATTCCTCTCCAGAGCCCCCTCTCTTCTCTCTGTGGGCTAAAAACATCTCCATGTTGAACTGTGAGCCTGACACCCTCATCCCTCTGTCTCCTCAGCTCCCGGTGGTCCAACATTCACCATCGGGAAGTCAGTGTGGCTGCTGTGGGGAATTGTCTTCAACAACTCTGTCCCCATTGAAAACCCCAAAGGAACGACCAGTAAGATCATGGTCCTGGTCTGGGCCTTCTTCGCTGTCATCTTCCTGGCCTCTTACACGGCCAACCTGGCAGCCTTCATGATCCAGGAGCAATACATCGACACGGTGTCCGGGCTCTCCGACAAGAAGGTAAGAGACTGAATAAACAACACCAGGATGATTGCGGGCCGGCGCGGCGATTGAAAGTCCACGCAGACTTCGAGAGAGCAGGCTGTCTTTGTGGAGCTGTCCTTGAATCCAGCTCCATCACCTCTTCTTTTCTCTGCTCATCCACTAATAGAGCATGAATGGAAGAGACACAAAAGCTCGGTCCTTTTCCGATCAGTGGGGAGTCCCGTGGCATGAATGGCTGATCAATTACTGCCTTCTGTCAAAACAGATGGTGTCTGAGTCTCCACTAGTCCCATGTAGACTCGGTCAGTCTATCGATATTCCCCCGGTGCCGTCTCCATCTCTCTTCAAGCTCACACTGGTACAAAACAAAGATCGGCAAATGTCAAGCGATTAAAAACAAAGAGGCACAGAGGAAAAACAACACCCGCAGACTTCTTCTACCACTTAAATATGTTGCGCGCGGACACACACACACACACACACGCACTGAGCCTGGAAACGGGTCCACAGAGAAGCTTTACAAGGAGGCGTATCCTTCTTCAGAGATAGCGAACAACAACTCCAGCAGTGCCACTTCATTGATCTGTTGTTGTGTCAGCTGACTAATAATGAACTTTAAGCAGATGCCTCATGGCCCACAGCTTTCGGGCCTCATGTAAATGACCCCGCAACAACACAACCTCAGCTGCCCTGCAGTCTGAGATCCTGCTCGACAGGATTCGGACGGTTTTAGGTCGCAGGCCGTCCGGGTATTGTATTAAACTTGACTCGTTGACGCTTACTTTTGATCGAATGGCTGATAAAAAAATCCTAAAAAGGGGAGTAGAGCATCTCAACTGAAGCCATTGCAGCTGGAGAGTGATTACATTCACACACATACACTCACCCACTCACGTTGGGATTGGCCCATCCATTTGCGCTCGGCATAAAAGGTCAAAGCTGAACAGATCTTTCCTGTTTACAGTCCAGTTGAGCTCTGAGAGACGTATTTCTGCTTCGTCCTGCATTAATGCGTCGGCTCGCAAAATGTGAACTTCGATCGGGGACAAATTGAACTGGATTAGGATCATCTGATTTAAACTGATGTGTGCTGACTGAAGTCAGATGTACTCACCTTGGAGGTGAGCTGAATGGTGTTCATTCAAACGGCGTGGAGTTTGGCTGATGATTAAATCAGTCGTGAAAAAATAAATGGTATGACTCTAAACTGGATTTCAATTAACTGAGTAGTCCCTCGTCCTCTTTATTCCTCTCATTTATTCACCCTGGTTCCCTTTTTGCTCTTCTGTTTGCCTTTTTCCTTTCTGTATACCTTTTACTTTCTCCTTGCATGTCCTCTTAACTCCTCTTTTCTTTCTTCCTCCATGTTCTCCTCTCCTCCCTTCCTTTCATTCTCCTCTTTTATCTTATTTCTTTTCTTATACCCCTTTATTTCCTCTTTTGTACTTGTATATGTCTTCCTTTCCTTTTGTTTACTTCCCTTTCCTCCCATCTTATCTCCTTTCTTCTTTCCTCTCCTTTCCCCTTTTCTACTCTCCTCTTACCCGTTTCTTTTCCTTTCCTCTCCTCTTACTTCTTTCCTTACATTTCCTCTCCTCTGTTCTCATTCTCTATCTTCTTTCCTTCCTTCTCATTATCCTCTATTTTCCTTCCATTTGCTCTTTTTTCTCTTTTCACCTCCTTCCCTCCTCTCTGTTTTCCTGCCCCCCCCCCACTCCTTACTCTACTCTCATTCTTCCCTGTTACATCTTATCCAACCCTCCTTTCGCTACTCTTTCCCCCTTTTCTTCACACTCACATCTTTACTTTCTTCTACTCTTTTCCCTTTCTCCTTTTCTCTTTGCTTTCCCCTTCCTCTTTGTCACGATTTCCATTCTTTCTTCATCACCAACTCTTTCATCAATTTATTTCCGTGCCTTCTTCTGTCTGTCATCTCCTCCTCCCTACCATCATCCCCTATTCTGCCCTCGCTCCCTTCAGTCTCTCTCCTCTCCTTCCATTTTATCCTCACTCCCTTCTCTCTCTCTCTCCCCCCTTCTCCTTGTCAAACTTCTTCTTCTCTTACCCCCGTCTATTCTCTTGTCTCCCTCTCCTCATCTGTCATATATTCTCCCCCATTCCCTTTCCTCTCATCTTGTGTCTCCTTACAGTTCCAGAAACCACATGAGCATTACCCTCCTTTTCGCTTCGGGACGGTCCCGAACGGGAGCACGGAGAGGAACATCCGCAGCAACTACCCCGACATGCACATGCACATGATGAAATACAACCAGAAGGGGGTGGAAGAAGCTCTAGAAAGCCTCAAAACCGGGTACAGTTCCACCAACATTTTAACTTTGTTACACAATTAAAAGAGGTTACTGAACTGATCCTCCTGTGAAGACAGCCGACGCTGCAGCAGTAACGATCAGGATGTTTGGTGCTACGGCAGAGATTTGACGCTCTTTGTGATGTTAGCAACTATTTGTGATTTATAGGCCAATTTGATGGGTGTATTTTGAGATGAAAAGAATCACGTCTGCTGCAACTTACTTTCAAATCTTCACTCAGAACATCTTTCTTTATGTTTAGTACTAAATAGCTAATTTTGGCCAGCAGTATCTGCTCACAAATGACATGTAACTGTGAAAAAACCTAGAAAAAAAAGTGTTCAAAATGTTCAGTGTGATCGATTACCAATCTGCAAGATGCAAGAAGTCTCTGCAAATGAGCGTAGAGTTACAGCAGCCTGCATGTATGCGGTAGAGAATTTGTATGAAATGGTCTGAATGCACGGCCACTGCTACTGCAGGATCCTGTAAGACAGAGAGATATAAATAAGAACTGTGTCAGAGCTCGACATTCCCTCAGACGAACTTCACTTGCAGGAAGCTGGACGCCTTCATCTACGACGCTGCGGTTCTGAACTACATGGCCGGAAAGGACGAGGGCTGCAAGCTGGTGACCATCGGCAGCGGGAAAGTGTTCGCCACCACGGGATACGGCATCGCTCTGCAGAAGGACTCCCGCTGGAAGCGGCTTATTGACCTGGCGCTGCTGCAGTTCCTTGGAGACGGTGATGAACCTTTCAGGATATATAATACACAACCCAAGCCTGCACACACACACACTGTACACCGCCTCGTGTTGTATCTGCCGGTGTTTAATCCCGTCTGACTGGCACTCTGCGGTTGAACCGTGGCACGGCGGCGTTGGTCCAGTTCAGTGTTTGCTGTGTCAGCAGGGAAGTGGGCTTCCAGGGAAGAGTTAATATCCTGCAGAACAGCAGGGAGTGTTAGGGATATGTTTATCTCCAGTACACACACATAGCCGTCCTATACCTGTACACACATATGCACTCACCATGACAGCCGCCAATGTGGAATTCAAATCCTCCCTCTGAGAGCTTAAGAGCACCTCACACACTCACTTTGAGCTTTCCTTGATAACATAGGAAATCGTGTGTCTATGGTCAACTTACGCCAAGTGAGAGATAAAATGCTCCCCGGAGGCCACTTGGGAGAGCGGAGCTCAACAGGTGGCCACCTGTTCGGAGCCCAAGAAGGAGTGTGGCAATAACGGCTTATGAAGAGTTTAAGCACTCTACGTTATTCTCTCTCAACAGCTGATTTGTTGCAAGGAGTAATAGTTGTCTGCAGCCAGAAACGATAAGGAGGCTGATATTTGACATGAACACAGCATGAATGGACTGAACTATGCAATAAGCGCTGGTGGTGGTGGCCTGGCAGAGCAACACCCACAAAGATGCCAAGTCTCTGCTGGTGTCTGTGGATCATACTTCAGTCGATGCAGAGCCTTTGCCTCCGAATCATCATCACCGTGTCATTTAAGATCCAATACGGGGGAGTGCAGAGCGACAACATATACAAGTGTGTAATTGTTTTAGGACTACTTGCACATCCAAGACAATAGAGCGGAGATTATTATCTTTAGGTTATTGTAAGCTACCAAGGCATCTCATACCATCTCTTTCTTCCCCTTCTCCTCCCATCGACCTCCGTCCCTCCAGGAGACACCCAGCGCTTGGAGACGGTGTGGTTGTCGGGCATCTGCCAGAACGAGAAGAACGAAGTGATGAGCAGCAAGCTGGACATTGACAACATGGCGGGCGTCTTCTACATGCTGCTAGTGGCCATGGGCCTCAGCCTGCTGGTCTTTGCCTGGGAACACCTGCTTTACTGGAAACTACGGCACTCCCTCCACACGTCTCAGAAACATGACTACCTGTTGGCCATTAGCAGGGTGAGATCTGCAAATTAGTCATTTGATAGATTAGTTGTTTTTGGTTTATTGGAGTCGGGTTGAGAAATTGCTTCACTGATTTTCCCACTGGTTATTTATTTAAGTGGCTGATTTTCCGAGTGTAATGGGAGGAGTTGAGTAACAGCTCCCTTGAGTGATTGAGAGATTGTCTGGTTGGTTATTTTGACTCTTACGCTGCGTTCACACCAAAAGCGTTGTGATTTTTCGCAACGCTTTTGGTGTGAACAACAAAGCGGTTGCTTGCTTGCTTTTCTGTGCAATATGCTGTTTTACATGAAGGGGCTTTTATGTGATGATAATTAAGCTCAAATGGATGTGAATTTGCATGTCATTACATGGTGCCATTAGAGGGTCTTGTTAACATATTATCTCAAATGGCACTGCATTGTTATTTAGAATGAGAAGGGAGGGCAGAGTTAAGAAAAAAACACTAATGTTAGTGTTTACAGTTTGCACACTTTGAAGGCTTAATGTTTATTTGCAATTAGCCTAAATCTGTACCCGGTGTTTTGAAGCCATTGTTTGGGAACATGGCTACTGAGGCAGAACGCTCCGGCTGAAGTTGCAGCCAGGGAAATGTCTACGGACACCAGCCTCCTCTGCTCCTCTGCCGTGTAATTACACTATTGTGCCGGGATCTGGGTTTCATCAGATTAGCGGCTAAATGACTATCTGATCATTAATCCGTATGGGGCGGCCCCAAGGGCCAAATTAAATTTGGCTCTTTCAGCATCTCCCAGCCAACTGTAAGCGGAGAGCAGTCATAGGATTTGGCTCTATGTTAGTCCATGCTGTCAGAGATGGTTTGTTCTGCAGGGGACTTTAAGCGTGTGAGTGTGTGTGTAGGTGTGTGTGCGTGTGTGTGTGTGTGTCGTGTCCATTTATTTAGGCAATCCTCTCAGCTTAAACTGTTTTTCTTTGGGTCCCGGGAGAATGCATAATGAATTTGTGACTAAGTCTTGCCTCACTGATAAAATAAGATATGAATGAAATCATTTTTTTGTTTAACTGCCAGTGGGGTTTTATTAGTGAGGGCGGAGCATCACTTGAGATGCACAAATGGTTTGAAATTCTTTCTGTGAAAGTGTCCCTTCAGCTCTGCTTGGTTGATTCAAGGTTAAACTGTTTGTGGCTACCTATTGGTTTAACTACCGATGATCTTTTCTTCTCCCCCTTCTTCTTCTCTCCTCCTCCTTTTTTAAATCTTCCTCATCCTCTTTAATCTCTCAGGGTATTTACAGTTGTTTCAACGGAGTGGAGGATCAAGGGCGTTCATCTGGTTTCGACAAACCGGACCTGACCTCCAACTACGCTCAAGCAAACATGCTGAAGATGCTTCGCACTGCCAAGGACCTGGTGTCCACCGCCAATGTCGAGACCTCTCTGGACAACGCCACCAAGACCATAAAGCATTTCAGTCGTCACAGCGGCAGCTTGCCTGTTCGTATTCCACAAATCTCGACGGAGACCGTGTCGGCAGGATTTGCTTATATTACGGAGAACCACTGCTCCCTATCCTCACCGATGATCGCTGTTTCCTCTCTGAAGCAGCAGAGGGGAGTGACCAGGCCCACGCCGCTGCGCTACACGCTCCCGACCCGCTCTACTTCCTGTCTGTACGACCGGCCACTTCCCGTGTCCAGCCTCAGCAGCCCCCATCTGGCCGTGGGGGAGCCGCTTCCTCATCAGCACCCGCACCACTACCATACGACAGGGAGACTGTACATCGACACCCATCCTCACTCGCCCTACATACCCTACACAGATCTCCAGCTACCTGACATCTACGCCTCTCAGCCGATCTCCTCGCTTCAAAACCATCATGTCCAAGGCTTCTCCCGACGGAAAAGGAGGTCCAAGAGTTTCCAGTGTGAGGATGGGGATTTGGAGAGGAGGAAACACAGGCAGCGGGAACAGAATGACAAAAGTCCCGTCTATCCAAGTGAGCTCAAAGCCAACCACCTCCAAGAGAACCACATCTCCGCCCCCAGCATTGACAACATCTACCCGGGGCGGGGGAAGTGTCCTCGGGTCGAGAACTACAGCTCCTGGCCCCCAGAGGATATGATGCTGAGAGGAAGACGCAGGCACCGCCGCCCCTCCTTCCTCAAAGCCACTTGGGGCAGCGAGCAGATGCGCCAGCTGGACGACTCCCAGTCATCCCTGTCCAGCCATTCCCCGTCCACCCTACCAGACTTGTTCCCGTGCATTCTTACACCAAACACACCGGCAAAGGCCTACAACCCTGCCCAACTTCGAAACAACCTGTGCCTCCCTCGGAACCAGGCCTACCTCCACATACGGAAGGACCAGAGGAGGCCCACTGGGCGGAAGGGCCAGAAGCTCCGCCACTCCCATTCCACCCACCTGCCCACGTACGGAGAAGCAGTGCGACATGGGACTGGGTTAGGGCAGGGGATGGTACGGAGAGCCACCAGCTTGCTCAGCAGACAGTACGCCCACTACCTGAACTCGTACCCTGGGCTACCCCTCTACCACGGGCCCCTAGACCTGCAGCGCCACAGCCTGGCCTCCGGCAGCCACCCAAGCCCCGGCCCAGTGTGCCAGCTGCTGGCTTGTGATGGCGGCAGATGTGGAAGCCAGCGGGCTCTGCTCTACCAGGACAGTGTGTATGGGGGCTTTGGGGTCTATCAGGGTTCCCAGACTGGATCAGATGCGCTGGCAGGTCAGGGGGCAGGGGGCCAGCCTGCTGGGAGCCCGTTTGTACTGCGTCCCTTGCGACGGGTGTCCAGTCTGGAGTCTGAGGTTTGACGGGAGTTCAAAAGGACCTAAAAAAGATGGAAGTTGTGGAGTAACGGAGGTGAAGACTCTTAAAAAGGACTGCAGTGGAGAGAGGGAAGTGGTTCGATTCATGGAAGAGGGAGAAAAGTTCTAACTTGAAATACGTGTGATTTTCTATGTGAGCTTGTATGGCGAAGAAGAGAAGTTTGGATCCACACATTTTACATATGTTGAGGACTTTTTTGATGTATTCCAGAGTAAGATATGAAGACTGCACTGTTACCAATTTATCCTCGAGAAAGGTGTGGGAAGCTGGGGTCATCAGGTTTTACTCACTTTCCTACGACGCTTGTGTGTTTCCTGGGCTTTAATGTGCACTAAGATTTACAACAGTCCACGTGTTGGTGCATGGTTAAACTATAACCAGTTTTCCTGCTGTGTGTGTTGTGTATATTTCATTGTGGATGGGTAGGATTCAGTCTTGGGTTTTGTCGAGTAGATGAACTGTTTACAGCTGGGGAGGAATGGCGAAGGAATAAGGGATTGTCACCAAATACAAGCAGCCACTGTAGCAAGATTATGGGAAGACGTGCATTTGAAGAGTTTAATTCCAAAATCAGACGTTCAATAATAAAACTCATTTTGAGTCCAGCCACAGAAGAGCAGTAGTTTTCTCGAATACAATTATTATTATGAGACATCTGTCAATACATTTCAGGTAACGTCTTGAAATATATATAGTGTTTTGGAGCTAAACCCTTCAAGTCGTCATTTAGTGATGAGTAAGCAGAGACTTTGTGAAAGCAGTCCCTATGAACACAATCTGCAAAATGATGAACGTATCGGGACAGCACTGAGCAGCACTAGGTGTCTTAAACATGGATTTTTCTTCCTCACTGGGTCTCATATGAGGCTGCAGTACAGCACAACATCAATTCTGCATCTTAATACTATATTGATATGAAGAAAATGTGTTATTGGAGGATTGTTAGTGTCATACTCGTGTATTCTATATATGACAAAAGTTTATAATCACTCTTTGCATTTTCTAATCAACCTTCTAGCACATCGTTTCTTTTTGTAAAGCTGTTCCCAATTTACTTAAATATTTGTTATTATTGTATTAACTCTATCAGTTGTCCTATATTAAGATGTTCATCACTTTCTCATTTCCACTCTTTTATATTCCCTCATCGTCCCTGTTTTTTCCCATCCCCTTTGACTCCTAAATGATCAAATTGAAATGAGGTAAGTGAAAGATATTCTACAATCTATATTACTTAGCTTCCTCACCCTGTATTTAATCACTTAGATCAATTAAAGGGCCTTTTGGATGAACGTGCATGTGTGCCTCTTCTTTGTCGAGCCTCTCTTTTTTAATCTATGCCTACTTTGGAGAAAGAAATTGTATTTCAATTGAGAAGTGTGACAAGGAGTAGCTCATCTTTGGAATTACATGTATTAACTAGAACATTATGTCAGGTCTGTGAAGCTCCATCCGGCTTGTTAGCCGGGTAGCTTAGCGTAACGATGACATATTTATTGGTCGTCAGATACCTTTTTAAACTCGTGCAGGCTGCCTCCTAAATGGCTGTGACACATTTTCTGCCAACTTTTGTTTATTGCGATCCGACCGTCTCAATAGGATCTTTTAAATCAATATCTGCATCATGCGGGACAGGAAATGTACTTTATAATGGAAGGAGTCTTGAGAAAAGACCAACTTAGCAGTTTCTGTAAGAAAGAGACTTAAGGGCCTACGGCCTATTGATTGATTGACACACATTCAGACGCACTGTGCATTATTTTACGTTTGTTTTATTTTGGTTTCGGTTATAATCAATGGGACAGAACAGGATAAATGGTAATGTAAGAGCTGGACACAATTATACAGTTTATTATTCAAATTGTGGTTAAAATCAGGGACATTTAATCATGTGTTGAAAACTGGGACATTTCAGTGCTTCACAGATATTTGCAGCGGGCTTGAAACTAGTAGATAGACCATCACTGACAAACCAGGACGTCGAGTCACGTTATCTTGAAATGAGCTTTTCTTTAAAGTTTGAAACAAATGCGAGAGAAAGAGTGCCTATAAAAGAAAGAAACAGGAGGCGACGAAGTTATTATTTTACTTCAAATGTACCGTCACACTTCTGAACCTTGAACGTGGTTTCTGTCGTGTTTAGTGAACCTCACGGCGGAGACGCGATGACCCGTCTTACTACCGGCTTCAGCGCTCGCCCGAAGCAAGTTTAGGTAAAGATAAGCTACTCTATTTCAAGGTGACCTGTTGCCATGGCAATTTCTCTCTCTCTCTCTCTCTCTCTCTCTCTCTCTCTCTCTCTCTCTCTCTCTCTCTCTCTCTCTCTCTCTCTCTCTCTCTCTCTCTCTCTCTCTCTCTCTCTCTCTCTCTCTCTCTCTCTCTCTCTCTCTCTCTCTCTCTCTCTCTCTCTCTCTCTCTCTCTCTCTCTCTCTCTCTCTCTCTCTCTCTCTCTCTCTCTCTCTCTCTCTCTCTCTCTCTGCTGTTGTCATGACGAGATAAGACTCCATTCAGGAGGCCAGATGAGTAATGGCGGAGAGTCCAAACATTGAACGCTTTGATTTTTTTTCATTACTCTGCTTTGTTACTGGAGCATTGCCTCAGATTGGACTATAATATTGATTTAATCCTCCGCTCTGCTACTGATCCCATATTTTTTGAGTTGAAGGTAATTGGACTTCTTTTCATCCCTGAAGAGCAGAAAGGGGCTCAGCATGCCTCTGTAATTTAGACATGCTTGTTCGCCCAACGTAAAGCCTGGATTTACACAAGTACAGGTTTTTGTCTATTTTTTTTATATATATCCGAGTGTGGATGGACGGAGGACAAGTGAAGTCAGAAGGAGCTTTCTCAGTCCACTTTACAGAGCATTCCTATTAAGTTAAATGGATCATCATTATGGATGCAGCATGTTTCGGCTACATTCACACTGCAAGCCTTCGTGTTCGGATTGTAAAGATCTGTTTTCATGTTTGATTGTGTACATTATTAATGTGGACACAATCAGATTCCAGTGTCACGGTCCTGACACATGCGCAAAAGAACAATAAATGCCACGCAAACAGCACCCTGTCATACGGAAACACTCAGTCAGCGTTTACAGGTTCGTTTTTAAGTCGATGTGCAGTGCAAGCCAGATTGTAACTGCCATGAAGAATGAAGCAGAAGACTGCCAGCGGGGGAAAAAAATCGTTGTCCTAGGTTTGGGCAAAACTAACATCCAAAACCAAAGATCCAACAAAGACTGAACAGAACACCAGGACGTAAAACACAGACTGATCGAGTAAAGGGGACGACCTGCAGGTGGAGAGAGGTGAACATGCTGGGAGCTGATTGGCTGGGGGAAAACTGGGAGGAGGGAACGACCAATGAGGCTGATTCAGAACAGGTGTGTAGACGTGCACAGGAGGGACGGGCTGCATAGAACCAGAGCAAGGCCCTGTGGCGTCATTGCTTTGGGTCTTATAATGTATTGATATATCTTATATAAATGTTTTTTTTACTGGATATCTATTTGATAATTACAAGGAATAGTTAGGTCTATTATTACGGCAGGATAAGTGGGATGAAAATATTGGGTATTGAAATTAAATTGTCTATATTAACTTTCTTTATCACTCATATTATTACTTTGGGAAATTGCAACGCATTTAATGGATTGATTGAAAATTTATTTTATTTTGGTTTTAACAATTATTATAAAGCACGATTATGAAAATTATTATAAAGCAACGTAAAGTAAAGAGGTCCCTTGTTCATCTCTCTATAGTTATCAAGTCCTTTAAACTACGTTAGGTGACACATGGCGTTTGACTCCTTTTGCAAGGACACAAGTCTGTTTGTTCCTTGTGATTATTCAACATGTGCTGGATAATTTAAAAAGCCCTTACAGTGTCATTTAGTTCCCCACAACATGTGTATGCCTTTAACGGTACATATTAAGTATTTCCTCTGTACCCTGTGTGTACTAAATAGACACATAGACACAGTCTGAAGCATCATCACATGTTGACAGTGGAGGTTGGAGTCATTCCACATGTTCAATATAAAGGTTTCATTGTGAGAGTGATAAAGTGGAGCGTATCCATGCCGCTCCAGAGGGAAGAGGAAGTCATTCCTTTCACCTTCATTACAAAGTAAACATTCCTCAAGACGAGGCCAGCTGGGGCTCCAAGTCCAAGTGTCACATTTAACTGTTTCAAACCACATTTCTTATATTTAGTGTTTTGTTACACTTGTCAGGTGCTGTTTTTTAGCCAGGCTAAAAACTCTTAACAAATGTTCCATGGATTAAATTAGGTAGTGAAATGTATGATCCCCAGAAGACGAATCTTAAATACGTATTAAATTCCGACCCCTTGACTTCTTCGTGAGGCTGCTATTTTATGGTTTTGATTTAAATTCATCAACAGCTGTTTGATAAATTGCTCTGAAATGTGAAACAGATTAAATGTCCTCCTTGTGATGAGTTGTGATCCATGAACGTCTGACGATGACACGCAACTAAATTAATCTGTCATATACCTTTGTTTATAAACTAATGACTAATCCCCTATTTTATGTTGGGTGCTAAATAACAAACTTTGGTACTTTGGGTTTTAACAAGCTTAAATATCAAACGCAGTGATTCACTACATGCCTGGACAGATCACAGTGTGTGTGTGTGTATGTGTGTGTGTGTGGTTACTTCATCAGAATTGATGCAGGGCCCGTCTTGCCAAAAGATGAAAGACGTGAGTCGAGAATCTGAAAACATCAATGGAGTACCTGGCTGCGGACGTACACACAGACTGATGCATCAGCAGCAGGACTCTGTGTCCACACACACACACACACACACACACACACACACAGAATCACATTGGAATACTTTTCCTCAAAAATACATCCTTAAAACAAACTCACACTTAGTTTGAAACACAGCATCTCAAATTCAGACAGAAATGAAGATCAAGTAGGGGCCCGATGAGTATTTAATATTCATGTCATGGGGACGGACACAGGAGTGTATGAGGGACACCTTCGAAGAAAAAGCTTTATTCATGCATTCACTAACACACAGACACACGTCACTTCATAATTAGCCACCGGGGAGAACCCACTCTTTTATCTCCCGTTTGCATTTGCTCTTTTTAAATGAGATCAATCACAAAAAGTGGAACTTCACCTCCACACAGATGCTGTTTATTTGTATGAAAGCAACAAGCAGCCACCTTGACCGGGTTGTCGGCCACGACCAGAGTCACAGAGGGGCCGAGGTCCGGGCTCCTCACACCTCCCGCCTGCGAGTAAATTGCTTCGCATATCGCGGCGGCAGATGCTCCGAGTCACCTTGAGACGAAAGGCTCGCTCGCCCTTCCCCTCATCGGTGAGAGGGGGGAAGGAGAGAGGGAGAAGAGGAGATAAGAAGAAAGGCAGAAAAGTGGGAAGAAATCAAGAGAGGCAGGGAAATATTAGGGACGACGACGGTGAAGGAGGAGGAAACTAGAGATGGTGTGGGAGATGTCTGAAAATTGTCAGAGGGGGAGAGATGGAATAAGTTACAAGAGGGGAAGAGGAGAGGGAGAGATGGGAGTGTGAAGGGGGAAAAGGCTCAGAATAAAGGAAAGATATTAGGTCAGCTGATATGAGACCCGCTATGAAGTGAGCAGAGAAGGATGAACAGAAAGGATTAGAACAAAAATGCATTGTGATGAGGAAAACCGGTACCATATTGGGGAATAAACTCCCATGACATCCGGCACGGCTTCATTTCCTGCCTGAAAATGTGCAATTTATTTACAATGATAGCCTTATTAAAGGGAGATGCACAAGCCAAACAAACATCATTACTCTTTCACTGACACACATGCAGAAACCAACGGGAATGACGGCGCTCTGTTCCACCATCACATGAACCAAATCATCAAAGCATCACAGTGTGAACGCTGTGCACACGAGGAACATTTGTATTGTGCTACAGTACGCAATTAAACTTTGCATTTGAGAGTCTGTCGTGCATGTTTCCGAGGGCGCGTGTGTGTGTGTGTGTGTGTGTGTGTGTGTGTGTGCAGAAACTCCTCTCCTATCGGAGACGAGACGATTGGATCTGCCGGCCAGCAGGAACATTAATTACTTGGGCAATCTTCAGGCTCATTTCCCACAATCACTCCCATCTCTGGGAAGGGAATGAGCTCGGCCATTCAGGAAGCCCAGATCCAGACCGAGCCTCCGATCCACATCTGGTTTCGAGGATGGAGGGAATGAAATACGCAGAACAATACAGATGGAGTCCAGAGCACGTTCACTGTGCAATAGTTATCCTCCCTGGTTCCTTTCCTCTTTCCTAGACAGCTGGGGAGATGATAGTACGTGCTTTGATGTAAATCCTCACTTCTGTGTAACTTCGGTTGTCAGGGAATTTTAAACAGTGACTTAATGAGACAGATTGTATCTTAATGAACAAATCAAGGACTTATTTTTAGGGAGGAATTTACAGAAATAAATATTCGGTTCCTCTCTTTTACATCATTGTTCATTTTTAAATAAACTATAGGCTCGTATTTCCTGGTAGTTACATTTATATGTTACTAAAATGCAACAGAAAATCAGCTTTTGCAGAAACCAATGGCGGCTTTGCATTTCTTTTATCAACATAGCAAGGAAACAATGTTAATGTATGTATTAATCAGCAAACATGTTGATTCTGCATTTATCACGGAAATGTTCATTGAAATAATTGTTTTACAACAATATCCATACAAAACAATTTATCCTCACATTGACACACCATCACCTTTTTAAGTTGTTGTTGTTGTTGTTGTTGATGTTATTTTAAGCAAACAGTAGCTCATTTACACCTTCAGCAGCTGTGGAGAACATTTGACCTCATTTGGTGTTGTGTTTCTCTCTCATGATACGTCCAATACTTTTAACTCTGTTTTTGTTCTCCTGATGGAAGTATCTGGCTCTTAACACTTCAGGTGGAACAGTAAAGGTGAGACAACGTCACGGCTCAGGGCCAGACAGCCAAACAATGATGCTTCTTATAGCTCAGTAAACCAGAAAATACCACGTTCATTACTACGAATGACCCCGTTCACATTGTCATTTGATGCATTGTTGTTATTTAATTATTGATTCTGGTCGCTTTCAGGTTGAAGTGCAAATATGACTTTCATGAGGTTAAGGGAAAGACAATAGAAACAATTGTAGATTGAGGTTAAAATGTGTCTGTCACAATGACAAACTAGAATGGGCACTCGGTAGAGCGCATACCTTCGCATATCACAAGATTGGGCATTGAATTATGAAGATGTTAGCATTAGTTGCATGCCAATTGGATAGAAATTGACCGCGGTATGGTAAAAAGAAGATTTTGACCTTTTCATGACCTTGACCTTTGACCCAATCGATCCCAAAATCTAAGCAAATGGTCCCCGGATAATAACCAATCATCCCACCAAATTTCATGCGATTCGGTTTAATACTTTTTGAGTTATGCGAGTAACACGCATACAAATAAATAAATACACGCCGATCAAAACATAACCTTACGCATGTTCAATGCGAAGGTAATAATGTTTGGGAAAGATTGTGGTTGTGGTAAAAAAATTAAAACTCCCACTTTAACACTTACTTAAAATAACTGATGTTTCTGAGATGTTTGGGAGCCCGAGGCATGCCGTGTTTATTACATTTACCCGAAACCGAGCTCTAATAGTCTGGCACATAACGACGGTGATTTCTGTTTTTTAAATTCTTTAAATTAAACAAACGAGATAAAAAGCGTTCTAAGCAGGAGAAAATAGCACTTTCTTCACTCAGCGTTGTTTCTTGCCACGACGTAATCGTGGAATAAATGAGTGGTACGAAACGTTATTTCTGGGAGGCAGGGTTGAGGAATGGTTCTCCATGCATGTGGCCGCGTCCTCGGCTTCATACGGATCATCAGCTGGATTTCTCATCCCTACGAAACTGTCGCCGATTTCCATTCGACCAGCGGCTCCAATCCTGAGACGCACCGGCCTCCCAATTAGATTTTTTGGGGGAGTAATTTCGGCGTGGCACAGCCAGGTCTGGCTTGTGTGCACACCGCCTTTATATCCACAGCAGCAACAGGAGACACGGAGCAACAACAAGTCCTCACGTCGCCCGAAAGAAACAAATCGGCTGCTTTTCTGCCTAAAAAGCGACGGCAGGTCATCAGATGAACGTTGTGCTCCGTGTGATTAGCGAGTGTCGCGCTGCTGACGTCCTGTGAACGACACGGCGGAGCACACGCTGTCGCTTCTCCTCTTGTCCTTCCAAGGTGACAGCTCCTGGGGGGGTTGGCAATGATTACTTCAGCAAATTAACAAAAACCCCACGAAGAGCCGCCAACGACACAGCCAGGGAACCAGGCCACAGGAACACACACACACACACACACAAACACACACACGCCACATCATCACAAAGTGTGAACAAACATCCTCTGATCTGCCAACAACACACACACACACACACACACTGGAAGCTACAGAAGCCAAAACCATAGCGGTCTCATTAACCAGTCCCACCCTCCTGACCCAGTAGCCAAGAGCAACCTTATTATTGGCCAGAACTTTAACCCTCCGAGTCTGTGAGCTCTGCTGAAATGAGGTCCAGCTAGGAAGTTATTAATGGACGCTTGTGGTATTAAAAGTTGTTAACCCTTTTTTTAACACATCAGCCTCAGGTGGATTCTCAGGTGGAGGCGTGAACCTGTATGTTGTGTGTTTCTGGTTTAGTTTCTCATTCTTAGTTCATTGATACCACAACTGAATAACGCTGCTTACTTAAGATTATTTAAATATTTATAGACGAGATATTTCCACATTTCAAACCGGTGAAATCTTGTTTCGCATTGTCAATTATTTCCCCATTTTTAATATATTTTTCGTCGTTCATGTATGTCCATAGAGGGAGACGGTCAGGTGGATTATTGGGTCAAACAAACACAGAATGTTCATCCAGGAGACCTCTGTTCATGTCTGAAATGTCAGGTGTGTAGATATGAAATAATGTGAATAAAGACTCAAACCTTTTCTCGTGTTTAGACCTCTGATCCAACGATGGGGAAAGAGCTCGATCCATTCAGCTGACTTATTCCAAGTGTATGTTCAAAAAATACTTCAAGACATTGAAGAGTTTTCACATCTTGTTTAACCCTCCTGTTACCTTCACATTTACTAACATATTTTACCTCAGGGGGTCATTTGACACACAAAAAAAAAAAAGAAGATTATTAGAATTAATATTGTTTCCAAGTTAATTTTGAGGTACTTTTTTGTTGTTTGTTGACTGTGTAATAGCCCTTTAAATATATAATATAAAAAAAATTATTTATTATTGATATTGACACAAAGCAAAAAAAAAAATTTAAAAACAAAGAAAACCAAAACATTGAATGACATTGAATGAAATAAGGTACTTAAGGGGGTAGGAGGGTTAAGAAAATAAAAAAATAAAAAAGGTTGATTTACACCACAGGACACACACACAGGCCCTCTGGGCTCGGCTGTGTTAACAAATAACAGAGAAGCTTGTAATACAACACTGAGGGTTTGTCATGATCTAGAGTTTCTGTGTCTTGTTTTGTGTCTTATTTTGAAGTCCTTGTTTCCCACGCTAAAATGACTTATGGGTTACAATGTTATTAAAGTCCAATTTACTGTATATGGTTTGATAACATGGATGGGTGATTGTAAAACCGTAAAGGCTTTAAAATCCTACTAAACGGCCTGTGTCAAAAGGAGTTGAATTAATAATAATAGTGACAACAACAACAATGTAATAATTCATTCCACACATAACATTAGGTTTGCACTGTATTAATGCTCTGGATATCGTATAGAGAACCTTTGAAGAAAGGGAAATAGAAAGAAACCATGAGAAACATTGTAAACAACATGGTGGGTGTACGAACGAACGATGATGACCAAAACACACGAGTGGAGTCGAGCGAAGTCCATTTTCGGTTTGTACCCCTGAGGAAATCAGCGAGGAAGAAGCAACTATTAGGAAAGATGATTCCGACTCAGTGGCTCCACAGACACAGAGACCTTCATCAGAGCCGCAGTCATCGTCTGGCAGCTCACACACACACACACACACACACACACACACACACACACACACACACACACACACACACACACACACACACACACACACACACACACACACACACACACACACTATTGTGCTCTTGTGTTGTAGGTGGACTCTGACATTGATTTTCTGTTCAACAATGCATTTCACATGCTTCCTCGGGACAGCTTCTTATTCTATCAGAATCCTGAAGTATGACACAATCGGTCGTCAAGCCGTTCTTTCCTCGCGCATCACTGCAGAGAGCACACAGGGGTCGCTCTCTGGAGGAGAGGAGGATGAGAAGAGGGGCGTATTCACTGCTGCAGGAACTGTATTTGTGACCTTCCACTTGCATCCCCACAGCTTCTTCAGTGATGTCATGTAAACCGTGGATGTGTTGAGCTGCTCTGTGAAGATGCAGCTATGGTCGTCACGATCAACCCACTTTCAGTTGTTTAAAAGCAATGATCACACAGAATTCATAGAGCTGTAGATACAGAATGTTACTCTTGTTTTTAAGGTAAATAACTTAACTCCTGTTTTGGTCATGAGCAGCCTCACACAAAATGTACTTTATTTATTATTACTCAGCCAAAAAGCAGCATTTTTTTCGTCGTTACGTGGAATGGGCATTCTCAAAACATACAATTTAGTACATCATTCATTCACAACAACACGGTTGCTCCGTAGTTCAAACTTTCATCCGTGACCAGATCCACTCTTCCCATTCTTACCCTTCACAATAAAAGCTCTCGACCTTTACACTACATAACTGAGTACCAGAGGGAACTCAAATTCACTCAGAGCATTTTGCTGAAAGGAAGCTAAATAAAACATCTCACAGGGGCTCTCAGGCTATTCAACAATTCACCTCAGACAGACTGCCAGACGCTCTGAGACAATATACCCTCTGCCTCAGATATTCAAAACCTTCAATGAACAAGTGTTGCAACTGAAGCAAAACATTTATATTTTAAATTTTCATTTTGTATATACAGTATATGTGTATGTGGAACTTCTTTTCAGAAGGAACTCTTCTTCCTGATGTTGTGAGTGTGAGGTCACCACGAACGTCAGATTTATTACCAATTTCGGTCTATCGGACAGAATGAATGTACTTTCTCTGGAAAAGGGAGAATAACTTTATTGTGTAGTACAGTGTCTGTAATAAATGGATTTTACATGAAACTCCAAAAGAATATATTTTGTATTTAGCTTTTTTTAATTGTCGGACTTATTTCCACTTTCTAAAAATAGTTTTCTCTTTATCCATCTTATCTACGTAAGAGGTGATGTAGAAGGTTTGACACATACACGTGTGTGTGTGTGTTTGTGTGTGAGAGCGAGACTATACGATGGCTCCACCTTATCGGATTCAGCACAAACCGCCTCGGACAACAATGATAGAGTTTTCTACCCGTGTGTGTGTGTGTCGGGGTGTGTGCGTGAGAGAGAGTGAGGTCGAGAAGATATCTCTGCTCTGAGAGACAAGACCAATTTCTTCAGTCAACAGCGAGTTTCAGGCGTGTGATACTCATCGGACATCTTTCTCTTCACTCCTCCACCTGCTCACTAACTCAGCTCAACTTGAAACGACTCCCACCCACGGCGGGAAAATAGGAACAAAACGTGTGACTCTGAAAACAAGAGCGCCGGACACTTAAACCCACGTTTTACAGGAGTACAACCTCATAGTTTAGTTGTACTACATTTTCTTTTCTTCCGTCAGAGAACTGAACACGTAGAATCAGTCATTTCATCCTGTGCGAAAAGAGCTATTGTCATTACCTTCGCATTGAAAATGCGGAAGGTTATGTTTTGATCGCCGTGTATTTATTTATTTATTTGTATGCGTGTTATTCGCATAACAAAACAAAAAACCGAATCGCATGAAATTTGGTGGGATGATTGGTTATTATCCGGGGACCATTTGATTAGATTTTGGGATCGATCGGGTCAAAGGTCAAGGTCAAGGAAAGGTAAACATCTTCTTGAATGGCATGAAATTTGGTGGGATGATTGCTTATTATCTGGGGGCCATTTGATTAGATTTTGGGATCAATCGGGTCAAAGGTCAAGGTCAAGGTCATGGAAAGGTCAACATCTTCTTTTTACCATAGCGCGGCCAATTTTTATCCAATTGGCATGCAACTAATGCCAAAATGTTCATAATTCAATGCCCAATCTTGTGATATGCGAAGGCATGCGCTCTACCGAGTGCCCATTCTAGTTTGTAACATGAGATCATTTCCTCATGCTCATTGTGTGTTTTGTATCACAAAAAATAAACTGTTACTTCGAAGAAAAAAAGGAAGGAGAGGCAGATGTACGCTTGGTAATTTCCCCCTGAAGCACTGACAGGTGAACATGCCCTCGGCCAGAGCCGCTGCACACACTCGCCAGGCTTTTCTGTTTTGCATCTCTAATGTGTGTGTGTGTGTGTGTGTGTGTGTGTACAGGGAGTCTGTCTGCACTGTACAATCAGCCACGCTTCATTACTTTCTTTGTGTGCTTTTGAATCCGTTTATGCCTGAATTAGCGGCGCCGGTGATCCGTGCTCGCGGCACCGCCTCGGCCCGTGGAGCCGAGCCAGGACTCCATTCATCTCCACCTGCTGTCACCTCACGCCATCGACCGCTAACCCGACACAACAACATGGCGATCAGAGGGACGGAGCGGAGACAACATGACAGGAGAGAGAGAAGAAGGAGGAGCAACAAAGACAGAGCAGACAGGAGAGGCCTTCAAATGGGTCAAACAAGGAGAATAGAAAGAATAAAGAGAGGAGACGCAGGAGAGCAGCAGAGGGAGCGAAGCTTCAGAATCGAGCCGGACGTACGAAGCCGGAGCGGGATTCATCTGAAAACGGTTTCCTCCCGTTCTCCTCTTGTTAAACAGCTTTGGGTCAAAGATGGAAACCGCTGCCATCGATTAATATCCAGCAAGCAGGCACTTCACATCGCCACAAAGCCTGGCTGTTCCAGTTTGTTTACTTACTTATTCATGTATTCATTTTGAGTCTGATGAGAGAGCCATTCGCCTCGCTGCCTTTAAAATGAACTCTGATGTATTCATCTATTACAAACACGCACACAGCAAGGGAGTAAATGCAGCACAGCATTTAATACTCTTTAATTCAGCGTAATCACATTATGCACTGCCAGCATGTCTGGGTGGCTTTCAGGAGGCTTCTTCCTGTTTGTCTTCTCGAACTTTCTTTACTTTGACCCAAGAGTGAAGCGAAAGTTTCGTTGGTGGAGACCAAAGAGGGAGCAAAAAATAAATAAATAGATTATTTGACACGAATGCTAATGTTGCTCCCCGTCTGCTCGATGTGTTGCAGTGTTTTCAGGTATTCTGGCTGAAATATCAGGTAGCCACGCCCTAAAGCAGACCGTTATACTCTATTCATGCTGTGTTTAAATATACTTAGCGATTAAGAGCATAAGCTCATTTAACTGTACAATAATTCTGAATTAATAAATCACGTGTGAATTCATTTCTCATAGACTTCTATACAATCAGACTTCTTTGTAAAGAATACAATAAATCCTGATATTAGTTCTATTGTTGATTAGTGTTTTATCCCGACCCTAGGACAAGAAAAAAAGCATATTCTTGAAAAATGCATACGCTGAAACGTCCCCCTCCCCCTCATAAAAATACATTCATTTACCCGGCTAATAACCCAACTTTTAAAACAAGCAAAGTAGAAAATGTTTTACAACCTGTGAAAATAAGTAAAATAAAGGTCACAGAAACCTCTCCTCCTAATGATTGAGGCCAGCTGTAGAAATATACTGCAAACAGTTTATCATGGTTGACTGCTTATTTTTGAAGTCCAATAATTATGAAAGAATCCGTTAAATTGTCCCTCCGTACGTAGAGCAGGGAAAGAGTGTGTTTCTGTGAGCGCAGATGGTAGTATAGGAGGTATAAATAAATATATCGGAGGTTTGTAGACTGTCAGTGTGACTCCCAAACCCACTTAAATGGCTTCACGCTCTACAAGCTTCCTCATCTCTTGTGCCCTGCAACCTTGGAAACAAAAAATGGGACTATGCAATAGCTGGAAAATGAAAGTCAAACTAAAACCTGCCCGTGGGATGTTCCCCATGGTATACCTGCACGTTTCTGTTTGTGTGTGTGTGCGTGGAGTCATTTTGACCAGTTGACTGGGGACAGCGTGTTTAATTGCGGACAGAATTGGAGTGCCCATTTGATTTTTACTGCAGCTGCATTCGGCACGACGTCTTAATTGTCAGGTTAAGGTGAGTAATTGGGGTGAGGTTTAGGTTAAGAGAGAGAAGGAAGAGAAGTCAATGCAATAAAATACTGCTGAAGCAAAATGCATGTGTGTGCGTTCTCATATAAACTCCCTTCATGCACCTTTTTTCCATTTCTGTTTCTAATGAAGACCAAAAAGGTTTTGTATCACCTCTTTATTACTTTATGACTCTGTTTTTGCCATAACTCTTGTCTTCATTTGTCGAGATCTGTAGATGTTTGAATGATGTCCATTACGGCAGGAACACGGTGATCACAAAATTGTAACTTGCTAAGAAAGTTCTCTCTCTTGCGTCAATGCGTGTCATGTTTTACGTGTAGATATAGACGCAATGCCCCCTGAAGGAAGGCAGGCCGAGTCGCCGTTGGCTCGTACTAACCCGGCGGCTCGCGGTGGGTAATGAATGGAATGAAGCAAGAACTTGCAAAAAAGAGCCTCCTGAAATCCTCAATAATTTAAGGTCGGCCATTTGCAGCCTTATAGCCGATCAAGTAGGAATTATATGTTTTGTGCTTGTGTGCAGCCGAGAAAGCCGAAAAATAACTTCGAAATATGCCTCAGGTCAGGTCTGAAAGGTGGGGGTATCGGTTTGTTTGGTTCCGTGCAGATTGAATTCTTATATTGATCAGAACTGTAAACAAATGTATAAAAGTGTTGCAAGAACAATATCATTCAGACTTCATTCATTTATGTTTACATTGTGAATCGGTTGCAATAAATTAAGGAAAAGCTTCAAATGCATCTCAAACATAATCAATAGTGATAAGCGTAAGTAAAATTACTTTTTATATAATATATGTGCATTATCATTCTTTTTTTGACCAACAACTATTTTGATGATTTCTGATATTTATCCTTTGGTCTCTTTTTAACACGCCTGGTTTTAAAGATATTCTTCGACAGGCAATGAAAGTCAATCATTTCACGGATCTTCCGACTATGAACGTAGATAAACAAACCCGCATAATTACCTCTAAGAATAATAAACCGTTTGAAGCTGTTTAACCCCCGACACATCTATAAAAGCGTTGTTTCTTCCGCTGTCAAACCATAAAGTCGTTTTCTTTCCTTTGAAAAGCAATGCGCGCTCAGCGAACACGGAGGCGTGTGTGGCCCCTGACGAGCCAATCAGAAGGTAGATCCTCTTGAGTCGCCGTCCTTCAAGTGGCCTTTCATCTGTCATCCGCTCGCGTCTTGTCGCTGATTGCAAAAATTCGAGGATGTGAGAAAAAGGCAATTCATTTTCCACCTGCAGGAGATTTAGATCAAACTGGTGCCAACAGATAACATAAAAAAACTATGAATTCTAAAATGCCCTGAATATGACGCGGGGGTGAACCGTAATGCTCCTCTTGCTTTCTACTGTCCTCTCCTCACAGCCCCCCCCCCCCCACCCTTTCTCTCTCGGTTCCCCCTTCAGGGCTCAGATGGGCACAGCAGTAACGTGAACCTCACTCGTCCATCTCGCTCTCCTTATTCTGTTTGTCTTGTGAAAACTGTAGATATTATTTTTTTTTAAATTAAAATTATACTCAAACAAGATATTTAGATAACTATGATATTGGTTATAATATGAAATGTAAATGAAATGAAAGCCTGCAAATCATATTAAAGTGGAAATAATTGCTTTATTTTGCCTCATGACCAGCATTTAAATATCCTAAAACAAAGTCTACTTCGAAGCATTCTTTGTCCTTTGTTGTGAATAAATAGAACACGTGAAAGTAACTTCATTGTCATTTTGAGTTGGTATTGTAATGGGAATATCACTTGGAGACTGGTGTAGTGGTAACAGGTGTAGAACCAGTGTCAGCCAAGGTCTACTGGCATTTGGCTGGAAGTGTTGATCTTCCACCCTGATTGTTAACTGTCACACTTTTCCTCGTGAAAGGCAATAATTTTGCGAATAATAATAATAATGAGTGGCATCAGCTGCAAGAAGTAAACTATTTTGTTTGTAACTGAAGTTTATTAATTGTTGACGTGAATTAAAAAATTTAGAAATATTGTTTGCATTGCCTAATTAACACAAACGCCTGGATACGCCGCCGTAGAGACGGCCGAAGCATTTACAACGACTGTTTGGCGTATTTCCATGAAATAGAGTCGATGTGAACGTGGTGCCGTGGTCACTCTGAGGATGTTGCCACGCTGACAGTGAGGAAAGGGAGCAAGGAAGTGTCCGGTCAGCAGGAGGAGGATTTGACCTTGAAACCAATGTAGCCACGTCGGCACCACACGGGCGTGTTGTCCGTGGAGCGTGTGCAGAACGAGGTTGTGAGGAACCAGCTCACGTGCGTGCACAACTTTGTGTGCGTGCTGCTGTATGTCCGGCATGAGGGGAGAGGACAGGTCAGCGAGGAGCTGGGAGAGTCGACCTTGGACGTTTTATTTAATCAAACTTTTCTTTACCGAGTGAGACTCGAGGGATCGGAAAAGGTCAGCAACATTTTCATGAACTTAATCTGGTACGAGCAGCTGCACTTTACACAGATGGTCGCCACTAAGTGCCGCGACTGCTCAGTGCGGCTTTCGCTGGTTGTAATATTCAGAGCCTGGTGTCGTCTGTGTAATCTCAGATGTAATTGTGGCCTTTGTGTTCGTATAAAGGTGAAGTTATCATACATATCTATTTATATAGAAATGTTTTATTAGTTTTGTAATATAATTTGACAACATCTTCACTCCAATTAAATGCCACATTCTTTTTCACCAGGTGTCAAGGATTCTGGGTTATAAAACAGAAAATCCCCAAACTGAATTCACACTCATCAATTTGTTTAAAACATCCAAGAATGTAAACTCCCTGTTACTGTCTTGGTGTTTCTCTGCCTGGCTGCTGAAAGATTTTTAGAAAAATAATTATGTATAAAAGAAAAAATACAAGATTAAACTGAGTTTTCCCAATTGAAATTGTACATTTTCTTTTGAGTTATAGATTGATATTTGAATATTTAAAACCTGACGATTCAGCCAGTAAATTATAGTCTTTTTATTTATTTTGTAAAACATATCTTTCTACTTAAACTACCAAAAATACAATAAATTTTCAAAGATTTGAATACAAATCAATAAAAGAAATTCAGAACCTTGCACGTATAGAAATAAGAGGAGAAAGCTGAGCAAAGAATGAGCAGAGGGCTGAGACACGTCGAGGGGGGAGGGGGGACGACGACGAAGCACCGGAAAAAAACAAGAATATGTAAAAACGTCATATAAAAAGTTCAGGTCTTTCTCTTTAGCGCGTTCAGTGTTTGCACACATGCACCGACGTGTGCAGCGTCTTCAGCAAGCAGCCGGAGACGGCTGCGATGTGCAGTCTGCCGCCAGCTGCCTGGCTTTGATACTCGGCTTCTTCTTCAGGCTGAGCAGCCAAGACGCATCCGGGGCTGCCAAATAGTATCGACTCTGAGCCCGATCACACACACACACACACACACACACACACACACACACACACACACACACACACACACACACATGCAGGCAGAAATAATGTTTCTACACACTTACGTAAGCATAAATGTGAGGTGAGTGAAGTGGGATTATCACCAGCTGTAGTGCCCCCCCCCCCCTCCCCCACCACCACCAGCTGGGGTGCATTAGAGGATCTCTCCACTGGTCGATGGGCTGCTGGGGGACAGTACATGTGTAGGTGTGGCTTTATATCAAAGAATACACGTGAAGGAGAGCGTGTGAATTATTTTCCTGCCTAAAGAGCACCCAAAGGTCTAAACCCAGGGCCCTCGGGGGGGCCTTGGCTGTTGGGGGACGTGGTAACTCTGAGCTGTGAGAAGCCACCAGGTAAGAGGGTTCCTCCTCACGGGAACTCGTGGACGTCAGCATATGTCATGATGATTTGCATAGTTGATTAAAAACTGGACTGAAAAAAACGGGATCAAAAACTTCGAATGAGTTCATTGAGTGTGTGTTCAAGTGCGACATGTAGTCATTGTGGTATTCAAAAAGAAAAGAAAAATACACAAATAAACAAACTAAAAGTCCTCCTTCAGTCTAGTAATAAACAGACTTCTTTCCCCCGCAGTGGTTTTGACCGACAGATTGACGGGCACACACACAAACACACAATAAAAACACACAATCACTTAAGGGCTGTTCAACGTGAGCTCTTCTCCACACAGAGGTCACCCTTGGATGGGGAGCGATGATGAATTCCTGCCCTCACATCAACCCGCCTCATTCCTCCCTTTTTCAACACAACCCAAAGTCACCTAACACAGCACAGTCCTGAGGCAACCGGACGACACACACACACACACACACACACTTGTACGCAGCACCTTCTCCCCAGCTGCTGCATGCGGGGCGATGCGGTGTCAGTCCTGCTTGGTGGCTGTGAACAGGTGCAGCAGTCGACAGATGAGGAAGCTCCCCTGACTTCTAAATAAAACACCGATCTTCATCTCAAACTTTCTCTGCCGTCACGCTCCCTCTTACACCCCCCCCCCCCCCCCACACACACACACACACACCCACACACACACATGCATCCGCAATTCTCCAAACACCTGTCTCGATGAAGTCAGAAACTTTTCCCGATGTTTTACTTTACTACAAAAAGTAATGGTCGCCATGGTACGTACACCACATGGTATATGATATAATTACTAATTTATATGTGCATAGAAGGCAAATAATAAGTGATTGTGGCAGTGGGGGGTGTTTAGGCTCGGCTGCTGAGTGGGTGGAGCGGGGGTGTGGTTCAGGGAACGGTGTCTGATTGTCATCAGCTGGACTGATTGCTAATCAGAGTGGTAATCAGTCCAGCTGATGATATGTGTTTGTGTATCTGAGGCGGTCTCCATAAAGGAGCTGGCTGGACAGCAGATCGGGAGTCAGCGTGGAGAGCAGAGACACAGTCTGCAGTGGCAATAAAAGCGCTTACCAAATATCCCTCTGGCTGCTCAGTCCTTATTGGTGCTTAGGGGGGGGGAACCTACTGGTGACGGCAACACGCCTGTCACACTGGAGCCAAACGTGGGACCCTTTCTTTTTTTTGTGTGGGAAAAAAAAAAAACCCAACAACAAAGAACATGGAGAGCATCCAGCAGCACCCAGATCAGCCATGGATTCAGCTGGGGCAGATGCTGGGGAGGATAGCAGCGATGATGCAGGACCAGGCGGAGGCAGGCCGGCAGACACTAGGGAAGCTCCTGGCCCAGGCAGAGGAGCAGACGCGCGCCCTGGAACGGCTCGCCGCCCAGACAGCGGCGGCCACACCGGTAGCTTCCCCCTTGGCGGGGGTGGAACTCCAAAAAATGACGGCGGGGGACGACCCGCAGTCGTTCCTGGAGACTTTTGAGACGGTGGCGGAGGCATGCGGCTGGCCAGGGGGGGAGTGGGCGATTCGTCTCCTGCCCCTGCTCACCGGGGAGGCGCAGACTGCGGCCCTGGGGCTTCCCCCAGCAGCACGCCAAAGTTACGTGGACATGCGGAAGGCGGTGATGGATAGGCTGGGTCTGACTCCGGAGAATCACCGGCGGAGGTTTCGCGAGGCCACGATGGGGCCCGACGACCGGCCGTTTGCGTACGCGCAACGGCTGAGGGACGCCGCGACGAGGTGGCTGCAGCCCGGGAGCACAGAAGGGGCGCAGGCGGTGGTGGAGAAGGCCGTCGTGGAGCGGTTCATGGAGGGGCTGCCGACCAGAACAGCAGAGTGGGTCCGCTGTCACGGCCCCACGTCGCTGGAGGCCGCCATCACACGGGCGGAAGACCACCTGGCGGTGCACCCCGGCGGCCAGGGGGACAGCGACAGCACACTGGCTCCGGCCAGGCCGATGCGGCCCCTGACGCGACCCATACCGGCCCCAGTAAACACCACCTCTATATATATATATTGTATGTATATACATATATATATATATAGTCTCAAAAAGTGTATATTTTATTACATTGTTTTATATATATATTGACCGCACCTTCCCAACCCACAGGTAGTCCCTCAAACACCAGGGCAGGCGTGTTGGAGGTGCAGACAGCCCGGACACATCCGGCGGGAGTGTCCGCTGATGGAGGTGGGCCAGGTGATCCGGGTTGCCGGCTCTCCAACACCCTCCCAGGTCCGGGAGCGACATACCGCGTGCGGTAAGAATCCAGGGGGGTATACATCAGGCAATGGTGGATTCCGGCTGTACACAGTCTATGATCCACCAGAGCCTGGTTCGACCCGGGGCATTGGTGGAGGCATTGTGGGTGAAGATAAGATGTGTGCATGGGGACATTCACGAGTATCCCATAGTATCAGCGGAAATTAGACACGGGGGGGAAAAAGCATAACGTGAAGGTCGCGGTTAGCTCCCGCCTTACGCACCCCTTAATCTTGGGAACCGATTGGCCGGGCTTTGACAAGTTAATGGGGAAGGCTGCGGGGGTGCGTTCACAGCAGACAGGGTCATGCGGTGTGTGCGCCGTGCTCAGCGGTGACGCGAGGTTGTCCGACACTGCAGACGGGGAGGGGGAACCGGCGGAGCCTCCTATGGCGACTCCTCCGGCTCCCGAGTTTCACTCCATGGAAGATTTTCCACTCGAGCAGTCTCGGGACGATACTCTACGCTCAGCCTTTGGCCAAGTGATACGAATTGATGGTCAGTTGGTGCACCCTGACGCAGCGCAGACATATCCGCACTTCACATTGATCAGGGACAGACTGTACAGAGTGAGCCGTGACACTCACACAGGGCAGGAAAGCACCCAGTTGTTGGTGCCAAGAGCCGCCGGAAATGGTTTTCCAGGCGGCTCACTATAACCCGATGGCTGGTCACATGGGATATGATAAAACTCTGGACCGGATAATGACCCGATTTTATTGGCCGGGCATCCGGGCGGATGTGCGCCGTTGGTGTGCGTCCTGCCCGGAGTGTCAATTGGTAAACCCTCCGGCCATTCCGAGGGCACCTTTGCGCCCTCTGCCATTGATGGAGGTTCCATTTGAGCGCATCGCAATGGACCTCATCGGGCCATTTCACCGGAGTGCACGCGGATATCGCTTTGTGTTAGTCTTCGTGGATTACGCAACACGATACCCGGAAGCGGTGCCCTTGCGCAACATTTCTGCAAAGAGTGTCGCGCAGGCTTTGTTTCAGGTCATCTCCCGAGTCGGAATCCCGAAAGAGATTCTGACTGACCAGGGCACCCAGTTCATGTCAAGAACACTGAGAGAACTTTACGGGTTACTGGGTATCAAGTCTATTCGGACCAGTGTGTACCACCCACAGACCGACGGGCTGGTGGAGCGTCTGAATAAAACTTTGAAGTCCATGATCCGTAAATTTATTAATGACGATGAACGTAATTGGGATAAATGGCTTGACTCTCTGTTGTTTGCAGTACGGGAGGTTCCCCAGGCCTCCACGGGATTTTCTCCTTTGAACTTTTGTTCGGCAGGACTCACGGTGGTGCTCGACCTCATTAAAGAAAACTGGGAGGAGGGGCCGAGCACCAGTAAAAACGAGATCCAACACGTCCTGGACCTGCGAGCAAAGCTCCACACACTGGGTCAGCTGTCACGTGAGAATTTGCTCCAGGCCCAGGAGCGTCAGCAGCGGCTGTACAACAGAGGTGCCAGGCTGAGACAATTCACACCGGGAGAGAAGGTACTTGTATTGCTTCCTTCTTCCAGCTCTAAACTCCTCGCCAAGTGGCAAGGGCCCTTGTGGTCACACGGCGAGTGGGGGATGTCGACTATGAGGTGGTGCGTTCTGATAGGGGCGGAGCTACACAGATTTACCACCTCAACCTCCTAAAGGCATGGAGGAGGCGGAGTCTGTTTCTCTGGTGTCCTCGGTATCTGAGAGAGAGGAGCTGGGGCCTGAGGTCCCAAAATCCACCAATCCGCCTCGCTCCTTTGTGAAGACCGTCTCTCGGGACCCAGAAAACAGACATTGCCCGGTTGCAAAAGCAGTTTGCTGATGTGTTCTCTCTCCTTCCAGGACGCACAAACCTCATAGAGCACGAGATCGAGACTCCTCCGGGCGTGACAGTGCGGTTACGACCCTACAGGTTACCTGAACACAAGAGAAAGGTGGTTCAGCGGGAATTGGCTGCAATGCTGGAGATGGGGGTAATAGAAGAGTCCCACAGTGCCTGGTGTAGTCCCATTGTTCTTGTGGTCAAGAAGGATGGGTCTATTCGGTTCTCGTGGACTATCGCAGGGTGAGCGAGGTGTCACGGTTCGATGCTTACCCAATGCCCCGGTCGACGAGCTCCTGGACCGACTGGGCACCGCGTGTTTCTTTACGACACTGGATTTAACCAAGGGCTACTGGCAGATTCCTCTGTCGCCAGAGTCTAAGGAAAACACGGCCTTCTCCACTCCGTTTGGGTTATACCAATTCACCACGCTTCCCTTTGGGTTGTTCGGGGCCCCAGCCGCCTTTCAACGCCTCATGGACCGGGTGCTGCGTCCGACGCTGCATATGCTGCCGCCTACCTGGATGATGTGATCATACACAGCACCACCTGGGCGGAGCATGTGCAGCGGGTCGGCGCGTGCTGGAGTCCCTGAGGCAGGCGGGCCACGGCCAACCCGGGAAGTGTGCAGTTGGACGGAGGGAGGTACGGTATCTGGGGTACCACTTGGGCGCCGGGCAGGTGCGCCTCAGGTGGACAAGACCGCCGCCATCGCAGCCTGCCCGCGGCCCAAGACGAAAAAGAGGTGAGGCAGTTTTGGGGCTGGCGGGCTATTACAGGCGGTTCATCCCGAACTTTGCGGAGCTGACCAGCCCCATGACGGACCTGACCCGGAAAGGTGCCTCAGATCCGTCCAGTGGACGGAGCGGTGCCAGTTGGTGTTTGAGGAGGTAAAGCAAGCTCTCTGTGGGGAACCACCTTCACACACCTAACTTCTCTCCCTTTACTCTGCAGACCGATGCGTCGAACAGAGGGCTGGGGCCGTTTTGTCCCAGCAGGTGGAGGGTTTGACCGCCCGTGCTGTACATCAGCCGCAAGCTGTCGGAGAGGGAGGGCAGGTACAGCACGGTGGAGAAGGAGTGCCTCGCCATCCGTGGGCGGTCGACTCCCGCGCTACTACCTCCTGGACCACGCCCGCCCAATGGCTCCACCGCATGAAAGATACCAACGCCCGAATCACTGGTGGTATCTGGCTTTACAGCCTTTAATTTCAAGGTGATCCATAGGTCGGGACACAGATGGTCGTGGCCGACTTCCTCTCCCGCTCTCATGGGGGAGGGGAGTAGGTTAGGCCGGATGTTGCCCGGCCTAAGTCGGGCGATGGAGGTATGTGGCAGTGGGGGTGTTTAGGCTCGGCTGCTGAGTGGGTGGAGCGGGGGTGTGGTTCAGGGAACGGTGTCTGATTGTCATCAGCTGGACTGATTGCTAATCAGAGTGGTAATCAGTCCAGCTGATGATATGTGTTTGTGTATCTGAGGCGGTCTCCATAAAGGAGCTGGCTGGACAGCAGATCGGGAGTCAGCGTGGAGAGCAGAGACACAGTCTGCAGTGGCAATAAAAGCGCTTACCAAATATCCCTCTGGCTGCTCAGTCCTTATTGGTGCTTAGGGGGGGGGAACCTACTGGTGACGGCAACACGCCTGTCACAGTGATCATTCATTTCATGAATCATTAAAAAAAAAGGCAAATTCACAGATATCTTGGAAGCAGTCTGTTGTCATGTGACTTCATATGATCTTTGATCGAAAAGGTATTTGATAATCATGACCTGATGATAAATATTAAAACATTTCCGACATCAGACATCAGCATTATGGTCGTGGTCGTTTTCCTACAAACAAAAACCTCTTGAACATTGTTAAGAAACACATAAAGGGGCCCATAATGACGCCACATCCATATTTTTTTACCGCAACATTTTTATAGCAATGTCCTAAAAAAGGTAACAAATTAAATATAGCCTACTGGGCACATTAATAAATCCAAAATGAATGTCAAGTAACAGTTCCCGTGTGTTAATCACCTGTCCTATTTCTGGTCCCTTTGCCTCATCCGTCTTCTCTCGCTACATCCCCGCCTCTCTTCAAAGATAATTACAGTTATTTATTTTTTCTTTCCATCGCACCGAGTGCTCTTACATTTCATCACTGCAGCATTTTGAAGGATCGCGGCTGCAATCAGATGGTTCAAAGGCAAACTCACATTTTTACTCACTATTCAAATTTAAATGGACTGATCTCCGTAAATGTTCATTGTAGTGACGGATTTGATAGTTAAAATCAGAGTACTCTGACTAAATTATTAGAGAAATGGAATATTTACCCAAAATGTTATGTGACAAACACGTAGAGCAATTAAATTTTTTCAGATAATAGACGGGGAGTACGGCACAGATTACAGGTCAGATTATCTCTAAAGATTATGGGACACATTAATTAGATTACATCGTCAGACAGGAGGCGACCCACATGTGTCTACAGTGTCAAGTCCAATAATAAACTCAAGGTTCAAGCTGCTCCAGTATAAATGGTTGATGAGAACATGCATTGATCCAGAGTCAGAAACAGCATCGACCCACCGGTCTTGATACATGGCGTCCGACCCGGAGCCCCCCACAGGGCCCGTGACTGATGGAAGCATTCTCTCTGTTTTAGCCCAATAATCACAAACAGCATGTTGCCCTTGCTTTAGTTTGCTTTCGTTTGCAAAATGTCTAAAGTCATTTTGATTACTGTTTTTCAACACAGAGGCAATTTCGTAAAATGATGACGGCCAATCTATTCTGAATTAAAATCCAGAAACTGATAGAGTTGGCAGAAGGCTGCTGGTTACGATCCAACAGGTTGGCCTGTAACACGGAAAGGTTGCAAACCGGATCACAATCAATGAAATGGAACCAGCCGACAATCAATGAAATGGAACGAGCCGACAATCAATGAAATGGAACGAGTCGACAATCAATGAAATGGAACCAGCCGACAATCAATTAAATGGAACCGGCCGATAATCAATGAAATGGAACCGGCCGATAATCAATGAAATGGAACCGGCCGATAATCAATTAAATGGAACCGGCCGATAATCAATGAAATGGAACCGGCCGATAATCAATTAAATGGAACCGGCCGATAATCAATGAAATGGAACCGGCCGACAATCAATGAAATGGAACCGGCCGATAATCAATGAAATGGAACCGGCCGATAATCAATGTTACGGGTATGTTCAGGTTATAGAAGACACTTCATAAAACAAATGTAACATTTGATCTGCCGGCATTAAAGGCACCTTCAGGGTATCATCAAGGCTCTTCTTCTGCGGACCATGAATTATTTGTACCAAACTCTATCGCAATCCGTACAATAGTTGTTGACAGTCAAAGCAATGTTGGCTATAAAATGTGATATTTTCGATATCAATCTCAGCACCAATGACGTAAATCTCTCAGTCTCTCCTCTTTGTCCTTTCATACATGGAAACATAAAGCGATAAATGTCCATTTCAAGATCAGAAAGCACATCCACCATTCCCCAATGGCAAACACACTCACACATACAGTACAGGGACAGCTAGATAGACGAATGTTTAATTCAATAAAACAGCCAAGGACGATTTCCCCCACTTTTTGGAAAGCACCGCACTGACTGTATATATTTATGTACGTGAATATATGTCGTTTCATGCAAGACGGGACAAAGCGATGCAGCTATAAAGCATCACTCAGAGCCGTCTCAGAGTGAGGCTGCTCATTACAACCGGACACAACCGCATCAATAAAGGTATAAAATACGGCCTCGTTGACCTGGATTTCCACCCCCTGGTACGAGGACGTACACACTCTCCACTACACACTCTCACGTGGATCTGAAGTCGTTTCAAAGTCGGTGAGTATATGACCTTTTCATGACCTGCCACTTCTATAGGTTATGGTGTATGTGGCCTGAGGGCATGAGAGTGAATATAAACCCGGTTCCCTTGAGCCACTTTCCTCTTCTTTCCTCTTTTTCATATCATCGTACCTCCAGGGTGTCATGTCTCCCCATTTGGATTTTGTCTTAAACTCTCGAAAGCTTTTCAAGATGATGGAGTAAAATGTGCATTCAAGCCCTGTGGGGCTCTGTGGTGCGGCGAATTCAGCCGGTGTGTGGAGGCTTTTGGGTTCGATGCCCGGTCCGACTTTTAACCGAGGCGTTTCTTCAAAACCGACGCAAAGATTGACGACCGGGAGGCTCGGAGAAAGTGAGACGCTGTCTTGGCGACTTTGTTTTGCAACCTGTAATTGTGGCAGTGACGTCGTCGATTGCCGCTCGCCGGAGCCAGGCCGGAACAACAGTTCCCACAGCGGGTTAAGAGGAGGGAAAGTTTTTTAAAAAGTGGCACTCATCCCGAGGCTGAAAGACGGCACTTCGTGATCATACGGAAAGGAGAGGAAAACAAGAGGGCTCGGGAGGAAAACCACAGAAACAACCGGAGGTTCTTGAAAGTTCTTGAAACGCACTTTCAAACCTTTTTAACATCTCGTCACTTCCACCATTAAAACCGAACGTAACAATTAGACGCAATTAGATATCCTGTATGATTGAAGTTTACCTTCCAGGCAGTCGGTGGTCCACCTTCACATGGAGTTACTGTTATTTTTTCTGTGGTTTTGTCTCAATCCAATGGTGAGCAATGGCTATTAAAAAAACATAACATATTTGCTCGTTTTATTCATGGAGGTACTGACATTATTGGATTTTTGGCTACTATAGGGCCAGAAAAATATTTTAAAAAACAAGTTTACGTATTTACATCAAGGCTTAAATACGTTGTTGTGTTTGCAAACAGTTGTCCATAAGCATTCATTTGGAGTTGCACAGTGGGCCACCTGGGTGACGTAAGTCCAATGTTCACTGGCCTTTCAGCTTCGTTTGCTTTCCGATTGCTCCTGAGGAGGAATAATACATTTTATTGAGTGTGTGTTGTCACCGTCTGGTGCCGTGCCGTGGCTGCTAGAAACAAGTTTGAGGTTGATGTGGAAGACAATAAGAAGTGGGCTTTATTAAGAGGATTATGTGAATTCAGTGGCTTGTTGCATTTAAAACTAGAACGGGCACTCGGTAGAGCGCATACCTTCGCATATCACAAGATTGGGCATTGAATTATGAACATGTTGGCATTAGTTGCATGCCAATTGGATAAAAATTGACCGCGCTATGGTAAAAAGAAGATTTTGACCTTTCCATGACCTTGACCTTGACCTTTGACCCGATTGATACCAAAATCTAATCAAATGGTCCCCAGATAATAACCAATCATCCCACCAAATTTCATGCGATTCAAGAAGATGTGTACCTTTTCATGACCTTGACATTGACCTTTGACCCGATTGATCCCAAAATCTAATCAAATGGTCCCCGGATAATAACCAATCATCCCACCAAATTTCGTGCGATTCGGTTTAAAACTTTTTTTGTTATGCGAATAACACGCATACAAATAAATAAATAAATACACGGCGATCAAAACATAACCTTCCGCATTTTCAATGCGAAGGTAATGACGAGGACGTTCAGCAGCTACACTTCAGGTCTTTATTTTCAAAACAGATATTTTGCTAGAAACATGCTAGAAACATGGTGTGAAAGGGAAGAAAGAGGGGCGTTGATGAGAACAGTTGTCATGGAACTTCTTGGACTATAGACCAACCGGGAGAATGATGGCTGACAGCGACCATTCATGGAGGAACAGTCGAGCATCACGAGTTGACACATTTACTCACACAGTTGAGCTCAGGGTGTCAACCGATAACAAAAGGTGAGGAGGAAATAAGCCACAACACCTCATTACACAGCCACCACCCGCACCGCTGTCCCCTAAACATCCATCAGACTAAACAGCATCAGACGCACGGCGAAGGTCAGAGTTTGACGGCGTAAGACGAGCTGGTGATCAAAGTGATAGAGCTAAGTAGAGTGAGGGAATAGGGCAGAAGGTGACGAGCAAGGAGACATCAGAGGTGGCTTTTACACGCAGACAAGCTGACAGACTGATGCTTTTAATTGTCCTGCTTTGGTCGTGATGGAGATGAAATATATAATAGTTCCATTATTGTCACAATCTGTCCCTCACAACCGGTTCACTAGATTCATATTGACTCATGTCGTACAGACCTGTGTGTAAGTCGTTTATTCGTGTACGGTTTTCATTGCACTGGTGTCCTCCCATTTTTGGCCACTTCTTCTATAGATGCTGTTGACCTTCACAAACACATCATTATACACCAGATGAGAAGCTTGAATAGCTCCACCGTGGCCATACACAACACTGTTGTTTCCAAGTTAATACCTCAGCAATCATAATCCGATAACATATATGGTGATATAGCACTACAGGATCCGTTCTTTATCGTCTTGGAGATGACATGTGCCTTTCCTTAAGTGAAATGTTGGATGCAGGACTCCCTGTGAGTACTTTCACTGTCTTGCTTTGCAACTTCTACTTAAAGCTGCACCTCTACTTCCAAATAAATGTTGGATGAAACGGCGACGTGGAGTATAATGTGGAGAGAAAAGTCTCAGAGTGACAAATACAACTCAAACCCTCAAACGATCGCATCAGAACTGCTCCTGTGAACTGGATCTTATGGCCGAAGAGACGACGCTCACAAGCTGCCGCTGCGTACCCACCAGTGTTCTGCATATGAGACACCTAAAGGCGCCAAACTCTTGCATAATACTCTCTATGAATATTCTACACCCAACATATGCTGAACACTGCACACAGGAGCAGGGCCTCACTTTGCCTGACGTTCTGAATGGCTTTGATCAAGTTGTACACAAAGTTATTTGTTCAGTGATATCGTGTTTTTTTTATTACGCCAACTGAACGTTTACCTCAGGAAATCATGAATGATCTGTGAACTTTGAGAATTTGTTTTGCGATCCTCTTTCAATAAACTTTGTGAAAACTTGAGCATTAATATTTTGAAACATTAGTTTGTACACAATCTTTAAAATGAAGAACATGACGGACCTCAGAGAGATATTGTTAGGATCTGGAGTTTGTGTCTCGTTTTTTGTCTTATTTTGAAGTCCTTGTGTCGTCTGTCTCCCTGTGGTCGTCTGCCCTGGTCCTGATTGTTTCCTTCTGTGTGATTGCTGGCCCCGCCCTCATTGTGTCCACCTGTGTCTCGTTCCCCGTTGTCCAATCACCTCCGCCTGCCTGTGTATGTAAACCCTGTTTCAGTGTTGCCAGGTCCGCGGTTTTCCCTCGGAATTGGGCTACTTTTGAAGTGTTGCCGCGGGTTGAATTTTTTGTCCGCTGGTTCGGGTAGACATATTTTGCATGCAAATTACATGAATATCTTTAAATAAAAATCCATATTTTAAATGAAATAATGTATTTATACCCAAATCCTACCAAACTGACTCCAGATCAGCACGTACACACATGGACATGGGACACGCCCACGTACACACACGCACCTAGGTGAAATAACTGTTTAGCGAAAACTGCTTTTAATGTTGGCATACTAACCATTTGGTGTTACTTTTTAGATATTACAATACATTTGGCAATGATAGCAATGCTGTTGGAATTTAAAAGCAGTGTACAGGACTGTCTCAGAAAATTAGAATATTGTGATAAAGTTCTTTATTTTCTGTAATGCAATTAAAAAAACAAAAATGTCATCCTATCTCTAAATATTAGAATATCATGAAAAAGCATACTAGTAGGGTATTAAACAAATCACTTGAATTGTCTAATTAACTCGAAACACCTGCAAGGGTTTCCTGAGCCTTGACAAACACTCAGCTGTTATAAATCTTTTTTTTTACTTGGTCTGAGGAAATATTCAAATTTTATGAGATAGGATTTTAGAGTTTTCTTAAGCTGTAAGCCATAATCAGCAATATTAAAAGAATAAAAGGCTTGCAATATTTCAGTTGATTTGTAATGAATCCAGAATGCATGACATTTTTGTTTTTTTAATTGCATTACAGAAAATAAAGAACTTTATCACAATATTCTAATTTTCTGAGACAGTCCTGTATATGGTTTGGCATGGGCATATTTTGAGTTCTGATATTGGGCTGGTTTTTGGGCTGGTTTTATTGGCCATTGGGCTGGTTTTGGGCTGGTTTTGATTGGCCATTGGGCTGGTTTTGTCACACAGACCTGGCAACCCTGCCCTGTTTGTCTCATTCCCAGTGTGGCTTCGTACCGTTTGGTCAGCGTGTTGTCGTCCTGGCTATTTTGTGGAATTAAGTATTGGTTTTTCAGAAGTTATGTCGGCATTTGGGTCCTCTCTCGCTGCGACATCCGCGACACCTCATGACAGATATAACATTCAGAATGAATGTACATTATCAAATCGCTTTGACTCGTTGCAGTAACCACTGCAGCGTCTCTTGACTCCATACGTGAGATAAAAAAGCAACAATAGCTTGTGTTCCAAACTTTGAGTGAGGGATGAATGTGTGAGCCTGTGTTGACATAATGAGCGCGCGTTGGACATGAATCATTGCCGTCATAAGCGGGTACCGCAGTTCTCCGGGCAATGCGCCATGATTGATAACTCAGATGATTACACTTTGCCGATGGGAGAGGGAGGATGAGCGGGAAGGGGGAGGGGAGGAAAGGAAGGGACATAATGACACTAATGATAATTACAGAATTGTTAATACCTGAATCTATTACAAAGTAGCTGCGCCTTTAATCCTAGACGTAGCAACAAGGAGTCAGTGTGTGCTTTCAATTCAGCGGTAATGGTATAAGTATAGATCTCACTGAGGATGACCGATGATTTACTTTATTTCGCAGATGAATTCATCTGAATACATCGAGTCCTTCACAACATTAATGATTGTTATTTAACAGACGTCATGTTGAGGCTTTTTGACTGCAGTTGTTGAGCGTCTGTTCCTTCAGTGTGTGACGGATGTGCTCACACATCTGTTACATGTCAACCTCCATTTGAAGGACACATTACCCTCAACAATACAGTATGTAGCCTCCATGTCACAGACACATATGGCTGTTTATTATTTATAGGTGGTGTCAATTTAAAGATGACAGCCTGCTCACCCCCTGAGGCAGGACCTGTGAGTGTGTGTGTTGACACAAAATATATGTAAACACTAAGAAGTTGCAATTTCATAATAATACGGTCAAATCGTGTCATTAAGAATGGTTCAAAAATGTTAATCAAAATGTATCCAAACACCAGACGTGAAGGGGTAGTTTTTTAATATTGTAGATCTGGCAGGAAAATACTAGAATACACTTGTGAATGTGATCTCGATCTTCTGAGCCATGGACCTGCCAATAAACTGTAGACTCACTGTACACTTTGAACCTCTCAAGCTTCTTGAATTAGTTTTTGAATTTTGCTTTCTTGCTTTTTACACATTCAACCTGCAACGACAACGACAGAGTTTTTGGCCGCGCAAACCAGCTGTAGCTGAAATTTAATCATCTCAAAGTTGTCAAGTTGATATGGCAAACCTAATACACACAGCTCTATTCAAACAGAAGTTAGCAACATTATCATTCACGTGGAGTCATTTTTCTGACCACTCTAAATGAGTTAATATTTCAACTCCAGAGGGGAATATCTGTCTCTTCATCTGCTTCGTGCTGCGCTTTGTTTGTAAGAAGTATAAAATTAAATGACGAGAGTTGAGCGACAGGAAGAAAGGGGTCGGAAATTTAAATATTGGGCTAACGGATGCTCAACTTATTGCCAGAGCTGCTGAATACAACGTGTGAGACATGCAGAGAGATCCCTACAGCATTTAATTCACAAACAACAAGAACACTTTGCTGGTCCGGTTGGCTGCCCTGACAGCTGCTGGCTAATATCTGGACATGAGCCCCACTCTCCCAAACCAGACCTGACAGCGTGGCAGCGTCAGAGCAGCTGAGTGAAGAAAGGGAAAGTCAGTCAGAGTCCCTGCTGTGTTCTCAGCTGAGCGGTCCTTCCAAAAGCTGCTCTGACCACTGTGTGTAAAGGTTGAACCTGCACTCTCTAAACAAACTAAGCTCATGGAAAAACATTTACTTTCTGCACCGCTGAGCAGACAGCGGACGGGTCACGGGAAGCAGAACGATGTGTGTTTGTGTGTACGCCCTTGCACATTTGTATTTGTGTTCTCTTCAAAGTATGTGTGTGTTTTAACTACGAATCAGCGCTGTGAGTATTTATGCTCAAGCACCGACACCGACTGTGTGTGTGTCGTTGTGTGTGTACCTCTTTGCTACCTGATAAAAACATTCTCTCAGTCACGCACTAACCGTGTCGGGATGATAATCAGCTCCCGGTGAGCGTGTCTGGAGCCAGACGAGCCGACAAACACTCCCCTACACACACCAGTGTTATGGACGGGAGCTGCACCTCGCTTATATACAGTGGGTACGGAAAGTATTCAGACCCCGACAGGGTGCTGAATACTCAATGCTGAGCAAAGGGTCTGAATACTTATGACCATGTGATATTTCAGTTTTTATTTTTTAATAAATTTGCAAACATTTCTACATTTCTGTTTTTTTCTGTCAAGATGGGGTGCTGAGTGAACATTAATGAGAAATAAAATGAACTTTTTTGATTTTAGCAAATGGCTGCAAGGAAACAAAGAGTGACAAATGTAAAGGGGTCTGAATACTTTCCGTACCCACTGTAACTCTGGTGTATCCCACCTGTATGACCTTTGACCCTGGCCTCTTTTTAATTTGTACTCCAGGGGTCAAACAAGCAGAGGACACTGTGCAGACTGTATAATTCTGCAGGCATAACATAAAACTGATGGGTTTGCTTCACTCAGCCGGTTCAGTGGGATGAATCAATGGGAAAACTGTGTTAATCAACCCACCTGTTCCAGAAAGGGAGTGGGAGGGATAAAGGGAGTAACTGATGGGTAGAAGAAGGGATTTAATAAAAAAATTAGGGTTCAAAAATATGTTCCATTTTATAGAGGGTGCTTTATACATTTCTTGTTTTAAACAAAGCAGCTGGCTCGTCTGCTTGCAAGTGAAGAGGAGGAGAGGCTAATCGAGAGAGCCGGATAAGTCACCGCTCTCAAAGGATGAGAATGAGAGGGGGAGGGGGGAACAGCAGAGGGTGGATAAGGTAAGTAAAGGGGAGTGATGTGGGGGGGGGGGGGGGGGGGGGCGGAGAGCAGGCCGGAGACGAGTGATGTAAATTGCAAACTAGGAAATACACCAAGGTTAAAAGAAAATAGGATATAGTGTGTGTGTGTTGGACTCAGCTTCCACTGCATAGTGTCTTTCCAAAATAAGCTTCTGTCTTCACAGGAAGTTAGTTCGGCTGAGGCAACAGAACCACTTGGTTAGGTGAAGTAGAGGAGCGTGGACCCCTTAGTGTCGGTACCTGGCGAGTCGGGAGGGCGAGCGGAGCAGAGGAGGAAACGGCTTATTAAAGGAGGCGGCGAGGCGAGGTGGGCACTGCGTTGGTGCTGAAGTTGATGCCCAGTGCTTTTCTTTTCGCTGACAGATGGGTCCCGGTCTGGTACCGCCTGAAGGCGTGCCATGCAGACGCCTTCACCGGGAACACACACACATAGGCTACACACACACTCTCAATGTTCTCTTGCAATTCCACTTCCTGTCTTGCCAACATGGCCGCATCATTGACAGATTGAGAGCAAACGGCCAGGCAGGCAATCAGCTTAAACACCTGAGAGCGCCCTAAGGACCCCGGTTTCCCTGGCAGGCGGAAGGGACTGCTGGATACGCCAAAAAACACCAATTAGACCGTTTAAAAAAAGCTCCATTAAAAGAGCAATCGAAGAGCCATTACAGAACAATGAGAAGAGGAATACCAGTTAGGTCTGGACCAACCTGTGCTAACATCAGACCCGACGGGTGGTTTTATTAGACGTCACATGACATCACACTCAGCCGCTGAGGTCGTGCTGACACTGCAGAAGGTCACAGCTTATCGTGTTGACTTATAACATCGTGTTCCTTCATCCCCCTTTTTCAGTGGGTGGCAGGAGAGGATGATAAAAGCATGAAGCAAAGATTGTTCAAAAGATATTCCTTTAAATATCGAACGTGGAAGAATACTTACCATGGATCTCATTCAGGGAATAAAAAAATAACTATTTCCTGCGGGGCAGAGATGAAGTGAGCTGAATTCCCCTTTCAGTCGTTGAAACGCGGTGGACTTCAGAGCTTCTCAGGCCAAAATTTGCGTCCAATCACTTTTACATTACATTGCATGTCACTTAACTGTGATTACTTTCTAATAAGATCCACTGATGTGGCAACTCTAGACGCATCTCTAAATGTGTGTGTGTGTGTGTGTCTGTCTGTGAGAGAGAATCAGAGACGGACAGATAGACAAGTGTCCTTCTGCTTGATTACTCAGCCTCCATCAGGACCAATCAATACAATCCCTCAGACTTACTTTCACAACAATTACACTGAAAAAGAGAGAGAGAGAGAGAGACTCTGTATGCTTCCCATTCCTCCACACACATTGACATTTATTGTGCTTATTAAAGAAAGCACCATGCACTTACCTTTTGTAATAATGTAAGTTGAATTACATGATGAAACAGTTACTGGACTGTTGGACATCATCATCATCATCAATAATAATAACAACCTTGTTCTCACTTAGTTGCAGTAACTGCTGACGTCTGGATAATCGTCCATTGTAGTTGACAGTTCTGTCTCCTATATGAGCTTTATAGACAACTTATGGGCAAAAGCAACATTTCCAGGAATGCTGCCCTGATTATGATTATTATGCCAATATAATATGAAATGTTACTAATTTAAGAATCTGGTAAGTTGCATAATAAAGATGCTCTGTCCCTCTTCGTTTTGACGTGTGTGTGGCTGCAGACGCTTTGTTCATATTGTTGAGGTCCATTACATGTTGTCTGCTTTGTTTTATACTGCTCTTCATCCTGTGATGAATGGTTATTTCATTTATCTGGCTTAATATTGGGAAAGATGAAGGTGGATTGGATCCTTCCTGTCTTGTTTACAACCTGTTGGCCTGTCTGCTCGTCTCTCACCCCGTCTGACTTTCTCGTGAAACGTCGCCATGTTTTCAGATCTCAGACATTACTCTTGAGTAACGTGTTATCATAACGGATGTGAGTGATGTCCAAAACTAAGAAAATAACACCCAGGTTGGAAAAATAAACTATTGATCTTTTCACCCAAAAAACGGGATGAATGTAATAAATGTGCTCACCTGCCAAGAAAGAGCTGGTCATATCTGATTGAGTAATGCTCGTGTGTAAAATATTAATATTTAGTTTTGTTGAGACACAGTCTCTCTCTCTCACTCTCACTCTGTCTGTCCTCTTCACCGTTCTCTCCCTCCACCTCTCTCTCTCTCTCTCTCTCCCTCCACCTCTCTGTGCTTTTAAGTGGGGATATATCCTTGTTACATGGGGGCAGATTGACTTTGGCTGGAAAATAGGGATCATGTGTCCTTGGGGTGACATTTGTCTTCATAGATAGCTTGTTGAGACGGAGAGAAAGAGGCCGAGAGAAACAGAGAGTGACAGAAAGATGGTCAATACGTAATAAATAGCAAGGGCAAGAAGATGGAGAGAGGACGTGGGAAGAAGGAAACAGACGGAGAAATAGGACACGGAGGGACAAGAGAAAATGGAGGGAATGTGAAAACGACATAGAAAACGATCTTCAGACAGTCTGTCTGCTTAGAGCATCGGGGAGGGGAGGATGCCACGCGGGGGTGTGAGGTGAATAAAATACATGAGGACATGCAGCCATCTTTTCTCCTGTCGTTCATTCTTCGACCAGGAATCCCCGTACCACCCGGTCTTAATTACATTAGAATGCATGAAACATCTGTCCTCAGTGTCGGCACATGGCTGCTGGTCTGAGATCTGTGGAGGGATGCAGCCGCTGATAACTAATGGTGTCTAAGATTATTTCATACACAGCATATGGCTTAATGAGGTTTTTTAGCGCAGCCAGCAATATTGACTATTATATACTACATAGTAAAGTGTATAATAGGCTGAATATATAAATGTATATATAAATATATATATATATGCATAACTTAATTGGATCAACAGTTCATCTTCTCCCTTCTCATCCAAGCCAATCTATAACAGCCTCATCCTCGGCAACACACTGAATATGTAAGAGATCCGTTGCACACACTCACACACACACAAACTAGGTCATTTGTGGGTACACGGACCGAGCTAGGTCACTGGGCATTTGTGTGAGCAGCCGTGTTGAATGTTTGGACTGGAAACTGCACCACTTCAAACAATGCGACGCACCAAACAATTGTCCTCTGTGTTTGGGGCTATTTTTATTCGCTCATTCGGCTGCTTTTATTGGACCAACTGGCGCAGCGACCAACAGTGTGTCATATGTGTTGTTTACTTGAAGCTTATGAAAATAGATACAGCGTTCAAAGAGAAGAGCGAAGAAACATTCTGGGGAAAATGAGATGAAATAAAAGACAACAAAAACCACAGAGAGTAACGTCCGCCACGTAGACTCAGAATCGCTACGCTGCTACTCTTCGGTACGTCACATTCAAATTATTTGAGTGCATTGGGTTCATCTGTAAAACCACATATAGAGATCCAAAGGGTGCACTACATTATGATCAGCATACTGTGTGCACTCGGTCTCACAATTTCATTTGACAGTTGCATTAGAATATGTATTAAAGTACACAAATACAGTTGCAGAAGGAGCTCAGGTGTGGATATATATATATATACAGAGAGAGAGACTCTGTGTTAAGGCTCTCTGTTTATTTATGCACATGAACACATCTACACATGCTAATACACGTGCACACCTCGGTCAGAGCTATCTATCATGTTTTGGGGGGAAAAGACATTTATAACTCCACATCTCCATCTGACTGCCTGGGTCTAAATGGAAGTCGCCTCTGGCAAACCCAAAAATGTGATTTGGCAAACTCCACCAGCCTGTAATTCCTACAAGGCACGAACTTGAGTGTCATCACAAAACATGGCAGGAAAGCCAATTTGATGGAAATATGTTTTCTGTGCTGGGAGCTGCAAGAGAGCTCAGCTCGTCCTGCTTCACCGAGTGTATCCGCTCTTTGGGGGTTTGTATCATTTTGTTGCTGGTAAAGGACAATTATTTAATTGAAATGAAGTACAGTTACAATTTATAAAATAACTAACAACCTTTACTAAAAATGATTTATTAGACATTTTATTTTGAGGTATTTTCAGGAACACAAACATCTGGATAGAATGAAAATCAATATGCATCCTGAGTTGGTGAACACCCGACAGAACACTGGCTCTGTGCTTCTTGGTTTTTTCAATTTGATGCTTGAGGAAGCTTTTAAATATTAAATAATCATCTTCCTTTTTGCTCTCCTTATATGGCACATATGAGCAACTTCCTACAACTTAAAGGGCAACCTGTTCACAATTAGAGGTTGTGACCTTTTCTGTCACTTTTGCCCCAATCCTTAATTTCTAATTCGGTCAGAAAGCGTTATTGCTGAGGGGAGCGATCATGTTTTCACAAAGAGAACGTCATTGTCGGTCAGATGCTCCCACTAGAACCGTTATCCTCTTTTTATCCTTCTTTTAGCTCTACTTTGACGACGGTTGTTTTTTATTCATTTATGACAACGTTGTTTAATGTATTTATTTTAGGGCTGTCAGCGTTAACGCGCTAATCTATGCGGTTAATTTGGCCGCGATTAATGCACTAAAATATTTTAACGCAATTAACGCAACTTTGTTTACTTCCGGTGTGCGTTGAAGTTGTTGCACTCCTGAGTGTCAAGCCGCGGCAGTCCGCCTCCTTCCTCCCGTCTGCTCCTCGATATTCACAGAGAAACAGAGGGCGATGTGTCGGTGACGCGGGGCGGAAGATGCAGGTGACTTTTTTGTTGTTGCTCCCGATGCGCGCGCAGACACGCCGGCATGGAGCTCTGCGGCGCGCGAGACGGAGAGCCGAGAAGAGTTAACGACACGTGGAGACAGAATAACATGCTGCTGGAGAGACGACCAACAACAGACGTTTAGTTTAATAAAAGAACAAAGACGTCTTTAAGAAAAGAACCTTACATTACTTCTGCTGTAATCTGGCGCTATAGAGAACATTACAGGGGGGCGGGGCCTCACCCTGATAGACTGGTGGGGGAAACACTGGGATGTGTCACATGCAAAAGTCTTTAAAAGGTGAATTTACATGTTTTTGTAAAATCGAGAAAATGAGCCCAGACTCCAGAGGGTTAACATTACATATGTCAGTTTAGCAAGGCCACTGGTTCTGCTGTTGATCAGTGTTAAACAGTGTTGGGCAAGTTACTGAAAATTAGTAATTAGTTATAGTTACTAGTTACTTCTTTTAAAAGTAATTGAATTACTTTACTAGTTACTGTATATCAAAAGTAATTAGTTACTCGGGAAAGTAACTTTTAAGTTACTTTTATGTCTGCTTTTTTAATGTCATGAACAGTCAAACACAATAAACATATGTTGTAGACCTATTTATTGCAATCAACAGGGCAACAGGCCTTCAAATCAAGCAGGAGTACAAAAGTCCCTTTTTTAGTTAACTTAATACAAAATAACTGTCTCAGTGAGTTAACAGTGTTTTTTTTTTTTACCACATTAGGCCCAATGAAACAAAAGTGATTGGCCTACAGTATTAACACTAATTAAAAGAGAAAACAAAGGTGCCTTGAGGTGCTGCATATAATTGAGGGGGGGGGGGTGCAAGTGAGGTGTGTACGTGCTGATCTGGAGTCAGTTTGGTAGGATTTGGGTATAAATTAATTATTTCATTTAAAATATGGATTTTTATTTAAAGATATTCATGTAATTTGCATGCAAAATAGGTCTACCCGAACCAGCGGACAAAAAATTCAACCAGCGGCAAAAACCGCGGACCTGGCAACACTGGAAGTGGCTGTCAATCACAGTGTGGCACCGTGCGTGCTGGTCGAGGGGGCGTGCCTGTGATTGGCGGAGTAGAGGGGAGGCGTGCCTGTGATTGGCGGAGTAGAGGGGAGGCGGGGTTAACCTGTCGGAAAACGGAAGTTACGGGTGGTTGACGGGAACCGTTGTTGTTGATGTTCGAGCTGCTGAGCCGAGAGGAGCACGCTGTCTGTGTTGGTGAATGCCCAATAAAGGGAGGAATAATACCGTCGTCCCGTCTCCGTGTCATCAGTCCATAACGTCCGAGACGTTACAATATCATTGCGCCACCAAGGTCCTGCGATGTCAGATCAGAAGCAGCTAAAGTAGCCTAGCTTGTCTTCTTGTCTGCAAGTGTTCATTTTTCACAAAAGAGAGTAACGCGAGTAACGAACTCATTTAAATTTCAGTAACTGTAACTGCGTTAGTTGATTAAAAAAATACTACGTTACACGCTCGTTACCGCAAAAAGTAGTGGAATTACAGTAACGCGTTACTCCCAACACTGGTGTTAAAGATGACAGGACCAATGGGGTCTCTAATGCACCTTTGTTTACTAATCTGGATGTTTCACTGAAGAAACAATTTATCATCCACGATATTAAATCCCTCGCTGGCGCTTTATAGGTAGGAGCCTCTTTGAAAACACAGCTCTGTGTGAAGTTTTGTCTTTAAAAAAAGAATACAATTAAACAAATGTCTAAAATACACGCTGTCTGAAGTGATTACTCGTTCATTTAGAAGAAGAAAAAACTTTTAATCGCGATTAATGAATTTCAAAATGTGCGATTAATTAGTTAATTTTTTTTAATCGATTGACAGCCCTAATTTATTTATCATCTCTATACCTCTTTAATCAGAGAAATATTGCCCTGAAGTTTGTACTTCTGGCAAACAGACAGGATGCATTTTACCATAAAATCTCCCGCTTCAGATGAAAGTCTGGTCATTAAAGATCAAGTGGCACAATGTGTTACATCAAATTAAAGCAGAAATATACTCCAACTCCAAGGTCAAACCTCATCCTGACTATTAAAATTCACTTTACAACCACTGATAGCAATGCTAATGACCATGTGAGAAGAGGGGCTTAATCAGTCGGAATATTCCATTCACGCTCCCCCTATTTCAGGAGACAGGGGGCCTCTCTTCACTTGCGGTGTGATGGCTGTGTTGCAGGGGGTGTCCCTGCCGGGTGGAGATGACGGCTGCGGAGAGGAGGCAGTGGAGTGACTGACGACTCAGAGAGTCCGTCTGTCAGACGGAGTGATGGCTGGGAGACACTCGCTGACAGATCAGGCGAGACGAGCGGGGGAGGGGGACGAGGAGGGAAGCCTGGCAGCTTTTGTCTTTCAATCCTGGGAGACACGAGCGGTGCGGAGGGCGGGGAAAAAAAACTCACAAATTCAGAAGCGCTTGAGTGGCGGCCATGTTGCTTTTGGATGATTCGCAGGCTTATACTCTTTAACGATGTTTTCAAGTGGGATCAAATGTGCTCCATTAATCTTCATCTTAAATTAATCGTATCCATCCGGCGTCCTTCAGTGATAGCAAAGATGGCGTCTGGAGCCGGTGCGAACGCTCTCACCCTGCACGGATATAATGAGCGGCCTAATAAGACCGGTCTGTAATCAGCCGAGTATCTTAATTAGGCTCTGTAGGGTTTTTGGAGAGCAGCCCTCCGCTGTGGTCTCAATCGATCACTCTTGATTCAGGGGGGACAAAAAGTATTGATGGGCCTTTAATTTACATTGTTACATTTTTTTGTCACTGATGTCATTTTTTTTAAAAATGAAATTTATTAAATTGTTCTGTCTGGTTCACTCACCCCGGTAAACAAATGTATAAAACCAAACTTATTACTATATATTCCCTGACCCAGCAGGTAGAGTTGGGCAATCGTTTCTATTTTCATATCGTAAAATATTACCTTTAAGCTTTCTGCAATTATCAAACAGTAAGAGGTGTTAGAACACAAAATCATATTTTCCATTTTTTAGGGTGATGACATATGAAATATCCCGGCAGACATTCCAAAAACTTAAATCAAAGATTTGATTTAAAAAAGGAATAAGATAAAAATTCAATACAACGCTTTCCTTGAAGTGAACTACTCTTAGAGTGGGAGAGATTCGGTGAGTAGGCGTAGAGCGAACAGAGATAAGGGGCAAAATATTTATGGGAAAGAGTCGGCATATTGTAATTAAGGATTTAAAATTCACTTTTCTTTCAGGCATAACAGGACTCAACGGACAGACATGTCACTCCACCTGAAACGTCTCTAAATCCACATCAGGCCTGAGATTCTAGAGAGCACTCCTGTAACATTTTAGTTCTGCTCGAAAGTCCGTTAGAAACACTTCAAAATCAGCATTAGAGATTTAAGAAATAGCGAAAATGGAGTATTGCAATATTATGTTTCGTGAACGCTCATCTTTTAAATAACTAGTTCACACAAATATTAAAATAACTACTTCATTTCATTTGCAAAGATATGCACCCTCTGTGTAAGTGCCCTCTCAAAGTAGTGCTATGATGTCGGCTGTTACAGGGACTGATTGCACAGAAGAAGTTTCCCTTTTTAACTCTGATTTAATGCAGGTGGTTTAAAATAGCAAAATATTGAACTGTACAACACAAGGAAGAGTTCTCAAAAAACACTCAATTGCAGCGGTCCCAGGTATTTTCTACAAAAGTAGCTGAACCGAGGGTCTGGCACTGTGTGTAGAGCTGGAGGTTAATGCGCCGCTGATGAGTTGATTGGTTGCAGGTGTGTTTCCGGCAGCAGGTGAAACAGCTTGGCTGCAATCAGGAAGCCAGGAGCTCGGAGGGTGGATGGAGAAGCCACGCCCACGCCAACACAAACACGTCGGTAAACAGTATACCTGTTAAAATTGTCATCGGCATAGTTTGCCTTTACCTGAAATGCTGAGTCCAGGTGTACCACCTCACAGGTCTGCTGGCACGACAGGTGTGTCGTGTTTCTTTAATGATTGACAGACCTTGGGAGCAGTATTCATGGTCAAATGCAAGGGCGAAGGTTCGCCCTAAAGGTCATACCTGTGAACTGCATTGTGTACATTTTACATTCTTATCCGTATTGAATTAAATTGTTATGTTCTGTGCCCTTTTCCCGACCTCATTCTTCCAAAGCTAATTTTCCAATTTGGTCCAAGTTAAATTTGAACCTTGCACCGTGAAAAAAAAGTGAAATTCATGTCTCATATCCCCGGCTGCCGAGCAGTCAATCATCCCCGTGTCAGACCGGGTGCTCCTCCGGGACACAAGCGGCGCTGAGCCATATATTAGCATAAACCCCTCTAGCTGCTTCTCCCACTTTCCTCGGCTGCCCTTCACACATTCACTGACAAGTCCCGTTTTCCTCCACGTTGACACAAATTGGCTTCTCAACCGAACTCGGTTACGTTTCCGCCCTCAGTCAGAGTGTGTCGTGTGTGTTTCAGAGCCTCCGGCCTGTGCACTTAACGCCTGGTGAGTCAGAGGCACCAGGGACTCCTTGATCCTTCTAAAACGGAGATGCCTCCGCTCAGGCGCATTTCGCCATCAGCAGTTGCTCTTTCTAACGTTGAATGTTTTACACATCCATATATATATAAAGCATATTTGAATGGAACTGTTGATCAACTACTGTGCCAGAGGTCAGAGGACGAGAAAGTTGTCCAAAGTACAGCCTGTTCACGGAGCTGTAGTCATCTGGAAACAAAGTGATAGCCGTGCTTATAACACTTTGCTTTTACTGAATCAGACACAGAAAGCAGAAAAATTAGATGGAGAGTTAAAAGAGTTTCTTTTGACTGTCAGCTCTTTCATTCCTCACTGCCATCTTTTGTTCCTATCTGTTTGCGAGTGACTCATCTTAAATTATGCCTCTATCTTTGTCTTTCAGACTAACTCGCTTATTTAACTCACCAGCCACACACACACACACGCACTTCCTGTCATCTTTCCTGTCATGTTATCTTTGATTTAAACAGCGTCCCATAGGTCTCACAGGACACACCCGCATGTGTCTTTATGGACACGCACACACAAACCCAGATAGGACTTGTTTCTATGGCTGAAGAATTTCCTGTGTAACTGTCCCTCCCCACACCCCTCTTAATTGGCTTCCTGGTACTTCCTCCCAAGATGATGATCTCCAATCAACCATCTGCCGTGTCATCTCTGTGCCCTTCCCTCTGCCCCTTTGGCATGTTCCCGCTTACCCCCTGCTGATGTCAAATTGCAATATTCCCTCAAAACCGCCATTAAACAAAATACAGCACATGAAAACAAAGTCCACAATTATCGCACAGTCCTCTTTGTCAACGTGTGCGTGTGTGTGTGTGTGTAAAGGCCCTCTTGTGATGGACGTAATAGGCTATAGGACAGATGGCCTCCTCTCTCACAACCCACCATGTCACACACACACACACACACACACACACACACACACGGACACCCCTGAGGCGCAGCCTCTGCGTTGGGTCGTGGTTGTTGTTGCCTCTTCCAGTTGTAGCCGTATTCTGTCGCTCAGAGCAGCAGGAGAGAGTCACATCTGTGCCGCGTTTCCTTGTAATGTCGGTACAGAAATAGAAGTGAAGGAGTCGCCGTTTGAACCGACCATTCAGCTCTCTTGACATCCCTGGGTAAAAATAAGCTGTCTGGGACGAAGCGGGCTCTTTGGTGTAGAGTTTAACATCTGCTTGTGATAACCCGGTGCAGCGTCATACTGTGACGGGGCAACCACAGGCGTGCCGAAGTTCAGCTGAGACCGGATGAAATTTCAATCGCCTATTTTCACTGTTGGCATGACAGGGTGGAGTCTCACCTCCATGATCGTTGTCAGATTTGTCTTCTGAGTGATGGATTTGAAGGAATAATCTCCAATAATATACTGCTACACTGAAATGGTTATGTGATGCCCCTTTCATTGCATAAGTAAACAATGTGGAAATCCCATTGAGATATGTCCAGTGGAGGTACAGCAGAGATTAGCAGCAGAAACACCGACATGTTATTGTTTTTTAAAACTGCCAATATAATGTAAATTATTAAAAAATAAGGGTTTAAGGCTCAGATGTTCTCATTGGACAGACATCACCACCTCTGATACTTCACTGACAAATTGTCATTTTACTGTCACATTATTTATTAAGGCCAGATTTTCTGGCTTCATTTTCAGGAAAAACAAGGTTACCTCAGAGCGCTTGCAGTTCTTCATCTTGCTTTATTTGGTGCTGGCGGCAAGGCAAGCCTGCAGCGGCTGAGGTGAACGTTTTCCGCGCGACTGAATCCCATGAAAAGTCAACGTACAGACGCGATATTTTCCCGGGCGGCGCGTTTGGGGCGACGCGATGTGGGCGACGCGTTTCCAGCGGCACAATTTTCGCCCCGAGTTGAAATATTTCAACTTTGAGGCGGTCATCTCGCAACTCGGGCCAATCAGCTCTTGTGTTCCGCTCTCGTAGCGCTGGAAGCGGAAGTCTTTCAGTAACTTCATCGGTGAAAGTGACCGAGCTGAGTGAGCCTACGGGTGATGTCATGAACCCAAACACGAGGGCGTTAGTGTGTGGGATGTCCACGACAAATATAAAGCAGAACTAGTGGTTAGTTATTCTGGTGGATGAAGGAGATGATAACTGTCTTTACGGAGACGAGACACGGAGATAAGCCCCGCCCCTCGCGCAGCATCTCGACGAACAAGGCGAATGGTCGAGCGAGTAAACTCACGCGTTTTGGGCGACGCGAAAAATAGTTTCTGACGACCGCTTCTTGTATCTGCCTTTGAGTCCTCTTCCCCGGGGCTCCCAGCTTCCCTAACAGAAGGTAGGTAATAATAGGACAGGGTCCCCTCAAAGGGAGTAAAGCCAGCAGGAGGTTCATGGAAACAGGAAGTAATGGCTTTTATTAGTGTTGTTACGAGATGTGCCGACGCTTCGAAGCGTGTGTCGAGTAATGGAGGGGGCGTTTCCTCGAAGCGCGTATCGAGGCTTGCTTCATTTAGGGGAGGAGACAAAAATGATGACGTCCGAAGCCTCGCTGCCCGGCTGTACCACGTGACTGCTTCTGGAAGTGGTTCAGATTTTGCCGGGAGGTTTGACAGCAATATAAACCCCTCAGGCTCCATTCAACATGTGGGTTGTTGGTTGAGAGTTTGAAGAATTTAGAGAGAGAGATAGTTTGGAGAGTTAGGAGAGTGAGGAGAGAAGGATAGGTGATAAGATGGAACTGTTGAGAAACTGTTATTTCTGAATAAAAATGAATAAAATGTCCCCTGTCCTGTACATCACTGTCCAAGTTACACACGCATATTCAGTCCCCTCTTCCTAGTTACACACACACACACGTTCACTGTCCTCTGCCTGCTTAAGCCCATGCCATTTTCCTAAAGTGACATAATAACATTATTACACAACCTGCCATATCATATGATACTACCATTTTGGGAACATTTACACACACAGAATACATTCACAAAATATTTTATTATGCACATATGTGATAATGTATGTACAGAAATGATTTTGTCATACATTTTTTAAATTCATAGTCATTCCCAACAGCCATAACAGACACAAAAATTCAATGCATCACATGATGTGGTTCAGATACAGCTGCCTATGATTATACACTTGGCCAGTAGGTGGTGTCGTGAGCACATGAAGCTTCGAGAAATGAACCCATTCTCGAACCAATTGGCTGAAGTGGTTCGATGCCTCATGAGGCTTCATCTCACCATCACTAGCTTTTATGATGTGGAGTGCAGGAGAAGGACTCGGAGACAGACGAGGAGGCAGCAGGAAAAACTCAATGATGTAATGGGAACAACAAGTCAGTGCCTGTTTTGTAACTGGTAAGTGACTAATGGTCAAGTGGGAACAGGTGAGCAGGAGTTTGGGCACTGCAGGCTTAATGAGGGACAGGTGGAACCAATCAACGCAGGGAAGACTTAAGAACAGGTGGGGAAACACATGGAGGTGAGAAGAAGTGAACTAGTCTGAGACGAGAGGAGATGCGAGTAACAACATATAACAGGATGTAGTGGTGAGAGATCTGAAAGAGTTTGTCCAAAGAGAAAAGGCAGAAGGTAAAAGACTTGGGAAAAACTCACCCACATAGAAATCACAAATTGAAAGCGACATGTTTCCATTTACTTTATTTATGCTGATTCACAATCATTTCTGTCTTTCATTTATTCACCAGTGTCGAATGTGTGGTCCTTGATCAAATAAAGCATTTTCCACTTTTTTTAAGGGAGTCTAATTGGAGGAAATAAGTGTTGTCAGCTCTGAAAATCAGTAGATTCTTCAGGCTGTCGATTTGAATTGTGCCTTGATATCCTATCTGTCTCTGTGCTTGGCACTATATTTTGTGGTTTGCCTGTGTTGCCATATCAACAGAGCTGATAGTGTGTTGAGAGTCAACAAAGTGGATCATTGTTGTCTATCGCTGGAGGATGCTGTGGGCTAAGAATAACTTGAGGCCACAAAAGAGAAATGAATCTCAGCGTCATGAAATCAACAAGAGGATTAAAGTTTATATTACTCATTTGCAAAGATGAGCAATAAAGCAGTCTTCAGCTATGCTATCTGGATTTGAGGGCATGCATTATTAATAAGTCTAATATTAAAAGTAATATATGCAGGTTTCCTGTGCCTATTACAGAGTAGAAGTGGACATATTGCATATTGATTAAACATGTGTTTGAAGTCAATGTTTATTGAAAGACTGAAGCAACCGATGCATTAACAATTCCGTATGTATGACATACACTACCGTTCAAAAAGACAATTTCGTGTCTTCCATGAAAACTCACTTATTTATCAAATGAACTGAAAATTGAATAGAAAATATAGTCAAGACATTGACAAGGTTAGAAATAATGATAAATATTTGAAGTATTAATTTTGTTCTTCAAACTTCAAGCTCAAAGGAAGGCTAGTTGTATAGCTTATATCACCAGCATAACTGTTTTCAGCGGTGCTAACATAATTGCACAAGGGTTTTCTAATCAGACATTAGTCTTCTAAGGCGATTAGCAAACACAATGTACCATTAGAACACTGGAGTGATAGTTGCTGGAAATGGGCCTCTATACACCTCTGGAGATATTTCATTTGAAACCAGACACTTCCACCTAGAATAGTCATTTACCACATTAACAATGTATAGTGTGTATTTTTGATTAATGTTATCTTTATTGAAAAAAACAGTGCTTTTCTTTGAAAAAGAAAGACATTTCTAAGTGACCCCAAACTTTTGAACGGTAGTGTATGTCTAACTTTTGTAAATCACAAGGATATTTTAAAGATATAATGTTGGCATTGCACATGGAAGTTTCTGCGAACCACAGGACACATTGAATTGAAAATTGAATGTTGACCTCTTTGAACCAAAAATCTGTATGATTTAAAATACGTTTCAATACCGCGTTGGTGAAACCCTCAACGCCACAATGTGGGCCTCACAGGGTTAACAAGGTTGCGTAACAAATGTAAAGATTACGCAATAGGTGTAAAGTTAACTTGGTTCCACACAGGACACGAACAGCAGTCTGCTGGGTGAAGGTCTTCCGCTTGTTTTACTTGTAATATTTGTTATCATACCGAGTAACTTTCAATAAGTCATTAGTTGTATTGCGTCACTTGCTCTGACCTTCTGAAGTCAACTTATCTGTGGTTTGCAAAAAACGTACAATGCCAATTTTTTTTCTTCATTTTCTTTATTAGATATTTTTGCATAGCAAGTAGATGTGTAATGTCTATCCACCTGGAGAAAGAGGAGCACACTTTAAAAAAATAAAAATAAAAATCACTGTGCAACTGAAGGAATATATGTTTTCAGCCAGATGATTAGATCTCGAAAATATTCAGAAGACGGCAAGTGCTGTGAAAACAACATTCTGGAATTTTTGACAGTCTGACATATCTATTTTTTGGAAAGTCATACTGCTGTGAGCCTTTGACTGGAATGTATTCGCACACTGGAACCTGTCAAATGTGTGTTCTGAGTTCTTTTAAAAACAAAAAAACAGGAGAACACTAAAAAGGTAAAACGTACATCTTAGAATATTTACTGTAATGTCTTTTTCCAGACGTGTCAAGCATGTGATGCACTGTGCTACTGGCAAGCATGGAGCATAAAACACGTTATCGCTCTGATTTGGACAGACAGACATGCACTAATTATCTTCTACACTGAGGATATTGATGCATGTTAAGTCTGTCTAGAATGCTGTTGTCTTGTGTAAACATGTGTGTGTTCCACTTAAACAAGTACACAATGAACCAATTTTCCAGCAGATTAGGCAAGTCAAGAAGAGGTTCATCTTGGCTACTCGTTACTAATTCCAAAGCCTCGTCTCCATCACCATCAAATATTTAAGTGTCTTCCAGAGTAATAAAGTTAGCATTGATTAGAGGACATGCCCCTGCGTTTGGATGCCTGGAGCTAGATGGAACCAATAAGAGATGTAATTAGAGGGAGAGAGAGGGGCTCGGGTCTTTCTTGTGTTGCCATTTGTATTTAACGGTCAACGGGCAAGAGCACTATTTAACTTTGAAGCATGACAAACCACTTTCATAGAAGCAAGTAAGCAACTGAAAGTAAACACATAAAATGTATATAACGTATGAGAGTATCCACTAATATGTGCAGCAGGCAGCTCCTCATTATTATTATTATTATTATTAGATTCAGTCCATGTGTGCAGAGTCACAAGCTGGTGCTCTCATGCTTTCATCAAAGGGTTCTCCAAAGCGCGAGCCTGCCATCTAGTGTTTAACTCTAGTATCAAGTTGGTCCAGCCAGGCTGCACGTGCACAAACACACAAACACTAGTTCAATGGGTTATCGCACAACTTGGTTATTTTAGTTGCCATAACTTGCCGATATCTGTCAAAAAGCCCTGAAGGCAAACTCCTCCCGTGTGCACATGTTTGTGACCTGCAGAAACACTTTTGCATCATCTGGTCTCGGAGGATCTTGCAGAAGCCGGATGTGGAGGTCCCGGGCTGGCGTTGTGGTCACACGTGGTACGCAGTTTATAAGGCCTGTTGGACTCCTCAGAAACAACATTGGAGACTGTCTGGTGTTCCTGCAGTCACCATGACAACGGCACACATTAACAATCATTTGAGAGCAGAGAAAAAGTATTTGACCTTTTTTTAAAAATTTTAACTCGTGGAGAAATGAGAGCAAAAGTGTTGCGTTGTTGTTTTTGGTCGGTGTAAAATCAGACCGAGAGGAATAAGATGGACAACTCCTTGTTGAGGAGCGACTGGCTCACGGCTGTTTCCCACAGATCTTGACCAACCTGTTGTCGAGTCACACTGAGTGAGACGGGGGTCATCAGCCTGTGTCCTTGCTGGCTAGCCAGCGTATTTCCAACTTGTATTGTTATTGAGCAGCCTTAGCCGATTGGAATATGATCGCTAAGCCCCGAAGCTTTTCTCGTGTCCTCTCGGCTGTTGGGGCTCATGTTGACGCGCTGCCTCCAGTTTCAAGGAAAGTTATAGTAATGAATCCTGAATGAAGGCACCGCATGCACAAAGGATGTTCATTGTTCCACATTCGTTCCGCACATATGGGGGTTGTAGAGGGAGGTTTGTCTTGACTCTCAAATTGGTCAATGCGGATCTCAAATTTTGGAGGAAATATTAGTCTAATGCGTGTGTATGTTAATTGTCTGTGTTAAACTAAATAGTAGATTTTACTCTAAAATCTACTATTTAATCTGAATGCATGAATTAAAAGAACATAATTTTTTTGTATCACACAATATGAGTATTGATTAGCAAAGGATACACCCATTCAAAGTCAAGGTGTTTTATTGTTTACATCGGGAGTCACCGATCAATACAATTAGGAGTGGTAATCAAAAATGATTCATTTGCACTGTGGAAAAGAACATTGTGAATATTGATGCAGAGGAAAGACATTTTTTTCAAGCACCCTTGAACAAATCAACAGAAATGACATTATTATAATCTTCGAAAAGATGTTCATGATTCATAACTTTCACTGATATTTAACATTTGCCTCATCCTGGATTCAACTATTGCACAACACAAACAGCTCTGCGTTGCATAGGATCCCATGATCGCTGAAATAAGCTGCAACTGACTGTATATTACATTTAGCAGGTGTGTGTAAAGTCAAAATGTAAACAAATGAAAAACAAAAGCATAAAAAACAGGAATAAACTGAGACATCTGGAAGAATTAGCATTTTTTATATGTCCAGGTTCCTGCTGTGTAACCATCCCCCTGATGTGTGGGCGTGTACCAGTAATCGTGTGTGCCAGTTAGGTCAGTTTGCAGTATTTGGGCTGTCAGAGGAACGTGTGGAACACGCGTGCCTTCAGACTTTTGGTTGGCGGAACTTTGATCAGCTGGCACAGATTGGAGCAGCGTCCCAAGCTGAAGCACGAGAACCAACGAGCCGTCCGTTTGCTGCCGTGGAGGCTCCAGGAAGAGGCGGAGCAGCGCTGGGAAACCTCGACGTTGACCGCGTACTGACCCGGCGCCCATTGAGACGCGCACACCTGAGTCACAGAGGAGGCCAAACCGCAGGCGTGAGGTGAGACGCCATGAAAGACGGACTCCCCCGGCCTCACAGACGTTCCCCTCTCCCAGACCTCCCATGCCACTGAGGTTGCAGAGGGCCTGAAGGCACACTTCCTCCAGGGCCTCCTGGTCAGGGAAGCGGAGCAGGATGGCGACCAGACGAGGCACCGCACCTCGGCGCAGCAACAGTTCCTGCAGCTTCGCTGAGGGTGACGGGGAATTGCGTCGCCTTACATCGGACACTGCTTTACGGCGAACTTTGACCTGATATCCAACTCATCACACATGACTATCAAACGATTTGACTTCCAGCTGTCATAAGACGTGCGTGAGATGCCTTTCACAGCGTGAAGGAGCAGTTCTTGGTCCGGACCGGTCAGCACAGACGGCAAAGCCGTCACCAAACCCGCGTCGCTGAAACCTTTACGGACCACAGCTGAGAGGATATCAAAACGTCTCATTCACTGGCGGTAAAACTACCCGACACACAAATATGAAAGTACGAAGAAGATCCAACAGGCTTTAAGGGCAGCCAATGGGAACTGCTCAGAGAATCAGGGTGACGTTACATAATAGAGCGACATATTTCTGTATAAATAGCTTACATTCCTTGGCGAGTTCAGCCACCAGCTCTGCGGTCAGCACAGTGAGAGGCTCCTCAGAGACAGGGCCAGGATTGGCAGGATCCCACTGATCAGCAGCGCCCCCTCTGGACACAAGCAGAAGTACAGATGTAAACAAATCACTTGATCCAAAAACACTAAACATAACGCATGTTAATACATTTCTGAAGTATATCAAGCTTTTTTTAAATTAAAATATTTTCCTTTAAATGATTGAGCAGCAGTGAATTGAGCCTCTTTACCTCCTCTGCCTCTCTCCCACTGCGTTGCTCCCTTGCTAGGGGACACAGATACAGCTTAACGTCTGCTGAGGACTTAAGCTGTTATACACTTGATCCCTTCACAGCCTCTCCACACACTGCGCCACATCTCTTCCCGGTGTGATTTTTCTTTTTGCTGCAGGTTTTATTGTTCGAAAGGGGAGCTGTTGTGAAATAGCTGCCACTCAGAGTTGAAGGCGTTATGTATTCTGGTATGTATGGAAATACATAAATATGGGACTGTCAGCATTTGGCAATTCAAATCACATCCAATGGATGACAAAAAATAATACTGGAAACATATTTTCCAGTGCTGTCAGATGAGTGCAGATGAGGCATTACATAACCTGAACATAGCTTGATATACATTTCAAGTAGTAATGATACATCAGAGTTTAAATGAACTCACTCCTCTCCTTAATGTTGGTCAGCACTGTTCAGATGTGGTTGAAGTTCTTCTGCTATCAGTTCCAGACCGAGGACTCCGATAGCGCCTAAAGCATTGTTCAGGTTGTCTGTTGGGGGGAAGAGAGACTGAGTCACACCAGGAGTCACAACAGCTTCCTTGGCGCTGTAGGGGAGCACAGGACATCTGTTTATAAAACAAAGGGGAATGAAAACACACACTTGAAAACACTGGGAGGATAAAAGCAGCAACTGCATTTGAACAGAGTAAGGAATCCTGCAAATAAATTGACTAATTGCTCAAATAAACACTTTATTCCTACACATTGTACTTGCAAGACATCCAGATATCAGCATCTCGTGTGTATACGTTGGTCTTGTTGGCGCTTTGAACAAGATAAAGAGTCCAGTCATGCAAGCAGCTCTAACATCGGCATGCTAACATGCTAGATGGACATTTAAGAGATCTCTAAAAGCCAATGAGGGGGCATGGATATCTGCACTTCATAGCAATCCATCCAATAGTCTTGAAGACAACCCACTCAAACCCGCAGGTGGCACCATCAGGTTTCATCGCTAGGGCCACACGTGTGTAACCAAAGTGTTTTGGTAATCAGTTGTCAAGAGTTTGGTCTATATATAACTTGATGTGACCATTTTAACTCAATCCATTAACCGATTGACTCGAGGAAATGAATTGCAACGTTTCCAAAGCAGAATTACAGCACCAGCTTAATGGTGAGTGCTTTTCAAGGACACAATAAAATAGTGAGTACTTTACTCGGCCGTCCAAATGAGAAATACCTCGAGTCTCCAACCGGACTCTTTTTGAGTGACACGTCGTGGTGCGTTTTCATCCCTGTTCTCTCCCCAGCTCTCACTTTAGCAAACACCAGACCAAGAACTGAAGACACCACCGCGTGGAGGCCAGGGGACTTCATTCAATCACGATTAATTTTAACAATGGCTTGCGTAGAATAATAGGAAAATATATATGAACAAACAACATCAGTGACGTATTAAGGATGTTCAGGATACATTTAAAGTGCAAATGATTCTTTTTTTATTGAAGAGTACAACACTGACATGATCCTTAAAGAATGTACGGCCTTACGTCACACGATCTGAACACCCACAGGTGTTTTCAGGTAACTGACTGGACCTCTTCTGAGTGAGCGCGCGCAGTCTGCACTACTATTGGGGTGGGACAAACTGGCCATCTGTCACTCTTATTGGTCGATAAAGATCATGATAGCTTCACATCCTTCAACCTGAGCTAGGGCCAGTGTTGCCAGGTCCGCGGTTTTCCTGCGGAATTGGGCTACTTTTGAAGTGTTGCCGCGGGTTGAATTTTGTGTCCGCTGGTTCGGGTAGACCTATTCTGCATGCAAATTACATGAATATCTTTAAATAAAAATCCATATTTTAAATGAAATAATTTATTTATACCCAAATCCTACCAAACTGACTCCAGATCAGCATGTACACACATTTTATTTATGATAATATACTGTATCTAATTACACAAGGCCATTTTAGGACCTAGGTGAAATAACTGTTTAGGGAAAACTGCTTTTAATGCTGGCATACTATACATTTGGTGTTTCTTTGTAGATATTACAATACATTTGGCTATGATAGCAATGCTGTTGGACTTTAAAAGCAGTGTATATGGTTTGGCACGGGCATATTTTGAGTTCTGATATTGGGCTGGTTTTTGGGCTGATTTTATTGGCCATTGGGCTGGTTTTGTCACACAGACCTGGCAACCCTGGCTAGGGCTAATCAGCCAGAATAATTAAAAACACCTGTGTGGATGTTCAGTGGCTTTTTAACGAGATGTGAGAATTCATATACTTTCCTCCCATCAGGAACCACTAGAAGACAACTGGAGCGTTTATGGATGATCAAAACACAAGACAGTGACGTCAAAGAGAATATCAACAGCACGTCAACGTCATAATACCGCCTCGACACGGTTCCACTCAGTGTGGCGCGGCGGGCTGCAGTCGACTGTAACTGCGTTTCTCCCCGTGGGAGCGTGCGTAAGTGTGTCCCATTCTGCTCCGCGCCACATCCGGTGGACGTCTTGGTTTTCTTCTTCTTTGAGCGCCTGTGGAGCCGCTTCTACCTGCTCGTACCGCTTTGAGCCGCGTGCAGCTCTCCCTTCTCTCGTTTTGTGTTTTTAACGCGTCTCCGTTGTTCTGTCCCCTCTCGGGTTCATACGGAGCAACTCCTCTAAAGCTGATCTCCCTCTCCGTGTGTGTTGAGGCATTATCGAGCACCTGGCTGACTCCTGAGTGTTCTCGCAGCCCTAAAATCTCCCACAATGCTTTTCAGCTTCTAGTATATCAAACCACAACAGACAGGTGGGCACCTTTTTAGTGTATTATTGGATGGCGTTTTTACCCCAGATAATATTATTTATTTTTATTATATATATATTTTTAAATTATTATTCCTAATATCTCCAAGTTATTTAACTACTTTAAATCTTTTCTTTCCCGCAACAATCATCACAGGTTAACTGAATATGATCTAATCCTGACTGATGGAATTCTACAAAATAAATGTCCATAACTTTCTTAAATGGCAGTTAACAAGTAGCGAAAGTTTTTTATTTTATTATTATTCTGGCTATTGCCATTCACACTAAATAAATCAGAAAAGTGGAGCAATAATCCCAAATCTATTGGAAACAAATTTCTTTTTTTGTAGCGCGAACTAGTGCTGACCAGTTAAAATACGTCTTTCCTGCAGCACTCTAAGATCTACACATCAGCACAGCATGTTCCATTTAAAGTATCACAAAACAGAAACAAAGTCGTGATGAAAATTAAATCTTTATACTTTACTTAACTCTTGAGGTTCCCGTAAAGTAATTTTCAACAATCTAGTACAGAACAGACGTTCAATTGCAAATACAACCAATAAATACAACAGGAACATAAGACACTGTACCGTTGGTAAAACATACAAACCACACCTGATATGATCTGCTCTACATTTGTCTGTTCACTTTCTAACACGGCATACAAAAATAATATGACTGGATTCTGTTCAACTACACGTACAAAATCTGCTACGAAAGAAAGGGAGGATGCATTTTAAGGAAGAGTTCGGCATTCGGCGAATGTGCTCATGAGCGTCGAGGTTTCCCCAGACATTAGCATTTACTGAGGCGTGAGCGGCGCGGAGACGGCATTCACACACTCGGAAGCTCGCTAGCTTTGTTCTCGCTGCCAATATTCGCCGCTCGGCGTCAACGTCGTTCGGCTGCAATTCACCTGTGCAATATCAGAGCTGTTGGTAAGAAGCAGAACCCGAGACGCACAACCACATCGCATATGGCAGGTAGGATTTTGATCCCAGTGTACAGGACCGGGCTAGCTGCCCCCCCCCCTCACCAGTCTATTACAAAGCTCCAGTTACATATTTAACGTACAGTGAAGTCTATCTTTATTTGATCTATTTTCTCGTTTAATTTTTTGGGCCAGAAAGTGCTTTTCCCAAAATGTCAAACGATTCCTTTGAGTTGCACTTTGAGATTAGCGATACGACTTTGATGCTGAGCTCGTCACAACAAAGGTGTCTCGTGTCGAGTTTGTTTCCCTTTCTCTGAGAATCCCGGTCGACTGGGACCACGACTGGTTCTTTGGACCCGCCGTGTGACCGGGCGTCAAACCGTTCCAGCTGGATCGAGTTCACTGGAAACCGTCTCGTACCCAACAGAAACCAGCGTGAGGACGTTGTTCTCCACATCATCCGGCTTGCGTTGTTCTGCTTGGGTTTCCATAGGAACAGCAGCTCCAGCTTCCTGCCTCTTCTTCTTCCTGGCCCGGCCTCGCCCTTTGCCTTTCGACGTGGCCTTCCCCGGCTCGTGGGCCCCTCCCGAGCCCTTGCGAGGGTTCTCGTTGTTCGTCGATCGGCTTTTGCGGTGACGTTTGCGGATGCGCCGCATCGGGGGACCGGCGTCGACCGGGTCCGAAGCCGCTGCCCCGGACAGGATCCGGATCTGCTGTCCGATCACCATGACGATCATGTCCAGTGCAACGTCCAACATTCCCAAACCCAGGCCGTGAGTGACGTTGTCGAACGCACCGCTGTTCACCGGGTCCTGGAAACATCTCCTCATATCCTCCAGGTGGTTCCTGAGAGAAAACGAGAGAGTGTCATGACTCAGTTTATCCGACGTGCTTCGGGGGAAACGCGCAGCTCGAAGGTCATGTTCCAAAAAAAAGCACTTACTTGGTTTCAATAATTTTGGACCAGTGTTGAACTGTGTTGGTCTCGGGGATGAGCTGCTTCGCCATTCTGCTGTAGTCGATGTAGTCATGGGCGAAGTCCTTCATATCGTCACACAAAGCCGTGGTGTCGCCTAAACACGCATTTAAACCTCAGCTTAGTCTCTTTTTAAAGCGTAAACATCCCGGCTAACGCTAACGCACATCGCCGTCACCTTCAGTGAGTTTGGAGAACGAGGAGGACACGGAGGTCGTCGTGCTCGGCGCGAGGCCCAGAACGTTGAGCGACTCCAGGAGCGTTTTCTTGCTGGCCGGGCCTCTGCTGACCCGAGTGTAGGCGGCCAAGGAGCGCAGCGACATCTTCTCCGGGGCCTGCAGGCGCCGCTTGATTTCATCATACGAGAGGAGATACTTCCCTAAAATAAACAAATATTTTGAAATAAACTTGTGAGATTCAAGAACTCCCGATTATTCATTTCTCCATTGAGCTAAACGACGACTTGCCACTCACGAGCCTTGGAGCCCTTCATGTTGGGATCCAGGAGCGACGACACCTCCGCAAACGGCATGTGGGCGGCGGACTCTGGATTCGGGCTCAAGTTTGCCGGCGGGTCCTGAATCTGGGACACGACCTCCGTCTGGATCGGGCAACAAATCTGCATCTGGGGCATCGGAATGTGAGGCTGCATGGCGTGCATGTCCATCTGGTTCTGGGCCAGCTGAGCCTGGCTTTGCACGTGAGGGAGGATCAATGTGTTGTCGGATAAACCCTGCAGCCTCATGCCGCCTTGTGACACACAACCCGTCTGCTCTGAAGACACCTGGTAGATGCCCATCACGGGCTTTACCACCGTGAAGACCATGTTCCCCTGGGCGTCCAGACCCACCACCCTGGTCGACGGGTCCATGTCTTCGCTGAACAGAGACCGCTTCGTCTGAGGCGCCACAGGCTGTAATTATCCGATCCCCTCAGAGACCCATGTGGTGTTATCGTAAACCGTGTGAACCGCCTCTCGACCGAGGTCAAACCTCCCACATTCAAATTGTTAGAGCAGGTCACTTTCGTTGTCCAGATGTGTGACGCTTATCATCTCTCATAGCAACGCCACAGCTGTTTCTGATCTGAAAAAAAAGACAAAGAAAAATCATGTTAAGCACCAAAGATTAAAGTTGTTCTCAGTTTTTCTTTATTAACTTGTACATTTGTTATTTTTTTAAATGTTAAACTGAGTTTATTATTTAACGAACTCAAAGTGGGATATTTAGGAAGATCAACATGTATTCATCCTAAATGATGTCTTTGGATAGCTACGTTGAATTCTGTATGGCAGGATTCCACTTTCTTGTCACTACACATGGCTTGTGGCCGATTCATCACAACAGCCGACGTCTTTACACCTAATCTCTCCAGAGCTTCAGCTAAATCACCTCAGTATTTGGAGAATAAATTCAGAAAATCATGGAACAATCATAAATATTGATCGACCCACATGGTTATTGTATGGCAATGAACATACCTGGGGAAATCCGACATTTTAATTATATCAAGAGTGCTTTTAAATAAAAACATTTTTATATTAGTATAGTTGGTAACTGGGAAATAAGTAGATGCAACTACATCAATAAACATGTAGTTTAATCCTCAAGAGCGGGAACAAGGCCGTCCTATCAACTTTCCCTTTATTTTCCTCTTAATTTTTTTTGAATAATATGAGTGTCTTAACCGATGTTCCGTCAATTTGACGTTAATGAATCATCCAAAAGAAACATTCTAAAACTATAGTTTGTACCTCATCACCAACAACATTACTAACAATTAAATCAGTTTTTAGTGGAATTGAGTTATTTGCCCTCCATAGATCAGAGTTCAATCAGCACTCACTTTTAATGAAAAATACATGTTCAAACTATTTTTAGGTACAAATCTAAATCTAAATTGCATTAGTCTACCATAACATGTATTTTCCTAAATTTTATTTGCATTTTGTAAGCTTTTTTTTCATGGGGTGATGTAGATAAATAGAGATGAGACACGTCATAAAGTTTGTATTGTTAAGATGCATAAATTATATGATAAAAGATGACCAAAGGCCAGCACACAGTCATCCTCTTGGTGCACAGAGTGTAATGTTGTAGGACTTCTCAGCAACCATTTTGTATGTTTGGCCCTCCTGATACGTGTGAGTGGAGGAAAAAAAGGTAAATAGTATCTGTATTTAGAATGTGTTGGGATGAGACAGGTGTGTGTCTCTCAAGTATATTAGAAGTACTATACTACATTATTAGTTGAGACATGAAAGAAACCTGTGTATTTAGGGGAAAGTTGGAGATGATAAACATGGTCTGTAGTGTGTGTGTGTGTGTTGAAAGACTGCCCTATTTACAAAGAAAGAAATAGTCTAAACGTGACTCTTTTGGACTTTTAGCCTTCACTTAACATCATCTGTTATATAAACCTGCAGGGGGGGGGGGTTGCAAATACATGATATTTTACGTTGATTACACTAAATAAGGTAAGCAGAAGAAGGGTTAAACTGTTGCATCAAGTAGGGAGATTGAGAAATCTGAAGGATTTTGGGGGGGGGGGGAGACACAAAAAGGAGACAACAGACTAAACATAATCCAGATGTTGATCTCTGGATAATCACCGCTGTCTAACATGTAATAATGTGCTCATGGGTTGTAGCTGCAGGTGCATCAAGTAAAGGCTCCAAAACAAAGAGGTCTGAGCATCAACTCCCGTCCCAAGTCAAACCTCACCCAAAAAAAGCTGAGCAAGCAAGTTAGGGCAGTTTTGGGTTCAACGACCGGTTCCGTCTGCTGCGAGAAGAAACGCCTGTGAATGGGCGAGGCGGATTAGGGGAGACGTCTTTATTTCAGCTGTATTCCAAGTCCACAACACACACTCGTTCACATGAGTTAAATGGCGCAGTGGGGCGCGCGTGTGTCGTGCACGAGCGCCGATGTGGTTCGAGTCTCGCGCTCAGAACCAGCAGCTCGGATGTAGCGTGACTTAAAATTAACAAACAACTTTCGTCAATAGAACAAAAAGAGACGCTTTTACTTCTCCTCCTGTCAACTAGAAGAAGCAGTAGTTTACCACAGCAATGTTTGATTTGTCGCTTTATGACAAAAAAAATAACCTCAAAGAAACTTGTTTTTAAGCGAACGGTGCAAATCATATCAACAATGCCGCAGTTCAAACTAACGTTCATCATGGCTGCCGCGGGCAGCTCGGTTTCTTTCTGAACAGCAAGGCCCGAGTTGTTACACAAAACGGGTAAAACTGCATCGAAGAGTTCTGGATGGGACGGACCCAAATTCACCGCTAGCATTGGCCGCCATTAGTGAAGGCTGTCCCACTCACCGTCTCGCCGGTGGGCTTTTCCTAAAAGGACACTGATCCTAGAACGGTCCGTGTCGGAGCCAGCGACATTTTTCCTCCTTCTCTGCTGTTGTTTCGGCGGGTTGCAAATCAGCCGTGTGTGCACAACCGCCCGAGAGCCGGAATCTCGCCGCTCATTGGTCCTTTGACATGTCAATCACGCGGAAGGCGATTCCTCATTGGATGAGAATGCTGACAGTTGAACAGAGGAGGCGTTATTTCCGATTCAGTCTTATCCAGATCATAAGGGATGAAAATCCTTGTATGCTTATTTGTTTTCTTGTCTATTTACGTATTTTTATAACAAACGTATTAACATTTTAAAGGAGATGAGAGATTATTCAAACAAATGGCGCAGGAGTGTGTAAGAAACAGTCCGGTTTACTGGGTTATCTGGATAATTGCTGACTTAAACCTGAAACCCTCATATCTGGAATTTTTTTTATCTGTGACGTGCAGCTGCCAGATAATGACTAATCATTACTTGAAGCATGTATTAGTCGCGTTAGTGAGTTTTGAAATATGCCAACTAAATTCTGAGTTGGAGTTTACGAACACAGAGCAAATTATCATCTTTAAAATAATGGCTTTGCTCGCTTTAATAAGTCCGTCATTAAAACAAATCTCCTTTCAACCACTGTGACAGCAGACGGACCCAGGAGAGAGAATAAAACCCAGGCCCGTTTCCAACTACAGTTAATCATATTGATCCTGATCAGTGTTGTCAGAACAGTCTAATTAAAGGAAATAAAATGGCAGAGAAATAAACTAGCTTCTTATGATAGAATATGGGACATATTATTAAATGCAAAACTCAAATGTTGGCCAAAGAAGTGTTTACAAAATGAGTGATCTTAAAATTGAATTATTTATCTGAAACCGAGCTACAATTTCGTCATTCTAGGACAAAGGCGTGGCTCATCTGATGGCATATGGCCTCTGGGCATCATCTAGTGGACATTTAGAATATTTTACATCCAGTGAGCACAAAGCGTCCTCTCTGACTCTTGCACTAAATGTCCATTCCCGTGACATAGAATATTTGCATGACTCCCAAACTATTTCCTTAATTCATGTGTTGATTTGAACCCTGACCCAGTTTTCCGTCATCCATATGAAACATCTAAAGTAATGTCCTGGCTACAGGAGACTCTTGTATCTAATGTGCAGCAATGAGTAATGTTGTGACCCAGGATGAAACTTTCAGTAAACACAATTCACTGGCGGCAAGGACCGTCGGCTGCTTTTCAGTGCAGCCAGGGAATTGTGTGTTTGCAGCGAGAAATGAAAAATAACAACCGTTTCACTTGTGTCTTTGAATTTATTTTGGTAAAAAAAAAAAAAAGTACAAAATAAAGCATAGAAAGTAGCAATTATGAAAACAAGGTTGATAACAACAACAACGTAAAAGAAAAGGCAATAGTTAAATAATTAATTAAAAATACAGCCAACTAATCTGGAAAAAGCAAATTGTGGTGCGATACATCTACACATGACATTAAACAGTCACGTCTGGGTAAGAAAGGCAAAGACTGAGAATACAACATTGAGTTTGAATCCACAAGTGTACAACAATCAAGATGATCCAAGTTTGTTGTTGTTATTTTTCACTCAAACATTACTGTCAATAAATTGAGAAAACCTCACAAGAAAAAACGACAATGAAATAATTTGACAGTAGGCCATTTCTTATTATACCAATTTACATTGCCATTAGTGTCATATCCTTTAATTTGTTATGCTTTGTCTAGTAAAGCAACTCAGTTCCCGATGGTCATTGATATCATGACAATGAGGTTGAGCCCTCATAAACATCCCCAATCAGCTGAAGGCTTCATGACCAAACCGTAAATACTCGGAACGCACAGACATGAGTACAGTGCAGCACGGGGAGCGTGACGCCATCCTGACTTCAGGATGACACACAGCTCAGCACCACGGTAAGCTGGAAACACGTGACGGAACAGAGCTCGCAAATGTACACAGCAAAGCCCGGACGAGACCTGCGTGGAGCCGGGTCGCCGCCGTGGTACCGCCCCGCGAGGTCGGGTTAGGGTGCTCTCGGGGGTTCCCCTCCAGGCGCCGCTGGTTTGGGTGTTACTGCTGGTGGTACGGATGAACGGTGGGCGGCGGCTCAGTGTCTGCGTGTGCGCTGGCCCCCGGTGCCTGTGGTGGTGAGGTAGAGGAGGGGCTGGGGCTGACGCAGATGGGGCCCTCGCTTCAGGCTGTTGATGTGGGCGCTGGAGGGCTCCGCGCTCGAGCCTGGAGGAAGACGAGGAAGAGGAAACCAAGCTGGGTGAGAAGCCCGCTGCAGAGGAGCGCGTCTCGGCGGTTCACCTGTTTGCTGGATGTTGTGGGGCGTCCGGATTTTGGCGAGAGGAGGGACCCCTCTGTACTGGGGGCGGAGCATGGGGGCCTGCGGCTGCACGTTGTAGAGATGGTGGTCGGATGTGCTGTCCAGAGGACGGAACCTCTGAGCTGTGGCCGTCTTGGTTTGAGGCCGCTGCAAGCGAGAAGCGGGAGAAAAGCTTTCAGACGATCTGACCTGCTGCTCGGTCCTGGGACGACTGTTTTAAGGGTTTATGACATTTGTATTAGTTCATAGTTCATGTTACTGTGGGCTTTTGTTAGAGGCTCAATGGAGCGACGAGTGGTTGTCATATTTTGCCCTAAGCTGTGCCTCCATAATAATAATGATGATGAAATAAAGACTAAAAAGAGGAATGAGATAAGCTGATGCTCTGTAATTAGGCTGGTTGTCTTATGCGTGGTCTTTCTTTCCCTTAGTGGCCCAAAAGCACTTCCTGCTCGCTGCATTCGTATTTAACGTAAAGACAGCCGTGTCTCCTGGGTACTCGGATGTTTCAACACGTGCTACATATGGAAAAATACTCACTGCTTGGCCAGTGACCTCGAAGGAGCGAGAGCGCCTCTTCTTGCGGCGAGCCTCGAGGTCCGTTTGGGTCTTGGTGGCGACCTGGCGGTTCCGTGGCCGGGTCCAGGTCACTTGCAGGCCGGGCCCCTCGCCCGTGCTGCTGGACAGGTTGTCGTCCGAGGTGGCGTGTCTGAGCTCGGGGCTGGGCTGCCTGCCGCGGCGCATGGGCAAACCTCTTGGGGGGGCTTCGCTCAGAGAGAGGCTGCTCTGCTGCTTCTTGGGGTCCAGGGGGGAGTGGGGGCGGGGCAACCGCAAGGCGTCCACCTCCAGGGCTTTGGAGCGCCGACGGGCGGCTTTCACTACGATGTTCTGGACCCCCTTTAGGATCTGCTGCCGCTCTGCGCAGACAAGAGGACATGTTTAAAAAAATATATATATATTCACTGTCTTTACCCACGATCTAATCGTCCCTCCTCTAACCCGTAACGCGTGGTTACGGAACCGCTCACCGCTCTGTAACAGGGGGATGTCGGCCCCGGCCTCGCTGCTCTCGGGTGACGAGTCCAGGTGGCTGCTGACGCTGTAGCTCAGCGAGCTCTCAGGAGCCAGCGGCTGCAGCTGCAGAGGAGGAGCAGAGGTCACGCTGGGGTCAGACATTCACCGCAGCCCTCTGCTTTCAGTCCACGGTCCGATCGACGGCCATCCGACAGAACTCTGCCTCTCGAAAATGACATTTTGACTGAGCGGGGCGTTTGGTTTCAAGCCCTCTTCTCACTTCATCTCGCCTGAGTGACACCGCTAAAACATTTGCATAGAGAGAACATTGGATGGAGGTCATATTATTTAAAGTTATGGAGTATCTTTTATGGAGGAATGCGAGTTGGAAATCAAACCGCTTTACAAGAGTGAAATATGTGAGTGAGTTTAATTGAAACACAAACCCGTCGATGTGTGAACAGCAACACCTGAATAGACCACATTCATTTTAAAGCAGGAGGCGCCTCTCAGGGATGGCTATTGAAACATAAAGACTGGGGTCAAACACTGCTGATTGTCCCCACCTCTCTGTTGCCTCTCCCGTTTATGTGGATGGGAGGCGGAGTCACGACAGAGGAGCTTTTCATTTGCCTGGCATGAGGACTGCTCTTAAAAACTCTGTTATTGTCGCTGCACATGGAAAGAGAAAGAACAACGAGGCATCGACTTGGTGATGGGAATATGGAGGTTGTGTGATCCATGTTACGATGATGGAGTTGTTGTCCAGATTCTAAATGGGAAACATAGAAAGAAGTCCTCTTACAGCTCCGGCTCGGGCAGAATGGGGGGCAAAGTGTGTCTACGGATCTTGGCTTGGCCTCGTCTGATATCAGAGTACATGTTGCGCACGCTCTCCTGGTCCGAGTCCAAGTCCTGCATGTTGTCACGACCCTGACCGGGCAGCGTGATCTTGGGTAGAGAGCCCTCCTGGAAATAATCAGGAATTACGAGGAGCAAATATTCATCGAGGCCAATCAAGTTGCGACATCTAACTAGCCATGCATGGGGGGGGGGGGGGTACCTTGATGGTGTGTCTGGTGGTCACCTTGTCCAGGGCCATGGCTCTGTCCAGCTTCCCCTCATCCAGCGCCCTCATGTACATCTCGTACAGCTCCTGGAGGTGCGGCGGCACCAACAGGCTGTGGTCTGGAACACAGGCGCGCGGACACACCTCAGCTTCGTCTCGTTCGCTCTGACAAACGGTGAATTGAATCCTTTGGGGGTTTCAACTCTCCTCCTTCGCTCCACTCACCGACGATGAACTGCCTCTGCTGCTGGATGACCTCGTCGCACAGGTGCCTGTGCCGCTCGAAGCGCTGCACCACAAAGTTCTTGTGGCGGATGACGTTGTCCTTGAGCAGCGCGTTGGACTGCATCTCCGTGTTCTCGATCTCCAGCTCGTGGACCTTGCAGAGGAGGCTCAGGACCTCGCGCTGCTCCTCCGAGCTCACGCGGCGAGGCAGCAGCTCCTCCAGGCGCCGGGCCCGATCCCGAAGCTCCAGGAACCTGCGCTCGAGCAACGCCTTGGGGATGGGAAGAACGACCTGGCTTTAGCAGAAAACGCAACGCGTTCGTGGCAAATCATATCCACGCCCCAGACGGCTCATCGGGCGATTGGCTCGTTGAGCTCCTTCGGGGGCGGGACTTGAAGCGTCTCCCCTCAGTTTGACGAGGGACAGGAGATCAAGAGTCCTACCTTCTGTTTGTGGATTTTCTTCTGTTCCGCCACGAGTGTAACCAGGTTTTCTCGGGCCAGCGCCACCTGCTGGGTCTCCGTGCCGTCTGGAGGAGACTCCCGGGAGTCGGAGTCCTTCTCGCTCTCGTCCTTCTTGACACTTTCCTTCCTCCTTTCAGCGCGCCACTTCCTCCTGCGTCGACTGCGCTCCTGTTCCCAGCTTGGGGGAGGAAACAAATATGAATATGTGGACCATAAATACTGGTTGAGGTGCACATGCTGTAGATCAATATTCAAAACAACCTGTCTTCCTGAATGTCACACGCTACGCTATCAGATAGAAAGAAAGACATAAGTCGTGAACACTGACTCTGCAATGGTCAACAGGTGTTTGGAGGTGTCGATCTGGACCTCCATGTTGCTGTTTTCCAGCTCCATCAGGTTCCTCCTGATCTCCATCTGTTTGCGGAAGGCATCCAGCAGCTGCTCCCTCAACTGGTCCATCTCCGCCCGACTCTGGTGGCTGGAGTGGGCCTGGACCTCCGCTACGAGAGGTGGGAACTCGTCATGAACGGGCAGTGTGTACGACACACATCTTAAGAGACGGCTACGTCGGGCAGACAGTGTGGATGTGCTGGAGGAGGCGGGGTGGACCTTTACCCTGGACATGGCGGATGTCGGCCCGGTCGGAGCTGAGCTGCCGGCTCGCCTGGTCTGCGATCTTCTTCTTGAGCCGCTGGATCTCGCAGCGCAGGTCTGAGATGATGTTGGTGTACTGAGCGACGTGGTAGGACACGTTGATCAGGTTCTGCTTGACCTGAACACACAGCGGTGAGACGGCAAATGATACTCAAGAGATGTGCATGGGTCTCAAACTCAAAGCAGTTTAACGTGGTTCATGGAAGGAATGAACACACAGAATAAAATGTGCTTTAAATGCCACTACATAGAGAGGGAAGTTGAGGATTAAACCTCCCAGATTAATGGCAACAAATATCTTCTAATCTGTCGTAAAAAACTTCTCCTTTCAAATATATATATATATATATACAGGACTGTCTCAGAAAATTAGAATATTGTGATAAAGTTCTTTATTTTCTGTAATGCAATTAAAAAAACAAATATGTCATGCATTCTGGATTCATTACAAATCAACTGAAATATTGCAAGCCTTTTATTCTTTTAATATTGCTGATTATGGCTTACAGCTTAAGAAAACTCAAATATCCTATCTCTAAATATTAGAATATCATGAAAAGTATACTAGTAGGGTATTAAACAAATCACTTGAATCGTCTAATTAACTCAAACACCTGCAAGGGTTTCCTGAGCCTTGAAAAACACTCAGCTTGGTTCAGTAAACTAAATCACAAGTATGGGGAAGACTGCTGATCTGACTGCTGTCCAGAGGACCATCATTGACACCCTCCATCAGGAGGGTAAGACACAAGAAGTTTCTCAAAGAGCAAGCTGTTCACAGAGTGCAGTTTCAAAGCACATCCACAAAAAGTCTGTTGGAAGGGGGAAATGTGGCAGGAAACGCTGCACAACCAAGAGAGATGACCGCAGCCTTAACAGCATTGTGAAGAAGAGTCGCTTCCAGAATTTGGGGGAGCTTCAAAGACAGTGGACTGAAGCTGGAGTCCAGGTATCAAAAGCCACTGTTCACAGACGTGTCCGGCAAATGGGCTACAATAGTCGTATTCCCATGGTCAAGCCACTTCTGAACTCAAGACAACGGAAGAAGCGTCTGACTTGGGCTATGGAAAAGAAGCACTGGACAGTTGCAGAGTGGTCCAAAGTCCTCTTTTCAGACGAAAGCAAGTGTTGTATTTCATTTGGAAGTCAAGGCGCCAGAGTCTGGAGAAAGGCTGGAGAGGCGCAAAATCCAAGTTGCTTGAAATCCAGTGTGAAGTTCCCACAGTCAGTGATGGTTTGGGGAGCCATGTCAGCTGCTGGTGTTGGTCCACTGTGTTTCATCAAGTCCAGAGTAAATGCAGCTGTGTACCAAGAGATTTTAGAGCACTACATGCTTCCGTCTGCTGAAAAGCTCTATGGAGATGAGGATTTCATTTTCCAGCATGATCTGGCACCTGCCCACAGTGCCAAAACCACCAGTAACTGGTGTACTGACCATGGCATTACTGTCCTCGATTGGCCTGCCAATTCCCCTGACCTGAACCCCATAGAGAATTTGTGGGGTATTATGAAGAAGAAGCTGAAAGACACCAGACCCAACAATGCAAATGAGCTAAGATAGATAGATAGATAGATAGATATATACTTTATTAATCCCCAAGGGGAAATTTGTCGAGCCAGTAGCAGCAACACACAAGAATAAAAATAAAAATTAAAAAAACACAAATATAAGAAGGGTTAGGGTGATCTGGCAAGAGGTGAACTGTTGTAGAGCCTCATAGCCGTCGGCAGGAATGTTCTCCAGTATCTGTCCTTGTGGCAGCGGAGCGTGAGGAGACGTCTGGAGAAAGTACTCCTCTGTCCCTGTAGGAGGTGGTGGAGAGGGTGGTCCGGGTTGTCCAATATGGACACCAGTTTCTTCAACGACCTCCTCTCCACCACCTGTTCCAGGTGCTCCAGCTGGCAGCCGATGATGGAGCCAGCCTTCCTAACCAGTTTGTTAAGACGGCTGGTGTCACCGGCCCGATGCTGCTCCCCAGCAGACAATGGCAAAGTGCAGCACACTGGCCACAACCGACTGGTAGAATAACTCCAGCATCTTGCTGCACACGTTGAAGGATCAAAGCTTTCTCAGGAAAAAGAGTCGACTCATCCCCTTCTTGTACACAGCGTTGATGTTGGCCTTCCAGTTCAGTCGGCTGTCGATGGAGACGCCCAGGTACTTGTACTCCTCCACCATGTCCACGTCCACCCCCAGGACACTCAGAGGTGTAGGAGCTGTCGCCTTCCTCCTGAAGTCCACCACCATCTCTCTGGTCTTGGCCACGTTCAGCCGCAGGTGGTTCTCATCGGCCCACTTTACAAAGTCACTCACCACTGCCCTGTACTCCTCCTCCCGTCCATCCCTAATACACCCGACCACTGCAGAATCATCAGAGTACTTCTGCAGATGGCATGACTCCGTGTTGTACTGGAAGTCACTGGTGTACAGGGTGAAGAGGAAGGAGACAGAACAGTTCCTGTGGGCTCCAACATCACTGACCACCGTTCCAGACAGCACACGCCCATTCTGACAAACTGTGGTCTGCCTGTGAGGTAGTCAGTGATCCAGGAGATGGCCACCCGCAGCTTCTCACTCAGCAGCAGTGGCTGGATGGTGTTAAATGCACTGGAGAAGTCAAAGAAAGTGACTCTCACAGAGACACCGGATCCATCCAGGTGCGACTGAGCTCGTTGCAGCAGGTAGATGATGGCGTCGTCCACTCCCACATGAGGCTGGTAAGCAAATTGCAGAGGGTCCAGCGACGATTTCACCTGCGGCCGGAGGTGGGCCAAGACCAGCCTCTCCAGCACCTTCATCACATGGGAGGTGAGGGCGACGGTTCGGTAGTCGTTGAGGCCAGATGGTGTTGACTTCTTTGGGACAGGGACCAGGCACGGCGTCTTCCACAGCACGGGACTTCCCCAGCCTCAGGCTGAGGTTGAAGAGGCGCTGCAGGACACCAGACAGCTGGGTGGCGCAGGTCTTTAGGACCCTGGGGCTGATGCCATCAGGACCTTCAGCTCTGCGCTGGTGTAGTTTCTCCAGCTGTCTTCTCACCTGGTCAGTCGTCACAGAGAGAGGGGAGGTGGAGGAGCCCATTGTTATTGAGGGCTCGGTGGATGTGCAGCTCAGCAGGGGACAGAGGGGAGGTGTTTGGGAGGTGTGATGTGGAGGAGACAGGAGAGGGCTGTGAACTGAACCTATTGAAAAAACAGTTCAGCTCGTTGGCCCTCTCCAGGAGCCCTGGCTGTCTCCTCCCACCTTGAAGCCAGTTATCTGCTTCATGCCAGACCACACCTCCCTTGTGTTGTTCAGCTGGAGTTTGGCCTCCAGCTTCCTCCTGTAGGAGTCCTTCCCCTCCTGAGCTTCACCTTTAGGTTGCGCTGGGCTCTCCTCAGCTCATCCCTGTCTCCAGACCTGAAAGCAGCTTTCTTCATGTTAAGAAGCCTTCAGGTCCCTGGTGATCCAGGGCTTGTTGTTGGGAAGCAGCGCACAGTCCGTGATGGGATGGTGGTGTGTTCACAGAACTTGATGTATTCCGTGATGCAGTCGGTCATACTGTTGATGTCCTCCTGCGGTCCACACAACACATCCCAGTCCGTTGACTCAAGCAGTCCTGTAGAGCGTCGTTAGCCTCCAGAGACCACCTCCTCACAGTCCTGGTGGTCACCGCAGCCTCTTCACCAGAGGAACATACCTGGGTGTCAGCCGGACCAGGTCATGATCAGACCTGCCGAGGGGAAGGGCAGTGGCGCTGTATGCGTCCTTAGTATTAGCATACAGCAAGTCCAGAGTTTTATTGTTCCTTGTTGGGCAGTCTATGTATTGATGGAAGGTTGGCAGAGCTTTTTCCAATGTGGTGTGGTTAAAGTCACCAGTGATAGCCATGAATGCTCCAGGCTGATGATTCAGCAGAGCAGACACAGTGGAGTGGATGGTGTCCACAGCTTCCTCAGCGTCAGCTGATGGCGGCACGCGTCAACCACAACGGCAGACGTGAACTCTCTCGGTAAATAGTACGGGCGCATCCCCACGGCCAACAGTTCAATGTTCGCACAGAAGCGCTCCTTCACGCACACATGGTCCGGGTGGCACCACCGCTCATTCACATAAACAGCGATCCCGCCTCTTCTTACCGCTCTGTAGCATCTCTGTCAGCCCGAACAGTCCTGAAGCCGGGCAAAGACGCGCCAGATCCGGATAGTCCGCGTAGCCCCGCCTCAGTGAAGCACAAGAGACTGCTCTCACGTAAGATCCTCTCGGTCATTACCTGAGCGCCGAGCTCATCCGTCTAATCCGCCAAAGACCTCACGCCCGTTATGATCGACGGTACCGAGGGTTTGTATCTCCTCGTTTTAGCCCTCCGCTTGACACCCGATCTGCAACCGAGCCCTTCTCCGTAGCTCCAGCGGGATCACAGGTCTTTCTCCAGGCAGAAGCTTCGCCTGCACAGCGATCAGCTGAGCACGAGTAGACGACGGTCCCGTCATTGTTTTGCTGTGGCTCACCGATACTCACGACAAAGTGAACAAAAGCCACAGTAGAATTATCGAAAAAAGTAGTTATGGTCCAGTGTCCGACCGTAACTAAGACAAACGTGAAAGAAAAGAAAAAGAAAAAGAGAGGAAAAGTGCAAAAAAAAGACAATAAAATAAAAGCAAAACGCCACTACTGAAACAAGCAGCCGTTGGCACAGCGCCATTTTAAATGCCGCTATTGAAGCATCCTGGGCATCCATAAACCCTCAGCAATGCCACAGGCTGATTGCCTCCATGCCACGCCGCATTGATGCAGTAATCCGTGCAAAAGGATTCCCAACCAAGTACTGAGTGCATTAATGGACATTTTCAAATGTTTGATTTTGTTTTGCTGTTATAAATCTTTTTTTTAACTTGGTCTGAGGAAATATTCAAATTTTATGAGATAGGATTTTAGAGTTTTCTTAAGCTGTAAGCCATAATCAGCAATATTAAAAGAATAAAAGGCTTGCAATATTTCAGTTGATTTGTAATGAATCCAGAATGCATGACATTTTTGTTTTTTTAATTGCATTACAGAAAATAAAGAACTTTATCACAATATTCTAATTTTCTGAGACAGTCCTGTATATACACTACCGTTCAAAAGTTTGGGGTCACTTAGAAATGTCTTTATTTTTCAAAGAAAAGCACTGTTTTTTTCAATAAAGATAACATCAAAAATACCCACTATACATTGTTATTGTGGTAAATGACTATTCTAGGTGGAAACGTCTGGTTTCTAATGAAATATCTCCATAGGTGTATAGAGGCCCATTTCCATCAACTATCACTCCAGTGTTCTAATGGTACATTGTGTTTGCTAATCGCCTTAGAAGACTAATGGATGATTAGAAAACCCTTGTGCAATTATGTTAGCACAGCTGAAAACAGTTATGCTGGTGATATAAGCTATACAACTGGCCTTCCTTTGAGCTTGAAGTTTGAAGAACAAAATTAATACTTCAAATATTAATCATTATTTTAGTGCTGTGAAAAATAACGCGTTAACTCAGTTAATTCAATTTCAGGTTTAACTAGTTTTTTTTTTTTTAACGCATTTAACGCATGCGCAGAATGAGCTTCCAATCCGTCTGTTGTTGGTCGTCGGGACGAAAAAAAAGTCACTTGAAAAATGAGCTTCCAATACACCACTTCAATCTGAACTCTGTCCGCTCTCATGCAGACGGTCTGTTCATCGGTAATGATCCTTCCGCAGGTTCACCTACGGAAACCTTGTTTCGACTTTTACTTCCTGTAGATCAGGGTCTCAACACGTCGATCGCGACCTGCCAGTCGATCGCGGCGTAGTGTCGGTAGATCGCATGACATTAAAAGATTGGCCCGCCCTGACATGTTCTCTATAGCACGTCTTTGTTCTTTTATTAAACTAAACGTCTGTTGTTGATCGTATCTCCACAGCAGCATGTCATTTCTGTCTCTTCGCGTTAACATATCGATCTCCGTCTCGCGCGCCGTAGAGCTCCGTACGCGCGCATCGGGACCGAGCAAAACAAAAGTCACTTGTCAATCTGTCCACCTGTCGGGGCCGGTGAGGTTTCAGCTTTGCAGCGGTGTCCCCGCCGTCCCTTTCATCACGGCCCAGTTCAGAAGATCTGATGGCGCCGCGAAAGGTCGCCTCGGTGTGTTGGTGCGCGATGTTTTTTATTGTTTTCGTTTTAAATACTGTTTTCTGCTGGGATTCCCAGAGCTCTTTCACCAGAGAAGAGCTCTTGAATATCAGGGGAACAACTCCAGCGGATTTACTTCCAACGTTTTTAACTTCTGTGGAGTTACTGGACATTTTTGTAAAAGGTGTGCTCACCTTCGCCCACGGTGAAACGCCGGAGAGGGAAACGTTGGGAGCGCTTGTGCCACGGAAACGGGATCTCGTACAGCGCTGCCGGGCATATTTCTCCAACGTCCGCTCACTGTGCAACAAACTGGACGAACTCCAGCTGCTGGTGGGAGAGACAGAGACTTCTCCTCATCCTCCGTTCTGTGTTTCACGGAATCATGGCTTAGTGGCTCGACCAGACTCTGCGCCCAGCTCGCTGGCTTCCAGCTGTTCCGAGCGGACCGGGTCGGAGCTCTCCGTAAAAAAGGGTGGAGGAATCTGCTTTACCTCAACAACGGCTGGTGCAACGACGTAACGGTGATTCTACAGCACTGTTCGCCGGACCTGGAATCTTTATCATCCACTGCAAACCCTTCTCCTCCCCACGTGACTTCCCTTCATTCATCCTGGCCGGAGTTTACATCCGGCCGCAGGGGGACGTGAACGAGGCACAACAGACACTCGCTGAACAGATACGGCGTGTGGAGCGGACCTTCCGGACTCTTTAGTTATTGTACTGGGATTTTAACAAAGGAAACCTCAGCCACGAACTCCTAAATATAGACAGTTAATTAAATGCCCTACCAGAGAGAAGAGCATTCTGGACCACTGCTACACAACAATCAGCAGGGCCTATCACGCGCCTCGAGCTGCACTGGGAAACTCTGACCACGTCATGGTTCATCTGATTCCTCATACAGGCAGAGACTAAAGCTCTGCAAACCTGTGGTGAGGAAGTTCAAGAAGTGGACCAGTGAGGCTCTGGAGGATCTACGGGCGTGCTTTGACTGTACTGACTGGGATGTCTTCAGGACTGCTACCAACAGCCTGGATGAGTACACAGAGGCTGTAACTTCCTACATCAGCTTCTGTGAGGACAGCTGTATTCCATCCAGCTCCAGGGTGAGTTATAACAACGACAAACCCTGGTTCACAGCGGAGCTCAGGAAGCTAAGACTGCAGAAGGACCAGGCATTCAGGAGTGGGACAAGGTGCTATACACAGAGTCCAAATACAGGTTTAGCAAGGCGGTGAGAGATGCTATACGACTGTACTCTGAGAAACTGCAACAGCAGCTCTCAGCAAACGACTCTGCTTCTGTCTGGAGAGGGCTCAGGCAGATCACCAACTACAAGCCCAAATCACCCCACTCCATGAACAATGTGCTTCTGGCAGACGAGCTAAATGAGTTCTACTGCCGCTTTGAAAGACAATGGAGCAGTCCTGAGACAATCCCCACAGCCCCACCAACAAGCCACAGACCATCAGCCCACCCCCCCCAGCCCATCAGGGGCTCACACCTCTGGAGCACCCTCCATCAACTCAGCGACGCCTCGTCATCCTGGAGAGAGCAGTCAACAGGCTGTTTAAAAGCAGAACCCCGCAAAGCAGCGGGCCCGGACTCCCTCCCCTCCACCCTGAAGCACTGTGCGGACCAGCTGTCTCCGTGTTCACCGACATCTTCAACACCTCCCTGGAGACATGCCACGCTCCAGCCTGCTTCAAGGCCTCCACCATCATCCCCGTCCCCAAAACCCAAGATCACAGGACTCAATGACTACAGGCCCCGCCCTGACCTCTGTGGTCATGAAGTCCTTTGAACGCTTGGTCCTGTCACACCTCAAGACCATCACCGACCCACTCCTGGACCCCTGCAGTTCGCCACAGAGCCAACAGGTCTGCAGACGATGCAGTCAACATGGCCCTTCACTACATCCTCCAGCATCTGGACTCCCGAGGAACCCACGCCAGGATCCTGTTTGTGGACTTCAGCTCTGCCTTCAATTCCATCATCCCGTCCCTGTTGCAGGACAAGCTCTCCCAGCTGCACGTGCCCGACTCCACCTGCAGGTGGATCACAGACTTCCTGACCGACAGGAAGCAGCACGTGAGGCTGGGGAAACACGTCTCAGGCTCCCGGACCACCAGCACGGGTTCCCCCAAGGCTGTGCTCTCGCCTCTGCTGTTCTCCCTGTACACCAACAGCTGCACCTCCAGTCACCAGTCCGTCAAGCTCCTAAAGTTCGCGGATGACACCACCCTCATTGGACTCATCTCTGGCGGGACGAGACCGCCTACAGGTGGGAGACTGACCACCTGGTGACCTGGTGCAGCCAGAACAACCTGGAGCTCAACGCTCTGAAGACAGTGGAGATGGTTGTGGATTTCAGGAGGAATGCAGCCCCACCCGCCCTCTCATCCTGTGTGACTCCGCTCGACGCTGTGGAGTCCTACCGCTTCCTGGGCTCCATCATCTCCCAGGACCTCAAGTGGGAGCTGAACATCGGCTCCATCTCCAAGAAGGCCCAGCAGAGGATGTTCTTCCTGAGGCAGCTGAGGAAATTCAACCTGCCAGGGAAGATGATGGTACAGTTCTACACGGCCATCGTTGAGTCCATCATCTGCTCCTCCATCACTGCCTGGCACCCTGCAGCCACAGCCAAAGACAAGCGCAGGCTGCAGAGCATCATCCGCCGGCCGAGAGGGTTATCGGCTGCAATCTGCCTTCCTCCAGGTCCTGTTCACTTCCAGGTCACTGAAGCGGGCCAGAAAGATTGTCGCCGACCCTCCCACCCTGGACACTCCTGTTCGAGTCCCTCCTCGGGAGGAGGCTGCGTCCATCATGACCACGACCTCCGCCACACCAATAGCTTTTTCCCGGCGGTCGGGCTCATCATGGACCCCGGACTGACTGACTGTCACCCCAGGACTACCACCTCTTCTTCCACCTTTCTCTCCTCCTTCTTCCCGCCTCCTTCCTCTTCCTCCTCCCTCTTCCTCCCACTCCTCCTCCCTCCTTGCGTTGATTGTTGTTTGTCATGTCCAAATGTTGCACCTTCCACCAAAAAAAATTCCTCGTTTGTTTGTGAAAACATTCATTCTTTGGCAATAAACCTGTTTCTGATTCTGATTCTGATGAAGAAAACCCACACAGTCAGTTTGCCTCAGCAGCTGCTAGAGGAAGACTAGAGGCCTTTAGATTGTATCATGGTGGAGTTCATGGTTGACAAACAAGAGAAAAATGTTCTGTTTAACCCTCCTGTTACCTTTACATTTACTAACATATTTTACCCTCGGGGTCAATTTGACCCCAGCAATTAAAACCTCCAGAAAATTATTAGAATTAATATTGCTTCCCAAGTTTAAGTGTGAGGTACTTTATGTTTGTTTGTTGACTACCTAAATAGCCCTTTAAATAAATAAAAAAGTTGATATTTCTTATATGTTTGACACAGTGAAAACAGCCTGGGGTCAAATTGACCCCAAAGAACACCGACATTAAACATTGAATGGGTCAAATTGACCAAAGGTAACAGAGGGTTAAACATTCTGTTTAGGATGAAGATGTATTAATGTTCCATATGGAAGAAAACTGCTAAATAACTGCTGAGTTGCAGCACCATTGTATAGAAGAATGTATAAATGTATATATCCGTCTTTTGTCATAAATCTCTATGTTCTCACAAAATATACCGAGAATATCGGTAATATGTGATTAATCATGATTAATCCACAAAAACCTGTGATTAACCCGATTAAAAATTTTAATCGTTTCACAGCCCTACATTATTTCTAACCTTGTCAATGTCTTGACTATATTTTCTATTCAATTTCCAATTCATTTGATAAATAAAAGTGAGTTTTCATGGAAGACACGAAATTGTCTGGATGACCCCAAACTTTTGAACGGTAGTGTATATTAATACAAAGTGTAATAACAATGCCGAATGGACATATTTTACCGTAAAGTAGTATAATTTATTTAATACATGTCAAATGCTTGATTGAATTCACTCATCTGTGTTTAAACTGAAGTAAAGACTGACGAGATGAAATGGGACCTCTCACCCGTGTGCGGATGCTTTTGGCACGGTCGGCGTACGCCAGCGTGTTCCGAGACTCCTCAAAGCCCACAGAGGCGGGGCTAATGTGGGCTATCATGACCGTCCGGCTGTTCCCGCCCAACGAGTCCTGTCGATCAAAGTCAAAGAATACATGGATAATGTCTGAATGGCAAAACACTGGAGTTGGTTTCCTACAAGTCATTACATTGCTGTACCTTTAGTAGTCGAGTCAACTTGCTGTCTCGATAGTTGACATACTTGTTGCCATTTTTGTCACTCAGGGCGTTGATGCAGTTGCCCAAAGCCAGGAGGGAGCGGTTGATGTGGGCCCCCTCCTTCAACCTCTGACCCCTATTCTGAGTCTAATGAATAGATGGATAGACAGGTGTGAGTGAGGAAACCTGTGAGCTTCTTTCAAGTACTTTTTCCTGTTAGAGATCGGGGGAAGCATGAAACAAAGGCCACCACGAGACTTTGCGACTACATGGTCGACGCCTTAAATGTCCTGAAAACTTTGTCGTCAACTTGTTACTATAAACAATGTGATCCCACATGAAACACGATTCTCTTCTATGGTTACTATTTCGGTTATTTCACATCATATAATAATTCTATATATACACATATACAGGACTGTCTCAGAAAATTAGAATATTGTGATAAAGTTCTTTATTTTCTGTAATGCAATTCAAAAAACAAAAATGTCATGCATTCTGGATTCATTACAAATCAACTGAAATATTGCAAGCCTTTTATTCTTTTAATATTGCTGATTATGGCTTACAGCTTAAGAAAACTCTAAAATCCTATCTCATAAAATTTTAATATTTCCTCAGACCAAGTAAAAAAAAAGATTTATAACAGCTGAGTGTTTGTCAAGGCTCAGGAAACCCTTGCAGGTGTTTCGAGTTAATTAGACAATTCAAGTGATTTGTTTAATACCCTACTAGTATACTTTTTCATGATATTCTAATATTTAGAGATAGGATATTTGAGTTTTCTTAAGCTGTAAGCCATAATCAGCAATATTAAAAGAATAAAAGGCTTGCAATATTTCAGTTGATTTGTAATGAATCCAGAATGCATGACATTTTTGTTTTTTGTATTGCATTACAGAAAATAAAGAACTTCATCACAATATTCTAATTTTCTGAGACAGTCCTGTATATATATATATATATATATATATATTTCTTTTTCTCCATCCAATCAGGATTTAGCAACCACAATAAGTTCCCAGTCAATCAAATCTGATGACGTCGCACTCGCAACCAAAAAAACTGATTAGCTGAGTTTTTGAGTTTATACACCATGATAAATCATTTCAAATTATCTACATATTTTGCCTTTTTGCCCATGATTATTTAATGTATTTCAAGCTTTTCATTAGAAATAGTTGGCATATGGTGCGATTTAATGTTATTTAATTTACAGGGGCTTTGAACCCCTCTGCGAAGCTCTGACGACTCGTGGCTGTTTCTTTCTCAGAAGCTGTCATAATTCCCTTCTAGCACAGGAGATGGCATTACCTCCTCAACTTGTACTAACCACATGCACTCCTCTTCTTTAAAAACAGAGAACATGTTTCTTCAAGCAACAAACAACTCTCTGTTCTGAAGGCCTTATGTACTATTCATCAATAATAGTCTGTGAACCTCTCAAACAGTCTCTGTGGTTAATGAGCACTCCTCTCACTCGCCGACTGTCTGCATGCTGTTCTCCTGGTTGGCCAGGAGGTGGCAGTGTTACCATGGTTTATACGACGAGCCATTCATCTGACAAGCAGACGCGACATAAATACTGTTCAACATCCTCGCTCGACTCAAAGCAAAAACCAAACCCAGAGGAGGAATCGGCTTCTCTCTCGACCGCACCAGCGCCACACCGGAGACGAAACTCTCCACCGAGCCTCGAACAGCGTGAAACTGTCTGTGCCCTCAAATGTTTTGTTTGGCAATCATGAAAGTCCTCATCATCGTCACGACTTTTCTTTTGTGTGATTTTAATTTGTTTATAAAAGGGTATATATGATCATAGATGCCGCTCTGCTCTGCCCTCAAACGACGGTCACCGCTGATGACGGCGTTGCAGCACACGGCGGCGTCACAAAAGTGTGTTTATCTATATACATATTTATTTATATATAGTTTCATTGGAATTAAAATACTCCAGTAAATACATGTACTTTACCAAGAGCCACATTGTGTTGCACTATATTGTGATCCCATTTGCTAAACAGTTGTTGTTTAATACGCTGCAGAGCTGCTCGCCATCCTGACAAATACAGAGAGGCTTTTATTAAAGTGTCCTGAGGATTATAGGGAACCTCAATCCTCTGGACCGTTTTAAAGATTTGCTGCCAAGGATCTCCAGTGAGCAGCCGGTCACAGAGCAGACCTTTGTAGTGCCGAGGCTATGCGTTTGTAATGTGTCTATCGAGGCTTAAAAGCAGCAGCGCATGTGACAGACACATTAGCAACGTCTTTGAACTTGAGTTTGGCAGAAAGGTCGCCGCCAAAAGTAAAAGAAAACCCACTCGGATACACAAACAGCAAATACAGTGTCCACCTGTAAAACTACGAGTTTATTTGTCGCCCATTTCACACGTTCACTCACGTGTGCCGCTCGTTCGGAGCCGGCGAGGTCGATCATGAAGAGGCGAGCAAAGCGCACCTCCTGCAGGACGTCTCGGCAGCGGCTCTGCTGCTTCACGGCGACCTGCAGAACGGCGTGGGAGCGAGAGGACGTCTTGTTGGCGGCTGTCGGCTCCTGTGTGCGCTGCTTGTTGCCCCTCATCAGCAACTCCATGATCTGAAGACACACGGGCAGAGGCCTTCGTCGTGCGCGCCGCATGCAATATTTTCGCGTCGAATAAACGAGGAGTCGCGTCACTCCCGGTCCGGTCGCCGCTCTCACCTCTTGTGCGTTGATGGTCGACACCTCGGTGATTCCAGCAACCTGGATCACGCCTTTAGAATCTTCCCTCAGGTCCAAGAAGCCCGAGGATGGGTTCAGCAGGTCCCGGATCATCTCATTGTAGATCTAAAAAGACATTACAAGGCAAACGCTCTTTAATCATGAATGCTCCTTAATGCCAGTTAGTGTTTTACACCTGCCATTCACGGTTAAAAAAATCATAAAAGTTTGTGAAAATTATCCCGCTGAACAAACTGTGTCAGTATCAAGAACAAATGTTTCCCACACAATTTATTTTCTGCAATATTCCATAAGACAAATCCAGTGAGATGCAAATATTCGGGTACAAAACTACGTCGTCACTCCCCTCTCCACTCGTTTGCCATCCAAGACGCTAACAGAAAAGAAAAGGGAGCGGGAGCACTCTGAGTGGTGAAGAACAACTAATTGTCCCTTTAAAAAATATAAATGTACAGAGTATACTTATTTGCAATCACTGTGTGTGTGTGTGTGTGTGTGTGTGTGTGTGTGCCTCAGAGCGCATGAACGAGAGAGGGATTTGAACCAGAAACGTGTGTGTGCCCATCAGGCCGTAAAATGGCGTTTAACGTCTTTGTGGCGAGGCAGCAGTGGCAACAGATTGCTCCCTGGAAACAGCAAACACACACGTCACACATACACACGTCACACACGTCACACGCACACACACACACACACATCTTTGTGTCAGGATTCACCCTGAAGAGTTACACGGGTCAGAGAACATCCAGACACGATGATTGTCATTTTGAAAGCAACATTTACCTCCACCCACCCAGAGACCCGCCTCAGAACATTGTCAATCATCCAACGTAATAATAGCTTTTGGCACGCAAAACACAAAATGTAATTTAAATGTCGGATTTAAACCCTCCTCCTCATCTGTACCCAACATGTGCTTAACTGGGCCACTTTATATTCCAGTTGGATGTCACGCTTTTTTCACTCTTTTGTTCAGTGTTTTTGTATTCATTATCTGCCTCTTTCTGTCTTCGTGCCTTCATGCTCTGAACAAATCAGTTTGAAATCTTCTTTATATTCACGTTGTCATCTTTTGATGGACAAATGATTCACCTAAAATCATTAAACCCTGAATGAGACTCATTCCAGGGTTCACACAGTCGAGTATTAACTGTTACAAACATGAAGGCGCTGCTACATGCGACATGAACAAAGACGACTACGACTACGCTGACTTCAAATTGACAAAATGACCTTTAAATGGGAACACTAAGTCACACCAGTGAGGCTCAGTGACTGATGTCAGAGTCAAATGAAGCGACTCATTGTACCCAGGGCGTTGTCACTGAACACACAGCGTGAGCTCCACCTGCATCTCGGTAATGAGGTTTGGAACCGCAGACGGAGACACCGCCATCCCCGGCCTGCCGCCTTATCTGTGGTTCATCACCAGTGACAAAGGCAGAGATTATCACTAAGCCAACGGCGCCTCTACAGCTCCAGCTCGGTTACAGCGCCCGATGCTCCAACTCCACCTCAAGGCCCCGACACCCCGAGCTGACCCGAAGGACCGAAGTCCGAGTGATTCGGAGCTTTGCCTCATCAATTTTTTGTGTGGAAAAAGGACGCTCTTAAACATCGGCGGTCAGGAACATGCAGTCTGTGTCGGCGTGAGAGAAAACAATCAGGCAACAGTGTCCACAGAATATAATTAAGAGACGAAATGTGCTCCCATCGTGTTTGTTCTGAATACACATTTAGAAAGTGTTTGTTTCACACGGTGGGTTTGTTTGTGCCTGTGATCTTTTGTCTCTTGAAGAAGAAAGAAGGAACACATGAAAAAGAAAGGCTTAATTGTTTTTAAATAAGGCAGCCCGAGGTGCATTTCTGCAGCGCATTTAAAAAAGAAAAAAGAAAAGGGCATTTCAAATAGAGAATTAAAGAAACACAAGGCATGTAAAAACACACATATACCGGTACGTAATTAACGTGTTCCCGTCATTTCAGACGCGAAACAAATGCCCGGCCAAAGCCAACTGGACAGCTGTGGTGTCCGCCTTCAATCGGCAGCAGCTAACAACTGCAGGTCTTATCTGTGTGAGCAGACGACGGTGACAGAAGAAGAACAGAGACACAAATCTTTAAACTCTGAGTGAGCAATTATGTTTATGGCTCCGAAATTGTATGCTTCACTTCAGGTGTCACCGCGGAAAATAAATGTGTGGAGACGAGCTGAGGAAAGTGGAACTCTGACCTCCAGATAGGACATGGAGACGCTGTACAGCATGTCGTCGCTCGTCTCCTCGATGGCACGGAACAGGTCGTTCAGCGTCTGGACGTAGATGCCCGGCTCCTTGTCGGTCCCCAGCATGGTGTACGTCTTCCCACAGCCTGGAAAACAACTGCGTTATTAAACAGGGTATGTCCATCGAGGACCAAAACAATGAAGTCATAGTTTAAGATAACATTGTTAACCACACACACACATACACACAGTCAGAAATAGTGCTCTAATAGTCACCATTTAACTATATATATAGAGAACACACACACACACACCTGTGGGTCCGTATGCAAACACGGTGGCGTTGTAGCCTGATATGAGGCCCTCAATCAGCCCTTTGGTTGTGGCCCGGTACACATCCTCCTGTGCAGAAAGCAGTAAATGACCTTAAAGCACAGAAGTGCATATTCCAGGAACACAAGTGCTATTTGTTTCGGTTTTATTGAACTTCTATTCCTTTTCAGTTTGACTGTTGACTGACCTGATTGGCTGAGTAGTCGAACGCCACATCAAACATGTACGTTTTCTCCCTGGAGCGGTTGGCACGCAGGATGTCATCGGGGTCCTCCATGGGGTCCATCAGAACCACCATCTGATGACGAAGAGGAAGGTAGAGATGGGGAAGAGAGGCGGGAAGAAGAGGCGCAGAGTTTGAGCGTGCGTTAAGTCTTCAACCCCAGATTGGCATCTGTGCTGCCAATTAACTTCGTGACATTGGAGAAGTTGCGAAAGAACATGAACTAAGGGACAGACGATGGGTTCCTGAAATATAAAAATACTGGGATTGGACGGCTCACCGGTTTGAAAAGGACGGTCTCCCTGCGAGCTTCCGTTATCATTTAGTTTTAGAAAACAACAGCCACAGCGCACAGCTGGAGCATCAGTCGGCCAGACGAGCTGACGCAACAAGAAGACGTCGACTTCGAGAACAGTGCACTCTGGATTTGTTCTTGCAACATTTCCTGCCCAAGGATTGTAAACATGTGAGAATGTGGAGGAAGGATGTCACTGCTCCAGAGTATGACAGAATGTCCTGATGACATAACAGCCCCCCGTTGGGATCAGGGACCCGTCCCACTCAAGACATCTGCCATCCTCTAAACCCTGGCCATGGAACACAGCGACCCAACGTGCCGAGCCCCTCCATGCTGCAGCATCCGGAGCGATGCGGTTGATGAACATGTTGTGTTGGTGTGCAGACGACAGTCTGAGCAGGATGTGAATACACAGAGACTGACATTGTCTTTTTGTTCTAATTGTGCTGTTGGACAAAGCGTCCGCCTCCCCCACAAGCCTCCGTGCATCACAGCTCTCCAAGAGGACGCGTCGGGGACAATGCTGCTGACAAACCAGCGAGTGGGACTGCGGTTTGACGTTGTGTCGACGGGGAGATGAACCTCGCTCTGAAGCTCCTGCTATGCAACTGGCAGAAAGGTCAATAATAATTTAAAAAGAAGGAAAACAACGTGAAGAACCCTCGAGTTTATTTCGGATGCGACGATGGGGCAGCTGGGAGTCTGCCTGGTTCCCCCCTCCCCCTCCCCCGCCTTTGTTCAGCAGTGGCCCTGGAGAGCCCTCTGAGGCCGGGAACGCTGAATCATCCCCGGCTTGTTTGATGACCCGCTCACTTTGAAGCCCCTCGATTGAAATTCAAGAGGTGAGATACGGGAGGAAAGATGGAAGAGATTCAAGATTCAAGATTCAAGATGTTTTATTTGTCACATACACACACAGGGTGTGCAGTGAAATGAAAGTGGCAATGCTCAGCAGGAATGTGCAAGGGCAACAAGTACACACTATTTACAAATAAAAAACAACACAATATTTACAGTAAGTGTGTGTGTGTGTGTGTGTGTGTGCCTAAGAGGGGCAGTTGTGTGGGTCTATGTGGGGGTCCTGGTGAGGTCGGAGTTCACAATCCTGATGGCCTGAGGAAAGAAACTCCGTCTCAGTCTCTCTGTTCTTGCAGCGTGACTACGGAGGCGCCTGCCTGACCGCAGCAGCTGAAACAGTCTGTTGTTGGGGTGGTGAGGATCCTTCATGATCCTGCCGGCTCTGGTTCTGCACCTCCTGGTGTACAAGTCCTGCAGGGTGGGGAGTGTAGTTCCAATAGTGCGCTCAGCCAAACGCACTACTCTCTGCAGAGCCTTCCTGTCCTGAGCGGAGCAGTTGCCAAACCAGGCTGTGATGCTTCCTGTCAGGGCGCTCTCTACAGCTCCAGAGTAGAAGGACTGAAGGATCCTCTAAACTTTAAATTTCCTCAGCTGCCTGAGGTGGTAGAGGCGCTGCCTTGCCTTTCTCACCAGAGTGTCTGTGTTTGTTGACCATGTCAGATCCTCGGTGATGTGGACTCCCAGGTATTTATACCCGCTCACCCTCTCCACAGTAGTCCCGTTAATCCCCAGTGGTGAGTACGCCCTCTGTTGTTGTACCCTCCTAAAGTCCACAATCAGCTCCTTAGTTTTGGTGACATTCATGATGAGGCTGTTGTCCTGGCACCAGAGTGACAGATCAGCAACTTCCTCCAGGTAGGCCTTCTCGTCGTTGTCGGAGATCAGGCCCACCACCACTGTGTCATCCATAAACTTGATGATGGTGTTGGAGCTGAACCTGGCCACACAGTCATGTGTGTACAGGGAGTACAGTAGGGGCTGAGGACGCAACCCTGGGGATCCTGTGTTCAGGGTGAGGGATTTGAGGTGTGTCTGCCCACCCTGACCACCTGTGGCCTGGCGGTCAGGAAGTCCAGGATCCAAGCACACAGGGTGGTGTTCAGTCCCAGCTCAATCAGCTTGTCGGCCAGTCTGGAGGGGCTATGGTGTTGAAAGCTGGACTGTAATCAATGAACAGCAGTCTCACATAGCCCCCTCTGGCTGTCCAGATGAGAGAGTGTGGTGTGCAGAACCTGGGAGACAGCATCATCCGTGGATCTGTTTGGGCGATAAGCAAACTGCAGCGGGTCCATGGAGGAAGGGAGGAAGGCGCAGATGTAGTCTTATCAGCCTCTCAGCATTTCATGACCACCGAGGTGAGGGCCACGGTCGGTAGTCATTCATACATGCTGGAGAAGCATTCTTGGGCACAGGGACAATAGTGGATCTCTTGAAGCAGGCGGGGACCACGGACTCCAGCCAGGAGAGGTTGAATATTGTGGTGAACACTGGAGCTAGCTGGTTAGCACAGGTTCAGTACTCGCCCAGATATGCCATCTGGACCTGCAGCTTTCCTGGTGTTCACCCTCAACAGAGCCCTCCTCACACTGTGCTCGGTCACAGAGAGTGTGTGTTCATCCCCAGCGGTAGAACTCACCTCGGCTACGCTTAACGGTGTTGTTGTTAGCGGCGAGCTAGCGCTGTTGTTGCTAGCCTCAAACCGTGCATAAAATGAGTTCAGGTCGTCCGCTAGGGATGCGTCGGCACTCACCATTGCGCGGGTCTGCTCTGGTAGTTTGTGATAGTCCGTAGCCCCTGCCATAGGCGCCTGGTGTCGCTGCTCCATCTGTGATTCCACTCTGTCTCGGTACCTCCTTTTGGCGTCCTTCACCGCCCTCCTCAGTCCATAGACCGCTGCCTTGTACTCGTCCATGTTGCGGATACAAGACCGGAGTTATAGGCAGCAGTGCAGGCGTTCACAGCTTCACGGATGGATCTATCAACCCACGGCTTTTGGTTAGAAAGTCCTAACTTTACCGTGGGGCGATGGTGTCCGTTAGCGTTGCTATGAGGCTCATTGCTACTTCCGCCAAACTCGCTGGCGTCACTGGAACTGGATTGGATCATGTCCCAGTCGGCGATACTCAGAGCGTCCTGTAGCTCAGCCTCTGATTGGTCAGACCACCGCATTACGTTCCTCGTCACTACCGCTTCCGCGATCCTTTGTTTATACTCCGGAAGCAGAAAAATGGCGGCATGGTCTGATTTCCTAACGGAGGAGAGAGACAGCCTTGTAGCCTCTCTTGAATGGCGATAGCAGTGGTCCAACGTTCTTTCCTCTGGTAGCACACGTAATGTGCTGGTGAAAGTTCGGCATGACTTTTTAGGTTAGCCCTATTAAAGTCCCCAGCCACCACCACAGCCGTCGGGATACTTGTTCTGATGCCGACATAACACATCATGTAGGTCCGATAGTGCTACGTCGGTGTCCGCTTGTGGTGGAATGTAGACGGCTGTGGTGATGACCGAGCTGAACTCCGGGAAGGTAGAATGGACGGCATGAGATCGCCAGATGTTCCAGGTTCATGAGCAGGAACGAGAAAGAGTCTTAATGTTCTTGGGGTCACACCACATGTTGTTTGTCATGAAGCAAACCCTCCACCCTTAGATTTACCAGACTCTTCCGTTCTGTCTGCACGGAAAACAGAGAAGGACTCGTTGGGCATATGACTCGATCCGCACCAGCGGGTCAGCCAAGTTTCCGTCAGACAAAAGATGTTACAATCCGCATGTCCCGTTGGAATCTGATCCTGCCCTAAAATCATCCATCTTATTTTCCAGAGACTGGGCGTTAGCAAGAAGGATGCTGGGCAAAAGGTGGACGGTGGGCTTGAACTCTCAGTCTGTTCAATTCCGCCCGCTTCCCTCGATGTTTTCGTCTCTCCCGTAGTAGCGGCCCACTGTTGTTGTTGCGGTTCGCTGCACGATCTCTGCCGGCCACGCTGATCGATGGAAAAGTGGACAAAACCCTTGTTTTGCAAAGTTTATGTCCAAAAGTGTGCTGCGGTCGTATGTTGTTAGTGCCGATGTGTTTGTGGCAAAGAAAATATTAAAAATAAACACAAAAACTAAAAGAGCGCACAATCTCCGCGGAGCTGCCGCGACGGCGACTGGACACAGCCGCGCCATCTCTGTGAGGCCACACTTGGTTGTCTTTCGAGTTTCGCCATTGACTGGGCTCAAATGAAGCCCCTTCATGACGTTTCTTCTGCGATGGCGAGCTCATAGAGAAGATGACGCCGCGAGGAGAGGCAAGTCGCACGTGCAGCACGCTCTTTTCCTCCCCATCGTCTTCACTTCCTGTTTCCTCCTCCAACTTTTCTTTTCCAGCTGCAATGACGCCCGTGTTGACATCGTGAACAAGGGAGTTCTCCTTCTCTCCGCATCAGAGCCACGTCAGCCTCTCAGGTCTGGGCCCAATCCTCCATGGGCTGTTGTATGCAATATTATAGGCTATTGAATCAGATTATAGTGAGTGTAACATTGCTCATAATTACCACAGCAGATATATGACATATTTGTATACAGATATGAAATAAATTTTGTCTCAATGCACAAGAAATGCAACATAAATAAAGCGTCTTAAAGTCAGCAGGAGCGTTAGCCCTCATCTCCTAAATGGCTGATAGTTTATAAGAGAATAAATTGTCACAAGTCCAGTTGGCAAACAACCAAACTGAGAATAGCAACCATCATCTGGTCGAAATGACGCAACTCTGGTCCGTCTCAGACGTGATGCCTTGAATTATGTTTCAAAAGCAGAAAACACAATGTTGTCGTATTGTTGTTGTTATACTGAGTATAAAAACAGATTAGCAATTGAATGTCACTTCTTTATGGTATTACTTCTGGTAATTTATTGTAAAAACTTGCATTATACAGTTTACAATGTCGTACCATGCTCACCTGTCTAATATTAGCAATGGAGGTGTTTGTGTAGTTTGGCTTTCTTGAAGAAATACGAAAAACCAGGCTCCGCCCATGCGTAAAAAACTCTGCTTTATCTTTACCAGGTTATAATACTAATACCCAATATGTTTGTGCTTCAACATTTTCAGCAGGAAGTTTCCCTATTTGATATGTTCAGATGTTTAAGCTATTTTCAGCCTATTTCAGCTGTTGGCAGCTATTTTCACCTATGTTCAGCTTTTTTTTAAAAGTATTTCAGCTATTTCCAGACATTTTAAGTTATTCATTTCATATTTCAGCACTTTTCAAACATTTTCAGCAATTTAGTTTTTATTTTTCAGCATTCCAACACATTTTCAGCAGGAAATGCATTTTCTAGTTAAGATCACAGACGACTCCGCAATCATCAGAAACTACTCAAGAGCCGCAGGCGATACGGATCAGGTATGATTTATTTCCACTTGCATTCAGCAATAATATCACACAGCCACCGATCAAAGCAGGATGTGATCAGCTGGTCCAACTGTGAGCTTATTTATCAGGCAGTTGGAGAAGCCGACCGATTCACCCCTCTTATTTGCTGTACCTGAATCGACTGTTACTCAGTGGACAGCTGCACAGCAACCACTCTATAAACACAACTGGCACAATACAGCAAACACACAGAACCTGATAAGATTAATAGAAATGCCCTGGTGTTGCTGTAACTATGGCAATGATAATTAATTACTGGGACATTTGGCTGAGACTCTAAACTCAAGCAAGACTCGGGCAAGAGAGCACATTTATCAGCTATCCATGTCTTTTTGCCTTCGTATCTGCTTCTATGGTATGGTATGGTATGGTATGCGGTTTTATTGTCATTGACTAGAGTACAGGTACAAAAGCAACGAAATTGCAAAGAAAGGGTGGATGGTGCAACTGGCATAACATGTGAGGAAGAGGCGAGAAAAAAACCCCGACTATGCCCTAAAAGGTACGAGTGTGGGAGCAGGAAAAAACACCTTAGCACATAAGCACATACATCTTAAAACATGACTAGCTTGAAGTAGGAAGGGGGAGGAGGTAAGCCAAAAGACTGGGTGATCTAAGCCCAACCATTGGAGGCAGAAGGTGACCAGCACCGACAAGCAGCCAGCCAGTCCGTCAGCCATTACAGCGCCAGCCACAGACCCCGTCCCTGTCACACTGGGGGCCAGAAGCAGGCAGAAAGGCGTGGGATGGGGAATTGGGGAGTAGTGAATGCAAATCCATTATGTTGAAGAGGGATTCGTGTGTCGTGGGCCTGGTATGTCGTCCTCCCAAATTTTAACACAACAGACAGAGTTCTCAGACCGCCTTAAGATAGTGGGTTGCTTATTCAAGATTCAAAGAGATTCAAGATGTTTTTATTTGTCACATACACACACAGGTGTGCAGTGAAATGAAAGTGGCAATGCTCATGCAGAAGATGTTGCAAGGGCAACAAGTACACACTATTTACAATAAAAAACAACACAATATTTACAGTAAGTGTGTGTGTGTGTGCCTAAGAGGGGCAGTTGTGTGGGTCTATGTGGGGTCTGGTGAGAGTCGGGAGTTCACAGTCCTGATGGCCTGAGGAAAGAAACTCGATCTCAGTCTCTCTGTTCTTGCAGCGTGACTACGGAGGCGCCTGCCTGACCGCAGCAGCTGAAACAGTCTGTTGTTGGGGTGGTGAGGATCACTTGCCATGATCCTGCAAGCTACAGTTCTGCACCTCCTGGTGTACAAGTCACCTGCAGGGTGGGAGTGTAGTTTCCAATAGTGCGTTCAGCGAGACGCACTTACCTCTCTCAGAAACCTTCCTGTCGGCGGGCAGTTGCCAAACCAGGCTGTGATGCTTCCTGTCAGGGCAGCTCTCTACAGCTCTCAGAGTAGAAGGACTGAAGGATCCTCTGAGGAAACTTTAAATTTCCTCAGCTGCCTGAGGTGGTAGAGGCGCTGCCTTGCCTTTCTCACTGCAAGTGTCTGTGTTTAAATTGATGGCCATGTCAGATCCTCGGTGATGTGGACTCCCAGGTATTTATGCCCGCTCACCCTCTCCTGGTAGTCCCGTTAATCCCCAGTGGTAGAAGTCGTCACTCTGTTGTTGTACCCTCCTAAGAGTCACAATCAGCTCCTTGGTTTTTGGTGACATTCACTTGATGGTAGGCTGTTGTACTGGCACCAGAGTGACAGATCAGCAACACCTTTCACTCCAGGTAGGCTTCTTCTCAAATCGTTGTGGAGATCAGGCCCACCACCACTGTGTCATCCATAAACTTGATGATGATGTTGGAGCTGAACCTGGCCACACAGTCATGTGTGTACACGGGAGTGATGAGGGGCTGAGGACATAACCCTGGAGGATCCTGTGTTCAGAGGTGAGGTTTGGAGGTAATGTCTGCCCACCCTGACCACCTGTGGCCTGGCGGTCAGGAAGTCCAGGATCAAGCACACAGGGGTGTTCAAGTCCCAGCTCAATCAGCTTGCCCGGCCAGTCTGGAGGGACTATGGTGTTGAAAGCTGAACTATAATCAATAGTTAACAGCAGTCTCACATAGCCCCCCTCTGGCTGTCCAAGATGAGAGAGTGTGGTGTGCAGCTGCCTGAGGAACAGCATCATCAAGTGGATCTGTTTGGGCGATAAGCAAACTGTAGCGGGTCCATGGAGGAAGGGAGGAAGGCGCAGATGTAGTCCTTTATCAGCCTCTCAAAGCATTTCATGACCACCGAGGTGGCCTTGAAGGGTCCTGGGGAGAAAACAACCACAGGTGTCTGTGGATCGGGGGAAGGGAATGAGAGAGGTTCTCGCTTCAGTGATCTTGGGGAGTTGTTGTTCAATGCTTGGCCTTGGCCAAGGCCGTCCTGGTAGAGGGCAGCAGATAAGATTAGGTTGTTTGGTCTTCAGTAGCTGCATTAGAATTTGCGCAACCACTATCCTCCATTTCCTCCCAAATAGGATTTTCAAATGAGTCCAATTTCATTTGCAAGGCCGTCAGCTTCTCACGATGTTATCATTCTGGCCGGTTTAATGCCACAGTCTGAGTGTAACTCTACCCAAGCGTCAATCATGTCGGGCAGCCTTAGGGGCTTTTAACAGCTGTCACCGTTTCATAATTTTCCGATAAGCCAGGACAGCACCAACTCCAATCAGCAGAAATCCTGTAATCATAGTTCCGAATAGGTAGATGTCTTCGTCCTCCACGGAAAGGGCTGCTAGGCTGCGACACGCCACTTCCCCGCAGCGTCCATGGTGTAACCAGCAACACCGTCCGGCAGGCAGGTTCCCCCGAACCCGAGCTTCTCGTCGAGAAGACGGTGTCAATTTCGTTAAGAGACCAGTTGATCAGGTCCATGGTTTTTAGTTCGAAGAGCGATGCTGAGAGAGTCTCTCAAGTATAAAACAAGACAAGACATGACGATAGGAGCCAAGCAGGGAAGGGAAGGTCATGGGGAGGAGAGGGAAGAAAAATGCGACCGCCTTCGAAGAGAGCCAAAAAAGAATATAACCTCATATGCATCGTTTAAACTTCAGATGTTGAAAGCCAGTCCAGGCAGATTTTGCTCGATAATCATGTGACAGTGGAAACTCCTACACTACAAAATAGAAACAGAAAAAGAGATAGAAGTGTGAGTCTTCAGTGTGATTTCCAAAACGTCCATGATGGTAATTATATTTGACCTTACGCCACTCTATACCTGCAGTTGTTCGGGAACGCAGTGACTGGTTCGCTGGTCCAGCTTGTTAACATCGATCTTTACGAGACAAAGAAAGTTCTCAATTAAGGTCCAGCTGAGGTCAGATTTCCTGCAGCGATCCAAATTGGGTCTAGTTGCTCTTTTCTTCTGGGACCGATCGGCCCTTTTCCATTGACTGCTGAATCACTCCAGACCGGCACTAAACTATCAGTGTTGACTCGAGCGGACCTGAGGGACCCGAGACCCACCTGAGGAGAAAAGGAAAGCAATTTCCTGGTCGACAGCGTCTGTAAACGCTGTGTCATTTCTAATCACGCTGTAAATGGACACCACGAGCGAAAGCCACTTTGCATTTGGACGAGGCCGGGGGCTCGTCTCAACTGTAACGTAACCCCGGGGGGACGAAACAAATGGTCACACCGTGGCTATGAAAGAAGAAAAAAAGAGACTCGTAAAATATTCATATCCCCACAACGATCAGCCAAAGTCAAAACAGCAGCGTGGTTATGCGGCGACATGAAACCAATTAGCGGGATGGAGTTACGGCAAAGCCATAAAAAGCCGTGGGGTGCGATGGAGCACCCTTTGCCCCGGCACCTTTCCCGGCTGATGACTTTTCTAATCAACGGGACCTGCTGTTCTGGTCGTTGGAGCAGCTGGCTCCACTGGGTTGGCCACATGGCTGATTACAGCGCCGCAGATCCATAATTCAAAGCCTGGGTGTGGTACGGTTTCACGAGCCAGCCGGCCCTGGTTGGTTCTGCCTGACCCGCTGCTCCACGATCGTGTGCCAAGAGACAAAGGCTGCCAAGACGACCAACAAAAGTCAGCAGTCGCGTAGACATCAGCTACCTTTTATAGGCACTGGTTTCATTTCACCTGCATGATGGCTCGGATCACTAGTAAAGTGTCAAAATAACAATTGGAAATCTCAATCATAGTAAGGGCCTGCTGTTCACTGGCCGTCACTCAATACTGTAATAACACAATTATAAGTTGCCTTAATGGTTCCCTGTCTTGTACCACTAAAGTATCTATTCTCCATGATCATCCCAAACATCCATCTGCTCTCACTGCCGACAGGTAAGGCTTGGAGAGAAACTGAAGACATATCTTGTTCAACATTTTAAGTGTAATTAACAAGAAGATAAATGACCACTTAACAGCGACACATGCTGCTCCAAGCCTGATACAATTAAGAAAATAAAACCCAAAGACAGCAAGACTGTCGATGGAGAATGCTTCTGAATCGGAGCGATACCACCTGTGCACACATTTAAAGCTTACACGCGTGTCTTGTCTTTATTGCTTTGCTTTCAAAAGGTCATGAGGTTACAACCTTTTCTTTTTTTAACAAGCTAATAGGGTTGAACGTGCATGTATTGGAGAGATTAAGACACAGGCGTTTAACCGTGGGTCATGTATCAGTGTGTTATATCTAAAGTGCATCTGGTCTTTCCCCAGAGACACCATCGTATTCCATCGTATCTCCATGCGACTTGTTGCCCCTGAATTTGTGTGAACATGTTATAATTCTATAAATTTAGAAATATAAATAGATTTGGTTATTGACAGAAGAGTGCGATGTAAAGGTGGAGAAATAGTTTAATCCCCCCCTGTCCCCATCCACCCATCCACCCGTATCTCTGGGTTGCACAATGGCATAACCAGAGAGTCGTTTAGCAATGACATTCATTTGCTGGGTCAAGAATACCGCGAAGAAGAATGGATCGAGATCACACACAAAAAAGCAATCGGGTGTAAGCTGTGACCTTAACGGGGCGACCTTTCAGGAAAGCAACTGAAGCTTTGGAAAGTCCAACGGGCACAATTGCGGCTGGTTACCTGATAGAAAACCTCAGCGCTGACCTCTCAGCACCCCAACAATGCGACTGCATATCCCGTTCCGGGGGCTCTCCGTGATCGTTGGTGTGTGTGTGTGTGCTGGATCACGGCGTACCTGATACTCGGTGCTTGATGGCGAGCTCTGCTCTTCATTTGTGGTCACTCAAGACGTCTAGGCCGACGCTGGCGGTGACGCTGTGGCAATCGAATGCCAGATCGGGACAGTCAGCTGTAATTCAGACTCAGACACTCATGTGTGCACCTGCGGACGCACACACCCAGCACGTTGTGCAACGCAGCAACAGGTCCTTAAAGATCGAGAACAGGCTGACACGCATTGATTTTCTTTCTTTCCTTCTTTCTTTCGGCAACCTGTCAATGTTTCTCTTTTCTTTTTTTCTCCTTCCGTGCTCATTACCTTCGTTATTTCCGTTTTGAACCATGTCGCACGGATGTATTATTGAAGAGCACGGGCACAGCTGCTTGCAAAGGATAAGAGGAACAATGCAGTCATTTGTCATTCATGAATGCAATTGATTGGAACTCCCCAGGGGATCTCAGTTCAGTGTGAAGATGTGGGGGGTCCAGTAATGTCCCCTTTAAAAATCAAATAATAATGTTCATGTGTCAGGTGTTTCTATTTCAAACAAGTGCAAAAAGTATCACAAACTTCTTTCTCGGCCTTTTGCAGCAACTTGAATCGATATTTATAACGCATTTTAAAAAGTTTTGAGATATCCTGCAAATGAATGAAGACAATCGCCGAAGCAATTAGACTAATGAGCAGCAAAGCTATTATTTATCCACTCGGCGCAATCGCAAACAACACACATCCAAGGGTACAGCAGCAGCCAGGATCACGAGCTCAATGCAAGACACTGGCTATTAGAGGTCAGACATGACCTTGAGTTCAGAGGCTGGCCTCAACACACAAACTAGCACAATCGGCAATTACCAAGACAACAACAAACACACACACTCGTGCTGTAACGCACCACAATCCCCTTTCAGGGTCAATGTGAACCGCGGATTTACACAGTTTAACGTTAACCGCCACAGTGTGAGATCAAGTTTTGTTACTGACAATCGTTGTCCACCGATATTCAGTCAAATATGCGATGAGGACATCAGCATTTATGCTTTTCTACTTTTGGATCTCTGATAATGTTACATTGTAAACAAGGAGAGCTATTTCAAGATAACAGCACCACTAACGGCCAACGAACGGAGGTTGCATTCGGTTACAATAGGATGCGTTCAGGCTCTTTTCAGTGAAAATGAGCATCGGGAAAGGGGTGAATTATAACGTAATCACGATGAGTTCACATGTAATCTCGTAAAATGGCGTTGGTGAGAAACTTGAATGAATACAGTCGTTTGAAGATGTTTTCACAGCAACACAAATATATATTATAGATGAATTATGACCTATATACACAAGCTCCTTCCAGTTACTCCGGACATGCAAACGTGGTCATAACAATTCGTATGATTTGATGAGCAACAAGTGTGAGCACTCAACAGTTGCAGCAGAGCAGCAGTGAAACGGGAATATCGGCTGGCTTCAAATGAAACATGCGAGCTGCTCATTTGGATATGGAAGTCGGTCCGTATCCCTTTCAGGTGGACGAAGTCGCGAGAACACCGTTGCTAGGCAACTGACTGCAAAAATGGTGAATGATTTATTTGTTGTTGCATTTCAATAAAACAGAAGACTTATCTTATACTGATTAATAATTAAATAAATGACTTTCAGGGGCTTTAAAAGGAATCAGCTACGGTCACACCTCAACAACTATACAGATTATTACGATCACACAGAATAGCAGAAAAGACTCATGGAGAATATTTTAGAATAATAGGTTTAGGAGGAAAGGGGACACAGTATTTTAATCTTGGAAAAAATGGCATTTTAAAATGCGGCGCAGACTAATGTCCCCCGCCATTAACGCTTACGAAAATAAAAATGACAGCATTATGATATACCCCTTATAATTATATATAGATCTCTCATTATAGATCGTCTTTCTTCCTTTAATCTATTATATTGTGTAACAACACACACTTTGGGTAAGTAATGCCCTGTGGGGGGTCTTCACAGTGTCACGTTAACATGTTCACGCGTACTGACGTCGGTAGCGGCAGAGTGATCGTCGACAGTCTCATATTTACAGGCGTATTCGTCCGATTTGCTTCCATCAGACACGACAAAGTGGCACATGTCGTCTCTGTGGAACACAAAAGCAGCCATTGGTGATCCAGAGTAGCTTTGTGTCTTTGGCGGTCACAGAACGTTCCAGCAGGTTTTGAAAATACCCAGCACTCTCTTTTCCGAAGATGAAAGATCTCACGTACCAGAATAAAGAACCGCCCCATGAGACGGCAAAGCTCGCGACGCGGAAAACAAAATTGTCGGAGAGATGAAAAACAGACACACAAAGTGGGGTTTGAGTGCCGACATTAAGTGTCCCCTCAAGATATCCGGAGCACATTAAGTGTTGAGTGTGCGGGTAGCATGTTTGCATTGTGTTTCAGGTCTATGTTTGTACAATTGTACGGTCTTGATTATGTCCCAGTGGTTATTACCTTCGCATTGAAAATGCGGAAGGTTATGTTTTGATCGCCGTGTATTTATTTATTTATTTGTATGCGTGTTCCTCGCATAACAAAAAAAGTTTTCAACCGAATCGCATGAAATTTGGTGGGATGATTGGTTATTATCCGGGGACCATTTGATTAGATTTTGGGATCGATCGGGTCAAAGTCATGGAAAGGTCAAAATCTTCTTTTTACCATAGCACGGTCAATTTGTATCCAATTGGCATGCAACTAATGCCAACATGTTCATAATTCAATGCCCAATCTTGTGATATGCGAAGGTATGCGCTCTACCGAGTGCCCGTTCTAGTTTATAATATATTTCTGGATGCAGAACTCACAACTAAACACAATAAGGCTCATGACTCATCTTGTTCTGCTCCGCCACTGCTTCCTTCCGGGTCGCACTACTTCCTGAATACACTTCCATCGTTCCTGGTGTTCGTCTCATGTATGTGCCTCGCCAGACAAACATGTTGTTATGACTGGGGTATGACGGAGAAAGCACCCTGAGAGATTGACTCCCACTGCTGCCTCCAAACCGGGGACTTCTGGGAGACGCCGTCTTCGTAAACACGCTCCGCAGCGTCGCTGCAAATCCGTCCTCGGTGCCACGTGTTGCTCCCCCAACCCACCACACTCTGTTCCTCACAACTCCTCCGTTCACATTTCATATTCACAGGGCATTTGTTTAGCTCTCATTCAGTTCAATTTGCCTGTGTCTTTAGGGGATTCAGAGAGGACGATTGACGACCACATGCACCTGGGTTGTTGTAGGGAATCAACTTACGACCTCTTGGCTATGTCACGATTGACCCCTCCCTGCCTGAGTACTGCGCTCCTGATTCTGTTACACGGAACCGAGCACACAACCCAAAGGATCTGCTCCGTTCACGTGGACGCTTGTCCCCTGAAATGGAAAAGATGCTTACGTAATCTGCAACATAATTAGTTGATGAGGTTCCAGCCAAAGCCCTTTGGGAAGTTCCTTCCTTTCCCCCAACCCCCCCACGGACTGCACAATGACCCACGGTGCTCCCAAGGACACAGGGTGGGTTTGTAACACCTCGATTATATTAGACCGTTTTTTTTAATTGCCTAATAAACTCATTGTGATTCCTCGGTGTATCTTGGTCTTTACAGCAAAGGCCGAGCTGAGCTCCTAGAGGGGTTAGTCAGACGCAAAACGTGTGTTTCCTTGAGTGCTAAAAGCTGTTTAGAAGAACTCCCAGCGGGGCCACTCCGGCGTCTAGTCTCCTTCACAGGCCGCTCGTGGTGAGCCGCCACGCCCTGCCCTCTCAGCGAGATTAGGAGTGGAAGAGCAGGCAGGGCATTGAGAGGGATCACGCACAACTCGCACGAACCATGCGCAGACCGACACACACACCGCAGCCCTCGTTTGTAAACGAGACTCCAGGGAGGGGCGGAGCTCCGAGGAATCGGAGATGAAGAGTGTCATCAGAAGTACAAGTGGAGTCAGGAGGACATTTGCAAAGCGAAGATGTGCCACCTTCCGGGGTCAGATGGTCCATTTGTGTTGACATGTTGACCTCGGGAGAAAGGAGAATGAAGTAGAACTAGCTCACGCTCGTGAGCCAAAATAAACTCTTTCGTGCTTCGTGCTCACTCCTTCATTCCGGGTTCAGGTCTCATTTCTGACTCTCTCCCTAGAGGTGGAGGTTAAATCTTCACAGCTAAGAGGGGCACGTTATTTGTAGTTCCGTTCCCTCTCTTGTTCAACCGTGGGGCTTTTCAAACGCTCTGCATCGTTAAACAAAGACTGTATGGACAAACTCCATTTTTTCATATTTATTCATTAAACTTTTCACAGTTTTTGCACATCATTGTCCACTGCCCGCGAGGACATTTCGGCCTGGAATTGGTCAAAAATGTCTCGTCTTTCGTGTAAAAACAAAACCGTGTTTGTAGGTTAAACAGCTCATATCTATTTAGTATTGCTGTGAAGATTACATGTGATGTCATGATCATAATATATTTTACATTCGAGAGCAGCAAATTGCATATCATTTGGCGAACGCCTTTCTCATTCACAAAAGTATGTTTTCCAGGAAGAATCAGGCGAACTCCAGCGCAGCTTCTCCAGGTGAAGGCAACGTTAAACTCCCATCACTGAGAGAACTCTACACGGAGCACTGAAAAGAGGGGAATTGTACTCCGGAAAAGCAGAAGATGTGTTCATGGCATTCATTGTACTTGGACCGGGCACTTTAGTTGTTTGCCTGCTGGCTGACATCAGGGATCAGGATGAATCACAGGCCTCACGGGTTATTCACATAAACACACGGATGAATACATGGTTGAAAAGTATTTTTCAGTCTCTAGTCCTCTCGTTGTTATGAAGAAGGTCTTTTCTCTCCTCCGTTATCGGCACACAACGGAATTATCGCTCTGAAGAGACGACCATGAAACCCAAGCATCAATATCTCGTGTGATATATATATTGTGACGACACTTAAAGTGCCCCCGCCCTCTTTTTCCATGCATAGGACTTTACGACTGAGGGACGCGTATAAATACAAAAACAAACAAACAATGGCGCCGACCTCGTCTGTGTGTCTCCATGGAGACGAGGCCTCGCCATAAAGCATTTCCCACTGTGTGCTACTGATAGCGCAGCAAGACATGCTCAACGAGTTGGAGTGCTCCGTGAGACGCATCCTGCAGGCTGTAAACACTCTGTCCTACGAGACGCTGAGAGCAACATGTGTTTGAACACATTTATAGACGTGATTACTGCCCTGACTCCATCTCCGCTGGCAAGACCGAGCGATAATAAGAAACCTTTCTGTGTAAACACACCGGAGCTAAAAGAGTCGCTTTGAATGAAGGGTATTCTGCAGTGTGTCGCTAACTCTGATACGTTATCCCGTCTAATGACGAGTACATGAGGGCTTAAGGAGAGGTGACCAACTCTTTCAGTCAAAGGTTTTAAGACTTCCAACGTCCTCGACACAGGTTGTTATTGTTACTGCAACAGCGTTAACCCTTTGTCACATTGCAGTGTCATCGTGCGTTAATACAGCCACAAGCAGGGACCAGAACATGCTGGGCATGAGGACCAAACACGCCTTTTGAAAAACATTCACAATTGCCTGTTTCTACTCTAAAAAAACTTGTTTCTCCTCTTTTTTAAAAACATTAAATAAGTTTCAAAATAAAATGTTCTGGTGTCCATTCATTGCGAAACCCAATGTGGTCTCAAAAGTGGTTCTTTGGTCGTTTTTAACTGCCCATGGTTTCCCAGACAACACTGGTTGCGCTGGTTTCTTAATATCCCTCTCTTTACAGAGCCGGCCGGAACGTTGATCTAAATTGTTATAGTTTCCTTCTTTCCGACATCAGAGAGAGAGAGAGAGAGAGAGAGCAGGTGGCAGAAGGCTTAACCTGATCTAAAACCCATCCCATGAGCTCATCACTGCCGGCTTAGTCAGCTTCAAGATGTCTGTTTCCAGTGAGCCACGAGCACCCTGCTCATCTGTCTGAGCGCGACATGCCAAAGTCACCAGTGCACCGTGTTGGGTGTTTGTGGAGCGACGGCCTGTGGAAGGGTCTGCAGGTAGAGTACAGACTCTCTCTAAATGTAGATGAACACAGATTCACTCAACCACTCCGTCTTAATAAAAGCAAGCCGCTAATCCTTCCCGGTAAACATGCCTGAGTGGACCTGATACGACCCCTTGGAGACCATACAGCATATCTGTCGGTTTGTAATGATCTCCACGTACAAAATACAACATGAACTACGCTATTCAGGTATAAAATCAACAGGAGACACACAACAAAACGTGTTTTATCTCCGGCTGAGCTTTGGTTGTGCTGGAGACAATAACAAAGCCTTGTTATGGTGTCTGTGTCAGCATCATTTGCACCTGCCTACCGCTATGCTCTAATCCCCATGTGTCCAAGCCTATTTTAATGATGTCATGGCAGACAGAAGTGCTGATGCTGTCCTTAAGACTCGGCGTAATTCGATTACTTCTGAGAAGACAAACAAGTCGTGTCTCAGCACCGTGGATTATCGGTTTTGAGAAGTTTTCCATCCAGCGCTGTTACGCCGAGGAAACTCTGAGCCGCCAGGTCCGCTGTTACTCCTCCGGATTCGTCCGTCCACCACCTGTATGGCCAACACCATCTCAGTCAGCCTCCAGGGAGAGAGACACCTCGGCGGGCTGCCGGCTCATAATCATCTGCACTCCCTTGTCATCATCCCACACTCACACTGTTAGGACTGCTAAATGGTCTCCAAGAGGGGCCCGGTCAGAAGAGAGGGCTGCTGGTGACGACGGCCCTCGTGGAGCTCCTTCTCGTTTGGCCACATGGTAACAACCTCATTGCATGCTGTGCACAGTGGCTCAAAGGACAAGATCCTCCCAGGGACAGCAATCCAATTAGGTTTTTTTTCATTGTTAGAATAGATCAATCCAAATTGCAGGACTCTGTTGTAATTTGTATGGATACGTGGAAGCTCTTCATGGCGCTGTGCCAACGGCTGCTTGTTTCAGTAGTGGCGTTTTGCTTTTATTGTCTGTTTTTTGCACTTTCTTTCACGTTTGTCTTAGTTCGGACACTGGACCATAACTACTTTTTCGATAATTCTACTGTGGCTTTTGTTCACTTTGTCGTAGTATAGAGCCACAGCAAAACAATGGACCGTCGTCTACTCGCGTGCTCAGTTGATCGCGCTGTGCAGGCGAAGCTTCTGCCTGGAGACAGACCTGTGATCCCGCTGGAGCTACGGAGAAGGGCTCGCGGTTGCAGATCGGGTGTCAAGCGGAGGGCTAAAACGAGAGATACAAACCCTCGGTACCGTCGATCGAGGTCTTTGGCGAATAAGGCGGATGAGCTCGGGCGCTGGTAATGTCTGAGAGGATCTTCCGTGAGAGCAGTCTTGTGTTTCACTGAGGCATTGGCTACGACTATCCGGATCACAGCAGAACTGTTCGGGCTGACAGAGGCTACACAGGCGGTAAGAAGAGGCGGGATCGCTGTTTATGTGAATGAGCGGTGGTGCCATCCGGACCATGTGTGCGTGAAGGCGCTTCTGCAGCGAACATTCTGTTGGCGGGGATGCGCCCGTACTGTTGCCGAGAGTTCCGTCGCCATTGTGGTTGGCCATCAGCTGACGCTGAGGAAGCTGTCATCCACTCCACTGTGTCTGCTCTGCTGAATCATCAGCCTGGAGCATTCATGGCTATCACTGGTGACTTTAACCACACCACATTGGAAAAAGCTCTGCCAACCTTCCATCAATACATAGACTGCCCAACAAGGAACAATAAAACTCTGGACTTGCTGTATGCTAATACAAAGGCGCATATACGCCACTTCCCCTCGGCTCATGACCTGGGTCGGCTGACACAGGTATGTTCCTCTGGTGAAGAGGCTGCGGTGACCACCAGGACTGTGAGGAGGTGGTCTCTGGAGGCTAACGCTCTACAGGACTGCTTGTCAACGGACTGGGATGTGTTGTGTGGACATGCAGGAGGACATCAACAGTATGACCGACTGCATCACGGAATACATCAAGTTCTGAACACACCACCATCCCATCACGGACTGTCGCTGCTTCCCCAACAACAAGCCCTGGATCACCAGGGACCTGAAGGCCTTCTTAACATGAAAGCTGCTTTCAGGTCTGGGATGAGCTGAGGAGGCAAGCGCAACCTAAAGGTGAAGCTCAGGGAGGCAAGGACTCCTACAGGAGGAAGCTGGGCCAAACAGCTGAACAACAAGGGAGGTGTGGTCTGGCATGAGCAGATAACTGGCTTCAAGGTGGGAGGGAGACAGCCAGGGCTCCCTGGAGGGCCAACAGGCTGAACTGTTTTTCAATAGGTTCAGTTCACAGCCCTCTCCTGTCTCACATCACACCTCCCAAACACCTCCTCCCCTCTGTCCCCTGCTGAGCTGCACATCCACGAGCCCTCAATAACAATGGGCTCCACCTCCCCTCTCTCTGTGACTGACCAGGTGAGAAGACAGCTGGAGCCCAGCGCAGAGCTGAAGGTCCTGATGGCATCAGCCCCAGGGTCCCTAAAGACCTGCGCCACCCAGCTGTCTGGTGTCCTGGCGCCTCTTCAACCTCAGCCTGAGGCTGGGGAAGTCCCGGTGCTGTGGAAGACGTGCCTGGTCCCTGTCCCAAAGTCAACACCATCTGGCCTCAACGACTACCGACGGTCGCCTCACCTCCCATGTGATGAAGGTGCTGGGAGGCTGGTCTTGGCCCACCTCCGAGGGTGAAATCGTCGTTGGACCCTCTGCAATTTGCTTACCAGCCTCATGGTGGGGCGCCATCATCTACCTGCTGCGAGCTCAGTCGCACCTGGCGGTGTCTCTGTGAGAGTCACTTTCTTTGACTTCTCAGTGCATTAACACCATCCAGCCACTGCTGCTGAGTGAGAAGCTGCAGGTGGCGGTGTGGCCTGGATCACTGACTACCTCACAGGCAGACCACAGTTTGTCAGAATGGGGCGTGTGCTGTCTGGAGCGGTGGTGAACTGTTCTGTCTCCTTCCTCTTCACCCTGTACAGTGACTTCCAGTACAACACGGTCATGCCATCTGCAAGTACTCTGATGACTCTGCAGTGGTGGTGTATTAGGGATGGACGGGAGGAGGTACAGGGCAGTGGTGAGTGACTTTGTAAAGTGGGCTGAGAACCACCTGCGGCTGAGCGTGGCCAAGACCAGAGATGGTGGTGGACTTCGGAGGCGAGGGGTGGACGTGGACATGGTGGAGGAGTACAAGTACCTGGGCGTCTCCATCGACAGCCGACTGAACTGGAAGGCCAACATCAACGCTGTGTACAAGAGGATGAGTCGACTCTTTTTCCTGAGAAAGCTTCGATCCTTCAACGTGTGCAGCAAGATGTTGGAGTTATTCTACCAGTCGGTTGTGGCATGTGCTGCACTTTGCCATTGTCTGCTGGGGAGCAGCACCAGCCGTCTTAACAAACTGGTTAGGAAGGCTGGCTCCATCATGGCTGCCAGCTGGAGCACCTGGAACAGGTGGGTGAGAGGCGTTGAAGAAACTGGTGTCATATTGGACAACCCGGACCACCCTCTCCACCACCTCCTACAGGGACAGAGGTACTTTCTCAGGCGTCTCCTCACGCTCCGCTAGGACAGATACAGGAGAACATTCCTGCCGGCAACAGTTCTCTTGCCAGATCACCCTAACCCTTCTTATATTTTGTGTTTTGTTTTTATTCTTGTGTTGCTGGATTAATAAAGTATATATCTATCTATCTATCTATCTAAGACGGCCTTCCGCTGCTGGCATATAACTGTGGCCGTCATAACCATCCCTGTCCTTGTTTACTCGAATGGAAAACACAATTAGCGGAATGGCTCAAAGCAGTTTACTTGCCAAATAAATTAAACATCTATCTCATATTGAGCAGGGGTGAAAACAAAACAAGACTGAGTGAACAGTCAGGCTTCATTTTGTGAGTATTGCCTGTTTTTTTTCTTTTCGTCTTGTCTTATGTATTACTTTCATTATCTATAATTCCACTAAATATTTTGTTGATCACTTGGCCTAAAGAATGTTTAAAAAATAGAAAAAAATAACAATTGAAATGTTTTCGCTTTAAAAAAAAGTACTTCATTAATGTATTGATACTTAAAATCGTTGTCAATTCATTTTCTGGTCGGCAATTAATCGCCGGAGGAAATGCCCGGTCATGACGAGGACCTGAGGACCCGAGGATCATCAGTCTCTGACGGAGCCCTCATTTCACGGATAGTATGCAAATCCTAATTACTTTGTGCCACTCATCGATGCGATTACGGATAGCGATGCAGTGATGGCCGCAACAGCAAAAGAAGCTACAGCAACAACGGGCAGTTAGCAACAGCAACGTCTTAGGTTGAATTAAAAATGAGTGAAGGCTGGTGTGGAGGATGGTGTGTTTGAGCGAGCGAAGCACTGGGGGGCAATAACCAGTGATATTTAGTTAGCAGCAGCAACAATACAACAGCAGAACTGGTCCATAAATATGTGTTGAGTGTAGTTTATGCACAGGGTGGCATTAATGTCTGAAAAGCAAACACATTTCGAGACTGATCTTACAAGAGTTTCCTCCCGAAGCACAAAAATATGTACTCAGAACAAACTTCACTCTGGGAAATAGCAACAGCTGATTGGTATGAATTAAATGCCTGTAGAAGGTCAAGTGATTGAACACATTAAAGTCTGCTAACAGGTCTCGGGCATGTGGACGCAAGTGGTGTAAAAAGCCTTGTGTGGCTCCAGAAGGGAGCTGTGTTGAGCCTGGGACTTTGCATCAAGTGTTGAGCGGAGGACGAGTTTAAAATAAAAATGTGTGGGCGGAGAATTAGTAAAGAGTGAACTTACCAGACCCTTGTAGCTGCTACTCATCTCTATGTAAAACTGCATGAGCTGTTACTATGATAACGCGCTATTCCCGGAACACTTGTTGGTCACGTTGCATTGTGGGTTATACGAAGATCAATTTATCGTTTTTGTTATTCTTTTACGGTCCATTGTGAGTCTGGCAAAGGTATGAAAGGGCAACATTGATGAAGTAGTGTTTCAAACAACTAACTGATTCAATACAGACATAAACTAGAATGGGCACTCGGTAGAGCGCATACCTTCACATATCACAAGATTGGGCATTGAATTATGAACATTTTGGCATTAGTTGCATGTCAATTGGATAGAAATTAACCGCGCTATGGTCAAAAGAAGATTTTGACCTTTTCATGACCTTGACCTTTGACCCGATCGATACCAAAATCTAATCAAATGGTCCCCGGATAATAACCAATCATCCCACCAAATTTCATGCGATTCGGTTTAATACTTTTTGACTTATGCGAGGAACACTCATACAAATAAATAAATAAATACACGGCGATCAAAACATAACCTTCCGCATTTTCAATGCGAAGGTAATAAGGAGACTTTACTACCATCTAACAGAATATCTTCTGGAAGAAGCGTTACACAACTTGTTGTTGATGTCCAGTTAGACCCCAGGCTTTCAGTCACTGTGGCGAAGCTTTCAGCCGTCTGCCTACTGAAGAATTCGCAGCTTTCTATCAGTCGTTAGAAAGGTCACTTTCTTTGCTACAGGTCTGAGTCATCCAGCATTCAGTCATAATTGAATGAAATATGACATTTGAGCTTCACATGGGAGTTGTTGTTTATTTCTAAATAAAGGAGATGTTGGCATTACAGAGGTGCCTGCAGACACCTTATCTGTGCAGCTTCATCACAGACAGGAAGAGGCTTCTGAACCAGAGACAACAGCTCACTGACCCCATCACTCACTCACGTGCATGCATACTGTATGTGCACAGGGGTGAACAGGTTACTAACACACACACACACACACACACACACAGCGGTAGAATAGAGGGACGGCCAACTCACCTGGTCGTCCACTCTGTGGGCCACGACCGTAGCCGCCTCCTCCTGCTCGGCATCGCTGAGGGGTCGGATCCTCAAGGCAACCTGCGGCACAAAGAGTGCATTTTATTCCTCCTTGAATTCAATCAGGATAGAACTATTACATTTCCTGAAATTTTTGTAAAAAAAACAACATATGTATTGAACTTTGCCGTGATGCGTGGGAAGAACGTAATAGTACGAGCTTCTAAGACAAATGGAGTCTGGGTGGATGCAGTTGTCGCTAGAGGAGTAATTGGACACTGTGTTGAGAGGACTTATGATACTTGTTCTGAGCTGGAGGAGAGTGTGGTACAGGAGAGGATATGGCTTCATCCACCAGGAGCAGCGTACATGTGAAAATACTTGTGCTTTCTCAAAGGAGAACTTTTTCTCATTTTTTTGTTTGTTTACAAGTTGTGAAACCAGGTGAATAATGTATTAAATAACCCGAACGTTGAGATTATCTTTGAGATGTTAGCCCATTCAATGTTAGACAGTAAAAGATGGTGTAGAATTTGAAAGATGTGGACAAATAAGTGGACAGAGATGATCTAAAAAAATAAATGTAATACTGCATTGCATTAAGGGAGATGTAGGCTTATCAAAGCTTGACCACGGGTAAGGACTAAAAGTCGAGATATCCTCGTCAATATGGAGTTTTGATTATTTCAGAAACAATTAATCTCTCCAGAGTTGCCCAAATTCATGAAAGTGCAAGATGAAAGTTCTTCATATTTTAAATGTCAAGCACAGGGTGTAATATTTCATTTTTTCCCCCAGTCAGCCAGATAATAAATACTCACATTTAAAGGGAATTGTGCTCATACTGACGGTAGCCTAAGTTAGGTTACTTGGAAACTCAAAATTGTTTAGACGTAATTATGAGGATGAATGTGTGTGTGTGGACCGGGGATGTGGTAGATAGGATGAATGGGTTGACTATCCAATTAAACTCCACATTTAATTATTTCACAGCCTGATTAACATCAATTTATCAAGAACTAATCGGAGCAGTGACATTTAGCAACAATCACACACGCAAACAAACAGCAGTAATTTCAGAGATAGAATTCGTCTTCCTTTTTTAACACTATCTATTATTTGGCAGATACAAAACCACCAATTGAGGGGAGAATTGTATTATTAGTACATTAATACACAAATGCACAGCCTGCCTTTTTTAATACTTTATCTACTTGCAAGGTTTCTTTCTATGAAAACATACAGAGATCAATAAAAAAAGCTTTTTTCATGGAAACAAATGAGATGAAAACAGCAGATGACAATCACAGCAGCGGTGTCCTCTACCCAGAGGCTCATGTGCATGTGACCCACACACAGAGCAGTTAAACGGGGGAATGCAAAGGGGAATAATACAGCGTGCTCTCCGTCAGCACCCTGTAGAAAGAGTATTACACAAGGGAGAGGCCAGGCAACTGAAACAGCCCCTTCAATTATTCAGGTATGAGCTGCAGAACACAGTGCACGCCGTGCATGACACCGACAATGGATGTTGTTCGGAAAATAAAACATCTAGTTATTGAAAAAAACGAATCCAAAAATACCCGAAAAATATATTTTCCAAAGCATGAAAACTGTTCATGTTTTTTTTTGTTCACAGTTATAGAGGCATACCATATATGCTGTGGTGTCGTACGACACTGCATTATATCCACAGGTGTTTCCCTCATTTACTCTTGTGAATGACTCATTGTATCAGTGGAATACGATTTTTAAAAATGTAGCCAATGCATGTTCCTACTATAATAATCTATGGCACACTTATTTTTTGTTTTGCCTTGGGTATTCATTCTAATTGTGCACACATGATTTTTTAAGGTGACCGTATTCCACCAATTCACGAGATAAACACAAAAGCACAGTCCACTTGAAGGATCCAAAGAGCACCTGCATGTGATCCGCACAGAGACCCTATTGTCTTTGTGGGTTTCCCCTCTTGCATGTCAACGGGAGAAACAATGAGAATCACTTCTTAAAGAAATATAACTATAACCTCAATAACAACATTTACAAACCGTGTCAACCAGAAACAAGCCTGGACCTTACGGGCATTACGTGAGCAAACGGTATGGCCCAAATGTATTGGGTTGCATCTAGATTGTTGATAATGAGGCGTTCACGGACATCAGCACATTTCTGGGCTCGTTTTCTGTACACATGGCCATAAAGTTCACGGTTCTTGGCCGCTGACAGCAGACTCACACTCGTGCAAAGCCCACAACTGTCGTCTCACCTAAAGGATAACACTCCGCGAGTTAAAGAGCGACATGGGAGACGACACGGCGGAGTGTGAACTCACCGTTAGTTGGTGCTCCTTTGACTCCCCGTGTCCTTCATGGCCACCTGGTGAAGGCTGAAGACAGTCACCAGCACGCGGGACACTGGACCCTCCTCCTCCTCGCTGTCGGTACCTGCATGTCAACTCCTGAGAGGAGGAATACACAAATTAAACATAAAAGCACACCTGCCTCAACCAATAACTCGCTTTAATGGACTCTGACAACAGCCGCGACGCGTCGCTCTCACTTCACCACCTGTTACTCTCAGTCCCCCCAGCTCACCTTGTGTCTCCTCCCTCGCCTCCTTCCTTCGCTCCTTCCTCTCTTCGTCTGTCTTAAAAAGTGCGTCGACGGTCAGACTCCTCGTTCCCACGCGCGCGGGTTCATGTACCAGGCGGCTGAGCCGCGGAGGAGACAACGATGCAACGGCTGCTGCCCACCTGCTAGTCACGTCCCGTCGGTCCGTCCCTCCGTCGGTCTGTCCTCCTCGCTCCTCTCCGCTGCCCCGCTGCTGCGGGTTGCTATGTGTGCGCGCGGGAGTGTGCGTGCGTGTGTGTGAGATAGTGTGCGCGCGCCTGTACGCCGTTGTCCTTGGAATTCCGCGGAACACCAACCAGAGTTAAACTCATTGAAACAACTACTTCCTATTATACTGGCTTCAAGGTGGAGGAGACAGCCAGGGGCTCCTGGAGAGGGCCAACAGCTGAACTGTTTTTTCAATAGGTTCAGTTCACACCCCTCTCCTGTCTCCTCCACATCACACCTCCCAAACACCTCCTCCCTCTGTCCCCCTGCTGAGCTGCACATCCACCGAGCCCTCAATAACAATGGGCTCCTCCACCTCCCACTCTCTGTGACGACTGACCAGGTGAGAAGACAGCTGGAGAAACTACACCAGCGCAGAGCTGAAGGTCCTGATGGCATCAGCCCCAGGGTCCTAAAGACCTCGCCACCCAGCTGTCTGGTGTCCTGCAGCGCCTCAACCTCAGCCTGAGGCTGGGGAAGTCAGTGCTGTGGAAGACGCGTGCCTGGTCCCTGTCCCAAAGAAGTCAACACCATCTGGCCTCAACGACTACCGACCGTCGCCTCACCTCCCATGTGATGAAGGTGCTGGAGAGGCTGGTCTTGGCCCACCTCCGCCGCAGGTGAAATCTCGTGGACCCTCTGCAATTTGCTTACCAGCCTCATGTGGGAGTGGACGCGCCATCATCTACCTGCTGCAGAGCTCAGTCGCACCTGGATGGAACCGTGTCTCTGTGAGAGTCACTTTTGACTTCTCCAGTGCATTTAACACCATCCAGCCACTGCTGCTGAGTGAGAAGCTGCGAGTGGCAGTGGGTCCAGACCACCATCTCCTGGATCACTGACTACCTCACAGGCAGACCACAGTTTGTCAGAATGGGCGTGTGCTGTAAAGCGGTGGTCAGTGATGTTGAACCCACAGGAACTGTTCTGTACCTTCCTCTTCACCCTGTACACCAGTGACTTCCAGTACAACACGAGTCATGCCATCTGCAAAGTACTCTGATGATCTGCAGTGGTCGGGTGTATTAGGGATGGACGGGAGGAGGAGTACAGGGCAGTGGTGAGTGACTTTGTAAAGTGGGCGATGAGAACCACCTGCGGCTGACCTGTGGCCCAAGACCAGAGAGATGGTGGTGGACTTCAGGAGGAAGGCGACAGCTCCTACACCTCTGAGTGTCCTGGGAGTGGACGTGGACATGGTGGAGGAGTACAAGTACCTGGGCGCTCCATCGACAGCCGACTGAACTGGAAGGCCAACATCAACGCTGTGTACAAGAAGGGATGAGTCGACTCTTTTCCTGAGAAAGCTTCGATCCTTCAACGTGTGCAGCAAGATGCTGGAGTTATTCTACCAGTCGGTTGTGGCCAGTGTGCTGCACTTTGCCATTGTCTGCTGGGGAGCAGCATCGAGCCGGTGACACCAGCCGCCTTAACAAACTGGTTAGGAAGGCTGGCTCCATCATCGGCTGCCAGCTGGAGCACCTGGAACAGGTGGTGGAGAGGAGGACGTTGAAGAAACTGGTGTCCATATTGGACAACCCGGACCACCCTCTCCACCACCTCCTACAGGGACAGAGGAGTACTTTCTCCAGACGCCTCCTCACGCTCCGCTGCCACAAGGACAGATACAGGAGAACATTCCTGCCGACGGCTATGAGGCGCTACAACAGTTCACCTCTTGCCAGATCACCCTAACCCTTCTTATATTTTGTGTTTTGTTTTTTTATTCTTGTGTGTTGCTGCTACTGGCTCGACAAATTTCCCCTTGGGGATTAATAAAGTATATATCTATCTATCTATCTATCTAAGACGGCCTTCCGCTGCTGGCATATAACTGTGGCCGTCATAACCATCCCTGTCGTTGTTTACTCGAATGGAAAACACAATTAGCGGAATGGCTCAAAGCAGTTTACTTGCCAAGTAAATTAAACATCTATCTCATATTGAGCAGGGTGAAAACAAAACAAGACTGTTGAGAACAGAGTGAACAGTCAGGCTTCATTTTGTGAGTATTACCTGTTTTTTGTTTTTTTACGTCTTGTCTTTACTTTCATTATCTATAATTCCACTAAATATTTTGTTGATCACTTGACTGATCACTTGGCCTAAAGAATGTTTAAAAAATAGAAAAAAATAACAATTGAAACAATGAGACTCACTTCTTAAAGAAATATAACTATTACCTCAATAAGAACATTTACAAACCGTGTCAACCAGAAACAAGCCTGGACCTTACGGGCATTACGTGAGCAAACGGTATGGCCCAAATGTATTGGGTTGCATCTAGATTGTTGATAATGAGGCGTTCACGGACATCAGCACATTTCTGGGCTCGTTTTCTGTACACATGGCCATAAAGTTCACGGTTCTTGGCCGCTGACAGCAGACTCACACTCGTGCAAAGCCCACAACTGTCGTCTCACCTAAAGGATAACACTCCGCGAGTTAAAGAGCGACATGGGAGACGACACGGCGGAGTGTGAACTCACCGTTAGTTGGTGCTCCTTTGACTCCCCCGTGTCCTTCATGGCCACCGGGTGAAGGCTGAAGACAGTCACCAGCACGCGGGACACTGGACCCTCCTCCTCCTCGCTGTCGGTACCTGCATGTCAACTCCTGAGAGGAGGAATACACAAATTAAACATAAAAAGCACACCTGCCTCAACCAATAACTCGCTTTAATGGACTCTGACAACAGCCGCGACGCGTCGCTCTCACTTCACCACCTGTTACTCTCAGTCCCCCCCCCAGCTCACCTTGTGTCTCCTCCCTCGCCTCCTTCCTTCGCTCCTTCCTCTCTTCGTCTGTCTTAAAAGTGCGTCGACGGTCAGACTCCTCGTTCCCACGCGCGCGGGTTCATGTACCAGGCGGCTGAGCCGCGGAGGAGACGGCGATGCAACGGCTGCTGCCCACCTGCTAGTCACGTCCCCGTCGGTCCGTCCCTCCGTCGGTCTGTCCTCCTCGCTCCTCTCCGCTGCCCCGCTGCTGCGGGTTGCTATGTGTGCGCGCGGGAGTGTGCGTGCGTGTGTGTGAGATAGTGTGCGCGCGCCTGTACGCCGTTGTCCTTGGAGATTCCGCGGAACACCAACCAGAGTTAAACTCGTGAAACAACTACTTCCTATTATACAATTAAACTCTGGATTTTACAATAACACTATTAATGTTGTGTCTTAAATGCACAGTGGTGGAATTTAATTACATTTACTCAAGTAATGTACTTTAATACATTTGTTACTTTACTATTTTATGCAACCAGTACATTTTGGAGGAAAACAGCGCAACATTGTTACAGGACGCTACATTTATTTTACAGCATACTTTTAAAAAAATATGATATATTATTATAGTAACAAGGTAATGTTAGTGTAAAGCATATATTAAAATGTTTATGTTTATTATATATATATATAATATTGATATACTTGTATTTATATTTTATGTTATAACGATTACCTTTCTGGTATCTTAAGTGCCGAAAAACAAGAGTAGTATAGAGAACTAGAACATTTTGCAAGAAATGTAGATGGTGTACCGAGAGGTAATTAATTTATATATAACATTACCAGGAGTGAAATATGTTAATGAGGTCAGTCTGCGCCTGCCTAAGTGCGTAGGGGAGGGATGGGGTGGAGAGGTCCTTCCTTTCTTGCCTAGCTTTTCCTCTTACTTGCATCTCTGCTCGATTCTTCGCTTCCTTCCTTCCCGTGTGTGTAGACACAGACACCCCCCATTTCTCTATCTCTTCTCCGCAGTCATGACCCATAGCCTACGACAGAATGAGAATATCATTTGCTGTCAAACTGCACTAATGAGAACACCTGTGAGCTACAAACATCAGAAGTTGCCATAGTGACCACTTCAAAGGGAAGACAGTTGCTAGGCTTAACATGGAGTTAAAGCTAGTGAACACCTATCATTACACGAGTAACATCACAGTGTCACAGAACATAGTTTACAAATAGAGCCCAATTACTTTCTTTAAACACATTTTTTTTGTTGAGTCCACAAGGCTACCGACTTGATAACCCTCTGGAGTCTAAAGCTAAAGCTGAAAATTGAAGTTACATTTTTTTTAATTCTTCATATTTCTTGTGAAAACCAACCTTACCACAAAGACAAACTGTTTTGGTGTTTGGAATTGGTTTACCAAAAGGTCAGGGTTCACAAAAGAAAGTGGGGAAATATATAAATATAATGCTAGATACATGTAAATAAATGTCTAAAACCAAATTTTGGATTATCATTTTTTGAGTAGAAATAATGTGGTCTGTCACACCATTCACCAAAATGGGACTGATAAATGACTTTATACTGCAGATGAAGCTTCATAGGGTGTGTGCAAATGAAAAATGACCATTACATATTTTATAAATATGTATTATAAATTAAAACAATTTAAAGATTCTACATAATATACATGTTGAAAAATAGAAAACAGAAAACAACTATTCACACAGACTATTTACAATATGGCTTCACTCTAATGACATAATGACATGTCATGCTGGCTGGTGGTCCTCCAGGGCACAAGACCTCTTTGCTGGCCGGGCAGGTGGAGCTGCAGGTGCACGGGGCTGCATGCTGCACTGCAGGGGCTGATGAATCCTCTCAGTAAAACATACATCACTAGTCAGCACCGCGCACATGTAACGGAGACCGTAAAACTGACAGGTAACATACACGTAACGGACACGTAAAGTTTAGTAAAGACACTTACCCGTGTCCAAGTGGATCTCTTCTGGCTGCGTGTTCCTCATCGCTCTGAAGCTCCGTCGTCTTCCGAGTTGCTCATCGCTGCAGCTGCTTCCTCTGTTGTGAAGTCCTTTCGCGCCATGTTCTCTTGCTTGCAAATGAAAGAAAATACACAAGCCCAAGAGAAACGGCAGAGCAAGAAATATATGGAAATGTTGAAACACCTGATGGCCTTCACGCACTGGAACAAAGACAGCAGGAGATAACAAATCCTTTATTAGCTGGGTGAACAAGAAAAGAAGTCTTGAGGATATTCCGTGAATGAATTCTAAGCAGAGAGGTTCATGAGATACTTAGGACAGAGAAAGAGCGAACCAAACTTGCTTGCGTTGAAATGGAAGGGAAACTCCTTCAAAGAAAAGCTGACGCAAAAGTCAGGTGCAGCAGGTTTGGTAATGCCTTCATACATACTGCTTAAAGAAAAGCTGGTGTCCTGAAGAAGGAACCTGTTGCTACAGCTGAGAGGGGGATGAGTAGAACACTGACAACGTTTCACAAAGAGACGGGCCTACTATAGTGCTAAATAGAAGGAAAAGGCTGAGGAAGAATGTTGAAGCTCTTTTAGTCCACTGACCACAGGTTGAAGATGATCCAGAGAGAGAGCAGAGGAAGAGGCCGAGTCAGCCACTGCGCCTGGCTTCAGGCTCAGAAAGATGCCGACAGGTCATTCTGGGAGAAAAGGCAATTGAAGACCAAAAGAAGCAGAAAAGAAGCAATTCAGATCCAAGACTTCAATGACTCCCAGGTAGCTAATGGGAAACTCAAACATGAAGACATGACCAAGTTGGGAAAGATCAGCCACTTCCCCGCTTTCACCAAGTTTACCCCCCTCCCAAATAAGCAAGCAGTCCAAAAACCACGGATTAGCACATGTCCTGTCACTTCCCATCTTCCCTCCAAATCCTTCCTTCCCCGCATTTTCTTTTGAGAAGGTAAAATCCTGGCTTTAAAGTAACATGATGTAACAATTGTACCTTAAAATAACAGCTTGAAAAAAATTGTGCCGCTACAATGACTTTTAATATGGCGATTGGCGTTCTACCGGCCATCGGGGGGTCTGGGGAAATAACTCCGCTATGTAGATCTCTGAGCCGCCCGCCCGGGCGATACTGACCTGCTTCTGCGTGATTACGCACGTCAGTATAGGTGCCATTCACGCCAAGTAGCCAGTATAAGTGGCAGCTTTTATGCTTGGTGTCTGTCACACATTGTATTCATCACATGTACTCCATATCCAAACATTTAGAAAACAACGAGCAGGAAGGAAACGCGATCGGTATTTCATCTAAATCCAAATGTTGTTATTCTTTGGTTATGTTAACACCGCCTTAGCAACTAACTCATGAGAAAAGGCAATACGCAAAAAAAAATGAATGGGCGGATTCGCGACTTGCAAGCACTCTCTCAAGTTCAAATGGTCGTAAAAGAAAACACAGTCGACATGTGCGAAACCCAAATGTTATTATATTAAATCAAATTCAATGTATCTGGCAAGCCCCCAAAATGAACACACTACACCACAAAACAGAATCAAACCCACTCACAAAACGGCTATAACTCGTGATCCTACAGTCCCCAAAGTCTTGCAGTTCCCCAAACAAAAGTAAACGACTGCACGCGCACACCCTCTCCCCCAAAAGCCGCAGCAAACAGCTGACAGACCAGGCGGAAATGCAAGCAGGCGCCGTTGTTCAATCCCCGCGCTTACTTCACCCTAGTCCAGAGAAGGCCCAGTTCAGTGTTCCTGCGCAGTCTTCGTGACAGTTGATCCCGGCCTGCTATATAAATCCAAAATAGAAACAGTCGCCGGATTGCTTGCACTGGCTGCATCTCCAGAATCTGCAGTATTTATGACACTGAAGTGTTGATAAATACCTCAAAACTGAAGGGGCGCTGTTAAAAGGAAAAACTGCACAGTCGGGCTAAGGCTCCTGCAGACAAATGAGAAAATGGATTTCATCGACATAGTGAGTACACAAGATTCCTACGTTTGATCCATAAAATGGTGTAAAAACCATTGGCAGACTTGTGGCAAAACAAGTTTTATTTTTGTGTGACTTCTCTGTTGCCCTCTCCTTACCTGAAGTTGGCTCTGCCTCTCAGAGCTGAAGATTTCGTACATACACACCCATTATAAACTGTGAGTAAACAGTCCGACATCTTCAGAAACTCTGAGAAATATTCCATGGAAACTGTGCTATTCTGAAAAATGTCCAATAAACTACATCCTTTTGTTAAATTTGAAGCGCACTATTTCTATCGTGAATATATGCTAGGTCACTGTGGTAAATAAAGATTAGCGCTGATTAGCGTTTTCTTCCGAACCCCATTCAAAATGAATGGAACAATTTCTGTTTTTTGGCGTTTTGGGATTAAGCAACATTTTCGGACCACATTCCGATCAGTCCGCACGTTTTGATGTCGGCTTTGACGAATTTTATGCAATCTGAACCCCAGTCGTTTTAGCATTCTTCTATTGGCTTTGCAGGGGAATTTCCGGCGTTTTTCGGGAGATTTTATGAGAATTACGGAGTAGGGCGGATCTTTCGCGAACTTCTGAAACGCACATGATTCCCCAACCGCGCCGCACGTTTTGATGTATTTTTATGCATATGCGAGCAACGCTGGTGAGCCGTACGCTCAACCAAAATGCACCGACACACACATAAGCCCAGGATCAACAGTCAGTGCGTTGCAGCAGGCCACAACCAAATTATATTTGTAATAGTGTATGTTTACTTGACTAAGACTATTAAATGCAGGAATGATTTCTTTACTTGAACAGTATACATTGTGGGTATAACCATGTTTATCATGTAAACTGTCTTAATATTTGTCACAGATGCAAACATATACATGTTGTGCCTCATCTGAAGTTTACCCACATATCGTAGGTATAAGGGGTCAATACTCTTGCAGCTCCAACAAGGAGTTAATGCTGCCTCCCACTGAGCTGCACTTCTTGCTATCCTATGCTGAGCACTGCTGGAAGAATAAAAAGACAGTTTCAATGTTGGCTACATTAAGACTCTAGATGACCTTGTTTGTGTTGGATCACAAAAGACATCAACACCGCCAAATAAATTTGGAGCAGCTGTTGTTCTCAAAACAGTATTTATTCAACTCACAACCACACGCCATAGTTGTGGGTCACATACAATTACACCATTCTCAGTGCCTGTACAATGCAAATATGCTTAATGGAAATGACAACGGACCGAAAACCACTAAACAGAACTGTATATAGTAAATCTCTGTTGCAGTAATATGGATAGAAAATACAAACATGTATTGTTTGGATAGTTTGATTTTCTGAAAACAATTACCCGATTATTCTCATTAATCTTGTTAGAGCAGCAGCACAGCATCCCAAGTTATGACACCACAACCGTTTGGTATTAGCGGGGGATTAGATATAGAGAAGATGAATTAATGGTCTTTAGAAAGTACAAAAAATATTGATCCTATAAAAGCACAAAACTAGTGAAGAAGTAAATATATATAAATTACAGTTTAAACCACATGAGAATGAGAGAATTGTCTGTTATTGTACAATTTATATACAAGATTTGAAACGTAGCGCTCACTTTCTGCAGTCGGTCGTCCATGTGTGAATGCAACAAATAACTCTGACAATACCCTCCCGTCACTGCAAGCGTTAGTGCTAGTTTGTGCTTCACAAATATCAAGGATGAAGCAACACAGGAAATAATTTGTTAACATCAACTGTCATGTTCACATTTTTCTCCTTGAGACCTGAATGGAAAAAGGAAGGGATGAAGCTGAAGCCTAATCATTGCGTTTGTTCTCACCTCTTTAGTGAGTGAACACTTTTCTATGTTTTACTGCAGGAGAAATGAATCACAGGTACATAAAGACAAAGTAACCTCCTCAAACCCCTGTTCAAATTATTTTGGGCACGCAAGAGCGATGAATCATTTATGAGCACAGAGAACAGCTCCGACATGCTTTCCCTGTCCTGACACTGCACACGCTTTGGGGGTCCTGGACTGATGAGATGCTGCCTCGCAGCTGGGAGCCTGGCCTCCTGAGTTGGAGTGACCTCCTGATACTGGAGTGGCCTCCCCTGATGCTGGGAGGCCTCCTGATACTGGGAGGTCCCGTGATAAGCTAGAGTGGACTTTGATGCTGGGAGTCAGCCATGATGCTGGGAGAGGCCTGATGTTGGGAATGGCTTCCTGATGCTGGGAGTGGCTCAGTGATGCTGTGGCCTCCTTGATGTCTGGAGTGGCCTGAGGATGTTGGGAGTGCCTATAATGCTGGGAGTGGCCTCAGTGATACTGGGAGTGGCTCTGTGATGCTGGGAGGGCTCAGTGATGTTTGGGAGTGGGCTCTGATGCTGGGAGGGTCAGATGCTGTGGGAGGTGGCCTCTGTGATGCTGGAGTGGCCTCTGTGATGCTGGGAGTGGCCTCTGTGATGCTGGGAGGGCCTCCGTGATGCTAGGGGAATGGCTTTATGATGGTGCGAGGTGGCCCCGGTGCTGGGAGTTTGTCTGCAGAGCGCCTGTGCGGGATGCCGCTTCCATCTTCATGTTCAGATAAAGGTTGCCCATGCCTGGGAAGCCGCCCTGTGCGTCTAATCTGCTCCTCCATGGACAGATAGGTCGCCATGCTGGGTGTGTGAGTACTGTGGAGGAAAATGGTAAACACACACACACACATTGGCTGCCGTGTTGATGTTGTTGCTGACGGTGAGCTGAGGTGAGCTTAAAACAGAGCGTAATAACTAGCTAAAATTAATAAAATAATAATCTAATGCCATGGGGATTTAAAGGAATTAGTCCATTGAAAACCCATCTTTTGAGTATCCAAGTTCTTTTCCTCCCGTAGTATTGAAAGGGGTGACTCCAAGGAGAGGCCCAACGACGGGTGTCAGCCAGCTTGGCTATATGCAGAGGTTACGTATGGGATTGAAGAGTACGCACCCAGACCATGGAGGTGTTTAACGAATACATTACGTTACTGTGGACATTGCCAAGCGCTCGCCGCTCTTTATACACCAGTCTTATAAGTATGCCGTAGTTCATCCCTTTGTAGAAGCGTAAGATTAAGATGTGGATTTGAGAGCGGGTATGGATCTTGGCATCAATTGAGGGCAAGAAAGATGAAAGTTTTCCCAAAGTCGAAGCTATTCCTTGAATATTTTCACATTTCAGATCCAGCTAGTGTCCCAGCAGTTATTCCTTGATGTGTTTCCCACCAGGCCATCACCTGACCGCCACACACACCTGCACAAATGCTCCAGACTTCATCAGCTCCTGGATAAAGGATAAGCGTGTCTTTTGGCTGACCCACCGAGTACTTCCTAACAAGCCTACCCTTTTTTTAAAACCGTCTGCCTGGTGACGGATGCCCCTCTCTGACTCTGTTTCCAGCAGTTTTTTGCCCCTGCTACTTCTGTACAAGGTCAACGGCGGAGAGGCGGCTGATGCTGCAGGAGTGGTCTTCGAAGTCTTCCGAGGATGCTTTTGAGACACTTTCACACAACATCTGGGTCGCCTTTCAGAAATCCTGCGTAACCGCCGTGGGTCTAACCACAGTTGTCATCTTCCAGCACGTCACAAACATTTAAGAGCCACCTTCAAGCCCACGGCTGTGGAGTACTCCTTTAACTCATGCCTACACAACTGACTACAGTTTGTCCAAACAAATCATCCAATTACGTTTAAAAAAAAGAGTTTAATTAGTAATCAATCCCTTTGACATTAACAGTTACTGTGACGTTCTTTTTTTAAATCCGTCAATACCCAGATTAAAAACATTAAGGACACTACGACTGGTGCAGAACACCTGGTGGCAGTACAAGATGTATAATTGAATGTCTGGAGGAGAAATGCATGCACTGGGACATAACTACAGTAGCACCCTGTGGCCACCAGGGGCAGACACACCCTCACTAACCCAAACAGACGCTCTAGAATGAGGACAACAGGTTGTGAGTTGAGAAGCCATGCCAAACAGGAATACCGCACAGGAACCAAACGAAGATTCAAGATTCAAGATTCAAGATGTTTTATTTGTCACATACACACACAGGGTGTGCAGTGAAATGAAAGTGGCAATGCTCAGCAGGAATGTGCAAGGGCAACAAGTACACACTATTTACAAATAAAAAACAACACAATATTTACAGTAAGTGTGTGTGTGTGTGTGTGTGTGTGTGCCTAAGAGGGGCAGTTGTGTGGGTCTATGGGGGTCCTGGTGAGGTCGGATTCACAATCCTGATGGCCTGAGGAAAGAAACTCCGTCTCAGTCTCTCTGTTCTTGCAGCGTGACTACGAGGCGCCTGCCTGACCGCAGCAGCTGAAACAGTCTGTTGTTGGGGTGGTGAGGATCCTTCATGATCCTGCCGGCTCTGGTTCTGCACCTCCTGGTGTACAAGTCCTGCAGGGTGGGAGTGTAGTTCCAATAGTGCGTTCAGCCGAACGCACTACTCTCTGCAGAGCCTTCCTGTCCTGAGCGGAGCAGTTGCCAAACCAGGCTGTGATGCTTCCTGTCAGGACGCTCTCTACAGCTCCAGAGTAGAAGGACTGAAGGATCCTCTGGGAAACTTTAAATTTCCTCAGCTGCCTGAGGTGGTAGAGGCGCTGCCTTGCCTTTCTCACCAGAGTGTCTGTGTTTGTTGACCATGTCAGATCCTCGGTGATGTGGACTCCCAGGTATTTATACCGCTCACCCTCTCCACAGTAGTCCCGTTAATCCCCAGTGGTGAGTACGTCCTCTGTTGTTGTACCTCCTAAAGTCCACAATCAGCTCCTTAGTTTTGGTGACATTCATGTTGAGGCTGTTGTCCTGGCACCAGAGTGACAGATCAGCAACTTCCTCCAGGTAGGCCTTCTCGGTTGTCGGAGATCAGGCCCACCACCACTGTGTCATCCGCAAACTTGATGATGGTGTTGAGCTGAACCTGGCCACACAGTCATGTGTGTACAGGAGTACAGTAGGGGCTGAGGACGCAACCCTGGGGGATCCTGTGTTCAGGGTGAGGGATTTGAGGTGTGTCTGCCCACCCTGACCACCTGTGGCCTGGCGGTCAGGAAGTCCAGGATCCAAGCACACAGGGGTGTTCAGTCCCAGCTCAATCAGCTTGCCGCCAGTCTGGAGGGACTATGGTGTTGAAAGCTGAACTATAATCAATGAACAGTAGTCTCACATAGCCCCCTCTGGCTGTCCAGATGAGAGGTGTGGTGTGCAGTACCGGGGAGACAGCATCATCCGTGGATCTGTTTGGGCGATAAGCAAACTGCAGCGGGTCCATGGAGGAAGGGAGGAAGGCGCAGATGTAGTCCTTTATCAGCCTCTCAGCATTTCATGACCACCGAGGTGAGGGCCACCGTCGGTAGTCATTCATACATGCTGGAGAAGCATTCTTGGGCACAGGGACAATAGTGGATCAAACATTTAGAAAACAACGTATAGGCTGAAAACGCATCGGTATTTCATCTAAACTAAATGTTGTCATTCTTTACATGTTGTAACAATTCGCCTTAGCAACTCAATCAAGGAGAAAAGGTACAATACGCTAAAAAAAAGGAATGGCGGATCTAAAGATTCTGGTGTTAACTCTCTCTGCTCAAATGGTCGTGAAAAGAAAAACACAGTCGATATGGAAACCCAAATGTTATTATATTAAATCAAATTCAATGCATCTGCAAGCCCCAAAATGAACACATACACCACAAACAATCAAACCCACTCAAAACGAAGTATAATCCCGGATCGACAGTCCCCAAAGTCTTTGCAGTCCCCCAAAACAAAAGTAAACGACTGCACGCGCCCCCCCTCCCCCCCAAAGCCGGCAAACAGCTGACAGACCAGGCGGAAAAGTGGCGGCGCCGCGTTCAATCCCCGCGCTACTTCACCCTAGTCCGGTAGGTGCTGGGCCCAGTTCACAGTGTTCCTGCGCAGTCTTCGTATTAGTGATCCCGCCCGTTGGTATAAATCCAAAATAGAAACAGTCGCCGGATTGCTTCTACCGGGCTGCATCTATCGTAACTGGGTATTTACGACACTGAAGTAAACGATAAATACCTCAAAAACTGAAGGGGGCGCTAAAAGGGAAAAACTACATCATGGGGCTTTAAGGCTCCTGCAGACAAATGTGAGAAAAATGGTGGATTTCATCGACACATGTGAGGAAGAGCACAAGATTCCCTACGTTTTGATCCATAAATGGTGTAAAAAAACCATTGGCAGACTTGTGGCAAAATAAGTTTTATTTTTGTAGGACTTTCTGTTGCTCCCTCTCACTCTGGAAGTTGGCTCTGCCTCTCTAGAGCTGAAGATTTCGTGCCATACATACCCATTATAAACTGTGAAACAGCCCGAATATCTTCAGAAACTCTGAGAAATATTCCATGGAAACTGTGCTAGTTCTGAAAAAATGTCCAATAAACTACATCCTTTTGTTAAAATTTTAAAGTTACAATTATTTCTCTATCGTAACGTATGGCGAGTCACTGTGGCAACAAAGATTAGCGTTGATTAGCGTTTTCTCTTCCGGAACCCCATTCAAATGAATGGAACAATTTCTCGCTGTTTTTTGGCGTTTTGGGGGTTAAGCAACATTTTTGACCATTCCGATCAGTCCGCACGTTTTGATGTATTTTGACGCATCTTTTTAGTGCAATCTGACCCGTAGTCGTTTTACATTCTTTTCCCATTGGCTTTGTGAATTTCCCGATGTTTTTCGAGATTTTATGAGAATTACGATAGGCGGATCTTTTCGCAACTTAAATGCACATGATTCCCAATCATGCCGCACGTTTTGATGTATTTTTTTATGCATATGCGAGCAACGCTGCGAGCTGTACGCTCAACCAAAATGTACTGATTAATAATAATATTAAGCCCGCAGGATAACAGTCAGTGCGGCGTTGCAGCAGGCCACACCAAATTATATTTGTAATAGTGTATGTTTACTTGACTAAGACTATTAAATGCAGGAATGACTTTTACTTGAACAGTGTTGTACATTGTAGTATAACTATTGTTTACTAATGTAAACTGTCTTAATACTTCTGTCAAAGCAGATGCAAACATATATACATGTTGTGTTTCATCTTCTGAAGTTTACCTCCACATATCGTGGTATAAGGCCGGAATACTCTTTGCAGTTCCAACAAGGAGTTAATGCCGTTTCCACCGAGCTGCACTTCTTTGCTACTCTATGCTGACATCTGCTGGAAGAATAAAAGACAGTTTCAATGTTGGCTACATTAAGACTTCAGATGACCCTTTGTTTGTGTTGATCACAAAAGACATCAACACCCAACAACAAATTGAGCATTAAGTTGTTCCCAAAACAGATTTATTCAACTCACAATTACACGTCATAGTTGTGGGGTCACACATACAATTAAGCACCATTCTCAGTGCCTGTACAATGCAACATGCTTACTGAAATGACACGGACCGAAAACGAATTAAACAGAACTGCATATAGTAAATCTCTACAGAAAAATATGGATAGGCAATACAAACATGTATTGTTTGGATAGTTTTGATTTTCTGAAAACAATTACCTGATTATTCTCATTAATCTTTGTTAGAGCAGCACAGCATCCCAAGTTATGACACACTACAACTGTCTTGTATTAGCGGGGGATTAGATATGTAGAGAAGATGAATTAATGGCCCTTTAGAAAGTACAAAAAATACTGATCCTATGTGCCACACAAAACTAGAAGAAGTAAATATATATAAAATTGGCAGTTTAAACCACATGAGAATGAGACAACTGTCTGTTATTGTACAATTTATATACAAGATTTGGAAACGTAAAGCTTCACTTGCAGTCGATGTCCATGTGTGAATGTAAATAAATAACTCAATAATACCTCCCGCTGTGTGTTGCCAGTGCTAGTTTGTGCTTCACAAATATCAAGGATGAAGCGTAAACACAGGAAATAATTTGTTAACATCAACTGTCATGTTCACATTTTTCTCTTTGGAGACCTGAATGGAAAAAAAGGAAGGGATGAATAGTTTTTTAATCGTCAGGTTTGTTCTCACTTTAGAGTGAACACTTTTCTATGTTTTACTGCAGTGAGAAATGAATCCTCAGGTACATAAAGACAAAGTAAAACCCTCCCTCAAAACCCCCCCCCCCCCAAATTATTTTGGGCACGCAAGAGCGATGAATCATTTATGAGCACAGAGAACAGCTCCGATATGCTTTCCCTGTCCTGACACTGCACACGCTTTGGGGTCCTGGACTGATGAGATGTGCTGCCCTCGGTAAGCTGGGAGTGGCCTCCCTGATGCTGGGAGTGACCTCCCTGATACTGGGAGTGGCCTCCCTGATGCTGGGAGTGGCCTCCCTGATACTGGGAGTGGCCTCCGTGATGTTGGGAGTGGACTCCTTGATGTTGGGAGTCGCCGTCATGATGCTGGGAGAGGCCTGCGTGATGTTGGGAATGGCCTCCTTGATGCTGGGAGTGGCCTGCGTGATGCTGGGTGTGGCCTCCTTGATGCTGGGAGTGGCCTGAGTGATGTTGGGAGTGCCCTGCGCAATGCTGGGAGTGGCCTCAGTGATACTGGGAGTGGCCTCTGTGATGCTGGGAGTGGCCTCCGTGATGTTGGGAGTGGCCTCTGATGCTGGGAGTGGCCTCTGTGATGCTGGGAGTGGCCTCTGTGATGCTGGGAGTGGCCTCTGTGATGCTGGGAGTGGCCTCTGTGATGCTGGGAGTGGCCTCCGTGATGCTAGGAATGGCCTTGGTGATGGTGCGAGTGGCCTCGGTGCTGGGAGTTTGTCTGCAGAGCGCCTGTGCGGGATGCCGTTTCCATCTTCATGTTCAGATAAAGAAGTCTATGCTTGGAAGTCGTTCCCAAAGTGTCTAATCTGCTCCTCCGTCATGGACAGATAGGTCGCGCGCATGCTGGGTGAGTACTGTGGAGGAAAATGGTAAACACACAGACACACACACACACACACAAAGGATGTTACAAGCTGATTTTTGTGAGCTGAGGGTGAGGTTTAAAAAGCAGAGCGTAATAACTAGCTAAAATTAATAAAAAATAATAATCTAATGCCATGGGGATTTAAAGGAATAGTCCACTGAAAACCCATCTTTTGAGTATCAAGTTCTTTCCTCCCGTAGTATTGAAAGGTGACTCTGTAAGGAGAGGCTCAGCGGGTGTCGTCAGCTTGGTTATATGCAGAGGTTACGATGGATTGAAGAGGCGACCCAGACCATGGAGGTGTTTAACGAATACATTACGTTACTGTGGACATTGCCATGCTCGCCGTTTCCCCCGATACCAGTCTTATAAGTATGCCGTAGCTCCATCCTTTGCAGAAGGCACATTTGGGTGATGTGGATTTGAGAGCGGTATGGATCTTGCATCAATTGAGGGCAAGAAAGAGTAAAGTTCTCCCAAAAAGTCGAGCTATTCCTTGAATATTTTTTGCCATTTCAGATCCAGCTATTCCAGCAGTTATTCCCGATGTGCTTCCACCAGCTTTCATCACCTGACCGCCACACACACCTGCACAAATGCTCCAGATTTCCTCATCAGCTCCTGGATAAAGGATAAGCGTATACCTGGTTGACCCACTGAGTACTTCCCAATGTTTACCCTTTTTTCCTTTTTTTAAAACTTTCGCCTGCCTGGTGACGGATGCCCCTCTGGACTTGTTTGCTTGCCCCTGCTACTTCTGTACAAGGTCAACGGCGGAGAGGCGGCTGATGCTGCAGGAGTGGTCTTCGAAGTCTTCCGAGGATGCTTTTGAGACACTTTCACACAACATCTGGGTCGCCTTTCAGAAATCCTGCGTAACCGCCGTGGGTCTAACCACAGTTGTCATCTTCCAGCACGTCACAAACATTTAAGAGCCACCTTCAAGCCCACGGCTGTGGAGTACTCCTTTAACTCATGCCTACACAACTGACTACAGTTTGTCCAAACAAATCATCCAATTACGTTTAAAAAAAAGAGTTTAATTAGTAATCAATCCCTTTGACATTAACAGTTACTGTGACGTTCTTTTTTTAAATCCGTCAATACCCAGATTAAAAACATTAAGGACACTACGACTGGTGCAGAACACCTGGTGGCAGTACAAGTTGTATAATTGAATGTCTGGAGGAGAAATGCATGCACTGCGACATAACTACAGTAGCACCCTGTGGCCACCAGGGGCAGACACACCCTCACTAACCCAAACAGACGCTCTGGAATGAGGACAACAGGTTGTGAGTTGAGAAGCCATGCCAAACAGGAATACCGCACAGGAACCAAACGAAGTGAGGTGAAGGAGAGTTAAAAGACGGAGATGCAACAGAGGAAGAGTGGGGCGTTAACCCTGAGGAAGAGTTAAAAAAAGACTTACTCGGTTTCTATACTGCTGAGAGTATATCTCCAAAAGTTGAGTTAAAAAAACAAAACAGAAAAGGAAATATAGAAATGAAAGATACAAACATACACATGACAAACGGACAAACACAAAATATATAAAAGAAGCGGTTAGCTGCAGACAACTGCGTGATGCTGTACATTTGAAGTCATGAGGGAGAAGGTCATTAAACATTACTTGCTGGCATTAAGTGAACAAAATCACATTTTCTTCATCGACAAACTGTGGGAATACACAACATGCAAAGTAGAAAATATATTGCTCTTTGTTACATGTTATATAAACCTCTATGTAAAAAAAAAAAAAAATACTGTACAATCTATCCAAAATAAAATGTGAATTCAGACCTGATGATCACAACACTGTCTCTCCTCATTGTTGTTTCATACAAAACACTTCTGTCGACTGAACACCTGCATTTTGACGGCTGTATTTCATCACACGCTCGGACTGCGTGTTATTAAGAGCATCTGCCCAATGAAAATTTAAGACAGTTTGTTTCTATTTTTATCTCTGCGAGGTAGACAAGTAGCACAGCGGAGGCGAATTAACTCAACGAGGAAGAAAAGCTTTATGTGAACAGTGGGTGAGTTTATGGATGACTCCCTCTGGGGAAATTGGCCGGAGAAAGGCTAAATGACGTTCACTTCATGATTAAATATTAACCACATTACTTCTCCTTGGTAAGTTATGCAGGGCGGAGGCAGAAGGAAGGCACGGTATCTCGTTAAATGCCTTCAAGAAATGATTTGTGTCTATAGACAAGTTGATGAAATCAAGGAAAGGTTATGGCTTAACAATTAAGTGAGCAAATGAGTCACCGAGTGAAAATATGAATAAAAGAATCAGCATTAACAAAAAAAAAGTCCTGTGCTTTGAAGGCTTATTCTGTCTGTTAGGTAACAGGGAAGTGACATCATAGGAAGGCCCCTGGGACCCAACGCACCGAGGGGGGTGGAGAGCCTCGTCCTATCAGCGGGACGTTCTCGTGCCGCGGATTCCCCCCGAACAGAGCCGCCTGGTTCCTGAGAAAGAGCGAAAGAAGCGTCCTCATAGGAAAACTACTAAATGTGGACGTTTGCTCCGCGCGTCACACCCGTCCACTCACATGTACTCGGACACGGGGCGGAGACGGCGGGGGCGGGCGGGTGGAGGCTGTTCTGGCTGCCCATGCTGCTGCTGTAGAAGCTGTGCATGTTGGGGTTCTGAGAGGCCATCCTCCGCACCCGCGGGTTGAATGGATCCTCCTCGTCGATGTCGTCGTAATCTCGTTCCCTAAAAAAAGGGGGGGGGGGATCAGAGGTGAAGGCAGGGACACGGTGTGAGGGTAACACACTGGTGCATTCTGGTGTTCTTAAAAATAATTTTAAAAGGGAATTGTTATCGTTTGGCCGCTGATTTGGCTGCTAATCAACGTCGTGAGCAGCAGCAGCGGCTGTGACACACAGCTCATGGAGACAATTAAGGGACTTAAAACACTTAGTCATAACTCAGTTACTCAGTCAAAACTGAACTTCAGATATGACGGATATTTCCATTGCTTTTTTCGTCGCATTTCATTTCTATTTGTATTCATTGAATTTTCCTCTTTTTTTACCGTTTCATCTGCGTGTAAAATTTTTACCGTAACCTTGTATCTTGCTTTTGCTCTGTCTTTGTCTTTGAAAGCACTTTTACACTCTGGTTTTATCAATGAAATAATAATAATATTAGGAGTAGTATCTCAGCTGTCGATAACAGGTTTGAATAAACATTTATCTTCGAAATCACGGGAAAAAAGACACTCCTTTACTTTTACTCCAGAATCATCTTCTTGTTTTTCAGTTTTCTCCAGTATGAAAGTAAACTTGTGATAGTTGTCTGAACATGTGAAGAACTCTAGTTTCAAAGAACTCGGCTATCGTTGTAACCCACCGTGTTCAACCTACAACTAACTCACTGAATCCATGGCAACATCATACTTCCTGTTTACATGCCCCAAAGCAGTATGCAAGCATGATTAATAGAACATTAATATTAACTTTTGACATGTTTGTCATACGATTTTTTGCATTTCAAATGGGCCACTACTGACTACACCCCCGTGTCGCATGATGACAATAGACGATCCTTGAATCCTCGCGCATGCAGGAGGGGAAGCTTTAAATAAATGGCTCCCGGCTGAGGGAACGAGGGCGCTCAGGCAGAGAAGCAGAGAAGGAACTGACCTGCAGGCGATTTGTCTCCACGCCCTGGGAATGGCACACAGCATGACAGTGAAGGCACAGGCTGCCAGGGTGGAGAAGAGGCAGAGGTAGAGTACACCCTCCACCCCGTCATAGCACACCCCCACCATTGCGTCCAGGTAGTCCTAAAGAGGTCAAACAAACATGAGCGGGCCGACGCGGACACGGTCGGCTCGCGCAGGCGGACCGAAACGAAGAGAAGATGAAAAAGCGCTTCAGCGGGATTTTTGATCATAAATCATGTGAACTGCACAGGTGTGACGGGGCACATACGCACCACACTCAAGTTATTCTCATTACATTTGAAATTATTTCCGCCGCTGAAATCCTGCGTGGCCACTTACTCTCCCCCCCGTTGACCTAGTTGTGCTGCCGTGATGCCAATGAGGATGCAGTGAACGAACCTTGTTGAGCCCCCTGCAGTCCAACAGGGCGGTGAGCTGGTGCAGACTGGCCTCCGAGGAGTTGAGCAAATGCTGGATGCCCACGAGGTCTCTCTGTGGAGAGGTCACCAGAAAAACTCGGGTCCCTTACTTACACGAGGAAACTCTGTTGAACTCCAGCGTTAAAGTCATAGCTAGTTGTGTGTGTGTTTGTGACGATACCTCAGCTGTGGGGAACAGAGGCACAGCGAACTGCAGCAGACCCTGGATCTGGATCTGCATGGTGGTCAGAGTCCTCCGGAAGATGGTCAGAGGCTGCAAAAACAGGAAGGTGCGTTTGAACGCACGCAAAGTGAAGAGCAAATCCTCCTGAATGGAAGTCTTCAATAAAGAGTCCTGGTGACTCAGTGGAAGTAAAGGTTCTCAAGGCCGTCGAAAGACGCGGCACACTTGCGTGTAAAAGAATATGCAGACGTCATGTCCTTCCACACATTTCTTTCTGTAATCTAATGTGTGTGTTTATTCAAAAGGAACTCTCAAGATAGATGACGTGGGCCGGAGTGAACGCTAAGAAGAAAACCCGAAAAAAACTAATTAAAATCAAAACATTTCCCACAGTTAATGTATAAAGGAGCAGTATGTGCAACATGAAACACAAGCACATATAAAACAGAGAGACAAAGAATATGTACGTTAAAATCCTCAATTTAGTCTTCACTCAATTTTGACCAAATATATTTGCATTTAATGGCTTTGTAGGGCAATGAATGCATATAAAATACCTTTTAACTACATTACAACATGCAAGTCTTCGTGGTGGTGTAGGTTTCTGTCCCCACCAACAGGGGGCAAAGTAAGCCTTCACATTCAGTACCAGATATTAAGTGGATAATCGCAACCAGCCTGAAAGACAAACCCTTCTGCTCAAGGCCAGTTTTTAAATTACACGTGACCATAAATGAATTAGTCTGTCACCTCCCCAAAGTAGAACTGATCCTTCACAGTCACCCAACCTAACAAAAGTAGCCTGGAAACCCTCGGGTCTGTGGCACAATGTTAAAAATTGGAACAGGATATGGTCAATTACTTCAACTATTCATAAATGTAATTGCTTTCCTATGATCTGACGTTTCTTTCCTCTGGATCTGTACGAATGTCCGTGGTCAAACGGCTCTCTGCAGCACAGTCTCCTCATCGGATTTGGCTTTCAGCTTTTTCTCGGCCAGGTAAAAATATAAATATAGAATATGTATATATATACATATATATATATTTAATATAAATACAATTGTTATTCTTTATTTTATCATTAAATTGTTAATTTTCATGATTTTAGACTAATATTATTTCCCAAAATAAAGGTTGGTCCATTTCTCTTCTTTAAACTGGTGTTGAAATCCATCCGAGTCTATAGAGCTGGATATTAAACATTAATACATTGGTATTAATGCTGTTAGTACTTTTACTGAAAATACATTTTCAGTAAAAATACCAATGACTCGACTCCGATGCTGGCCGAGCTCACCGACTACAGCCTCCAAAATGTTAAATGTTCCCACTACATCAAGCCGTTTGAACCTAAACATGCAGCCGTGTTATGAGCCGGTGACCCGAACCCTCACGCGACCTCATCTGCCAACATTCAGGAGGAGCTTCCTGTTTCCCACCTGCTGGAAGGGGTTGGAGACGGTCTGGTTGCAGTAAAGGTAGTAGTGAACAATATCTGTGAAGAACACAAACACATCATCAGTCAGTTTTTCTTCTCCCTGAAGTGCCGTTAGTGTCACAGCTTCACGCACAACTCCATTAACGCAACATGATTCACGCTGAAACTCACCCGAGCCGATGACGCCCTTCGTCTGGCTCAGGAGGAACTTGTCAGGAGACACGCAGAAGTCACTCGTGCCCTGAAATAAATAAAGAGGAGACGTTAGAGGGCGCCGAGCAGAAAACAGCTTAAAAGAATGAAAGAATGAAGAAAAAAGGAGGTTGAAAATAGAAATTCATGAAGAACTTTTCAGCGGAATGAATCAGAGTGCAAAATACTCTTTCCCTCGCATTATTAGTTCATAAAAGTATTTTTGACATTCGTATTGGGAATATAGAGGAAAAACACGCTGCTCATATAATCCACTCTCACAGGTGGAGACAGGAATACTTTTAAATTCTGTCACTCAAGTTTCAAGTTTCAAGTTTCAAGTTTCAAGTTTTTATTGTCACATCCCCTTTTATACAAGTATAATCGGTTCGTGAAATTCTTATGTGCAAAACACCCGACAGCAGTAGCAGACTAAAAAAAAAGAATAAGAATAATAATATACAATATCCACACAAAAAAAAGAAGAAAGTATTAACAATATATATATAAAACAATGTAATAGAATATACATCATGGCAATATATATATATAAAACAATGTAATAAAATATACACTTTTTTTTTTATATATATATATATATATATATATACAATATATATATACAATATATATATATATATAACAATGTAATAAAATATACACCATGGCCATAGATATTCACAGAATATGTTCTGTGTGTAGTGTTAATGAGGGTTCAGTCAGCCTGATGGCCTGACTGAAGAAGCTGTCCCTCAGTCTGTTTGTGCGGCACTTGATACTGCGGTATCGCCTGCCTGACGGTAGAAGGGTGAACAGTTTGTGGCCGGGGTGGTTATTGTCAGGAGCTCTTTCACTCTTCGTCACTTTCACTCCGCCGCACGGCGCCAACAAGAACAACTTGGTGAATTATAACAAAAGTGAGGAACTCTCCTCCGAACCGTCTGAATGTTAGCTGTCCCCGGGCTCAGGTCATCCTTCTCAAACTCAAGCTGGTTTGTTAGAAATAGTGGATAAAGGAAAGAGCGCTGCAATTTAGACACAAGTTTGTTTTGAATTCTCAAAAAGAGAAACCAGTGATTCTCTGAGACTGATCTGTCTTTAACAGAGCTGTAAAGGGGCGCATGCAACATGCATTATGCATTATGCATCGATCCATTCCATGGCTAAGTGGCCACTGAGGCTCACACACCAGTTCTGACACCATTAGACGTGGAGAGTTGCACATATTTTTTTTCACAGCCGTTTGTATCGACGCTGAGCATCATGAAGCCTTTTTGAACTGAGGTGTTCGCTCTCAAAGCATAAAACAAGGCCCAGTGGAAATGAAGCATCCAGCCTTCAGACAAGCGTTACAGACGGGTTACGTAACAGGCCGACGTAAAGGTCATGAGTTTGTGACACACGCGGAGAGATGACTTCCATCCACAACTGGCCACAACCAGTCAAATATCTCCAAAGCTTGAAATTGAACTGAAATATGGTTCTGATACTTGATGGTACGATGATCATTTCCAATTATTTTGATGGCCCACTGAACAATTTTCGATCAAGCTTGGTCAATTTCGGCTCGGCAAACACTTTGGTCCGGTAAAAGGAGGCTATCGATGTTGCTCTGACCTTTCCTCCACTGCAATCATTCCTATTTGTTCACATTCATCTAATGGCCAAATTATGATACAGGGCTGCAGTTTTGGAGGCCAACCCCAGAAGCGTCGCTCTGGTTCACTTGACCAAAACCCAGAAGGATTTTTTTCATTGGATTTGGGATTATTGCAGAAAATAAACTCTTCGGTAAACAAACGTGATTTACACGGTTTATTCTGTAAAATAATCCTCACAAATTAATGTAAATCTATGAATTCACGACACCACGGAGTGAGTGTTAACACAACGAGGCTGTCAAGGTGACGTAGTGTGAGGACTTTTTGTAGTCTCATTATGTAAAACATTGAAAATTCAAAATGTGAAAATCTCTTTCGCTCTGGTTAACCACAGACATTATTTCAGGCCTACATTTACTTTGAAATGAGGGAACCGGATGCACAATAATATTAACTTCCAGGTCATGGGACTCGTTTCTGCAGCACTCTAGTGGATGCTCTGATGCCTCTTAAAGGGTTACGCTCAAACTATTTGTTTTTATCGTCGGTAACTAATGGCGGGATTGCCATGTTATTGCCGTGAATATTCATATCACCCAGAGAAAGAACCCTTTTGATGTTGGTAGTTCTGTATTGTGCAGCCTGTTGAACAACGCATGCTTGCGGGATATTGGACTGCCTTGGCTTCACAGCGCTGGTGTCACCAGGATTTCAACCACAGGTCAGAAACTCGTGGAATATGCCTTCTACGAACTATTCATACACTCTGTCATATTCATTGAATGTATTTAAACTCTAAATCTGTCCTTCTGTACACATGACATCTATTGCATCTGTCCATCCTGGAGAGGGATCCTCCTCTGTTGCTCTCCTGAAGGTTTCTTCCCTTTTTTCTCCCTGAAGGGTTATTTGGGAGTTTTTCCTGGTCCGATGTGAGGTTTTGGGGCAGGGATGTCTATGTGTACAGATTGTAAAGCACTCCGAGACAAATTTGTAATTTGTGAAATTGGGCTATACAAATAAACTGAATTGAATTGAAACACGTTGACCACAGAGAGGGGAGACTTGGAAAGGAGACGAATGCAAAAAGTAGATAAAGCCAGAGACTGATCGTTGCAACTGATCGCGCCTCCTGCTGCTCTCCACCCGATGCTCATTACCTCCAACTTCAATTCACTCTCGTTAAATCCTCTACGGCCTCGAGTCAAAACACAACATCCAACAACAAACCTGGGAAAAATATCACACTTGCCTGAGGCAGGTGAGTCAAACATCAGTGTTCATCCATTCGATATTCTATCAAATTCATCTCAGTGTTTTTGCATACAGCTCTTAATTCCTGCCCTCTAGGTCGTCGGCATTCGGGGACGATAATGCACCAAAACAGTGAAATGATTCACATGATAGGCTTTAAAAGCTGCAATTTGATTCCTGTTGTCATAATCCTCGACTATAAATCAGGTTATTCAGGCTTGTATAATGATGGTTTGTGTTTGGGCTTTTGTTCTTTTGTCAGCCTCTTTTCAGCAGTGTGCCGTTTGAAAGCAGAGATCAAAGCCGTAACGAGGTGACAGGAAGACGAACCTCAGACTAAAGTTCAGAAGAAGATCGGGCTTTTTTGATGACACTGCATTGACAATGCATTTTACTGAGAAGCCCCCCCCCCCAAAAAAATACACAACAATTAGTTGAAAAGGCTTGATGGGAATGCAACCAACTGCATCACGCCTGTTTTCATTTGGTATAAAAGGGGACACACCGTCAGTACACCGTCAGTGACTGTTTCACATCCTTTCTGCAATGACACGCGCTGTTTAAAAAAAGGGATCCATATACACGGTCAGGTACACACACATAAGCACATATGTATCACTCCTCTCTCGCCCGCCCACACACACATTAAAAGAAATTTTTCAAGTGCGATGTGCGTGTAGTTAAAGCACTTCATCATCACGGTCAGGCACGACAAGGATTGATCAGTTCATATTAGGGTACGCGCGCCAGTCGTGGGGGGGGGGGAGCAAAGCAGCTCACCACAGCAGTGGCCAGGGCGGCTCCCAGAGAGGTCCAGCTCAGGACCAGCGTCAGCACTCCAAACACCATCATCCTGCAGGGGCACAGAGCAACGGCAAGGTCACGATGCAACTCGGCGACAACATCGCTAAATGCATTTTACATGAAGCCTCGACCGCCTGGACATGATGACTTGGTAAAGTCGTTACTCCAAATAAAGTGAGGATTGGAATTTGTTTTGGGGGAGGAGCAGTATTAATTTCTTGAATCACATCATTTAAAAAAAAGTACTTCATGTTTGTCATTTAAAGATGCGACAACAGGGTTAAGTTGGCCACTTGGTGGGCAACATAAACGAGTTGCAAACACAAGACCGACCCGTCAACATCTATTTATTTATCATATTTTAATGCCCAGCGTGAACATGAACGCCTGCTGTGAGTAAATGAGCGCAAGTTCTTGATAGTGGTAAATTGGCACAATTACCACCTCACAAACACTACGAATGAATGAGTTTCATTATTTAGATCAGCAAAATATACAAACACCAGGAATTTTTAAAAAGCGGAAAGATACATGTGGCTGACCGAAAGGGTTAAGGCTGAAGCTGTCTAACCTATGACTGCTTGAAAACTTGTTGCGAAGAGCCTTATATATAAAAATAAAAATAAACAAACTAAAAACTAAACAAACCAGAAATTCAAGCATTTATGCCCATAATCCGTTACTTCTCATGCTGTGTCAATACCGTCAATTTTATACTTCTCCAGTCATGTTTTTAAACTTTAAAAAAAAATTGCACCAGATTTTTACTTTCTTTGATGTCGTCAGTTAAATTATTCCACTATATAAGGCTAGGTGTCCTAAATTACCATAAAGGACATTACATTGTATTCCACAGCAGCAGACAGAAACCTGCAGAAGCCAAGAAATAAGAACACATGACAACATATGCCGTGTCACACATATGCGGTGGTACTGTCACGGAAATAAAGACAAAATAGTCCGATATGAAACGCGTCTCGCCACAGCAAGGCCGTCGATGGATTCAACGGGAAGGAGTAAAATCCTTTAAGATTCTCATGTAGATAGTGCAGTGCTATACAAAAGCATCAACAGCCAAGTTAAATGAATGGTGATATCGTGAGGCGGCATCAATACATTTTGAATTATATCAGCCTGTAATTCATTCACTGTTCGTGGGATTTTCCGACCCAAAACTGCTTCAAAGTGCTGAAATATGTGATGCATTTGTGAAAACGTTGAGTTTGGATAACAGCAGAGTAATCGCTCGTGATTCCTGAGACCGGACGACTTGTAAATTGTTGAAAGATAAAAATTCAAAATACGTGAAAAAGTTCTCTTTAATCATTTGTACAAGCCACGAAGGAATCTGTTCAAAGACCTGAGGAAGAGTTAACACGTTGTAGTACAGGTGACTAACGCGCGGACAATCTGGACACTAGAATTGTGGACTGGAATTGTGTTCATGTAGTTATGTGTGACGCAACTGGAGCTATTTTCATACGCTCTCTGTTATTGAAAGGAAACGGCGTGAGCCCCGAGGACCGGGAGCGGTGAGCTCATCGTCATCGGCAGAGGAAGTCAGAGGTTACATATTTTCTTTTTGTGGGGGTCAATTCCGCTGGCCTGCATCCCATTACGTTTCCCTCACAGCAACATCCCGTCCTGATGACCTCACAGTCTCCCCGAAAATGACATCAGAGACATGTGACATCAATGGGGCAGAGATGGGAGGGATTGGGTGAGCGTTGACGGGTCTGTCTTTGTGTATAAAACAGCACAGAAGGAGATCAATACCCATTAAAAGATGAACACTGGTCCTTGGTGAGCTTTTTGTTCTGCGACATAATCCAATAAACTCCTGTTGATGTCACCAGATATTCCTCTTTCAGCGTGTCACCTGAGATTAGATATAATTTGACAATGCGTGTCTAGAACCCACTCATTTTTCCACACTCGGCTAATCCAATTCAATGCATTGCAAAGACACTGAGCTCCCACCACTGATTTTACAAGCTTCTGTTTTCACTCTTCCTTTATCCGTCCCTCATTGATTTACTCTCCCTCTTCCCTCACCCCTGCTCCCCCTATCTTTTCTCTGCGTTCTGCCTCTTTACTTGTTTTTTCCCTCTCGTAGTCCGTCTCCGTCTCCCTCTCCGATACCGAGCCCTGACATTTAAGGGAATCGACGGGAAGGAAGCAAAGCGTCGCATCCGCGCCTTTATCTTCATTCAAAAATCGAGAAGCGGGACGGATGCAACGGTCGCTCCACCGCTTCACCACTTAATCTGAGCCTGTTTACACTCATTGTGTGTGTCTTATACTCGTTTGTTTACATGCATCTGTCCACACGTGCATCTACACCGCGTTACAAATCCACACGAGCAAATGAGCAGGTCGGATGGCGTTTGGGAAGTGCACTCACCGAGGACGAGGTCAAGCCACTCTGAATTAAATCAGTGTGGAAAGTTCAAGTTTCTTCTAAACTAGAAACTAGAAATATTGCCTCTTGGTTGAACGCTTCCGCCTGCAAATCGACACGCAGTTTGTGTCCAAAATGTCATCGGTTGACTTCTTACTGCCTCCTGCCTCGGTTATGGCCGACGCCGAGCCGTGAAAAAAAACATTGCTTTGTAAAAACATTTAAACTGCTGTCATGTCCAGTCTATAGAGGGACTACAAGGACATCAGGTCTCTATTCAGCATCATAAACCATCTTTATATGTGTCCCTTTAAATCTTATATAATCAGAAAGCAGAGAAGTGGGAGAACCACATCGCTCTCCCTCAGGGTCTGATCGAGGGCCCCCTGCATTGTGACCGTCATCTCCCCCACCTTTAGACTCACCTCCCTGTATTGTGAACAACATTTCTCACCAATTGTGATTATGATATTCAGAATTTTTGTACTCGAAATGCCACCGGTCACTTGGTGAGTGTTTGGCTCCTGAGTTTGCGTGCGTCTGACCAGATAGTGACTGCATGAGATTTATGCTCGCAGCTGTTGTACTTGTGAAATACCTGTCGAGCAAAAGTTTGCTCTTCAAAGTTGAAAGAGCTGCAAATTTAATGAATCATTCAATTACAAGTGTCTTTTCTTTTTCAAATCAACAACCTGCTTTGACCTGGACGACTAGACAAAACTACAAATGGATGCGAATTGACTACAAATCAAAACTATAGAGAGATTCAAAATGACTCCATAGATGCGCAATATAACTACAAAGACACATTCAGAGATGCGGAATGATTAAAAGACACAAAACGAGAACAAAGAGAGGCCCAATCACGATGAAGTGTGTGTTGTTGGTGAGGCCCTATACATGTCTGTGCCCAGAGGCCCCGTTGTCTCACACCCCGCCCATGCTTTTGGACATTTGAGATTACATAAACTCTGTGTAAAACTGTATATTACTTCACACACATAACGTATATCACCATTTGCTTCCTTCAGGCAGTTAATCATGTTTTCTTTCCTTTTCTTCTCTTTGCTGCGATTGCGTTTCATTATAATTCCAGTGCGTACAAATCATTCGCTTTGTTTGTTCACATGACAATTCTTCTTCCTTGCTCAAATGATTTCTGTCATCCAAGGAAATTAGTTTCTTTTATTGTGCATGAAGTGCCCACTAAATCTTACAAATCCATGACGTTAAACTTGGAAATAGGCTTACGCTTAAATCATGACATTTTAAAGCCCTCTTCACCCAATGGATGCTGCGTTATGCTCTCAGGTTTTTTGCCACGACTCCACTTCAAGTAGAGGTGAATGGAGATGTGATTGCAGCGGTCAAATTAAAAAAAACTCAGAAGCCAAAAAGAACCGCTGTCAGCGAGGTCTACGGATGTCTCTCCCTCCCCCACATGTGAGAGTATCTTCTTTTCTGAGCTGTTACTGTGTGTCATGCTAACACAGAGTGAGCCAGGAAGAGTCGCCTGGCCCCTCGAGTGTAAACTGCCCCCCCGACAGCCTCCGACCACTTCCACTCCACTGGAAGAGAGCAGACCCTCCTGACACTGACTGTGTGCAGAGGGGTTGGGAGGGTTGTGCTAAGTAGGGCGACTTTAGTGTGCGGCTCACACCCTGAACGGACTGATTGTGAGAGACAGGATGAATGCTTGGCTGGATGAAAGAGGCCCGGCTGGATTTCATGTCCCATGAAAAGCTCCTTTACAGCAACAACAAAAAAATCACATTCCAGTGGATACAATTAAGTTATACAGGACTGTCTCAGAAAATTAGAATATTGTGATAAAGTTCTTTATTTTCTGTAATGCAATTAAAAAAACAAAAATGTCATGCATTCTGGATTCATTACAAATCAACTGAAATATTGCAAGCCTTTTATTCTTTTAATATTGCTGATTATGGCTTACAGCTTAAGAAAACTCTAAAATCCTATCTCATAAAATTTTAATATTTCCTCAGACCAAGTAAAAAAAGATTTATAACAGCTGAGTGTTTGTCAAGGCTCAGGAAACCCTTGCAGGTGTTTCGAGTTAATTAGACAATTCAAGTGATTTGTTTAATACCCTACTAGTATACTTTTTCATGATATTCTAATATTTAGAGATAGGATATTTGAGTTTTCTTAAGCTGTAAGCCATAATCAGCAATAAATCAGAATAATAGGCTTGCAATATTTCAGTTGATTTGTAATGAATCCAGAATGCATGACATTTTTGTTTTTTAAATTGCATTACAGAAAATAAAGAACTTCATCACAATATTCTAATTTTCTGAGACAGTCCTGTAGATACTTTAAGGAGATTAAATGAAAGCAGAGGCCCTGCATGTGATATAAATACACTGTACATACAGTACAGTTTAAAATCGCTTTTCAGCGTAACGTGCATTATGATGTGTGGGGGAGTGGTATTTATGGGTCCGTCATATCGACATCCTGTTTTCATTGACATTTTTTTTCAGAGCTTCCTGCCTTCTTCTGGAAGAAAAAGACAACCTATATTCATTAAATTAATGTTTTCTATCTTGAGGATATTGCGAATTATTAACAACAATAATAATAGTTGTAATTGTTCTTATATTGTGTCTGGTTATTTTTTAATTAACCCTGCGAGTTAATATGAATCCAGGAATAAAAGGCTTAAAAATAGAGCGCTAAATATTTAATGGCGTGCCATGCTGCGTCCATCATCGGACGTGACTCATGTTGGCAGCCAACATAAAGCCGGTCATGTGTTGAACTGGAACAACAATCGACAGGAAGTTATATTAATGATAACATCAAATGGCTTCGCTCCCATGTCTCCTCAGCTCTCAAATCCTGTGAAGCAGAGCTGCTGATGCGGCAACACTCGTTCAAGCGACCGCTGGCAACGCCGAAAGGCAAATGGTGAACTACAACCGAGCTCGCAGCGCCGTGTTTGCACAGCGATGTGATCCAGCACTTCGCTGCCTCGATCACAGGCGATTTCCCACGAGAAGGGAAGCAACTCCCTCCTCCAGCTTCCTCTGCTTGCACCAACTCAGACGTGTTCCTCTCATCGTTTGTTCAAATGTATCATATTTGTTTTTCCTGTTTGGAAAAGCTTTGCGTGCAGCACATATCAAAAAGATAACAAGGATAACAAGATGTGTATGAGATCGTGTTTTAACTGTCAAAAAAAGGTGATCGAAAAACTTCTGTGAAGTTAAGTAATTGACATCTATGAACTGGAGTAACTGGATGAATGAACAAGTTTGGTGAAGACAGCGTATGAAGAATAATCCAGTGTTTGGAGAAGTTCGCATGATACGATGTGCACGTTCAATGCCCTGTTGTAACATCTGGATAAGTGGAATCTGCTGCAGCACAATTGTGACTCAAACTGCGATTTACTGAAGTCAGCTAATCTCCCAACCCACTCCTCTCGTATATACTGCCCCTGTCTCTATACGCTAAAAAACAAATCACCCATTAAACCAAAGCATTGGCTCTTTTCTTTGTGAGAAAAATGTAGATAGCTCAGATTTACAGAGTGTATTAGACTCACGTAGTGAGCAGCCAGCGGGACTGCTTGGCCAGCCCCAGACAGGCCAGCAGGCAGATGATCAGGTCCAGGATGAGCAGCAGCAGGTAGGTGAGCCACCTGCAGAGAGACACACAGGAAATCAAACCGCTGCTGGTGAAGGCTCGTTTTGAAAGAGAGAGAGCAGTTTCGTTAAAGGGTTTCCAGTTTCATGTAACCTGAGTTTCATTGGTATAGTTTTTGCCATCATTCTTTATCAGTAACAGTACCACTGTACGCCAGTTAGGTGACCGTCTCCTCCAATCACACCTCGACCACACGTTTGCAGAGCTACCAACTCTCACGGTTTCGCCGTGTGACACACGCTTTTGCATGTTTTCACACGCTCTCACGCCACACAACCAATTTCTCACGGCAAAAGAAATTCTGATTTTGGGCCGAGGCGCGTTGGTTTCTTTTCAAACTCCGCGACGATAGATGGCGCATCTATAAACCTATTCGCTACATAGACATCCTATTTACCCCAGAGTCCCGAAGTTAGCAACAGAAGAAGATGTTCAAACAGACACAACGAGCAGAGACTATGGTGTGTTAATGCAGGGCTCTCAAGTGTCACGCATTGAGCATGACAGTCACGCATTTCGGTCTTACGTCACGCACTCCCGCCACACATCGTATTTCTGACGCTGAAAAAACTCTCGGCTAAGCAGCTCGGGGACCGGATTCGGCCCGCGGGACGCCTATTGACGAGCCCTGCCATACAGCAAAGGATAAACGCCCTGTTTTATAAATAATGCGCACCAGGCACCAGCGGTAATTGAGAAGTGGGTATACGCCGTATACCTGCGTATACCCTGGACTACACCACTGGTTACGTGTCTGTTTTACCGTGTCTGTTAGGCCTACGTGTCCCGTCACGGTGGCCGTTACGTGTGTGCTGTGCTGACTAGTATTGTATTTTACAGAGAGGATTCACCAACGCCTGCCGCGCAGCCTGCAGCCCTACCTGCATGACACGATGCAGGGCTCTCAAGTTTTGAAGACAGGCAAGAGTGACAGAATGAAATTTTCGGATATTAGTCAGTCGCGTGCAATTCCAGGATGCTTTATTTTCATTGGTTGCTGGATTCAATCTTACCCAGATACGGGTTTTTTCTGATTGGCTATTGTGTAGCCCATTTCTTTTTTTTGATTGGCTGATAAGTGGCACCTCACAGCAGAACTCCAGGGGAGTGTGTTCTGTTTTCTATTTCTCAACATGTATATTATGTAGAATATTTATTTCCATTTTTTATGTACAATACATATTTATTTTAAGAAAAAAAAAATGTAATGGTCATTTTTTATTTGCACACACCCCATGAAGCTTTATCTGCTATATGAAGTCATTTCTCAGGCCCATTTTTATCATTTTGGTGAATGGTGTGACAGACCACATCATTTCAACTCAAAAATCGATAATACCAAAATTTGGTTTTAGACATTTAATTACATGTATCTACCACGGGACACGGGGAGCAGGGATTGACGGACGGGACTCGGAGTGCAGGGATCGGACGGGGCGCCGACGGGACACGGGGAGCAGGGATCGGACGGGGCGCCGACGGGGAGCAGGGATCGGCCAACGGGACACAGGGAGTAGGGATCGGCCGACGGGACTCGGGGAGCAGGGATCCGCCGGGGCGCCGACGAGACACGGGGAGCAGGGATCGGCGGACAGGACACGGCGAGCAAAGATTGGCCGGGGCGCCGATGGGGAACAGTCGACGGGACACGGGGAGTAGGGATCGGCCTCTTGTCCGGGGAAAAGAGGACGTCTGGTCACCCTATATTAGCGCAGCATTACGATTTGAACCATGTCGTAATGCGCAGGCTGTGCGCGCAGCTGTCTGTAAAGTTGATCGCACCTCTACCTGCCTCAGTGGCCTGTGAAAGGCTATTTAGCATCGCAGGACTAGTCTTCAGCCCAAGACAATATTGATACAGTTATGACTGTTATGATGGTAGCAGTCGCCCAATTGCAAACTCAGCTTCAGCAAAACTTTGCCTATTGTGTTCAAATCAGGCCCATAGAAGTTTACAAGGATGGTGTCCTTTCTCAAAACCCTGACCTTATGCATTTGCCCTCAACATCCTCTACTGGGAATGAGCATACTTATAAAAACACTGTTACAACTCCTTCATAGTGTCATATTGCCTCTATATATTGCGATAACTATGATAAGTTTATAGTAGAAGCAAAAGTATACTTATGTACAATATATTATGTTGAACATTGTTGCTCCTGGATGGATCACAGTCAACCCAATTATTTTCAACACAACTCCTTGTCCTTGATCATGGTGGCCAAAGCAAAGTACATTTAATATCAGAAAATTACTTTTGATACTTAAGTACAGTAAATATCAGATAAAACACACCTGCTGGTACAACCAAGTACCACACGGGTTGACTAAAGGGCCTGTGTGCAGCATTTGGGCAGTGGTCGCCAACCCATCGACCGGTCGATCTCGGAGACGTTCCCTGTCGCTCTCCAAAATAAAATGAAAATTAATTCAGAAACACATTGTTCCTCATTCTCGAACATTTTCTGAAGTGTCTTCTGAAATGTTTTCTTCCTGACTGGAAGATCGACATCAGAAAATATCTCCGCCTGATTCATGAACGCCTGAAAACGGGTTATCTTCCGGTGTTCTCAGCTTTGCTCCCCGAAAGAGGAGAACGTAGTACACAGTGGTCCTACAGTTGTGGCGCAGGGGGAATGCAGAAAGACCGTTATTGATAACAACTAATTCATTAATAAATACATGTTGAAATGCCTGTACCTTAGTGTAAATGTTTACATTACGGCATTAACAGGTTACGCCTGCGCATGTGACGGCCGAGATTCTTGCCGACTTGCCAGGTCCTACCACCTTAAGTTCGGCTTTTCTGCTGTTGCTCTTCAAAACAAAAGCTCAACATTGAGCTTTTTTCTTGTCTGGTGGAGCAATCTTGTTTACTTGAAAGTGATTCAAATTGTATTTATTCTATTATTTTAAAAGGGACAGATGTAGGAGTCACAAATGGTGATTCTCATATTTATTATTATTATACTTAATTAAATCTGAGGATGTCTGTAGTAAAATGTATTATAAAGAATTTAACATAAAGACAGGACATTTGTGCAATAGAATTAGGCATGTTTTTGTAAATGAGAGTAGAGTTATTAAAACACATTTTAATTCTTTAAGGTAGCAAAGATGCCTCGTAAAAGACCTTTGCCAGGCCAGAATGCAGGCTACAACATGGGTACAACATGGGTACAACATGGGTACAACATGGGTACAACGCCACATCAATTCAAATTTCCTGATATTTGAGCCGCCAACGTGTGGCTGCGTGCGCGGCAAAATGTTGGTCACCCGACAAAATCTCACTCCAAGGTTTTTTGAAAAGTTGGCAGCTCTGCGTTTGTCAAGTCATGTCATCATGGAACATGCCGACGGTCATTTTTTATACCAAAATCAGGGAAAAAATAAAGGTGTAGAATAGAATAAACAGTATTTTGTCTGCTCATTAGCATGGCCTGCTAACTAGCATGTATAAAACCTAGTCCTTGTTAAAGCCAGAGAACATACTTTAAGCTAACGTCTAGCATGATGCTACATGTTGAAAGTTCACGTTGGAATCTCTGACCTGCTAATTAGCTTACTACATGTAATAGTAACCCTGAGGATCAGTTATAAGCTAATTATGAGCAAACTACAGGTTACATTTTTCAAAAGCTCAGCAAATGTTAAGCTAACTACAGGTTACATTTTCAAAAGCTCAGCTAATCATAAGCTAGCTACATTACAAGAAGTTCAGGACACGCGTGATGCTACATTGTGAGAGCCGAGGCAAATCCTTTGTAAAATGTAAACCTCATTTGGAAAATGCAAACAATAAAGCATGAATCTAATGTGTTGCTTATACCAGAACGATTGTTCTGTCGTAAACATCCAAATGTGCTGTTCTTTAAATGTAGGCTGCTACGTATTTACGCAGTAACCTTTCAGCATGCCAGAATAAAATCGTTACTGATTTTGCAACCGGAGGAGTGATGCAAGTGTTAATAATTTGAGTGTCTAGAATGCTTACATTTTGCTTATGGTTGCAATAAGGTGTTCGCAACTTGTCGATGTGAAAAGAGGGCGTCTTCTGAGAAAGAAGGATGTGAAAGGAGAGTACATCCTCTTCTGAGAAATAAGGAAGGAGGACGTAAGTGTCAGGGTCCATGGAGGGTACATAGGGGCTAAGATCTGTCCATATATGGAAGGTACCGAGGGGCTCGTTGAGTAAGATACGGGGTCATTCTTTACATTAGAGGAACATCAGCCAGAAAAGGGGAACAATGATGCAATGTTCACCCCAAAAGACACATGCTGTAATCGGAGGTGTGTGTGTGTGTGTGTGTGTGTGTGTGTTGATGCTTAAGGGTCCTGTCCAGCATTGCCGGCCTCAGCAAACCCATCTGTTATGTGAGCAGTATTCAGTCTGTGACCGGACACACAGAAAGCCTGTCCAGATGGTTAATAATGGATGGACTCAAATCCATATGGATGAATGTTTTATGCTGTGAATCAACTGGGAAGGGGGAGGGGCAGTTATATATATCACCTTTTCACTCGATTGCGTCAATCGATATACAACTCATGGAAGTCACCTCCTCTCATTTCATCAGTGTGCATCTAACTCTTTTTCCATTATACCTCCTACACCCATCAACCCTACATCAGCCTCTTCTTTTCTTTTATTTCCCGCTCATCTGTGTTTCCAGCATGCCTTCCCATATCTCCCGCATCACTCATGCACCCCTCTCTACTCATCCCCTTTCACACTCTTTAATCTCCCTCCCCCTCTGTCTCCCTTTCAGACCCTTTTCTCTTCCTCGCCACCACCTCCTCGATATTTCATCCTTCCCCTCTTGGCAGGGTACAGCACGAGAGGCTGGGACATCAACGAGCACATGGAGACTCTGCCACCGTGTTTGTCTGTGTCAACTTCATCCAATTAGAGTCAAACTGAGTAGAGACACGTTAGATTCATGCGTCATAGAAAAGTACGTCTTCAAGAAGTTGTGTTGCATATCAAGAAGCAAATGTGCCAGCTTCCGTTTGAAAGGTTGATAAAGACAATAAAAATGACATTTTATTCAGCGTTCCCCAGAGAGAGGTCAGAGGTCACATTCTATCAATAAGGGTTTTATTGCACCGGAGGGGGACACTGACCCAGGGCCCACACTCAGAGGGACATTAAGGAGCTCGTAAAATCCCAGTGGTTCACTGACTGTATTCTGAATGTCAAAATATTTCTTTTTAAAAGGCAGTGACATTTTTTTTCATGAATGCTTAATTTCATAATCAATGTAATGGTATATTATTGAGTGAGTTATATAAGGATTTTATTTTCCAAGAAACACAAACAAATTAATAACATTTAAATATATACATCATGTGTTTATTGTGTTTTTTTGTGTTACTTGTGAGAAAAAAATCACGAAACAAAACAATTTTTTATATATATATATTTTTAAATAAAAACACAAGAAACACAAACAAATATATATTATACCTGCAAACTCATGAGGGGTGAAAAAGGTGACAACGGGGGGTGCAGTACTTTTGTCACCACATCCACATTGTTTGAAGCCTCAAAGCTTTTAGAACCACAACTACAGTCATTTTATTATTCTGACCACAAATCTAAATAATGATAATAAACAGTTTAAGAACAAAAGGTTCTCCGCTCTGACTCAGCCCTATAATGATAGTAATAACAAATATACATTGTCATTATATATAATATGGTTAAAGTCATTCATGAACCAACTTCCTTTTGCCTGAACAGTCCTCATGGACTTCTCCCTGAATCTGTTCTGTCTCTACCTGTTTGTCACGATACTCATATTATAACTTCTATACATATTACATACCTGCCATAAATATCATGATACCCGATACCAGAATTCAATACACCATAAATACGAGACTGGTATATTTATCTATAATAGTAATAAATAAAACATCTGTATGGTTCACTTTTTACCAACTTTTTCAACACTTAACAAATGACAGTAATATGAGTATTAATACAGCCAGATATGAATGAAACTACATGGTTCCATCATAGCATTGATGATACACTATGAGACCGTTAGTCTCTGACCAGATGATACACAGTTCATCAGGATGAGCAGCTGGAGAGTTACAGAACTTTACAGACTGAAACATTTCACTTCTGGCATCTTTTTATTTTTAAAAGTCTCTAAGCTCGCCCACTTCTCTCTCTGAGGCTGCGCAGCTGCAGCTTTTTATTTTTAGCAAACAGCTCGACACGGAGCAGCTGCTGATCGCTCTCTTAATGAAGTATCGATACTAAAAATATGCTAAATCACATCGTGTTTAACTTACGGGTACTTTGTTAGCATCGCTACACCGTGCAGCGTGACAGGAGTAGATGTAGCGGGCTAACATTCAAGCTAACCTGAACCCCAAACGCTGTGGACATCTGAACGCTGATTGGCGGAGACGCGAGCGCCCATCAAAGATGTTTTATTGCGAAGAGCAACACTTCACACTTTTCTCCGCGTCTCACTGCAATCTCAACGGCAGCGGGCCAGGTGACCCCCCCCCCCAAAAAAAAACTCTTCGGATCTCCACGATTCTCGTGGATGACCTATTTTGAGTTCAAAACGGTGAATTTCACCGAAAGGTGACAAGTTTGCAGGTATGATATATATATATATCAACCTGTATATACAGTATATGTATATTGTTTCATTTGTATTTTAATTTTTTTTTTAAACAGAGAAAATTAGATTAAAGAATGAAAAAAATATATATATCTTTTTTCCCCATTTCTCAGTCAAGTCGCGTGACAAACACTTTGAGCGAGGATTGACGAGTTGACAAAACATTACAGGACGAGAAATTTGAAGATAGATCGGAAACTTTGACGAGTCAAATAAAAAACATGCAAAACACAGACGCCGACCACAGCTATGTGTCGGGGCGAGAGGCCGCGTTAACGAGTCCACGAACAGCGTGCAGTGTCTGGCTGTCTGCTCCATCAGTGCGGAGCTGTGCCGGGTATTGAATTATCGGCGGAGGAGAGGAGTCACATCGCAGATCAATACAAACACACCGGCCTGTCTGTTTCTGCAGACTCAATATAAATACCATCAGGACACAAATTGGCAATGGGTTCCGTTCCTGCTCCAAGATAAGCGTGTGAGTTTATCTCTAATGAGCCTAGACTGAGGCTAATAGTTCTTAACATATTGCTAATAATTACATCGGTTTCCCCACACCACCGCCTCTGCTCGGGACTACACATTCACCGAAATGGATCACACACACACACGTTTCATCCCATCCACTAAATATCATGTGATGTATTAAGGTCATAAAGTATGCAACTACCCACACATGAATTATCTATTCAACTGCATGTTCAACTGGCAGCGATTGCAGCCATAAAAGAGACAAGATATTATAAGATGAAAATGTGTTCTTTACAAATGACCACACATGTTTGTGTATTCATGTTGCGTAATTTGCTATTAGCTTCACGTTTGCTCTGAACACACACACACACACAGTTCTCTGCTGATTTGCTTTTTGAAATGCATGTGTGACCTTTTGACCGACGCACTTTACCCTTGACAAACAATCACAGACACCAGCGCATCTGCGGCCTCGCTGGCAACGCGAGTGACCCGAGCTGCTGGCCACGCTGCGCTGTACGAGCCCGACGCGTGTACCTGTTGGGTTCCTCACCTGTAGTACTCCATGTTCGCCGTTTGATCAGCGATGGATGCCAGGTCCACCTTCACCTCCTCCCAGTCGGGCAGGCGCAGCAGCTGTTTGATCACGTCGTCAGCCATCTGCTGCATGAACTGCAGGGTCTGCACATAGTCGCCCCGCGTGGCGAAGATCTCGTCCAGCCTGGCGAGGTGCTGGTGCACGCCGCTCTTCATGCTGCCCATGGTTCCAGACACCTGCAGGGCAGAAGAGGAAGCAGAGAGATGAATGGTACGACAGCACCGCCGCAGGAAGAGGAGCATCAAAGCATGAGAGCCGCTGAGCAGAGCTCTGCATGAGGCGTAATAATGTACGCATTGATTAATGATGCAGGCAAGTGGTGATGGAGCACCATGCCGGGAACAGTAAGGCCGGGAGAAAAAAACACGCCAGCTGGAGGATACTGATGTTGTAATGGTTACAGGTACTGGAACCCAAAAGCACGACAAACACAGGAATGCAGGCGGAGGCTGTTTACTTAATCTTTCAGGCAGGGTCAAAACCGGGTGATCAGTCAAACAGGGCAACAAATCCAAAAGGGGCAGGCAAAAATCTCAAGTCGGGTGAACAGGCAAACAGGGTCGTAACAGGCAGATCAGAACTAGTACTGGGAATTCGCTGGAGAGTTTGGCGGTGACACACAAGACAATCTGGCAGAGGACAAGTGGAAGTGAGGGAGCTAAATAGTGAGGGACTAATGAGGGGATGGGCTGCAGGTGAGAAGGGCGTGAGGACCAGGTGAAGGGAATGAGGGACTAACGAGGTGATCAGAGGCAAGTGAGAAGGGCGTGAGGACCAGGTGAAGGGAACAAGAGAGTCAGGTGAGGATGACAGGATCTGGAATGACAGGAGAGTTAATTAAACATGTAAGCAGGATGAATTTAACTAGGAAGGTGGGGAATTCGTGACAGATGTCGCATAACCTCCACTGTTTCTATTAAATTAATAATGTAATAATGAGACTTTAGTCGGCTTTTCTGGCTGAGAAAGTTTTCCCTAGAAATAGAAATTAAAAAGTGGCCAAAGGTGAGATTATCCTGAACACAAGGCTGGTTTGTGCAGCAGCAAGAAGGAGAGTGTGTGTGTGTGTGTGTGTGTGGGGGGGGGGTCTGTAAATCAACAGTTCAGCTTGGAAATCATCCAAAGCTCAGAGGGCCAATAGTTTGTTTGCTGGTGATTTGTACTGTGATGGGTTTTTTTCTCCCAAAGTGAGACGTCACTAGCTATTCAAGCCGTGTATTCATCTCACAACTGATCCCTGAGGGGAAGTGTGATCCTATCGAAGGCAAACAAAAGTCATACCGGATTGATTCGTTTATTTGTACACATCAGATTTTTTCAGAGTACCGCAGAGACACTTTATCTGCGGGGAGTGAACGTCTCGCGCACAGACACGACCATTTCCGTGGCTTTAATTACTCTGTACTTTGCTCCAAGGGAGAAGTTGTTTACAGGGAAATGGCATTCACAGAGACGCCCCGCTATTTGATAATTAAAAAGGGTAATAATGCTTCCATTCAGCTCTGGGTACTTGGCATTCACAGGAGAGTGAACTCACATTGTCGCTGTGTTTCTCAGGCAGAGTGGCGGCTGGGTGGAAGTCATTAGTTGGGTTTGCATTCTGAGTGCGACCCACATTAGACGGCTGCAAACGAGACGGAGAGTCCGCCGCCTCCTCTCCAGCGAGCCTGTTCAGTGGCACAGTTGCGCGTCGAGCTTAATGCCAACATCTGCATGCTGACATGCTCAACGTGACAATGCAATCATGATGATTTTTAAGTGAGTCATAAAAAACAGGTTCAACATCTCAGTTAAGTTGTGAGAACTCTAACTTTTCTAACTGGCACGACACACAAAGTAGAGTTGCGGTTGATGGGAATGCCATTTTATTTGCAAGTATATAGAATTAAACCAAAGCTTTGGACAAAAAAAATAGATTAAAAATTACAGGATCATGAATTGTATCCTCTTGGGAGCAGTGTGCAGGATGTTCAACAACATCTTTGTGGTGCTAAAGAAAAACATCATGAGAATACACTGTGGAGACCATGAATGTGTGCGCTGAATGGAATTCCATCGAGCTGTTCGTGACATATTTCAGTCCCAGGCCAAAGGGGTGAACACAGAGACATCTCTAAACCCACAGGCATCTAGCATGGCCAGAAATATCCATCCGCCCATTCATAAGCTATTCCTGCTCAGTGATAACCACATGGACAGTTTGTGTTTGCAGAAGAAGGAATGTAGTCCTTCCCTGAAGAGAAACATGAGGAATCTTTGATGATAAAATCACTCCTCTTTAGTGCTTAAAGCATTTGCAGACCCACCATCGTGCCCCACGTGGCAGCATAAAACAACATTGCACTGTATGGACTTTCAGCAATTCATCACTGAAATTAGTTCCTTTAAAAAAAATATACACTACCGTTCAAAAGTTTGGGATCACTTAGAAATGTCCTTATTTTTCAAAGAAAAGCATTGTTTTGTTCAATGAAGATAACATTAAATCAATCAGAAATACACTCTATACATTGTTAATGTGGTAAATGACTATTCTAGGTGGAAACGTCTGGTTTCTAATGAAATATCTCCATAGGTGTTTTGAGGCCCATTTCCAGCAACTATCTCTCCAGTGTTCTAATGGTACATTGTGTTTGCTAATCGCCTTAGAAGACTAATGGATGATTAGAAAACCCTTGAAAACCCTTGTGCAATTATGTTAGCACAGCTGAAAACAGTTATGCTGGAGATATAAGCCATACAACTGGCCTTCCTTTGAGCTAGTTGATTATCTGGAGCATCACATTTGTGGGTTCAATAAGACTCTCAAAATGGCCAGAAAAAAAGAACTTTCATGTGAAACTCGCCAGTCTATTCTTGTTCTTAGAAATGAAGGCTATTCCATGCGAGAAATTACAAAGAAACTGAAAATTTCCTACAGCGGTGTGTACTACTCCCTTCAGAGAACAGCACAAACGGGCTCTAACCAGAGCAGAAAGAGAAGTGGGAGGCCCCGGTGCACAACTCAGCAAGAAGACAAGTACATTAGAGTCTCTAGTTTGAGAAATAGACGCCTCACAGGTCCTCAACTGGCAGCTTCTTTAAATGGTACCCGCAAAACGCCTGTGTCAACGTCGACAGTGAAAGAAGACTCCGATGCTGGCCTTCTAGGCAGAGTGGCAAAGAAAAAGCCATATCTGAGACTGGCCAATGAAAAGAAAAGATTGGTATGGGCAAAAGAACACAGGCATTGGACAGAGGAAGATTGGAAAAAGGTGTTATGGACAGATGAATCCAAGTTTGAGGTGTTTGGATCACACAGAAGAACATTTGTGAGACGCAGAACAGGTGAAAAGATGCTGGTTAGAGTGCCTGACACCATCTGTCAATGACCCAAAGCACACCTCCAAATTTTGCAAGAACTATTTAGGGAAGAAGCAGGCAGCTGGTATGCTGTCTGTAATGGAGTGGCCAGATCTCAACCCCATTGAGCTGTTGTGGGAGCAGCTTGACCGTATGGTCTGCAAGAAGTGCCCATCAAGCCAATCCAACTTGTGGAGGTGCTTCAGGAAGCGTGGGGTGACATTTCAACAGATTACCTCAACAAATTAACAGCTAGAATGCCAAAGGTCTGCAATGCTGTAGTTGCTGCAAAAGGAGCATTCTTTGACGAAAGCAAAGTTTGAAGAAAAAAAGTAATACTTCAAATACAAATCATTATTTCTAACCTTGTCAATGTCTTGACTATATTTTCTATACATTTTGCAACTCATTTGATAAATAAAAGTGTGAGTTTTCATGGAAAACACGAAATTGTCTGGGTGATCCCAAACTTTTGAACGGTAGTGTATATATATATATTGTACAAAACTTACATTATAATATGTTTATATCTGCGATATATATTGCGATTCATTGTAACCCTCTAGCGGGGCCTGGGGTCATGCTCCTCTAAAACGTGGTGCATTTTAAAGTACAATGCATCAATCCCGTACACACTTTTGCATCTGGAGCTAAACTCAGCGGCTGGATCTCTGAAGAACTTTGCGCTCCAGTAAACAATATAATCACAAACACATTAGTTGCATAGACGTGAACGCCCGAGCCCAAGTTATCCACACAAAGATCCAACACGGATATCTTAAATGACAAGAAAAGGGAACCAGCCACTGAGGCAGCCACTGAGCTCTCCTTCACAGGCCTGTGGCGCTGCGGAGCTTGTTATCTGATCATTCGTTGATATCGCAGATGAGAAATGAAGGCATGTATCTGCTCCTTGCCTCTTGTGTGAGAATCTTATCTCCGACGCCCGGGGAGAGAGCCGATCCAGCTCATTTGCCCTTGGTCTTGGTGTCATCCTCCCCGTGCAAGTGATCCACACCGATCAAGGAGATAGGATTCCCGGTGCCAGTCTTCTCGGGTCTTTATCTCGGTCTGATGTTTTGAGGGCACCGAGATGCATTCTCCTCCTCGCATCTTTCAAAACAAACAATTTGCAGCGCCGTGTGTTTGGCACAAAGCTATTTCACTGTGTGATCTTCGTTTCCACACGCGGCACAGGGTGAAACACCGAATGAAGGAAAACATTTCAGAAAGGATGAAGATGTGAAACATGACAAGTGGCCTTGGGCTAAATAAAGTACAAAAGCCCAATATCAAATGTAGATTTGAGCTTGAGGAGAAGGGAGTAAACTGTAGCCTGCACGCATTTAGAAGACCTTAAATTAAGCAGGGTGGCGGTGGTGAGGTCAGCTAGTCTCACATCCATTCTCCTCGTCTCATTGGTTCTACGATAAAAAAAATTAAATGTGTTCTATAATTGCAAAAGACAAACTTTGAAATTATTGATATGGGCTTAATACAGCATTTCAAAGAACTACATTACTATCAACACTTCATAATAATTAAAGTGTCACTTGGCCCCCAGGATTGAGCCTCAAGCTTAGTTTAAACTCTCTGTTGTGATGCGCGCGCGTCAGAACGTGACAGAAATAGTTCACTTATAAAGCTGCAAACATGTCTGGGGATTAAACAAACAAGACCAAGACGTGTTTAGATGCGTTAGGAACAGGAGGTGTTCAAATGCGTGTAATACAAAACTTGTTTCTTTTACAAAGGCAATAAAGTAGTCCAAAATATGAGATATGGGTTTGCAGATCATTATAATCCCTCCACTCCATTGTGGAGGTTGGTTTATGGCTTTTTGCCACTTACACCTGGAGTGGGTTACACTCGTTGTCTTTTGGATTGTTCACCTCTCTGTGGAGGCTCGCGAGTGAGCGTCAACAAAGCTCAAGTCCGTTGCGTTGGGCTGCGATTGTCACGCTGCACGGAGGTTATGGAGAAGTAAAAAGCAGAGGCGCCCGCTCCTCCCCTTGTACGCTCGTCGGAGAGCTACGGTGGCCTTCAGGGGAAGTAAAAAACATGGGAGGGCTTTTCAGGAGCCGGCGTTTGGTTTGTCCATTCTGGGCTCCTGTAGAAACACGGAAGTGCAACATGGTGGACTCAATGAAGGTATATATTAAACATTACCGTTCAAAAGTTTGGGGTCACTTAGAAATGTCTTTATTTTTCAAAGAAAAGCACTGTTTTTTCAATAAAGATAACATTCATCAAAAATACACACTATACATTGTTAATGTGGTAAATGACTATTCTAGATGGAAACGTCTGGTTTCTAATGAAATATCTCCATAGGTGTATAGAGGCCCATTTCCAGCAACTATCACTCCAGTGTTCTAATGGTACATTGTGTTTGCTAATCGCCTTAGAAGACTAATGTCTGATTAGAAAACCCTTGTGCAATTATGTTAGCACAGCTGAAAACAGTTATGCTGGTGATATAAGCTATACAACTGGCCTTCCTTTGAGCTTGAAGAACAAAATTAATACTTCAAATACTAATCATTATTTCTAACCTTGTCAATGTCGACTATATTTTCTATTCAATTTTCAATTCATTTGATAAATAAAAGTGAGTTTTCATGGAAGACACGAAATTGTCTGGATGACCCCAAACTTTTGAACGGTAGTGTATATATGGGGCCCATTCTATTATCACAAAAACACAACGATTCTTAATTTCAGGTGATTCTACGCATATAAAAACTATTGAATATTATATTCCATTTCGGCTGATAGATACTCCAACAGGCCTCACATTGGTCCTTTAATAAAGCAACATCAGGATTTAAAACGCATCCATCACAATACTGTCTCAGAGCGTGCACAGAATATGAATAGGACACTCTACACTAGATATGGATCTTTATCTTTACGCCTGTAGAGGTTTGCACACAACAGAGAGGCAGTAACAAAAACATCTCGAACAGAAAAAGACAGAAATGTACGAGCCAAAGTTGGTTCTCATTTTGTCCATCTTGAAAGGTGCGAATCATAATCTGAAGATTAAGACAAAACCTGCCGGCGCATTTGTTAAAGTAAAACAAAAAGGTGAAGATGAAGGATTAAACCTTGTGTTTTCTTCCCATCTCCAACTCGCCTCCTCTCTGCTCGGCAGTGTAGAGACTTTTCTTAAATGTGGGAGCCAGAGCGTGAAATAGAACATGGCTCTGACCTCCGGAGGGCCTCGAGCAGCTTGGTCACCGCGAAACACGAAGACCGCATCTCCACCGCCGGCGAACGAAGCTCAGCAGAACATCTCTTCAAACATGTATTCTTTCCTCCCTCGCTCTTTCTCTCTCTCAGATACTTGATCACCGCAGAGATTTTAGGAGGCCGGCCTGGATCGGGTTTGTTGATGAAACGCAGCGCCGTCATTAAATGAAGACCACAGCCCGCACACAACCAGAGGAGAGCGGTGACACGCCACTCTGAGAGTGTCTGTCGTTCTTTTGAAGAGAGCGAGGGTTCACACGGAGGTCACAGAGGGTTGAAACTGCTTTCCCTTCCAGATCCCAGCTGGATCACATCTGCCAGTGAGCGCACAAAACAACACACACCCTGGGTCTGATTTGTTTTGTTACGCAACTTACACGCTTAACTAACACAAGCACTTACATTATGTATAAAACATACTCAGTTTAAACTTTAAAGGTTTTTTATCGGAACCTAACCACGTCCTTGAGTTACCTTAACCTAACCACATACTTGAGTTACCTTAAGCTAACCAAGTACTTTAGTTACCTTAACCTAACAAGTACTTTAGTTACCTTAACCTAACCAAGTACTTTAGTTACCTTAACCTAACAAGTACATTAGTTATGTTAAGTTGTAATAGTTTATTTTGATAACATCTGCAGAGGTCTTATGTTTTAATTTAATACATATAGAAAGATATTATAAGAGAAAATATTAAGGAGAATATTGATATTGTTATTAATGTATTATGAAGCATAGGGTTAATGTTTACTCTATGCAAATGTAAATGGCAAGAATGAATGTATATTGCATGAGAGTGACTATTAGTATTATAGATTGACAAGCCGGTTGAATTCCGTGAAGGTGACTTTTAATGCAGTCAAAACCAAGACTGGAATCTTATTGTGAAAATACTTTAGCGACGGAACCGGAAGTGACGTTTCGACGGTGAGAGAAAGCTCCGTGTCTCAGGGAGACCGGCCTCTTTTTCAGGTGAGCTCGGCGGAGGAGGCTGTGAGCTCCCAGGTGGAGCTGGGAGCCTGCAGCCTGGACACGAGGGAGAGCGCGTTGAATGTTTGATTCACTTTTCTTGCCATTAAATGTTGATAACTTAATCCATGCGTGTCCGGAAGCCTGTTTTTCCACCATCTGCGTAGTGCCCAGTTTTGAGAATACCTTATAGTTACCTTAACCTAACCAAGTACTTGAGTTACCTTAACCTAACCAAGTACTTTAGTTACCTTAACCTAACTTAGTACTTGAGTTACCTTAACCTAACCAAGTACTTGAGTTACCTTAACCTAACCAAGTACTTTAGTTACCTTAACCTAACCTAACCAAGTACTTTAGTTACCTTAACAAGTACTTGAGTTACCTTAACCTAACCAAGTACTTGAGTTACCTTAACCTAACCAAGTACTTTAGTTACCTTAACCTAACCAAGTACTTGAGTTACCTTAACCTAACCAAGTACTTTAGTTACCTTAACCTAACTTAGTACTTGAGTTACCTTAACCTAACCAAGTACTTTAGTTACCTTAACCTAACTTAGTACTTTAGTTACCTTAACCTAACCAAGTACTTGAGTTACCTTAACCACGTACTTGAGTTACCTTAACCTAACTTAGTACTTGAGTTACCTTAACCTAACCAAGTACTTTAGTTACCTTAACCTAACTTAGTACTTGAGTTACCTTAACCTAACCAAGTACTTTAGTTACCTTAACCTAACAAGTACTTTAGTTACCTTAACCTAACCAAGTACTTGAGTTACCTTAACCTAACCAAGTACTTTAGTTACCTTAACCTAACCACGTACTTGAGTTACCTTAACCTAAGCAAGTACTTTAGTTACCTTAACCTAACTTAGTACTTGAGTTACCGTAACCTAACCAAGTACTTAAGTTACCGTAACCTAACCAAGTACTTTAGTTACCTTAACCGAACAAGTACTTTAGTTACCTTAACCTAACCAAGTACTTGAGTTACCTTAACCTAACCAAGTACTTTAGTTACCTTAACCTAACTTAGTACTTGAGTTACCTTAACCTAACCAAGTACTTTAGTTACCTTAACCTAACCAAGTACTTTAGTTACCTTAACCTAACCAAGTACTTTAGTTACCTTAACCTAACCACGTACTTTAGTTCCCTTAACCTAACCACGTACTTTAGTTACCTTAACCTAACCAAGTACTTGAGTTACCTTAACCTAACCAAGTGCTTTAGTTACCTTAACCTAACTTAGTACTTGAGTTACCTTAACCTAACTTAGTATTTGAGTTATTTTAACCTAACCACGTACTTTAGTTACCTTAACCTAACCACATACTTGAGTTACCTTAACCTAACCAAGTACTTGAGTTACCTTAACCTAACCAAGTGCTTTAGTTACCTTAACCTAACTTAGTACTTGAGTTACCTTAACCTAACTTAGTATTTGAGTTATTTTAACCTAACCACGTACTTTAGTTACCTTAACCTAACCACATACTTGAGTTACCTTAACCTAACCAAGTACTTGAGTTACCTTAACCTAACCAAGTGCTTGAGTTACCTTAACCTAACCAAGTACTTGAGTTACCTTAACCTAACCACATACTTGAGTTACCTTAACCTAACCAAGTACTTGAGTTACCTTAACCTAACCAAGTACTTTTGTTGTCTAAACCTAACCAAGTACTTTTGTAAACCCTAAAAACTAATTAAACCTACAGAAGAAATATATTCTGAAAAGAGGACGTATGTAGGGACCGTATACCCACACGGCGTCCTTGACACATCCTCAACTGACACTATCTGGGGAACCTCGAGCGTCACAGTGCAGACCGTAGGGCCACAGACCAGCAGCAGTATCCAACTAGTTGGGAGTGAGAATGTGTTCATCTTTACATTTGAACCCCGGGATGGCAGCTGTTTGATTCTACTTTCTATTCCCTAAACAACTAAGAAAAAGAGTGCGTCTCTTCTCCTGAATTGTAATGCATTTCTCACTTCTCAGAACAACTTGTGAGATAGTAAAGAGATGATGAAGCCTCGCCCGGCCTGCTCTCAGAAAATTGTCCGTGTACAATATCACCAGCCATGTTGTGGCGGGGACACAACGAGAGAAATATGATGCCGAACTGTAAATAAAGACCTCTTGCTGTAAGTAACCACAGATGGACTCCAGTTAACCAGTGCTCATAAATCTGTTTTTACTGCACTGATCTGTGGGTGGATGTCACACCCATCCCTCGTGAACAATACACCGAGACCCCGAGATAATTCAACTCCTTTGAGGAGAACCATTTCTCAGAAAACATATAGATTTTTTCCAGATGAAACCCAGGGTCAAACACACAGTCCAGTTCAGATTATGAACCTACATTTGGACTTTGACATTATGAACCCTTATTATTTGGTATTATTATAACATCTCTTATGAGGATACCATAGAAATGTGAGTGGTTGTAATTATGTAATGGGCCAACGTCCAAACCGTGTTTGAGCTCCGGCCAAAAGCTAAGGGACCGAACCCGACATGGACCCAGTCCACTGGGTCACGGCTGGATGCCAAAACCCATCTCCAAACAATAGAGTCATTATTGGTGTGGCTAAACGCTTCAAATGTCAGTGCCATCACGGCATTAATAAAAGCATCCTGGTTGGACACTTTCCAGATATTTTTAACAGCCCTGCTGATGTTTTTTTCTTTTTCCACATCTCTGTTTAAACATCTCCGAATTGCACCTCTCTCTCGGTATGAGAGTGTTTTGTCAAATTGACATTCTCTCTGCGAGAGACGGTGTGTTCCCGTGTGCACAAAACACATCATATGCATATATTCCAGACCCGAACTAATCAAGGTCTCAACGACAGCCGAGGAAAAAGAGCGCAGAGTGATAATGAGTCTAACTCCCTTCCTTTCCTCTCTTTTATACCGAGTCTTTAGAGGCAAACTCACTTCGAAAAAACGTTCTCCGGGCCGCTCTAAAAAGCATTTGTGTGGGCCAGAGGGCAGCGAGGCCGCCATTGTCAATGATTTCAATGCACATTTCAACCCTGACTCTGCCAATCAGACGAGCATTGCTCCTCGTTCCTCCCCATCAAACGGCTTTGTCTCCGGGGCTCATGGTTGATTAGGAGGGGGGAGACTGGGAACTGTGTGTGGCACACTGGGCTCTTTGTCCCACTCGAGGACGAGACTCCTTAACAGTCAATAGCTGCACGCAAAGAACTCACTCATGCACACACACACACACACACACACACACTCAGACTAGCACTCTCACGCGCACAGGCCACCATGTCCAATTATGTGCTTGCATGGTTCAGACATCCCAGAGGGACACACCGACAAGCTTTCAGATGAGCTGTATGTTAATGATCTCTCTCCGCTCGCTAATATGACTTTGAGAAACGAACGAGGCGAAGTCCCGCGCGAGAACAACGGGAGACGACGAGCGCACAACTCAAACAATCTAGAAGTGACTAAGAGGTGCATCTGTCCCTGCGTGTTAAGTGGAGTAAATAAATAAAAAAGGCAAACATGTCCACGTGAGAGCTAATCCCCGCTGACGATCTCAGGCAGCTCAGTCATCGCAGAGTTCTTACATGTTTCCAGTTTGAATTATTTATAAAGTGCATAAATCAGAGCCAGACGGCTAAAAACTACTCTGCCTTCAAATCGGAGTTTGAAGGGAGAGCAAAGTGTTTATTACCGAGGCCACACGGAGTCACCGCACTAAGTGGTTCACACGCCACCACATTAATCTCCGTTAACACAGATGGAGACGTAATCCCTAACCCTCCGACAGCTAGTCGTCCGGCTTCTCTGCCGGAGCCGACACCGGCTCAGGGTCACTGCAGGTCAAAGGTCGCTGATGTGCTCCAACACTTCAGTGCGCTACATGTCGTGTTGTTTGTCACAGCTTCATGTTAAATCTCAAGTTAATCTTTACAAGTGCTACATCTGCACCAGTTTCAAATTTATCTGTAGAAGTCTCAAGTCGGTATGTACAAATCTGAGGTTACTCCTAACAGGTCTGAAATGTTATCTCAGGAGTAAAATATCAGTAAGTACACATCTCAAGTTAATGTTAACAGCATTTCTTAACACATCTCAAGTCTCAGAACATGCAGCCATTGTCACGACCTCCCCACCTTCATAGTTATATTCCTCCTGCCTGCTTAATTAACTCTCCTGTCATTCCAGATCCTGTCATCCTCACCTGACTGTCTCTTGTTCCCTTCACCTGGTCCTCATGCCCTTCTCACCTGCCTCTGATCACCTCGTTAGTCCCTCATTCCCTTCACCTGGTCCTCACGCCCTTCTCACCTGCAGCCCATCCCCTCATTAGTCCCTCACTATTTAGCTTCCTCACTTCCACTTGTCCTCTGCCAGATTGTCTTTGTGAGTCTTTGACAAACTCTCCAGAAAATTCCAAAATACTAATTCTGATCTGCCCGTTACGACCCTGTTTGCCTGTCGACCCGACTTAAGATTTTTGCCTGCCCCTTTTTGGATTTGTTGCCTTGTTTGACGGACCACCCGGTTTTGACCCTGCCTGAATCACCAAGTAAAGATCCTCCTCCTGCATTCCTGTTTGCGTGTCGTGCTTTTGGGTTCCAGTATCTGTAACCATTACAGCCATGTTATTTTTGCCTATTATCGGAAGTGGTGTATTTTTTATATTACTGCTTAGCGGGGTCCCGAAACAGTCTTAGAATTGCATAAAGTGTGGATCCAATCAGCCTACTTGTATCCATGTGTCTCCATATATTGCATTTACATTGTCAGACCATTGTTTTAAACTTGACATCACTGTATTGTGATGGGTTGTAATATCTGGCCACAGGGACAACAATTGAAATATAGCCCTGGGTTGATTGATGTGTACGGTCCCTGTTAAAATAAATGAAATAAGATGACCTAACTCAAGGGAGAAGATAACTGCTTTAACTTAAATTGGACTCTTGACTGACAGGAGAAAAATGTCTCGTCCTTAGTGTTCCATTTGTGAAACAGCGAGCTACATTTGGGAGCCTGTGGGATGGGAAGCGAGGCAGATAAAAATAGAAAAAGCCTCATGCATCACATACTGAGCTAAAGTGAGCCAAAGAAAGACACAGTGCGATGCTTTGTTTCTGCCGAGGCCCCGGCGGCTGGGAGAAGGCGGAGCCAGGGGGATGAGCGCCGGGCGTCGGGCAGGAGGGAGCGTTTGTGTGGAGCGGCTGTCGATTTGTAGCGGTAAAAAACAAACATGAAAAGACTCTGAAAACATTTAAAAGGCATTCAAGATTCCTTCTCCTCCAGTGCGTTTGTGTGCATGAAGATGTGACGCGGCACCAGCTGATCTGCTGTCAGTTTGTTGTGACACTCAAACGCCACTTGAAGCCACGTGGGGACATGATGAGGCGTTAAATGTGCACGACGCGTTCATCACACGGCGCTGATGTTTCACCTACCAGGCTGTCCACGCCGTCCAGCGTGTGATTGGCGTTGTACAGGGAGTACGTCAACTGGTACACGCCGTCATTGGTCTCACTGTTGCCGTAGAAACCCACACCCACCGCGATGCTGCAAAGAGAAGAAGGTATGCAGGCACAGGTCAGCCATTTATATATGAGGGGAGATAGAGACAAGGACACCGGACAGTTGAACGCAATGCACGCACACACACACACACACACACACATATTTGAGTCCTTCCGTTTCATTCTGGCATTTGGGTTTTATCATCAATTACTCCATCATCTTTGACTGTTTCATAAACGGGAAACTAAATGCAAAGGTAATGAGGCACTTTGGGACTATCCTTAAAAGGAGACAGAGTAATATTACATTTCTCAAGGTGTAACACAGCAATCCAAACAGAAGGAATGACAGTGGGTTGGAAAGGTTGCCTGTGTATGTCTTGTGGGAGCATCTTGGAGACATGCAATTAAGGTTGTGGGAGAGATCACATTTAATGTATTCAGAGATGGTGCTTCTTCCATTAAATGTGTCTGTGCTGCACCGCCGTGTATCGACTTGCCTCCTTTACTTTGTGTGCATTGCTTTCAGAGCTGTGTGAGGATTAGTGACTGAAAACCTGCAAACACACACATGTTTTACTGCAGAAGGCAAATGTGTTCTTTACAGCCGCGGGGCGACGAGAAACTGTTTGGATTTCTATAAAAGAAACATCCTTTGAACCACAAATTATACAATACAGGTTTTTGGCCTAGTGTGTGTTTGCATAATTTGAAACCGCTTCAGTCATCCAAGGATTTCATTTGTTCAGCTGGAGCATCAGGACAAACAGAATAACCATCCACCGCACTCTGAAGTCGTCTCTCGGAGCTGCCTTTGTCCCCAAAGTGCCGTGGCGTTTTACTGCTGCATGATGGGATGTGACGCACTGACATGTACCCTGGGGAGGGGAATATACTCGGAGTGACCAGTTCATAAAAATCGAGATGAAGTGAAAAATGCTTTTTTAGCCCTTTATTGTGCACCTCCAATTATGATCTAACTCCACCCACTTTTTAGCGATATAGTCAAATTGAAGTTGTTATTCTTAAATCTCTTTTCTAACTGTGCATTGCTCAAATATTCAGTTTCACTGCGGAAAACTCACAGTGCAGAAGCTAAAGACGCGTTAACGTCCGTTTCACCGGGACTTGAAGTGCACCCAGAGATACCTCAACAGCCCGAAAGCAAATCATACTTCCATGAAATATTCAGAAGTGTTGATTCAGGTTAACGTGGCTGTCAGATTGAGGGATAAATCAAACCCAAAGTGTCTCAGTAAAAAATGTCTGGCCGCCGACCGCCTCCAGTTCGGATGCTCTTTGTGAGAAAAGTGTCAGAATCTCGACACAATCACGGCTCATCTTGTTTTGGTGGAGGTGGGGGAGGTGGTGGTGCTGCTGTGTAACGGGTTTAAGATCTGGCCAATGTGTTGTAGATAGTTTACAAACCCAATAATACCCAATAATCTGCATTTATTGTTTTCCCACTCATCTATTAAAGTGTTCCCATTCATATATGTCCTGTCTGTGTGCGGTGACTCTGTGATCTGTAGTTGTAAAATGACACTGCGTTATTGTTCAAGGTGTTTCTTGGAGGGAGCTACCTCTTTCTGACACGGGGCTCAGGCTTTATCTGAATCATCAATACCAGTCGATAGAAACCGCTGGGATCCATTTCACTGCCTGGAGTTGAGCAGATGATTTGTCTATTTGATTTGAGGATTCATTATAAATCTATATTTTACGACCTTGTTAATAACTGCGCGATGTTTCCCCGAGTGTGGCCGCCTCTTCACTTATTTAATAAACCATCAATACAGATTGATCTCTTAATCACCACATCCACTTACAGCGAACTCACAATTAAAATCAAGCATGTAGACATAACCGCCGTTTATCGATTCCTTTGAGATAACTAATCATTCGTTACCTATAGAATGAATATACACTTTTATTAATCCCCAAGGGGAAATTAGTTCTCTGCATTTAACCCATATAGTTATTATATGAGCAGGCTGCGTGCGAGCGCGCCCGAAGCAACTGGGTTCAGTGCCTTGCTCTCAAGGACACTGACTTGCAAATAATGGGGAGAGCGGGGGAGACCCACAACCCCCTGGGCCTGCAGGACCCTCTTACCCCCTTAGCTATCCATTTCAAACATTCATCTATTAAGGTAACCGTGACAACCTCTCGATGGTGTTCAGGTTAGCACCAAACGGATGGCATTCAGGAGTCGGCCTCATTGACCCGTTCCCATGGGGCCCACACTGTCACAACCTACACTCACGTATACATTTAATCAAACTTCTGACTCCTCCCACATCTCCCTGATTGGTCTCTGAGCAGCAGCAGCGTGGCGGATGCTGAGCGCCGTGCGGGGCAGAACCACGGGGACCATTTCCCTACTTAGTACAACGAGGACCGAGCCTCATTAGCTGGCCCCCTGCAGGTAAACCGCCCACTCGGCAGGTTTTAACTTAAACCTCAGGGAGAGGCTGGGAGGAGATACATTTAAAAGTCAACGAAGAGAAGACATTTTTAAAAAGCATCCGTTTGGAGAAAGACAGCAAGTGAAAGATGCCGACAGACGAGAAGAGACTGGCTGACGAGCGGCGGCGTGTCCTGAATATACATGACTGGATTGAGACGAGGAGAGTTCACAGCACACACAATGACACGCGAGCAGAGAGCAAGACACAAGGAGGAAAGGAAGAAGACGTAGAAGGGAAGAATTGCTGCTCTTCACGCAAACACATTTAATAATCATCTATAAATGCATTTTCTTTGTTGGATGTCTTTTGTTGTTGTTTGTTTCCTCACCAAAACATCTCTCTTCAAAAACACCACAGGAGTTTTGCTCCTTTTAATCTCTTTGAGTCTGAACACAGTAAAAAGGCATCGGGTAAGAAGGAGCTGGGAGAAACATGCACTTCTTTGAAGCGTGCAAATATTGTAATGGTAGAATCTAATTATTTTATGATAAGGGGAACTGGGAGGACAGAGAGGCCGAGCAAAGAAAGAGGACAAGTCCCTTCCAGTGCTGCTCCTTTAAATATCTAGGGTCTAATTCAAAGGAAGAATATCAGAGATGGGAGTTGACGTGCCGTGTAGCGAGCGAAAATCCAGACTGTCATGTTGATAAATGACAAAGTGGATAAAAAACATTGAGGGGAATTCAGAAAAGGAACCAAAAGCACCCGCCTGCAGCGGAAAATGAAAAAAGCCCTCGGCAACTATTAATAGACTCAGACAAGTTTGAATAGTTGAGATTTTGCCCCAAAATGGCAGCAGTGACGCTCCTGATAGGACAAATACAGACATGAATTCTCAGCGAGAGCCACCCCAAAAAAAGAAAATCCCCTTGATATGCATATAGGCCTAGAATATACAATACAAATAGATCCCATCTCGATGTTGCATGAACACTTCTCCACTTTCAGACCCAGAGAACTTCCAAAATACCCAATTAAAGGGCTGCGATGAAGTGAAAGATTTACATTGTGAGCAACTAAAAATACATGACCCCAAACAAGTCTCTCTCTCTCTCTCTCTTTCTCTCTCTCTCATTTCCAATGGGCAACAGACTCACTCGTATCAGAACACACTAATATAAATATATTTTTTCAAGTGGAGAATAACTCCTGAGGATGTTTTGTATCTCGACTGCTTACGTTTCATACCTCTTTCCATTTAAAGTATTATAAATGTTTATCTTGATGATCACGTTATTAAAGACTTTTTGAAACACTTTTAGAAACACTTAATATTATATATTTGTATGTATTAGCTGGGTCACATCAGACTGTCAAAAGGGCCCTTGCCATGCTTCATAAAAGTCTTCAAAAATGTGTTATGATTAGGGCTGTGAAACGATTACAAATTTTAATCAGGTTAATCACAGGTTTCTGTGGATTAATCATGATTAATCACATATTACCGATATTCTCGGTATATTTTTGTGAGAACATAAAGATTTATGACAAAAGACGTATATACATTTATACACAGGGGTGCACATAACTTGCTCACCAGTGCGCACGCATCGCGGCTGAGCTCTGCCGCGCGCGAGCCGAGAAGAGTTGTTGACGGGGGGGGGCAAGTGACTTTTTTTCATCCGGATGTGCGCGCACACGCCGGCATCGGAGCTCTGCGGCGCGCGAGACGGAGATCGGAGTCGTGTTAACGCGACACGTAGAGACAAAATAACATGCTGCTGGTTAGAGACGACCAACAACAGACGTATTGGAAGCTCATTCTGCGCAAGCGTTAAAAAAAATTCACTAATTAATCCTGTAATTTAATCATAACGTGTTAACGCGTTATTTTTCACAGCACTAATCATAATGTCGAATAACAAATAATAATACTGTAGCGACCCTGTGAAGTGGCTGTCAATCACAGTGTGGCACCGTGCATGCTGGTCGAGGGGGCGTGCCTGTGATTGGCGGAGTAGAGGGGAGGCGGGGTTAACCTGTCGGAAAACGGGAGCTAAGGGTGGTTGACGGGAAGCGTTGTTGTTGACGTTCGAGCTGCTGAGCTGAGAGGAGCACGCTGTCTGTGTTGGTGGATGCCCAATAAAGTGAGGAGTAATAACGTCGTCCCGTCTCCGTGTCGTCAGTGCCATAACGTCCGAGACGTTACAATACATCGTGCATTGAACAGACAGCGATGTTTAATCAGGTCCTTTGGCAGCCAGGAGCTGCGTCGCGAGGACAAAGGGCCAGCTGTTCACGGCCATTTCAGAAGCTACCGGTCCGACGGCGTGTCGGTGTGGCTGGAAACGGCACTGCAACTCATTTCTCTTCACTGCTGCAGTACAGGTGGAATTAAAGTAACACCAAAAAAGGTCCAAATCATCCTAACAGTACTTCGTACAAAGCCCTAATCCGAGTGGACCTTACCATTACCCACAATGCTCCGGGGTAGCCAACTCAGCCACATCAAAAAGCAAATAACTTTCAAACTAAAGCATTGGGAAATGTGCGGACGGTTTCTGTGAAGTGACCGTGAGCTCTGGAATATATCACACATCAACAACAACAACAAAATTAAAATAAAATATTTGCACCGTGACTGATAATGGTGGTTCCTTGCACTAGTATAAATAGCCCTGGAACATATTGTCATATTGTAGTTCAGCCAGGGTATCAGTTTGTCGCTGCTTAGGAGGGCCTGTACATACCCACGGGAGGCATCCAGGGCTTAGGCAACGGCATCGGAGCCCGAGCCCTACCTGCGAGCATGGCTATAGGGAGCATGCAGCGGCGACATTGGCCTCCAGGGGGCAATGGCCCCTACAGCGCATGTGGTGTAATTGCAGGTCGAGTGCGAGCCGAGGGTTTAAAGAAGTACGGGCTCCACTGAGTAAGGAACAACTGAGGCTGAACACTATTTTTTAACTTTAAAAAAAAATGCAAATACTTTTATCGTATATATATTATGAAATAAATTATAAATAAAATATATATTTAATTTTATTATTTATTTATTTCTTCATTTTAGATTCCCCCCCACCCCATGCAAATACTTTTATCGTATAATAATACACGTGTTTCTATAAAAAAAATCTACCACATATATGTTTTATATATATATATTATGTATATATACATATATATTCGTATATATTTAAATATATTATAAATTAATCCTGTAATTTAATCATAACGCGTTAACGCGTTATTTTTCACAGCACTAGTTATAATAAATTACAAAATTGGAATTAGAATGCAATTAAATATATAGTAAGTAAAATAAAACTACACAGCCAAAAATACAATGTGCGACGTCCAAATGTTATAATAGAGGAGAACCCCTCGTTCATTCAGCAGCATGAGGGCTTCATTTGTTTGTGACATTATTACGTCAACAAACACAACGGGCTACGTCTAGTCATGTCCATAAATCGTACGATGAGTCAATAACGTAGAAAATGATCACGGACACATTTACGTATCGTATACGCCAAGACGATAACGTACAAATCATCAAGCTTGTGCCAATAAATCTCACCAAAAGTGCGTAACGACCTCGATAATAATAAAAATGATCAAGCTGGTGTGCATACATCGTACACGCTTAGTTTAATAACGGAATATTACTTTCAACATCATGTCCTCGTGTTGTACGATAAGTGATCAGTGACCGAGCAGTGGAACTACACAGCTACGTGTGTCATGAGTGACATCTCCATCCCAGCCACGACGGCCGAGCACCATCAGGGTGGAGGACGGAAAGAATTTAGGGCGAGCGGATGGGAGGAGGACAACGGGAAGAGAAGTCGGGAGGTAAAGTGAGGATATGGACTGGTGAGATTAAAAGGAAGCTCGTTTTCCTCCTGCCAAATCCAACCCAAAACCCGGCGGACAATCACTCGCTCCACACATCCACAGGACGTAATCAAAGTTATGAATCACGTGACGGAGCGTTGATTTCCCACAGGACGTTTCCTCTTCACCCGTCTCACACGTTTTAAGTCCTACAACTCATCAAGTCGGGCTCTTTGAATCTAATCCAGAACGAAATGTCACTAATGGGATTATTATTCATCGAAAAAAATATATGAAACACCACATTTTGAGAGACATGATTTTTCATAGCCTCGAGGTATTTAAAGACCAGATAGGATGTTCTTTAGAAAACTCGGGTCAGAGACCCAGAGTCCTCGGCTACTGCTGCTGTACTTTTACTCTTCATATTGGGATTCTGCAACATTCATCTTTAATATGAGAATGGGGGGTGGGGGGGGGGCGCTGCCACTTCTGAGTCACTGTGCAATTTTTAAGGAACTTCACATGCATAATTAAATGTCTCATAATGAAGACCGGTCGGTCCACTGGGTGGGAACAGAAGCCCGCTGCAGACCGCGGAGTAAAAGTTAAAGTGATGTATGATTTGTGCTTTAGTTCCATTTTATGCGGGGTTGCGATTCAAAGATTATTTGACGTGCAGAAAATTCATCATCCTGATTTTAGCGACCAGCATTTAGCTTCGGAAATTGAGGGTGTTAAATACTCGAAATGTGAAAATTGGACATGCATTTATTTTCTGCATCTGTTTCCCTCACACTGTGATGAATTGCATTCAGGGGATGTAAATCATAATTGTGTTCGACCTCTCAGGATATCCGTTTAACAATTAACCTCCTCTGGAGAAAAAAAAAGAAAAGAGGGGATGATCGATAACCCTGCAAGCTTAATGTGATACTCCCCACTGCTGGTTCCTGAACATGACTGTCACATGATTGAGGACAGTGTCCACAAATTCAATTAGCTTCCTTGAAGGGAGAGCACATGTCATTGATTGGCTTAGCGGCTTCGATCAGTGCTGCCATCAGCGTGTTTCGGTACCTCGAACAGACTAAATTAATCTTTAGCCCTGATCATTTGTAACGGTTGATGTCTGCCGGCAGCGTTACGGCTTGATTTGCAGGTTTGAGGCGGCAGCAGAAGGAAAATTTGGATCCAAGTAGAAATAACGAACGTCTCCAGAACGCCTCCTCTGTTGCTCTCCTGTAGGTTTTTTCCCTTTTTTTTCCCTGTGAAAGGTTTTTTTCTATTTATGGGAGTTTTTCCAAATCCGACGTGAGGTCAAAGGCCAGGGATGTCTATGTGTACAGATTGTAAAGCCCTCTGAGGCAAATTTTTAATAATGGTCTATATAAAATAAACTCAATTGAATTGAATTAACGGCTGCAATACTGGTAATCTTAATCTTTATGGCAACTCAACGTCGCGTCATTTCACGTCAGGAAAGTTTTCAGTTCCTGATGAGATCCAGCAGCCTCCAGCTGAAACAAATTGCATCTTGTTGCACGGCTCCTCCACCGGTACATCACACTGGGTGGGATCCTAAAAACACGGAAGCAATTCTCTAAAGTCTCATTCAAGTCATTTAAGATGTTGACGGAGCAATTCCCACGTCCTCATCCATAGGCCGTGATAAAAAGGCTTTGAGATCATTATTGTGGTCCCTCTGTGGTGCGATGGCGACGTTAGATATGTGCTAATGAGACTAATGAGAATGTAAATTGTTCTCAACATTAGCAACCTGTGACCTGTTTCACATTATTTGTGCTGCATTATCCAGCCGGCGGTGTGAACAGGAGGTTTTTAGAGGAGCACACACACACATCGGCTACGCTTGGTAAGCTTAACCGTCTGCTAGTTCAGGCGAGCATTACGCTGGAGGGAAATGTTGTTTACAAGTATTGTAAGCGTTTAAAAAAATAAATACTGAGCTGTATTTAGTTTCAAGATCTGAATAATATTCCTATGAAGACTGAGAGAGTATGTGACCTGCATGCACGAGTACTTCAAAGTGTTTATAATCCCTATCAAATAAAAAAATATTCCTATAATCTATTATTTAGCTTTGTCTTGTTTTCTGTTCAGCACATCGAGGTGATGAGGTTTGTCTTTCAGTTGTCGGTCACAGGCAGTATATCACATCGTCAGCAGAATATTCACCAACACACCCATCACACGTCGAGGAGAACAACATCCCCCAAACCAGAGGCCGGGGCTTCTCGTCGGGGACTCTGCTCTGTGAGTGAGACACAGACGCGTGTTCAGAGGAACACGCTGCTGCCAACACAAAACACCAGACATGCAAATAGAAGCTGAGGGTATTTCAGAAGAGGAAGAAAGAGACGCGGAACACCTTCAGAATACAAATGAGAGAACAGAGACAGACAGACAGACTCACACATTCACAGACCTACCCCAACAGACACATCGATAGACTCTCTCACACACACACACACACACACACACACACACACACACACACACACACACACACACACACACACACACACACACACACACACACACACACACACACACACACACACACACACACACACACACACACACAGGCAGTCAGACAGACTCACACACACAGACAGACACACAGACAGACACACACAGGCAGTCAGACAGACTCACACACACAGACAGACACACACACACACACAGACAGACACACAGGCAGTCAGACAGACTCACACACACAGAGAGACACACACAGGCAGACAGACTCACACACACAGACAGACACACACACACACAGACACACACACACACACAGACACACACACACACACACATACACAGACAGACACACAGGCAGTCAGACAGACTCACACACACAGACACAGACAGACACACAGGCAGTCAGACAGACTCACACACACACAGAGACACATAGCATGGACGAGCAGCTATGAATTGTAATATGTTTTGGATCGGGTGCGGGAACACAGAATGTTCCAGAAACTTCAAGAATATTGAAGGACCATTGACGAAAAGTGTTGAAAACCCAGACATCAACAGAGCGTGTGTGTGTGTGTGTGTGTGTGTGTGTGCGTGTGTGTGTGTGTGTGTGTGTGTGTGTGTGTGTGTGCGTGCCCTCTAATCAGCAGGTACTCGTGACACCTCGCCTCCACTCTCTCACCACGTGATGAGGCCGGCAGCGACGGCGGACCAGGTGACGCAGCAGGAGTTGGTCCTCTTGCTCTCCTCCTCTTCCTCCTTGTGGCAGCAGCACAAGCAGCTCAGGTAGACGGCCAGACACAGCAGGTTGAGGCCGAGCCCCGCGGCCGCCACGCAGCCCAGGAATAAGAGAGACTAGGGGAGAAGAGAGGGGGGGGGGGGGGTCATTGAGTGATTGAAGTGGAACGTAGGGCCACTTGTAACTGATGCTCGGCAGCATTAAACAACCGAGATGATTCAAGAGCTCGACATGACGAAGACGAGGCCGTCTTTTTGATGGCACATTTAATAAGGAAACTCAAGGAGGAAATAGAGTAGAGGGATAACATAGAATTAACAGTGAGTGGTAGTTAAGAATAAATAAACATGTGTGCAGCTGTTACATGTGCAAAAAGAAAATGGTGTGCACATTACATCGTGCATGCACAATATGACGAGATATTATACACAAAATGCACGCAGCAACATGTGGACAGGTACACAGTGGGGAGAGTAAGAACCGTAACTTCAATAAAAGCAGCAAAACCAGCGTCTGAACGTACTTAGAGGGGACAAACAAAGCTCATTTTTAGTTTCATGCCTGTATTTTGTGAATTTTTTTGTGAATTTCTTTGAGTCTAATGTTTTTTGATCTGGATGGTCCACATAGAAACTGACTGGTCTGTCGTGTTTCATGGTCTACAAGCACTGACAAATCGAGCTTATCGTGACGTGTAGCCATCTAAGCTCCTGCATTCAAGCCTGTTCTTATGTGAAAGAACAATAAAAGGTATTGTCTGCTAAGTGGACTGAAGTAACAAAGGGAAAAGGACCGGGCCTTTATTTTCTTCTGGCTCCCACTGGACATGTTCCACTGTGACGAATCAGATACATCCCTGTCCTCTCAGGATGTTCTGTGACTCCAAACCAACCATTTCAAACCGACGTTAAAAGTTAGTGATGAACGCCCTGATAAGCCTCAAAAACCAGACCAGCTGCCTTCTGCAGGCGTGTTCTCCTCCCCGTCTCCTTCCTCCTTGAGCCCCCATCCCACCTCCTCCGAGACTGTCCTCACAGCCTCCGATGAATTCTGCATCAATCTGTGAGCAGATGGGTTTATTGAAGCTCAGCCCCCCCCCCCCCCCTTTACTCTTCCTTGTTTTTCTTTATCCAAAGTCTTTTTAGTGCTGAGCCATCTGTTCTCATGCTTCTCAATGTGTGTGGGATTATAATCCCAAAACGGAAGGATGTATGTCAACGATTGCCACGAGAGAGACATGGAAATGTCAATTGGCTAATCCTCGAAACAGTTTGTCGTCGGACACGGTCCCTCTGCTGTCGGCTTTGCAAATAAAAAAGCGAAAAGACGACCGTGGGATATTCATAGATATCTTTAACGCGCGCGTTGACTCGTTTTTGCACTTGCTCCTCAACATAATCTCTCCTTGCTCCTCGACCTCGCTCCATCTGTTGGGGCACAGAGCCTCATCTTGTCCCATTTCTCGGATACATGCCTTTTATCAGAATCAGAATCCGTTTTACTGCCAGGAATGTTTACCCAAACGAGGATTTTTTTTTGCCGGAAGGTGCAACATTAGACATGACAAACAACAATCAACGCGACAGCAACAGTGAACTTAAGTCTAAGATAAGATAAAGATAAAGATAAAGTGCTCGGACAACAAATAGCGTTAAAGTGTTTAGGTGTGTGTTTCAAGTGACGTCTGTTTAAGTTAAAAGTGTATGTTACATGTGACGTGTGTTTAAGTTAAAGTGCATGTTAAAGTGACTTGTGTGTGGAGGAGGCCTCCAGGAGGGAAGAAGAAGGAGGAGGGAGGAGTAGGAAGAAGAAGAAGAAGAAGATCAGACGGATGGATGGCGGGGCGCACCAAGGTGAGACAAAGAGGACGCTCCTCGTGGTCGACTCCACGGCGGGTCGGGGGAGGCGGGGAGGAGAGAGGCGCCGTAAACCGGGTTTAATTGAGGTGAACGCGCTAAATGAGATGGAGATGTGGGGCTCAGGTGGATAATAGAGCACGGAGGTGGGAGGGGGGGGGAGGAACTTTGCTTCATCTTTCAGTTCGATGGTGTCTGAGCCTCCAGAGCTGCCAGAAAACCCCTCGTAGAATGTAACCCACCTCTCGGTTGTATTCCTCTGCCTCGGTTTAACGTGTCTCCACTTTTAGATTAGTGTATACATCGTCATAATTAGAATATTAATTATTGAGTTTTGGCCATGAATGTGAGTTTTTGTGACCTTTGACCAACACATTGTAATCCGTTCGTCCATGAAACCGTTTTCCCTCGAGGCGTTTCTGAGACGGACAGACGGACAACCGCGATGACGCAATAACTTACGACCACGCCGGCTTTCAGGTCCTTCTGTCAAAAGTGCCCGCGGCTTTAGAAGGAAATCCCAAATGTATTTGGTGAAACATTTATTCCAAGGTAGCTTTTAAAGCAGTCTTGGCTAAAACAACTATCTCTCTCTCTCTCTACTGTCCATTTTTTTCAGTAGTAGGATGAACCAGTAATGGCTCCTGAATTATGTAGCAGGCATTCAGTGGAAGATCACACACACACACACACACACACACACACACACACACACTGGACCCATCACTTTCCCACCTTCCATTTAGTTTAAAAACACCATTTATCTTTTATTGACTGAAGGGTGCACACATTCGCTCATTGGTAAACATCAGATTGGCCGCTCCACTTCACTGCACCCTGGATTAGTCGGAGTCGTGTCTCATGAAAACAGTCTCGCTATAGTAACACCCTGCTCCTTACTTACTCATTCTTAACTCAAGAGGGCCACTGTTTCCTCCACAGACAAGGGGGTGGGGGGGGGATGCACGAGGCTGGAGGCAGTGACACGAGGAAAGGAAGGAAGGAAGATGGAGCTGAGCGGATTGGCAATCCCTCACGGGAGAATGTGGAGGCAGAAGAAGATGAGGGGGAGAAAAAATAAGAAAAAAGAGGAAAAAATAGGAAGAGAGGGTGACAGTATGATGGAGGAAATCTTGCTGGTAATAAAAAAAACAGGGATAAGAGCGAGTGAAGGCATAGAAAGACAAAGTGTGTGTTTGCGCGTTCCTGTGCACACAATGGGAACACAAAGACACGTCTTCCTCATCCACATGGCAACCTCACACTCAGAGCATGGCCGAGTTCCCCTCATGTTACAAGTCCATTGCAGATGGCTTCTCCCTGAGGCTGCAACGTTGCGCAACGCTGTTCTTCTTTTCTCCCCCCCCCCCCCCAGAATAATGAGCAAACCTACGAATCTCATTGTTGTGTAAAAACAAACACACAAGAGCGTGGCAAGAAAAATCCGCCATTCGCTCTCTGCCCCAAAGGATGACTAAGTTAAGGGATGACACCGAGGTGAACTCGGCGAAGTTAACGCAGGAGGAACTTTCCAGCCGCTGCTCATGAATACAAAGCTGCCAGTTCATGAACTACATCCAATTACAGCTAATTATTATTCAACTCATTGAGTTTTTTTATCTGGTTTTTTTTCAATTAATCCAATTATTCATTTTATCTAAAAATGTTTTTAAAGTATTAAAGAATACCAATCCAACTAATTAATTCATCATAATTGCCAACTTGGCTTCTTTTAAAAAAGTAATTGATTAATCTAAAAAGCCCTGCAACAAATCAACCCTCAACGTGGTTCACGTGTCCATATGGAAAGGCATCCGGCAGCGCGATGCAGATTACGGCCCGCTGAACACTAGAAATGCAGCGGATCAGTCGCGGTTCAGGAAAAAAGATTTATGGATCACGTTTTGTTTGCGGCCCGATATTAATTGACGATCAGATTCTTTTGTTGTTTGATTAAAAAAGCTGGTCAACAAGGCTCCAGACTATTTTTATTGTTGTCAACCGCTATGAAGTCCGTAAAACATCCACAATTCTTCAGAAAAACACACAATTCAAAGTATTAGGACATAAAATATTGTATTTTTATGGATTAAAACAAACCTTATTGTTAATAGTTTTACTCATGTATTATAAGCTGCTTAGAGGGATTTGTAAACAGCTCATAATCCATCTATAATATCTATTCATGTTTATTCAAGTTAATCACCAAAACAAAATGTCATGAGATTTCATGTGAACACATCATTAGGTTATAATTTACCTTCACCCGACGCTCATTTTCACCGAACAGCGCCTGAATGCATCGTAATGTAACCGAGGGTTGGTTCTCTTCGTGTCAGTTAAAAACAGTTTGGTCGTTTACGATGTAACAACCGTAAAGATCGCCGACTATAAAAGCATAAAGGCGGACGTCCTCATCGCATATTTTACTGAATATCTACAGATAGTGATCGTCCTTTATTTCCCTCTTCGTCCACCGTCAGCGCAATAACGCTACTTTGGGATGTCAAGCGGCGGATCGCGGTACCGCAGTTTTGCTCGAGTTTTTGCCGCAGTTGGTGAACTACGGTGGCCGTCAGGGGAAGTAACAACAAGAACGTCCCCGTTTCTTGTGTTTGGTTTGTCCATTCTGGGCTACTGTAGAAACATGGCGGCTCGCTCCCTCTGTAGAACAACACGAGTTGTAGTTTCGGGAGACAGCAGAGTAGTGAAATAGTTTTTAATATGTTATTACCTTCGCATTGAAAATGTGGAAGGTAATGTTTTGATCGCCGTGTATTTATTTATTTGTATGCGTGTTACTCGCATAACTCAAAAAGTATTAAACCGAATCGCATGAAATTTGGTGGGATGATTGGTTATTATCCGGGGACCATTTGATTAGATTTTGGGAGCAATCGGGTCAAAAGTCAAGGTCAAGGTCATGAAAAGGTCAAAATCTTATTTTTACCATAGCGCGGTAAATTTTTATCCAATTGGCATACAACTAATGCCAAAAAGTGGCTGCGGCGAAGGTATGCGCTCTACCAAGTGCCCGTTCTAGTTCCATTACTGTTTATAGATCCCCTAAAATGCCTCAAACTGGTCCTATTAACCGCCATTTCATCAGAAGGACTCTCAAAGGAGATTTCTTGCAGATTTGTTTTCCAAACAAGGAATACAGGTAGTATTTATTCTACTCAGAATATCTGACCTGAATAAAAGCCTCTTGATGGGCACTCCACTGTTGATTTTAGGTGCTTCATTGGAGCCGGAAGGAACCAACAGGAAACACAGGAGCCGTGTAAGTGGTCTATAGTCCGTGCCGTATGCCGAGCGCCCGTCCAAAATCTATTTTTAATAAACACGTAGTGCCCATAATTAATAGATAGAGCTGGAGAGCTCCTCCATCTGCAGAGCCGACGCACACAGCGGAGTCCTACAAGCTTGGAGTCGCGTGAGCTGCAGGCTAAGCGGCATGAAGTGCCTTCCGCAAGCACGGCTGCTCCCCGGCAGGTGGCAGGCAGCTGTGCGTAGGTGGAGCAGGTCTGCAGGCGCACAGCATGCACCGACGTACAGTGTGTGCGAGTGTGAGGCTCGAATGGACGGTGACGTTCCCTCAACTCGAAGGGAGCTAAACGGCTGTCAGGTCAGTTAGAGAAGGAAGACGACACGGACACGGGAAGGAACTCGACCTGAAAAAGGCAAAGCCTCATGAGAAGAAGGAGCCTCTCGGTACAGACGGCCTTTTACTTTCACTTCGTGCTCTCGCGATTTTTTTTCTTGTACGACTGTGAAGTAGGGAGACCCTCAAGAGGCCGGTTCAATCATGAAGAGTTATCCTGACATTTAGGCCTACAATTCCCAGAATGCACTCAAGCTGAGATCACAAACACATGATCAGTGATTTCATCAAAGCTCCCTCAGACGATACCAAACTGCCTTCAGTAGTGTTCGTGTTAACGGATCGTCATGACTTGGTGCAGTTCCCCCTTAAAGAGCAACAACGGGGAGATTCCTCTTAGAAATATTATACTATAAATCTTATTATTATATTATAACAATTTCCCTTTTCAGACGTTTAACATGCTGCACAGTACACAAACAACACTTTGTTTCATTCATTTCTACTGCCATTAAGGGATCGCATTAGGCTGCCGAATGCCTTGAGAGATGGCATCATCACTAAGAAGAAACGCACCCCCCCCCCCCCCCAAAAAAAAGATCAATGGAGCAGTCCAACCCTCTGTCCTCCTCCATGCTGCTGCCTGTCACACTCTGACATTCGGGTGAGAGCCCCAGGGACCCCGGCTCTCTCCGGCAGAGTGCACTCCGCCCGGGCCAGCCCATGTTCACAGCTGGGACACCATTAAGTCCAAGCAAAGCGATCCATGGGCTATGGATGACAGGAAGAGGAGGAGGAGGAGGAAGAGGGAGGATGAAGGGGCTTCGTTGGTGAAGGATCCTATCTGTTACGCTGCTTTGTTGCCCTCGACATTCTGCCACAACAAACCGAGGGTCTCGGGGGCTTCGTGAGGAGTCTGCTCCTCCTCCGAGATCTTGACGAGAGGAACGTTTGTCTCTTTCCTGTTGTACCGAATAACCTCCACGGATCTCTGTCTTGGAACCGGTTCTGTTGCGGGGGCCACGCTTACCGGGACACCTTTGGACTGCGGTGAATGTCCTTGACACCCTCTGTGAACCCCCAAGCCCAAACCTTTTCCCCCGGGGGAGTCAAAGGTCATGATTTGGATGCTGCACCCCCACAACAAAGGAAACCCAACCCCCCAGCTTCCTGGGAAGAGCACACTTTCATTGTTGTTTCTGCTGGAGGGGAATGTGGCTGAATCCACTTGTCCCAGTTCACTTCTTTATTTCCACACTCGCATCGTGACACATGGAAACTCGGAGGACCAGCAAACAATCTTAAACCCCAGCATCAGTGCTGCCATATCCTGTTTAAATGTTGTGAGATCAGCACGAGGGATGTACTGTCTCATGAGCACAGACCTCCCCCAATAGGGGGATGCTCACCTCTCAGATTGGGGTTAATGAGCGTCTGGAAAGCCAGGGGGCAACAACACCGAGTGCATCTTTCTATAAGCATGCAAGCGAAGACACAAAAAAAAAAGACTGCTCCAGAGGCTGAGCCGAGGTGAATCCCCATTTTAACAATGAGGTCGCTCAGTCATTCACACAAACGGGGAGAGGGGCTGAGTTGGGACAGGAAGCATGGAAATCCGGAACGACAGATTTAAGATTGATTTTCCTTGAGGAGGAGGCGGCGATAGGGGTTGTTAAATTACCAATGCAATCAGAGTTGGTTGTGAGAGCTGAACGGATAATGTTTTTTTTTTCCGTAGCCCTTGGTATGCATAGTTTCCCATTTTCTATCACACAACTAACACAACAGCGTTGTGAGGCGTCCAGTTGTAGAATCAGCTGTTCTCAGTAAAAAGCCTTCAGGTGAAGATGGGTTGCAGAAAAAGGCGATTAAATGTTTGCGAACCCAAAATTGGGGAATCATAGCGGCAGCGAAATCAAAGTAACCGCATCAATTAAAGGACATAATACTTTTATACGTTTTTTTTAAAGGGGGACCTTGAAGTCCTTGGCCTTCTACACACGAGCAGCTCTGACGCGACATTTAGACCATTGTGTGAAGGTCTGACATCAATGTGCAAATAGGGGAAGGGGCAGGAAATACTGATGAATACATGCAAATGAGGGCTGGAGGGGAGAGACAAAGACAACAGAAGAAACAGAGAGGTCTGGAGGCGGAGACTGTTAGCAATGCGTTGGGCTGGAACAATGTTCCCAGGGAGTCTCAGTGTGAAATGCCAATGAAGCAGAAATATCGAGGGTGTGAAGAGTGTGCGTTTGCTCCCGTAATTGAATAGCTTGTTCATTTGTCCCGTACCACACTGGGCCCCGGCGAGATTAAAGCTTTCAGAAGAAACCCGTCTTGAGCTCTTGAAGTGATCAGTGGCGAGACGAGAAAAGTGAAGATTGGTTAATAACGGACAAATGGTGCCGCTATGAGGAAAGAAGAGCCTTAGTTACCCCGATGGGCAAATGTTATTGAATTATCTCTAATGATGGAAAGGAAGTGAATGCGATAAGCAGAATAAAAAATTTAAAAAAGCTAACGTTGCTCTTTAAACAAACCACGGGACGGTTGCGTGTAAGTAAACGCAACGCGACCGTGAAGGCGGTCGACTCGGCGTGTTTAGTCGTCTCATGAAGCCACTTGTTAGCTAACTCATTTTTTTCCAACCCGTAAAACCTTCAGAGATCACAAGATGAACATCTTCTGATTCATAATTAAAATGAACTACAGACCATTATTTCGTGCGTCCGACCAAAAACCCATTGACTTGAAGTGGGAAAGGAAACGCTGACTCATCTGTGGTTTTAGGGCTCACCGTGCACCGCTCCGTGACCTGTGGTGACCCGGCTGCTTTGATGGCATCAGAGCACGAGGACCCGCCGCCCACGGGATGGACACAGAGAACATTTAGCATGAAAATGTGTTGAGGTCACAAAGCAGGAAATGGGAAGTGAAGTCAGATGGATTAGGACCTGCCGACCTACACGTGATGTCTGGCTCAACACACACACACACACACACACACATGAGAAAAACTAGGCCCCTGTCCTATTTTGGGATTTTTCAGTTCTCAGTGTTTGCCCTCTTTTCATCCTCCAGGTGTCGGAGAGATGAGGAGGAGCTGAGAAATACATGAAACACTTTAGACGGGCCTGGCTGAGGAGGGCCGAGTGAGTATCTCAGGAGTGTGTGCATTGCCTCAAGCGATCCTCAACAAGAGAGGGTGCCACTGCCTCATGGAGAGGTCAGTGAAGGCCCCTGCATGCTTAAAGTGGAGTGCTGTAAACAACAAGGACCGACAACAAGTGACCTTCTGAAGGTCGTTTCAACCACACAGAACCCGTAACTCTGCAGATGCATCGCTGGATGAGATTTTCCAAAACGTTTGTGTGTGCGTCTGTGTGTGTCTGTATGTGTATGCGTCTGTGTGTCGGTGTGTCTGTCTGCCTGCCTGTCTGTGTGTGTGTGTGGGTCTGTGTGTGTGTATATGTGTCTGCCTGTCTGCGTGTGGTGTGCATGTTTGTGTGCATGTGTGTGTATATTTTTGTGAATGTGTCTGTCTGTCTGTGCGTGTGTGTGTATATGTGTGTATATATGTGTATATATGTGTGCATGTGTCTGTCTGTCTGTCTGTGCCTGTCTGTCTGTGTCTGTGTGTGTGTACGGTGAAGAGGAATGGCTTGATAATTGTCAGAAGACAGAAATTAGAGAAGTGCTCTAGTCAGGTGACTCAGACATTCCTTTACTGACAATCCACCACACACACACACACACACACACACACACACACACACACACACACACACACACACACACACACACACACACACACACACACACACACACACACACACACACACACACAACAGTGGCAGATCATGACCCCTTGCATTCCATCACATTCAATGGCCCACAGCCAACGGGGGAATCAACCAGGACGGCCCACACTCCAATTAGCCAATTACCGCTCCCCTGTAAGGCGTACTGTCTGGGTCAGAGGCCCGGCTGCTCGATACCGTCCACCGCAGCGGCCACCCTAAACATCGATTCAGCAATTCCTGAACAAAAGAGTGGACTCAACATTACACGGCTCGATGAGAAAGCTTCAGTTTTTGTCCGTGAGACTGAATTCTTCATCGTTTAACACAGCTGCAATCACCGAAACAACCCGGATTAACCTTCATTAATACCAGCGTCTCAATACTTCGAGTATAACATAATAAATGAATACATCCCCTGGTTCTCCATGCTTGGCTGCATATGATACGGAGGTACAGCATTTCGTCGTTGCTAATGCAGTGAACCACCGCGGTGGTGACCGTGATGACGTGTGACAGCACACACCGGACAGCGCGTGGAATGGCTTAAGTAGCTTCGCATCGGCTTGAAATTGTGTCTTTATCTTTTTGGCGCTCTGTGGAAAAATTGTTCTACAAAGTGGGAGCGTGAAGGAGCTGACCTACATCTGGGAAACAAACAGAAAGAAACCAAAGAGAGGAGCAGCAGCATGGCGGCTGAGTCGGACAGAGAGAGAGAGAGAGGAGCGGATAGAGGAGTCAGAGAAGGAGCCGGGCTGATGGTCACGGCGATGGGGGGGGGGGGGGGGGTATGCATGTCTCCTCGGTGCTCTCCCCTCCCCCGCGTCCCTGACTCTACTTCCTTGGAGGACGGAAACGGGCAGAAAAGAAAGCAAGAAGACCTTCACACATACAGGTGTGCTGCCACGCTGTATGGTGTGGAGCAGAGAGCATCAAACCAAAAGTCAAGCGTACCTTCACAGCCGATGCTGTTGTCACATGTTAACTTATTTTTTAAAGTGTATCCTGTACCAGAGGGTTCTTTTACATTTGACTGACAACACACACACACACGCACAAATATATTCCTAAATGTTATTCTGCTGTCTGTCACCTTTTGTGAAATAAATGACTTCCACATCTCCCCGAGGCCCCTCTCTGACTCCCGAGGACCCTGAACGTGCCCTGACCCCCCCCCCCCCCCCCTTAGCGCAAGCCGCTGTGCTGAGACGCTGTGGGCGGCAATGAACTTAAAAGGTCATCTGTTCCCAGCAGGATGAACACACATGCGCTGGCAGACGCTGAGCTGTAACGCTGACAAATTAAACAGTGAATTCGTTCATAGTATTTGACAGCTGTTCACAGGCGGGTCATCGGTGGTCCAACAGTTGAACCTGAACCCTCCTCCAAACGGTGTGAAACGGTCGTTTCACCCAGCGCCTCTGAAGTTAGATGGAAACCTCTCCACTTCCCATGGGGGAACACATCTGTGGCAACACTCACACACAAGTGAGCTTCCTGGTCCACTGTGTGGCTCCCCAACAGACAGACTTGTTTGGCTGGTACAACATAATAATACAATTTAACACAGACCAATTTAGGGCATATTTACAAGATGTGTATGGTAGGTCCTCTCTTATGGTAGACACAATTTCGGTCATATGTATTGGGGGAGGGCTAATAACTCAATGGTGTCATGCCATTTCTTTTAGAAAGAGCACTTAAAACAGACATGCTTTCCTTTTTTCCACTTGGTCCCCTGGTACATGGGATGGATAAAGATCCTAATAGATGTGGTTGAATCTTTATGTGGACTGGAGGACATACAGAGAGACATTATGGACCACTTGTCCCATCAGTAGTGCACAATGTAATCTGAACCTGAAGGCAGCAGAGAGCCGAATGATAACAAGTGATGTTAGTGATGACACAGGAATGGCAGGAGAATGATGAGCCATATTTATTATGAATTATTCTATGAAGACGTCCCATGAAGACTGTTGAAACCCCACTATTACACACGCTGCTTCTATTTCACTTGTGTCCTTCATCACTGAGCCCCTGATAAAGCTCAGCGTCCCATCTTCTTCTACTGACCTGCAGGTAGTTCTCCTCTTCGGGCTGGAAGCTGTTGTCAATGGGCTGCAACCTCAGGTTGATATGAGGGAAATTGTGAAGCCAGTAAGTCCACCAGGGCGCAATGTAATCCACCCGAGCCGAAGACATCCCTGCTCCGAGAAAAGAAAAGAAAAAGTTCGGCCACAACCTAAATTAGCCTCCCTGCACGACAGCGGGCTCCGGAGATGTTAATCCCGTCTCATATCAGACAAAGGCGATGATTAAAGCATGCTCGTGTGTGGGAACTCTCAGCCACACGTGAGGGAAACCGGAGAAAGTCACCGGTGTTGTCGTAAAGTGAAATCCGTTTTTTTGTTATTTGTTGTTTACATGGAAGAATAAATAATCTCACTTCGCCGATGTCTCCGCGTGGACCCCCGAGCTCCTATCCGACCGACCGCTGCTCAAGACTCTCGCACAAGTCACCACCCGCGGGAACGCGCACCAAGTCAGGACACGAGGAGATAGCGTACGGGAGCGCGCAAAAACGCCCGAGGTTTTAAAATATATATGCCAGCCTGTTTTTGTGGCAATACTTTTAGGCAGTCACGTGTCCGTTGTGTTGTAATATAATTTAAACCTAGACCGTTTCATTGTGCTTCAATTAGTTTATCTGCGGACTAAACGACTGCACTGCCACCTAGTGGTCAACTGAGACGATTACAAAGAGTTACTTCACACAAGTGGACGTCCGAGTAAAAATTTAGCAAATGTTATCTTCACCAACTATAACATAAAATAAGTAGTCATTATATATGGGGCTCTGTTTGTACTTAAATCAAACCAGTGCTGCATTTCGTCCCATTGACTGGTTCACTTAGTGTATTGTACTACACAATGTCTCCACTGATGAGGATTCAGATACATCCGAGTCCTAATTTAAAATGTTTAGTACATGCAGTTAACAGCAGAAAGCCTAAACTAGCAGTGAATAGATGCTCCTATGAGATGAGCAAATACGTGGAAGGTGTGTGTGGGATATCCAGTATTTATCAAACCTTTTCGTACACATGAATATTTGAATGGAACATTTACTGCTCAACTCCTCATAATTCACTCGTGGTGATACAAGAACTTACTGTGGATTTTGCTTATCAGTGAGCTCAGAGAAAGAAGTCAAACCACCACATGTGACTGATGCCATTTTAACAAGCAGAATCACAACATCTGGGACATCGACGCAATTCATCATGTTTGCGTTACAGCAGGACAACACAGTGGACACTAACGCACAGACAATTTCTCCATTTTTATTAGAATTATCTGTACATCACAGATTTACTTCAGCTCCTTCACAGCCAGACCTGCAAAGACAAAGATTACAAATTAGAAAATATTCAATGGATTATAACATTACACCAGTAAAGACAGGGGAACTCATTTTCGGCAATACAAAATTCTCCAAACGTTTTTCCCGCGTGATTATTCCTTCGAAGTGGAACTATGGGCGACAGCCACTTTAAGATTGATCGAAATCTTTTGATCTATGAAGAATTATTGTATGATTTGACCAATTACTTAAAAAGCAACTGAATGCACACAGTTCAACCTAATGAGTGCAATTGTGGTAGTCAGACCAATTACATTTCCATCACAGCTTGGCAGGTCTCCCAAAATGGATGCAACCGAAATTTACTGTGGGTTTTGTTAATGTAAAGTCATTATCAGAAGCACAACGTCTGAGCTCATTTAAGTGCAAGTACTATTTTAAAAGTGACAATGTTCCTCCTCTTCATTGATCAACTTTGATAACGTATAAAGTAAAAACATCGGTCACAAGCAAATTCAGATCAACAGAATAAAAACGAACCGTCACACGCAGCAGTCTAAACACACAGGTGACCTTTAGATGCAAAAAACTATCATAACAGCGATAATATTTAATTGAACAACTAGGCCTGTATAGACTTGGGCGTCAACTGCGAACTCCGCAAAAAGGCGAGCAATTGGGCTGCACACCAAACAGTTTTTCCTCCTGTGTAATCTACACGAGTCCACAGCCATGAAGTCGTTTTTAACGTGTATACTTTTATCGTAAGCAGTGAGTTATTGTTTGGCCTTTATAGCAATGAGACGAAATATAAAAGAATGACTTCATTCTGACAGATGCTCCTGCCCCCAACAGTAGTTAGCCTCAAGACTTTAAATTCCAATATAAACCACCTTGTCAGAAGTATCAGTAATTTTATTTCGAGTTGCAGTTAGTCATTTTCCATGAGGGCCAAATATCTACCTCCATGGACTTCAGTTAAAATGATACAAAACCCAGTTGAGTCAATACAGTTTAAACTACAAATTCTGCACTGGTTTAGCACTTAAGGCCCAATAAACATGTTGAATCCATTCCCTACATTGTAAAACAGCTGCAATGCTTTCCACTAAATGATGTTTGAGTCATTTTATTAGCACATTCTCTTTTTACAATGCATCGCTACCACAATAACCACCCGCTGCTTTCAGCAATTACATCACGTCATCCCTGTTCTAGTGGCATGCTTGTGCATCCTTGTACAGATGCAAGTGAAGAACCACTCACACAAACATGCTCTAAGTTAGTAGTACCTAATAAATCAGACCCAGAGAAGATGCAACCTTCAATTAAATGTACATTATCAATGTCATCAATTACAAGTTCTATGTTTCAGCAAAGACAGCATTTTACAGACTGCTGCTTTCAGTTGTCAATAATACCGCCCTGAAATAATAAACCGGTGTGAAAGAAGAATACTGACCCGGGGGCAGGGACTGCTTGAGCTTCTCAGCCTTTTCCTTGTCTGTGATGACCAGGGTGTACAGGTACTTGCTGCAGCGCACCTTGAATTTAACATTGTCCTTGTTCTTCTTGATCTTTACGGCTGAAGGAAGACAAACGACAGGCAGTTCAGATTAAACTCCACTTTGAAATCGCAATGAAAATGTGAACAGATTTAAAAACTGACTATTAACACTATCCTGCAGGTCAATCATTTCTGAAGCATTTGTCAAAAACACATGACTATGGGAAGTCTGAAGAATCCTTTAAAAGCTAAACTCCATTTAAGACAAAGAAAAATGTGAACAACTTCTAGTTATCGTCCACATATCTTCAGGCGTTTGCTTGCCTGGAGACACATTGTTGAATGTTCTGATGAGCCAGACTCCAGGCTACACTAGGAAATATTAAAAGTACATTTGAAGAACTAAATCAGTCTACTTCCTCTGTAAAAAGGAGTCAATTAGGATGGAACAGCTGGTGGTGTTTTTCTCAGGCAAAGCTCATGTGTAAGGTTTATTACTTATATCAAGTGAGCAAATTATATGTACAACTAATGCATCACTTACACTTGGCGTCCTTCCTCCTGGCTGTCAGCAGGAAATCTTTGATTTCTTCGATCTTGCGAGGCTGCACACATTTAAAAAAAAAAAAACTTAAGTCTCGAGGGCAACAAAAATCCACAGATCGAGAATTAACAACGAAGTGATGTCAGAAGACCGGTGGAACTGATGTTTCTGCTAGAAATCGAAACACAGCACTAGGTCCATCGTTTCTCTTGCAAGACTTAAACGCATCACGAGCACATCAGCCTGAGATGTTTGCATGTCTTGCTGACGGCAAGAATAACTGCTTCTGTTGCAGCTAACATCGTCAGACTAGTAATTTTAGAGTAGGTTGCGTCTTACTAACGGCAAACAATAACTGCTAATGTTACAGCTAACCTCTTCAGACTGGTTTTAGAGTTGTTACCTCTAGCATCTTATAACCTTAGCTAAATTAAAACGGCTAAGCTAGCGGAGACGTCATTATAGTGCGACAGGTCGTAGTCGGTTGGGCCAGGCGAGTAGCAGCATGCTAATCACAACTACTCAACACGACGCTTTAGAAAAACCACCACATAGGTTTCACATCAAAACCTGTCCGCGGGAGCAATATTCAACATGTTCAGGTCGGCAGACACAGCTTTCACAAGTATTTAGATGAGAAGTAGTCTTACCATGGTGCCGTGTGAGCGGACTGAACGCTGCGGAAGGGCAGAAAAAGATGGTGTCAGTTCATCGGTTATAACAACGGGGAGAAAAGTGTTGGAAAGCAAATTATTATCTCGTCATCTTGCTCCGAAATTGATTAAGTTTAATTTAGCAGAACCAGGAATGTGATTATTAACATTAAAGAGGATGGATGATGATAGCAATTGTGATTTAATTTTACGGTAAATGTTGAACTCACTCAGTCTGGAAGAAAGGGGATGGAAAGGGGATGAACTTCCGGTTAGGGAGGCCTTTATACAACGCTACGGCAAGTACAGAGAGCCAATATTAAGAGAGAAAAGCGATTTACCCGTTGTCGATTGTAAGGGCCAAACAGAAGTTGTTAAAAAATATATCTACGGAGTACCGATAGATAGACTCAGAGTATACTAAGCTACTTTCTATGCTGGTGTGAAATTGTATACACTATTTATTTTGTAATGGGAAAACATTTTTAGCTTCATGGCTTTGACACAGACAAAAGAAGAAAACCAAAACAGATGAGGAAGCTGACTGAATTGTGAATATGGCACAATATCACTTTAAAATAATAGGAAAGTAACTCAACCTATTCAAAGAAAAGTTTGGACGTTAAATGTTGTTTTTCTTTGCCCAGAGAAGTCTAATTTAAATTACCACATCAAGACAAGTACCAAATCTGAAACACGCTTTCCATTTAGAACAATAAAATAGAGGTCTGAAGAGCCTATAAATGTACTTAAAATGTTTAATATATTTATATGTATGCTGATTTTTTCATTTAAATCTCATCCATGTTGGAGCTATAGACTCTGTATGAGAAGGATTGAGTCTAATGTGAGTTTCATCTCAGCCTGCTGCTTGTCAATGATTTGTTGCCTCCAGCATATCACTAAATGTATTCATTTGGTGCTTAACTGGACACATAATACGATATCCATTTTTCTTGAACACAGCAGGTATCATAAAAGATATAATGCCAGTAAAGCGTGACTATTATGTATGAAGGCCATTACTCAACTTCTTTGTGACGCTTTAGTCATCCTCCAATACATTACATTGTTTTTCATCGAGCTCTTGGAGAAGCAATAGGCCTATTTCTCAACCTCACCTGAGTGATCACAACATCTCACATGCCCTTTCTCCTGGCCATGCTGGGAGAACAGTTTGACATTGTATGCAGTAATGGATGCACAGGTGTAAATCAATGCCTTGTCCTACATTGGGGTCTTTAAAAAAAACTCTGGACAAAGTGTAATTTCACTTTACGTTAAAGGAATCAACTCTTACAAACTGATTCTCGATCAGCTCGAAAACACTGTGGTGCAGACTCATTTACTTCCCTGTTGAGCTGGTACAACAAACAACGATGGCATCCTATCCTTCGACCCTCGATTGGGATGAGGAAGAACTCTTCAAACATAGATGTACACAGGGCTGTCGCCATAATTTTTGAAATACCATGAATCTAAACTCTTGAAGCGAAACCAAATTTTCTCAAGTACATTTGTGAATAGCCAAAAGGAGAAATGCAGTGACCAATTCTTGCGTCTATTTTTCTCCACATTTACATTTGACCACATGTCTCTCCATCAGTTATGATCCCACAACATTAAACAGTGTCTACAGGGGTCCACCTTGTCAGTCACTGCATTACAGTTTCTGTCAGTACATTGTGGCCAGTTCGCCAGTGATTTTCAGATTTCTTCTTTACATTTTGTGTTGTAGCCACAAGAGACACAACTTGGAAGCTTTTCATCAGAAAATACATAAATTAAAGAAAGTTCAGGGAATCTCTTTTTTTGGGATATTCTATCCTATTTACCATCTTGGGATCTTGAATTTCTCTTGTGACTCCCTTTGTTTAGAAGTGCTGGTGGTCTGTCTCAAAGCCTTCTCTCCACTATCAGGAACACAATTCTGGTGGGAAACTAAATAAATCACTGTAAAAGCAGTTTTTAAGAAGTGTAAGTTCAGATGCAGTGAGAAAAAAAAGCAAAAACAGAATAAGCCGCAATAAAGTATCATTGGCCATTTCCGTCAACTCCAGCTCAAGGCAGTTAATGTCCAAGATTCACCCCAAAAAGCCCCACCTGCTAACAACAGAAACAAGTGGAACAAATATAATTTAGAAATAATAATAATTTCTGATAAATGTATCACCCAAAAAAGCACCTATTGTTATTTAACAATCTTCCATAGTTTTGTTTAAGGTCAGTGGCTGAATCCTGAAAGCATTAAAACTGTTTTATTGGGTTTAGTTCCCAAAGCATTTGAAAGCGGGTGGTTCAAGCTGCAATGTGATTGGCTAATTGAAAAGTACCATTGCCTTCACTTGCTCATAGTTGTTTTAAAATAGTTTTTCTTTCAAAGTAGGCTAACTGAATCTTATCATAAACCAAACCACTGTTAAAAAATATATTGAGTGTAGCTAGCTGCTAGCTTGTCACAGAAGATGCTCTTTCGCTTGCCGTGTGCTTTGTTTGGAGTTGTAATTCTACCGGTCAAGACCTGGCTTTCCTCATCTCAAGCATTTTTCATGATGGGTTTACCAGACATGAAAGCAGCAGCACAGCGCCTCTTCAAAGGGGAATTAAGCGACACAACGTGTGTGGTCGGATCAATGTAAAATCATGTCAAATTGTGCTATTTAATGCTTTAAAATGTGTGCTTAGCAGCTCTTGCCCACTATTTTATACACCTAAATACACCACTGAAAGGCCTAATATATAGTGCTTAAAGTAAAATATTCAGTGGAAGAGGGTAGTTAATTCAAAAGTCAATTAAACCTCCACTTGTATTGACAATAAAACCTCTTCAGAACTGGCACCTCCAAAAAGTAGAGCTTGCCAGGAAGGCAAAGGTGAAAGAAAACTTCAAGTTGTATTAAAATGCTTTCAGGATTTTATTCACTCACTTCACGGATGTCAGTGCTCCGGGTTTCTCAAGCGACCCGAGGTCAGACTGCCTCTGGGTGATGCAACATTCCTGTTTCAAGAAGATGAAGCAACCATAGGCTGCATTCAGGCCATTTTAATAATCCTGTTTGACAGGTGAAATGGTTTATGAGCAATATAAAGTCTATCTGTCTATCTCTCTATCTATCTATCTGTCTATCTATCTATCTATTTATCTATCTATCTATCTATCTATCTCTTTAGTTTTTCCTCTTCTTAAACTGAAGTAAAGTGGAGAGGCTGTTAGCCCAGAGGCCCTGTTTGCTTCCTGCAAGATTACTGTTATTTGTTTAACTTGTATACATTCTGTCAGGTATTTATTTGTGTTCCTAGATTAACCGTAATTTATGGTCGCTCAAAAAGCCAAAACATTGGCCACTGAGACAAACGCATGTTTCAACAAAACCAGCTGACTTATGGGTTCAATTATTTTTTACAGTCACGACAGATAAATCCAAACGGTGCCATAGTAATAAGCCTTTCAGTATATAAATGGTTTACACAGAAGAAATTCACATCTATTATCGCCAGTTCTAGACAAAAAAATAATCCGATATCTGCAACAGCAGAGCTCAGTTAGTGGGTCAATGAGGCTACGGTGTGAAACACATTTCTGCTCGGTGGGTGTCAGTTTCCTTTACGTTTCTTCCTCTTCAGGTAATTATCTCGCCTTCTAATTTTTTGCACACGTACTTTTGTTTTAGAGGAAATGGTTGCTTCTCTGCACCCGCTGCACTATTGAATGCAGATAGATGTTTCCCCGAGAACCGAGTTCATTAACGAGCTCCATCAGCTTCAGACTGTTTTAGTTTTCAAGTTTCAAACACGACGGGCAAGCTTTGTCAATAATTTACACCGGGAGCTGTAGGCGAGCCGAGCATATTTGGTCGTTAAAGTTTGAGTGACACCGTAGTCCATTTCCACGGAGATCCACCTCGACATGGCATTAATTCATAAAGACAGGAGACACAAGATCAGTCGTTTTTAATCAAGCCGTCGTCTACGTGTCTGCACGTGTCCACAGGCCATCTCCCCCTCGATGCTCAATCAGTGCTCATGCTATTGGACATGTTTCACTCCGGGTTTCAAATGCTCAGCCGTCTCCTGTCAATCACGGTAAAAGACGGAGTGCGTGTTTGTGTCGGTAAGTGTTCAGGATTTGGGAGGAGGACCTCGGCGCCTCTGTTATCACCTGCTACAAAAGTGGAGGCTGGAAAAACACACCGTAAGATTGTATGTTATCATGCCGCCGTCCCTCGTTGCTCCGCGGGCCTAGTTTGCAGTTTTAAACCGAGTTCCTCAACATAACAGGGACTACAATTAACAGTCTTTTTGTACTGCTTTCCTGCAGCCTCTATATTATTTTTGTCCAACTGATTTTCAGTCACTCCGTTCCTACATAGCCGAGGTGACGTGAGGGCAACGTTCAGCTTCGGTCGTGGATTGTTACTCCATTCTTTAAGATAATGAAAGATGTCCTCCGACGCCGCTCAGAGAGTGTGATTTAATAGGATCGTATGGATAGTATGACATCTGATTTAGAGATGGCTAGTGAGGAGCTTAGAGGCTACATCATGAAATATAAAATCAACAGGGTGACTATTTTTATATTTAACCATGCTTAGCTTTTATTAGTTTGACTTTTCTTATTGTCTGGGGTCCAACAGATTTGGAGAATATTTGGTGATGTAATTGCATCAAACTGTGCTTGATTGATGGTGACACTACAAAAATGACCAAAAAAACAATGTCATTATAAGAACAAATACATTTGTTTTATATTTGATACGGGTTATGCATAAACCAATTTCTTCCTTTTGTTTGCCAAAATGTAATTTAGAGGCAAATAAATGAACACTATTCCACTTATGTTTGGGGTCAATCAGAGATGTCAATGAGAATACATATAAAAACTCTATAAAACGCTTATAACGGCAATTGTATTTGAAGTTTTAATGGGAAAGTCAATGATTTGGAAGGGCTTTGCTGCGTAAAAGTACTTTGTAGAAGTAATTCGAGGTAGTCAACAGCTGTGACCCCAAAAAGACTTTCGTCCGAAATCATGGTTTGAAGCAATTCTGATAAAAAAAAAGAAAAAGGAAACGTCATGATGTATCAAGCTGATAAAAGAATGCTGAGTGTCTTTTTTAGGTCCATAACTGTATGTGAAGGTCTCTCCTAGTTGTATTACAACATCTGTTGTTGTTGGTTGTCTTTATGGAGTGTCTGTGTCTGCGAGGGGTGGATGTATTTCAGTAATAGTGCATGGGGAGGATCAGCTCAGCCTCCTGGATTACAACAAATGACCACACTCGGTTTAAGTGAAGCTCCTGTGCTGATCCATGATCGTTATTCCATTTGCCCCGTCGGTGCCAAGCTCTTTGTGGAAAGCCATGATTCTAAGTACACGTTTCTCCCTGATTGCAGCTCTGCCTTGCCGGCAGCAGAGGGCAGCGGGTAACTGCTCAACGGGGTTGGGACTGTGTCTGGTCCTCACCGGGACAATGGGAGACGCTGTGCATCAAGGAATGGACTCCACTCATCACCAGCTCGCATCGCTTTGCAAAGGGAGTGAAAAAACCAACAAACACATTTTGATGTCGTAGGTCCCATATAATCAGACTCAAGCCCTAAAATCCTATATAACATGGGATCTTCTGCCCAAAACACACTAAGACGTTTCTTATGAATACAGCTTTAAGATATTTGTATCTTTAGAGGTATGGACGTTTATATGCCTTTCTTCTTATTTGTGTTTACAATGGATGGATTCAATTAGCCTATATGGGCAACTGCTCTTAGTTGATTGAAATGATTTACCTTATTTTGTACAAAAAACTCATCAGAAGTCCTTTCATTTTGGGACACACCTGGTATTAAAATAGCACCCCAAAGAAACTATAATCTTCCCTTTTTTATTGTTAAATTGGAAATAAAAAATATGACCCTGAGGATGAGGGACTGTGAGCCGGTGTTTGGGCGACAGTAAATACGACTCTACCTGAGGGCTAAAGCAGCAGCAGGTGTCTGGGATTAATCACGACTTGATCTATGCACGAAAGGCAACAAAAGATTCCCCGAAATAGTTTATAGTCTTTATTTGATTTACTTCGGTCGTGAAATCAGTTTTAAAACGTCTCGCACTGTAACATAGAGCGGAGGTGGAAGCGTGTACTTAAAAAAAAAAAAAAAAAGTAAAAGATTAGCTGTTTTCTCAAAGGTTGTTTTTCACCGCAGGGAACCACCTCCGCTGATAACATGGGATGGAATACAAAGGATTACAAGTTAACGTGGAATTAATAAGAAGGGCTGTGTCATTGAAGTTTTGTTCAAGTGCGCCTGTCATTAGGAATGCAAGGGGAGAGTACTTCAAGATCCTCTCTACCGCACTGCCTCCCTAATCTCCCTGATTATTGATCCGATTGATTCGTCAAGTATTGATCCCTCTTCCGGCAGCCTTATCAGAGGCAAACTGAAAGTACATCTGCAGACGAGAGGAGATTATGAGAGAGTCTGAAGGTTTACCCTGACAGAATCTCAATGTGCTCGGACCGGAACGTCAGAGTCGCCACAAACTGTTGAGAAACTTCATCGGGAAGTTCTCGATTTTGTCCGAAGAGCAATGTCATCGTTATGACTCGCTGCACGTTCAGTTAGAAAAACACAGAATAGTGTCGAAAAGATGAAGAGAGAAGAGAGAAGAGAGAATAGAGAATAGAGAAGAGAGAATAGAGAAGAAGAAGAAGAAGAAGAAGAAGAAGAAGAAGAAATAGTAGAAGAAGAAGAAGAAGAAGAACTGTGCTGCTGCTCAGTTTGGCCAAGCAGTTATGAGTATTTTGCAGATATCATGCTGGACGGAGAGCGTTTACGGAGGTCACAGAGGTCACAGAGGTCACAGGCCTCATCTTTCACTGCAGCCCAAACCTAAATGATGGGTGGAATCTTATATTTTGAGCAGTAAAGATACTATGGAGTCATTGGTCAGCTTAACAATGAAAATCCAGTGAAGGGCGTTGATCATCGGCACGTCGCCGCCCCCTCATTATGTGGCTGAGCTGCCGGCTTGTGTCGCCTTGCAGTGGAGTGCAGGAGGAGCTGCCCATTGAACTTGATGTGTTTCTCATCAAAAGGTGTCGTGGATGCTTCGCGGTGTCATTTTTTTAACGTCCGTCTCAAAGTTGCCGACGTACTTAGCCTCAGCACGGAGAAGAAGACAAATCTCCTGCTTGTTTTAGCGTTCAGGTTCTTCTGGTTCTTCGTCAGTTGAACCAATTTGCACTTTAGTTGACGTGTCCGTGGAGCTTCCAACCCCACGGTCTCGAGCAGTCGCCTGTGTGCGTGCGAGTGAATGCAGCAACGCACGCGCAGACTTTCCTGGTTCTGCTATAGGTGACGTCAACGGTTAATTATCTAGCGTTTAACCACACAGAGCTTTTTATCTATGGATGTTTTACGGTCTGTTATGTTAATTTAACATGACGGCTGAAAGGAAGCTTTGGCGAGCTGGACCAGGTGTGTGTGCAGCGGATCCAGTGTATGTGTGTGTATGCATGTGCATGTGTGTGTCCAACTGCGTCCCTCTCAAAGTGAATTAGAGAGCAGGCTTAAAAGCAGACAAATGAGTAATGAAAACATTTCAATACAAAATCAATGCGTCATCAAATCTTTCTTTATGGAACACCCATCAAACTATTCAGAACGTATCATCTGAAGGCCGATCGACCTTTGATCGACCAGAAAACCTGAAACCTGATGAAAGGACGACAATATACTTTAGCAGAAACAACAAAAATATTATAATTGGATGGATGTATACCTTCAATGTGGCGCCAAAGCTCAATCAGTTGTTTTTCTCTCCTTAAAATGAACCATTTAGGTACCGGTTAAGAGGTGTGAATGGAAAGCAATATATATACAGTCGTATGCAAAAGTTTAGGCACCCCTCTGAGGCTGCATGATAATTTACTCTGTCTTCACCAAAAAAAGATCACAGTTGTGTAATATTCATTTTCTAGTTAACACTGAGTGCTGGGGTGTTTCCCAGACAAAGATATTTAGTGTAGCAGTATTTAGTTGTGTGCAATTAAATCAAATGTGAAAAATAGGCTGTGCAAAAGTTTGGGCACCCTTATCATTTTGTTGATTTGAATACCTGTACCTACTAAATCGCTGATTAACTGCAACACATAATTAGTCTGATTAACTCGTTAAGCCTTCAATTCCATAGAAAGGTGCATCCAATCATTAGAAAAGGTATTTAAGGGAGCCAATTGCAAGTTGTGCTTCTCTTTGATTCTCCTCTGAACAGTGGCAACATGGGGCATCAAAACAGCTATCGAATGATCTAAAACAAAGATTGTCCAGCAGTATGGTTTAGGGAAGGCTACAAAAAGTTATCCCGGAGGTTTCAGCTATCAGTTTCCACTGTGAGGAATGTTATTAAGAAATGGAAGGCAACAGGCACAGTTCTTGTTAAGGCCAGAAGTGGCAGGCCAAGAAAAATATCGGAGAGGCAAAGGCGAAGAATGGTCAGAATGGTCAAGGACAACCTCAGACCACCTCCAAAGACCTGCAAGGTGATCTTGCTGCAGATGGTGTCACTGTGCATTGCTCCACCATTCAGCGCACATTGCACAGAGAACAGCTGTATGGGAGAGTGATGCGGAAGAAGCCTTTTCTGCACACACGCCACAAACAGGCTCGCTTGAGGTATGCAAAACTACATTTGAACAAGCCAGGCTCATTTTGGAACAAAGTGCTGTGGACTGATGAGACAAAGCTACAGCTTTTTGGTCACAACAAGAGGCGTTACGCATGGAGGCAAAAGAACACAGCATTCCTAGAAAAACACTTGCTGCCCACAGTCAAATTTGGTGGGGGGTCCATCATGCTGTGGGGCTGTGTGGCTAGTGCAGGTACTGGGAATCTAGTTAAAGTTGAGGGTCGCATGGATTCAACTCAGTACCAGCAAATTCTTGACAATAATGTTCTAGAATCTGTAACAAAGCTGAAGTTACGGCGGAGTTGGGTGTTCCAGCAGGACAACGACCCGAAACATCGCTCCAAATCCACTGAGGCATTTATGCAGAGGAACAACTACAATGTTCTGGAATGGCCATCCCAGTCACCAGACTTGAATATAATTGAAAATCTATGGGGTGACTTGAAGCGGGCTGTCCACGCTAGGCACCCATCAAACCTGACTGAACTGGAGATGTATTGTAAGGAAGAATGGTCCAAAATACCTTCATCCAGAATTCAGACACTCATCAGAGGCTATAAGAAGCGTCTCGAGGCTGTTATTTTTGCAAAAGGAGGCTCTACTAAATATTAATGTGATTTTTCTGTTGGGGGTGCCCAAATTTATGCACCTGTCTAATTCTCTTATGATGCATATGGCATATTTTCTGTTTCTCAAATAAACCTTATTTCACTGCTAAAATATCACTGTGTCCATGAAGTATTATATATATGACAAAGAAGTTCCTGATCCAAATGCCCAACAATTTATAGATGAAAGTAATGGAGATTATCAGGGGTGCCCAAACTTTTGCATACGACTGTATATATATATACATACATGTTTATTTTGGGTGCGTGTGGTGTGTTTTCTGTCCCTATTTTTTTCTACGCTTCTAAATATGTGTTGCCACTGGTGGCAACCAAAGGCCAACATTTTGCTTGAAGGTTTCCGCAAATGTTTCGCAATAGAAAAATACACATCAGTGAACTGAAAGACACACTTTTAGAGAAGAATACCTCGATGTGTGTCGCCTATTCCATCCAGTCCATGCATTCATCAATCCCACTTGTTACCCCTCAGGCCATTTCCAGTTTCCCCACCGTGCTGAGGCCTGAGGGCCTTGATTTATGCAGAGACACTTTGTGGTGTTGGATCAATGTTACATTGAAGGTAGTCAGAAGAGCAGTTACGAAAGAGTTTTAGAGTGGGGGTTCTGTCAATCATAAGATCGCTCTTCTAGCATACCCTGCTTCATGGTCTATTTTACTCTAAAAGGGACCATCACTTACTAAATGAACATAATGCTGGATTTAAGACGACTTGTAACTGAGATTGAGAGCACCAACGCATGTTTACAATGTTTATTGAGGGAATAAATCAAGTAAGAAGTCATTTTCTCATCCAGTTCTACCACGAGTCGCCCCCTGCTGGCCAGAAGTAAGAATGCAGTTTTAAGAAATTGGCTTCACTTGACATTCGGAGATTGCCTCTTTTTAGATCAGCTACATTTGACTGTCTGTAAGAGTACGCTTTCATGTGTTTAATACTGCACTTCAATATGCTGATAATGTGAACATAATCATTTTAAGCAAAAGTGTTCCCTCCATGTGTACGTGCCAGGAGGATGCTCAACTCGGCGGCTTGAGAGTCGCAGGTGAAATGTGATTGGGTTTTGAATGGCTTTGGTGAAAGTGGCGTGACGAGAAGAAAAAGTGGTATAATGAACTCAGTATTTCAGAGTTAAGGGGCAATCAAGGTGAATAACAGCGAGGGACCTTTTTTATTTAATGAAGAGTGAAGAGAAAAAACCCCAGAATGAAATAATATTTTAACGTGCGGAGATTGAATGAAAGAAGACTTGCACATTTATTTTTTGCTCAAACTTTTTGGGGTGTTTGTTTTTCCGTAACCGTTGAAGTATACTCACAATTTAAGCAGCGGTGAAACACAATCAATACCAACTGTTTCATTTAAAGAACCATTAAAGTGACTCGTCCGGCTGGTTCTGGGTTAATAAGAGGGATACGAACTCTTAACCGGCAGGCTAATCCGCTAATCTTCTTCCTTTTGGATTATATTCATGTAGTATTTCTCACAGACAAGCTAATTATTACACATTAGTGTGAGGGCTGTAGTGGCCTCGCATTTCACCGTATCTCTTGCTCGTGGTAACACATTTAATCTGACTGTTCAGCGGAGTCCACTAGGCTACTTCTGAAACAGGGTTCCTCCGACAGTCCCCTGGACCGTGCTGGAGACCTGCCCGGCTGCCATTTGGTGTCTGTGCAATCATTAATTTCCACTTGCCAGCGAGCCAGAAAGCATGCGCACACACACACACACACACACACACACACCGTCATCCTGCTGGCCGGACGCTGTCTCTCACCTCTTAGCATCAGAGCAGCAGCGGTTCAGCTGACTAATGACCCCCGGTTTGTGAATTGGTGTTTCTGCCGAAGGTTCGGTCACACGTGTGGAGTTCAGCTTGATTATTATTATTTTTTTCAATGCTTGTCAAGGGGTTACTCGCGTCGCCTCGGACTCCACGCACGTACGGAGATATGATGTGACATATGGTGTGGGGACTGCAAGGACTCTGATTGGCTGCTGGTGTTAATTTTCAACAAGCTTCTGAAGGTTGATGATAGTGGGGTGCTAAATAAAATATAGAAAACCTTGGTACTCTGCTGCTGTGAAGTAACGCATCTAATAACAACATTCGTCTTTAAGGGGACCACCACTGACTGAGACTCTTCCATCTCCAGGGCAATTGCAGACATTTACACACCCCTGCTCAACTCTTCACTTTAATATACAATATATACACTTGACACTTTAATAACAGATTTCTTTCGACGTACTTTCTTGATTTGTTTGTGTATCATATTCTATTGTCAATCTTCATATTTATTATTCTTAAATCACATCTTTTACTATTGCATGGTTTTTATTGTCATGGACCAATCAAACAGAGCCTGATCATGCACCATGTGTCTAGTGTGGCAGTGGTGCTATAAATGGGAGAAATCTGAACCGATGATGTATCTATGACGGGACATTAAGCACATCTTTAGTCTGGAAGCATCGCCGGCATCAAGTACGAGCTTCTACTGTGAGATTAGCAACACATCCACCATTACTGGAAAATATGAGCATTTCATTCAATCAAGATTGATTCCTACAATCCCTGCATCTCTTAAAGGGGCACACCCCCATTTAAGTTTTAGGGTCTCTCATTCGGCCTCCATGTCTTACAAACCCCTAGTTGGTAAAACAGGCTTTGAGTCGACAACTTTGTGCGATAACCCTAAAGATATCCTGGGTTTCGTTTCTCTCAGACCCGTCAGCATTGTGACGAGTAAACTGATATCCATGTGTAATTTCGATGGAGTGCCTCTTGAATCCGCTTTCATGATCATTTGGGCCCTAATGCATTACGCTATTTTAATACCACTTGGAGCGAGGCAAATAAGTACCTTTTGAAGTGCAATTGTAGGAAAACAGATGGGAGTCCATCTGACATGGTTGCTAAGACGACTGTATACAAAGGACCCTTCGCAGCATATAGTGTTGATGCACCACACACATCCCTCTTGTTGGTTGAATGCTTATTTTTTCCTTTCCTGAAACTATATGGCCGTAAGTTGATTCCACTCTCATGTCTATATCTCACCCGCTGTTCTCATTACCACTGGATCATTACTTCCACTAATACCATGTACCTTCCAGCTGCTCTTTGTTAGCGGTAATTAGGTGATGATCTGTAGCAAAAGACATTAAGCTGAATTCTAAGGGCAATTAGTGTTGTCACAGAATGAGAGAAGTCCTTCTTCCAATGCCCCGGTTAAGCTACACAATGGCTGCGGAGCACTTTGGGAAGATGGGACTGAGAATCTATTTTCAAATGCCAAAAACAGTCCATCAGCAGTTGCCATTTTGTGCGTGGAGAATATTGCTGCTGCAGTCTATTGCTTTATGGAGGTATATTGAAATCTCTCCCTTTCCACCTACTCCCTCCCTCGCGCCGCTGACTGTTTATCCAATCTCTCCGCCATCATACTGTTATAGTTAGATGAGATATATATGATCGCACATAACAAAATGGATCTATTTATCCATTCTGGAACTCTCCACTCACTCACTGCCAATGGAGGCATGTGAAGACATTTCACAGGTTTTTTAAAAGGTGTCCTTGCTTCAAAATGAGAGATTTTAAATTGACATATTTTCAGCTGCTATAGTAGATATTAGGGAAAGAGTATCACCTTGACAGGCAAAGGCCACGTCTTTAAAGGGTGATAACTGCATTCTTTTTTTCCATTACTGACCCATTCGTGACCTCAACGCATTGAGGTATTTTCTCCATGGCAACACAGATGAGGATCGACCTGCAGACACGCCTGTACACCCACATGTGATAATAGTGCCTGGTGAGGATGGTGGACAGTATTTAACCTTCTTTTAAAAAGAATATATATGATCAAAGCTGTAAAAGAACTATTAAAGCAGAAAGGTTGACACTGCTTTTAAAAAAGTTCAATAATTTCTGTAATTTGTACTCTAACTTCCTCATTGTCCCCTGGTCTGTGAACACATCATTGCTGAATGACATATATGCATTAGAGGAAATGGTGAAGTTTATTCTGAGGGGAACTCAAAGAAAATCCTTGGAAAAGCTTTCGGCGGTATGTTCGCTGGGTTCTTAGCAGTGGCGGCTGGTGAAATTTTTTTTTGGGGGGGCGCAGTTGGGCGACGCGGTTTAAATAGCACTCAACAATGAGAAGAAAAGAGGTTTTGAGTAGAATATTGTAAAAACCAAAGCTTTATTTCAAGAACACAGCGTGCTCATCAACACTGTCCAATAACAACTATCAACACACTGTAACTTTGGGCATGAGAGGTTCAGAGCAGAATTCTTTAAGAAACATTGGGTTGGGTTTTAGAGGTTTGCAAAATAAAAGAGTTTCACCCTCACATGAAAGAGGTTCAGAGCAGATGTTACAGATGTGGAACGGGCATGGAAGAAGTCGGCTCAGATGGTGGATTTTCCCAGCACTTATTTATTCTGCAGAAGACAACAGAACACACACATTTGCCTTCTGATCTGTCTCTGCACTTCCACTTCCCTCAGCAAAATAAAACCATTGTCCATGGAAGACAGGACCACATTAAATCTAAATAATAACAATTCTCATCAAAACCATGACATGTAACATACAAGGGAAAACAGAGACCCTAATGGACAAAATAAATAACTACATGAGCTAGAGTCATTTCAGCAGAAACAGAGAAAATTCTAACTTTGAACAAAAGGGAAACACATACCTGCAGAAGACAACAGAACACACACATTTGCCTTCTGATCTGTCTCTGCACTTCCACTTCCTAGACACGCAAAACACAATTTACACAAGGAAAATATACGTCGGGCGACCGGATGTAGCTAAACAAACGGTGCCAAAGTGGCTCAATGAGACCGCCACCAAACGTATATGTTGACGGTCTAAATGACACGACAGCTGGACGCCGTGATCGTATTTGACCATTACTGTATGTAACATAAACGGTTAATTTTATAAAAGAATATAGCCAAAATAGTGCAACATCGTTTTCACTCAACTCACCCTCAGCAATATAAAACCATTGTGAGCAGGGTTGCCAGGTCTGTGTGACAAAACCAGCCCAATGGCCAATCAAAACCAGCCCAAAACCAGCCCAATATCAGAACTCAAAATATGCCCGTGCCAAACCATATACACTGCTTTTAAAGTCCAACAGCATTGCTATCATTGCCAAATATATTGTAATATCTACAAAGTAACAACATATGTTTAGTTTGCCAGCATTAAAAGCAGTTTTCCTAAACAGTTATTTCCCTATGTCCTAAAATGGCCTTGTGTAATTAGATACAGTATATTATCATAAATAAAATGTGTACGTGCTGATCTGGAGTCAGTTTGGTAGGATTTGGGTATGAATACATTATTTCATTTAAAATATGGATTTCATTTAAAGATATTCATGTAATTTGCATGCAAAATAGGTCTACCCGAACCAAGGACAAAAATTCAACCCGCGCAACACTTCAAAAGTGGCCCGATTCCGCAGGAAAACCGCGGACCTGGCAACACTGCTCTATGGGCTGAGGGAACATACGGGTCTCTGATCTGCCGAATAATCCAATCGCGTGCGCACATTTGTGCGCCCCAAGATTCCCGGTTTCATCCGCCAATGTGAAGCCGGTCATTGCCAAAACGACTGAAATGTTGTATCAATGCCGTACACACACGTTAGACCAGCGCCCCGAAAAAGGGGAGGGGCTTCTCTCCGTGATAATGGCGATATATTATATTTTTTCACATTAACTTAAGTGGTTGTTGACAGGGGCTTACGGTCTCCCACACACATTTAGCGCGTCAACACGGTATATTTACTATTTAAATGATTTGGCATATAATGTTTTTTGACAGATTTTTTTTTTTTTTTCTTCTTCTTCTTTTTTTTTCATCTCCAAATTTTAAGAGGGGCGGCGCCCTAGCGCCCCCTATGGACGAACCGCCACTGGTTCTTAGTCATTCACGCATGATTCGTCCTATTTTTTTAATGTTCACTCGCAGTGCATCACAGCCCTCTGAACCTCTTGTGTCTAGTTTTGTAGGAGAGTCTGAGTTCACCCAGTAAATTGTTCAGCTACAGATCACAGGAAGTAAAAAGCCGTTTGAAATATGATGTGCATATTTAAAAATTCAGTGGGATCCCCCCTGAAAGTGCAAGACGGCGATAACTCTAATTTATCATGGAGAGGAATAGTAATGTATGAGAATAGCAACTCTGGCAGGAGAGATCAAAGAGAATAATATTACAAAGAAATATTGCAGGTCTCTGTAGGGAAATTAGGTAATTCTACCAGCCAGGGGAAAAAGCAGTTGAAAAATGTGCAGATGTGATCAAATTGAAAACTATTACCATAAATAATTAAATAAGAAAAATACAATTACGTTGTTTTGTAACACATTTAATCACATGTAAAGAGTCCCCTTACTCTAACATTACATGTGACTTCTTTGCCTCACTAAGAGTCAATCCAAACAGATTTCAATCACACACTTCTCTCTTGAAATGAACAATCTATAGTTAGATTTGGCGGGAAGAGAATAGCAATCCGCCCGAACAAAGACAAACATGAGCATTACATCTAATTTAATCTTCATCAGAGGAGGACGGAGGTGGAGGGAGCTGCGTCAGAAGGCTACGTTGGCATGAGTGTTTCATCCGTTTACAGCGTGGTTTATCCTCGCCGAGGTGCCAACAAGAATTACGCAAAAAATAAGTACGCAATCGCAGCCTAATAGCAAAACAAATGCATTTAATACTTGACTTTGTTTCTTTTTTTAGTACTTGTATTAAAGCAATGAAATAGTCCATGAATATGATTTATGAGTTATCCGGTTAATCACTATTTCTCCTCGGCACTGAGGATGCAGCTGTTTCCGTCTTGAGTCCTCAGTACATTGTGTTTCAGAGAATAATGCAACAACTGAGTGATGCTACAGTGCCACGTGTGAGTATACACACAGTAAACACAGTTCAATATGAAGTGGGGGTATTCCTCGGGTAACAAATGCTAAAAAGTTCTCACAATACCCCCCCCATCACTAACGGTGCGATACTCCATTGTGTTCGTACAGGTTCAGGCTCTGTTGGTATCGTAAGGAATCATAGAAAGAGGATTTGCACTTTACTTTTCAAGCTGTTAGTCACTCAGCTGGTACTCACCAGCCACTGAACTAGTTAAATTTAGCTGGCCTCGAGGCGCCTGAACCAAAGTGCACATGACACTGATGTCACCGGCCGGCTAGCAGCAGCTCAGGTTAGCTACACATGCTTCTCCAGAGGTTGGAGAACATCTTCGCAGTGCACGTGTTTGCATCTAACCATGATGCATACGTTGTCCGCACTCTGCCTCGAATACATTAATAAACCCTGAGAATAGAGCATGTGCGGGTGGCGACAGAAGAATATTAGAAGAATATAACCTGCACAGTCTAATGTAATAAAGCAGGTATGAAATAAGCACGATACGCTTTTGTGAGACTCACAATGCTAATTTTCCATTGAGAGCGTGCCAGAAGGTTGTTGACTGAGCCTTGTGGCAATGATTGAAACTCTATTTCCTGATGGCGTTCTATTATATTGCATCATATCATACAGGTGTTTGTGTCATCGTGTCCATCTCTTGTACATTATTTCATAATATGCCGCCATGTGCATGTATTCGATACACACATTAGAAATGTAATTTATTCATGAGGCTCCCTGCGAATATTTCCTCGTCACATATGTGAGTAACTCAACGGCCATATGTTAAACACAAATGTGCAGAACGAGGCCACGTCTGCTTACAGCACCGGTCCGACATTACTATGCTGACAAGTGAAGGAAGTGAGCTGGCTCGGTTCCTGCTGGAGGATGATGTGGGAAGAGGCATTGCATTTGTGTTTGCCATTCACACACACCTCTCCTCTTTGTGGAAGTCACTATACAGAGCCGCTGTGACAAGTGCACGACTCCCACATGAATTATGGATCGTCCCGAGGGACAAACACTGGGCCAGAAAGCTGTTAGGCCTCGCGGCCCTCTATGTGTGACATCCCTCACTCCATACAAATTCTCTTCCAGTCAAAACTGACAATGGCATGTCCTTCATGACCCCGAGTTAAGGTCGCTGTTCATGCGATGTTAGCGTCCGGGCCAAATGGTGCATACCATTTAGAGACACTTTTTGACGCGGACACTCCCTTTCGAAAAACCACCAAGACGTCGAGTGGGGAAAAAAAATGCCTGAAAGAAGTCTGAAGTTTATTTTCTTTCATATTTTCTGCAATATTTGGTGAATTTTCATTATTTCTCACTGTGTCAGACTGTGCTTCTGCAAATTGGACTGACAGTCATCAATTCCAGCGTCTCCGCTCTGCTAATATTGCCTCGCTACTGTATTCATGTGTCTAAGGAGCACATCAGCTTGCTGTTGACTTGCACAGACCGGGCTTTTCAGTTCTGATATTTATCGGGTCGATACTCAGAAACAATACAAAACCAGTGTTTCATTCATAAGCTGTATGCTCACTGAGAGGAAGTGACTGAGTTTATTATTTCATGAATAGGGCAACTCAACTAAACATTGCTTTTCTAGATAAAAAAATTAAATAGTATATACACTACCGTTTAACAGTTTGGGGTCACTTAGAAATGTCTTTATTTTTCAAAGAAAAGCACTGTTTTTTCAATAAAGATAACATTAATCAAAAATACACACTATACATTGTTAATGTGGTAAATGACTATTCTAGGTGGAAACGTCTGGTTTCTAATGAAATATCTCCATAGGTGTAAAGAGGCCCATTTCCATCAACTATCACTCCAGTGTTCTAATGGTACATTGTGTTTGCTAATCGCCTTAGAAGACTAATATCCGATTAGAAAACCCTTGTGCAATTATGTTAGCACAGCTGAAAACAGTTATGCTGGTGGTATAAGCCATACAACTGGCCTTCCTTTGAGCTTGAAGTTTGAAGAACAAAATTAATACTTCAAATATTAATCATTATTTCTAACCTTGTCAATGTCTTGACTATATTTTCTATTCAATTTTCAATTCATTTGATAAATAAAAGTGAGTTTTCATGGAAGACACAAAATTGTCTGGATGACCCCAAACTTTTGAACGGTACTGTACATATCAATTAAATAGATAGATTTGCAATTACAGAACTGTTATTTATTATTATGTACATAAATTGAACAACAGCAACTTGGTGATCAATCATCAGAATGAACATGAATTCCAATTCAAGTGTAAACCTTTTTAATACAGCAGCAACTTTTTCAAAACGTACACCGGAATTGAAATTCAGAGTATAACGAGTCGTGTATAATTGTACAAGTGAATTGAATAGATTGGCTCCATCCAGCTGCGTGAGTCAGTATCTGCCCGACAACGGCACCGACGCTCCTCGCAGACGCCGAAGCAGCCTCTTTTACTTTCTGAGAATGTAATAAAGGATACCATTCAACCGTTTAAATGTTTTTTTTTCTCCAGCGTGCTCATGTGACACCGTGGCTCGAGGCCTCTGGCCCTTTCCCAAACCATTACGCTATCACTTTAATGGTTGTGAGGACTTGGCAAATCCTCAGTAAAATGTGACTCTCTTTCAGCTGCCCTCCTCAGACACGATGCCAAGCCTCCGCAAGCTGCGCTTCTAGATATACAAGTCTTATACGAACGAGAGTTGACACCTAAACTGGTGGCATTTTCATGCTTTTAGGTTTACTCGATTATATCCACAATGATATGAGAGAATGAGCACAGTGTTTGTTTGTAAGAGGTGGAAATGATAGATTAGGAAAGCAGCACGAGGCGGGGAAGCCTGTGAGCCGTGCAGTCGGATTAATTCCCTTATGAGTTACTCTCTGCAGTGATGCTACACCATGAAAGTCTAATACCATCTTTTTAAGGATTTGACTCAATTTAGATTACCTACATTCAGCAAAAGGGATCACGTTGTCTCCTTCTGTTTCTCCTTCCTTGCTGTTTTTTCTTTCTTTCTTTTTTTCTTCCAGCGGCTTTGTCAGAGATGATGAAGGTGAACCAGTGAATAAATTGGAGATTGGCGAAGAAAGACGCGATTAAGAATGAGTCATCTTCGCTCCAAACAGAAACACACACCGACGGGAAAACAATAACCGTCTGTGCTTGGGAGGATCATTAAGGCAAAGCGAGAAGTTTTTATCCAAGTAAAAGAGAGCTGGTTTTCGTGGTGGATATCGTGATTGTCAAGGTGATTAAAAAGCCATTAGCGGTACGACTCGCAGGTAATTCACAAGGTAGTCATTCAAAACCCAGTTAGAAAGCAGGAATGGCTCTGACTGAAGAAATGACTGTTATTAGATGGAGTTATTATATCAAATTGCCCAAGTGAGAAAGCTCCCCCACAATCTCCTGTCTACGAGCTAAATATCTGTCATTTGGAAAGATGAGCTTCATTTCTTCTGTAATATTCTCATCAAACAGGCGACATCCTGAGAAAAGCTCAAACCTATTTGCCAGGGAATGTTTAATTAAGTCAGATGTTGTCATTCAACAAATAAAAGAGAGCAAACAAGGCTGTCCTCAAAAGTTTTACTTCCTTTAAACTTTACACGTTAGAATATCTTTGAGGGAACAGATAAAAAGAAACAAAATGAATTCCTCTCCACAGAAGAAACTATTGTCGAACTCTGGGAAGCCATTACTTTGGTGTCATTCAGTGGTGCTTATTGCATTTTACACAGAGTATGCTTTTCTAATGTATATTTGTACTCTACATTGACCACAAACTTCTATTTCAAATTATAATCATGATGTAAATCTATTTCTATTCATGGCTTATTGGCTTCCATCTTTCATTGCAAGCTCCATTATTTTTGGAGATTGCTTCTTCTTATTTGATGATAGGATTTCAGCAGCCAATCTGGGCACCAAATTCAACAGAGGGATGGGAAGTTGTTCTTCAAAAATCAGGTAAAGTGCGACATTTGACTGTAGAGAATTTGTTATAATGTATCCACATTTCCCTTCTCGACCGGAATCAACATTTTCATTCCCCTGTGCTTTGGCTTGAACAATTTCAATTTCCCTTCTCTGTCTTCATTGTATAACCCGTTCCTTTTTGTCTGACCCGCTCTCTGCCAATTTTTGGATTTATTACTTTACCCAAAAATGAATCAGAATGAGATTTTCATCCAGGATGTGGATAATTGTTGAGGCAAATGCAAAAATATAACCTGCCAGCCAAGAAGTCAAAACTTGGCCTAATCTAAACCAGTTTGGATCAGTCATGCTGTCAGAAAGTTTCATCCGGCTCTCTTCGCCTAATTGGTGGAATCACACATCAACTGGCAAAGTATTTTTCATATCCCTGTCAAACCTCCAGTGGGCATCAACTTGGTGTTTCTCTATGTCGTCCTGCCCGGACAGATTGCAGGTGAGAGCTGTTCAAATTCTTTGTAAAGCTATCCAGACATCCATCTTACTCTGCCAACCCTTAACTCAGCGGCCGTCTTTTAAGTTTGTCTTTTCCCTGTGGGTATAACTTTCCCAATATGTAACCCCCTAAAATCATCTCCTCACCTTAATTCAACATTCATCTAGCCAGGAATGTAAGGACTATAGGTCCTTGGGCAGCGAGTTTTTGTAATTCTAGTGTGACCAGATATGATCCTTTGCGACAAGATTCAGTCCTCGAGCCGAGGACGCGACGGCGAGCACACACAATAGCTATTTTCACATCGCCCATGTTTGCATTAAATATGGACTTGTCCTCCAGAGAACATTCAGCATGCTTCAGAGTCTTATTCTTATGGCTGTGTCTCCTTAATACACAATATCCCACTCTTTGTTCCTGAATTGGAGACACATAAATTATCCCTCTGGATTAGCTCTTGTAGCCAGAGATATAATTCGTGGGTACATTCGCTGAACGAGCTGCCAATCAATCTGTTTGCATGTGGGAGGCTTTCACTCTCCGTCGAAGATGGTGAGTTTAAATAAGACAGTCATAATAGACACAATAATGAGAATGAGAAACAGGTCACGGTACTGGGAAGTTAGTTTATTTTCAAGGGCCAGGAGAAGTTTGTGTTAAAACCTCATTACACCTCATGTGGTGTTTATTGCAACATTGAGCCTGAATGTTTCACAACCATTGATTCTCGCTTTTTTCTCTCTTGACTGAATGCATGACCTACTGTATATCTGAATAATAGTGACATATCCTTGTCACGTATTGAGTATCTTCTCTTCCCATGGTCAGTGTTTTCTCGTCGGCTCCTCAGGACAATTGTACACACATGATATTATAATGTTAAGCACAAAGCAGCCAACCTTCTCCGCCTCGTTAAAATGTAACACACTACAGTGTCGAGGGCGTCGGGTGATTTAACCCCTCTCTGGTTTGCGGTGACAGCGCCCTCGTTTGAGTGAAGAGTTGGTTTGAGTCTGGGTTTTGTGGAAATGTGAAAGAGCGAGGTGGACGCTGAGGCTTACGGTGCCCTGAGGAATGACTCCTCTCCGGCCGTGACAGATAGGAGCAGACGGACTTCAGTCCTTTATTAATGTCCCAGTTCAGGTTTTCTCCAAGGGACGCACGACCGAAGACGATCCCTGGCTTTTATCTCTCAGTTAATGAGAAAAGGCCTGATAACCACTGAGCCGATATACGGAGGCCCAGTTCTCGTCCTGATCTCCCAACATAAAGCTTCGTGCTCCACTGCCCTGGGATTCCAGACCACTTCAATAAGTCAATACACACATTTAAACATCATGTCCAAGACATGTTTGCTCCTTGTACTGTATATCAGATGTTGCTAATAAAAGGGAGTCTATTTCTGGGGATGTTCCTGCACTCCCCCATGTTTACCGTGCTCAGCCTTTGAGTTCAGGAGCTCAAGATTCAGCAGTGGAGCTGAAGGACTGAGATTAATTGTCTGGAACAATCCAACACATTGGAATACATCAATCCATTTAGTAGGACTGCAGCAGCCAATCGCTTCTTATAATTTTGTTGTGTTGCTTTGATTAGTTGGGTCAATGTTATGATGCTCAACCTGCGCTGGGGCAGCAAGGGCCCTTTTGAAGCTCACACGATGATTTACAGGAAATGACGCCTTCTCACTTCCGTCTCCTTCGCCTCTGGAGTAAGCTTTTGAAAAAGAGTCCGAGGCAGAAAGTCACGATTACAGGCTCATATTTAAAAAACAAATGTAACAGACAGAAATACCCGCCTCTTGGTTATGTTTGTTTTTAAATGAACCTTTGACCGACATATATCTGTCAGAGACGGCAGATTTAGTCACGCTAATTAGCTGAAATAAGGACGGAGAGACTGTGAAATGGTATATATATGTACATATATACTGTATACCTATATGTATATATATTTACACAGTGATTAAAAACGTTGGGACTTGATTCATGATTATGAGTAATCCATATTTAATCTTTCATGAGTTATATGCATGAAAGTTATTCATGCTTTGTACATGGTGAACAAAACGCCGTACAAAGGTTAAACCACACTGAACATCTAAACAGCAGAAAGAGACAACGATCCCTCTGAGCTACAGTCGAATAAAGTGAAATCCACCACTAGTCATTGGTAAAAGAAGCTGCATGCTTTGCATCAGAAAGTTTTAAATAGGAACAAAGTTTCTGGTTCAGTGTCAAGTGTGGGGGGGGGCGGGGATGGGGAGGTCACACCAGTGTTCTCACCTGGCTGCAACACTGTGGCGACAACAACTTGAATCTTTCTTCTTTAGGGCACTAAAGTGGAGTTCATCTGTCGACATCATCCCGCTGAACATTTAAGTATCATAACCTGTGTTGAAGAAAAATGAAATCGCCTATTGAAAACTTTTTAGTGGTTATGATAACTAATTGCTGATATCTAGAAAGTCGAACTTGCAACAAAGTTTACACACGGAAATGTAAAGGTCCACTTTGACCCCTTGTACTTGCCATAGAACGATTATCAGACTATATCTTTGACGGTGCTCACGTTTGGGTTTGGATAATCCAGCTCAACCGTCTGGTCGTCTGACTGCTCATGTTCCTTGTCAACGATGCCCATGTCTCCATGCGTGCCACATGTTTGTGTCGCGGTAGGAAATAATTCAAACGGACCGATGTGTCTCGAGACAGAGCAATTCGTCCTCCCGGTGGTTTACGAGAGATCACAGACTTGTTGTGGAACCATGTCACTAAGAAGGAGCTTTTCTCTGTCATTATTGTAATCAGCGATCGCTCCTCCATGTTGCCGGTGATTTATTGAAGAGCCCTTTGGAAACGTGCTATTAAATTAGAAAATTAGCTCCTTGATTGTAATTTCCTCTAACAATTTCATGAATGTCAAAACTATTATAAAACAAGCTGCAGAAAAGAAATGTTGCCTATTTCCTAAACTTCCGATAATTTTAAACCTGTGTCACTTCCCTGACCAGTCTCTCTCTCTCTCTCTCTCTCTCTCTCTCTCTCTCTCTTGTGGCACCAAGAGGAGCACACAGCATTATCATTTAACAGCAGACATCAACATCAATTATCAGTTTTCTAACTCTCGTCTTCCCGTCCTCCTCAAACTGCTCCAATTCCAATCTTCGCTTCCATGAACGCTTTTTCTGTAATTGCATGAAGAGCGACGGAGAAACAGACGTGTGAAACGTATGTTCCAGAAGCAAAGTCTTTTCTCTGCATCTGCACGTAATTGCGTTTGAATTGTTATGCAGAAAGGACGTTTTACAATCGAATGGGTTTATATGAGAAACAAGAACAGCCTTATTATTACACTGAACCACTCTGTATGACCCCATGACCTGTTGGAAACTGTAGTTACTGCACAGCCTACGGCATTGCATGCATGCACACCAACGCAACCCTTTGATAATAACACAGCCTTGCCTCGGCATGCTGGTCCGTGAAACGACTCATTCATCCTGTTGTCCTGTCGGGGAAAATTTGTCAAAAAAGCTCGTAAACATAGCATTGCTCGGTAATTGTTCCGAGAGCTGATATACATTCATGCCATATGTTTGTCGTGATTAGACTTCGGACTTTGAGGTGTTATTTTCCAGAAGTTGCTTTTGTGTTTAACGATGTAGCAACTGTTTACAAGGGGAGTTCTTATCGAGGGAAGGAGCTTTATTGTTTATTCATTGATCCGGGCCGCTTCCTTTAGAGAAGCTGGCGTCGGCCATCTTAAGTGTACACGCTGACTGGAGGTGGATGAGCGGCTCAGCTGTCGAAGCATCTGGCTTTGCAGATTACTTCATCAGCCTAATTGTAAACTGTATCGTCTCTTCAGTGCAGCTGGCACCGCTGATCCATTCAGATTATTACACCGTCTTTCAGAAGTTAGTTTTTCATTCCGTAGTTTAGTTTCAGCTGAACGCCACGTCAAATTCCTCAACGCTCCGAAGTTGATCACCCAAGTACTCTAACCTGCAGTCGATACTTACTTGAGGCCCGTGAACTCATTTTAACGGTGGTGTTACGCTGGGCAGCACGGGCTGAAAAATAAAATCACATCTGATGTACAATTTGAATCTTAATTATTTTTCTTTAAAAAGAGAGTCGAGCTGTCGACGGTATTTATTGGCCAGATTGCAGCTCATGTGTGCGTTTCATTCGCACACCTTTCACCCTGAGATGCGTTGTCCGTTGCTGCTAACGAGGAACCAGCAGGCAGCGTTTTCATTCTTCTCAAATGAGAATGCTTCTTTTTTGTTTTGCAGGTGTTTGCTGGAATAAATTAGTCGCGCTGCTGCTTTTACTTTACAGCGGGCAAGTGCTTCGCTCAGGTTGTTGAGGAGACGGTGTCTTTTTTTCTTTAAGCGCGGGGAACCAACTCCTCACTTCCATTCGCTCACACTGCTTGATATTTTCCCTGTGTCTGAAGAGAACTCCTTTACGACAGTTAAAATTGATTTATCGCCCGGTTTTAGTGAGACGTTTGTCTTCCAAACAATGTAAAAGTCCTATTCCTGTGCGTGTGTCTCCTAAACGTCCTCAAACATCTTTTATTCATTGGTTATGAGACTGTTCCCTTACCCACACTTCACTTCACCTTCAGAAATCCAAAACAAACACTTTTTAACCGCCACTTTCCGAGCTGGGCCCAAAGTTTACGGACATCGTGTCAACATGGTCAACATACAACATAGAGACGTTTGTTAAAGATGAAGCCAGGTAGAGGCTGACATTACTTTTCCACTACGGGATCTCTTTGTGTAGCCAGTGTCTGGCTTTCTGCTTTTCTTTCCACTGTTGTCCATTCCAACTAAATGTCGCCATTGCTCCAGAGCTGAAAATGAATCCTAACTCCAGGGGTTAAGGAATGCAAACATCAATTAGTAATGCTGTAAACAGGCATTAAGCTCAGCGCTACAAGGAAAGGGGAGATTGTGTGCAGAGTGTTTAGGAGTGTGCGACCAGTTTAATTACATTTCCCTGTAATGTAAACGTAACGCCGTGTCACATTTCCAGTAGTGAGATTAGTTTTCTACTAAGCGGCGGTGTAAGGCGACCACATGCTACGCCGGCATCCGCGACACTTTTTCCCACTTGAATTAAAGTCTATTTTCGACCGGATTCTTCAGCTGACCCTCTTGGTATTCAAGCTTTGGGTCGGTTTGACATCACGGGGCAGAGAGAAAGAACGAGACCGGCAGCTAATGGGGGAAAAGTCTGTGAGCTGCTCGGCTCCATTCTGTTGACCTCCTCCTGCATATGAAACAAAACAATACTATTCTGTCCAAGGATTCAAGGATAATGTATTGTGATTATACAAAACAGGGTTGCACAATGGAATTCAGCCATAGACCATTTGCTAAACATTAAAAAAACATGACAAAAACAACAAAAAGTAGTGGATTCCTGTCGTGCATTATTAATGCATTTTTTTATCAGGAGAAAAGTAAACAGCATTAACAATACAATTCTCTGTGCAGATAATTTTGACAATATCTTAACATTAAACCTTCGACATCAGGGAAAACATGTAAACCCACAGACTCCGCCTCCTCTCAAGAGCAGCTTGACCCCGGGTGCCGCGAAGGAGCCAGGTGTCTGTAAAGAAGCGGCCACGACAGTCACCGAAGCCTGAGGTCAAGTGGCTTCGGCTCGGTGGGTGGAGCGGGTCGTCCTTTAACCACGAGGTATGTCGAGGTGTCTGAACCCTGAAGTTGCTCCAACTGCTCCTAAAAATGCGTAAGTTGGGTTCAATTTCATATATGCACTTGTATGTATGTGATGATTGATATAAAGTGTCAACCTTATTCCACCTATTTTTTCCCTGCGACTGGAAAATAGCCAGAAAAAAACTGGGTCGTGGATGAGCCTCTGGTCCGAGCTGGGTTGGCTTCCATCTCTGTTTTCATCCTTCTCCTCCTGAGGCGATCCACTCGACTTTCGGTGGAATTTCAACTGCACTCTGTCCCGATGCCGCCTTTTTTGTTGTATGCAAATATAATACAATATATATACGGTTCTGTTTCACTCTGATATCAGTGAACAACTTCCCACGCGGGGGCAAAAGTTCTTTCAGCAACAGAACTGCAAAGAAATCCAAGAGAATTTAAGTTGCTGGATGTATACCTGGGTATCCTATTAAAACGTTTACTGCAGACTCTTGTTTGTGTGTCAGGACGCCGTTGATGTTTCTAAAGGAAATGTAAAGATGATTAGATGCCAAATCAAATCCAAACCATTGAGTTAAAAAACCCACACATTTCTCATATACTTCTTGCAGCCTAAAGCCTCTGATATTATCTCATTTGTACCTATGATTAAATAACAAGCAAAGCTGGCCACAAAATGACCACCGAGTTTTGAAGTCCTGTGTGCTGAACTTTCCACCACTCACTCATTGAAATACAACTGCTAGATTTGCAGAAGAAAAGTAAGCAGAAGACCAGCATTTCATCAGGGGGGGGTGGGGGGTGGGAGAATTCTCATCACTGGTGAACTGACCCTGATTTACGACTGCTTGACTTTAGCCGGAGCCACAGATATCTCAGAGCTCCAATTGGATTAAAGACAGTGAACTATTGGAATTGAAATAGCTGGAACAGAGCGGCTATGAAATGGCTTGTATTCCTCAGCCGGCCCACAGGGAGACAGAGTGTGTGCTGCCGGCGTGGTGAAGAGATCAGAGAGAGGGGATCCTCCTCTGCAGCTCCATTGTGGTCCAGGTAGCATAGATCAAACAGAGCAATCCCCACAGAGATCCCCAGAAAGTGCTTACCAGGAGGCAATCTCCGGCAGCACCCCCCCAAAAGACAGGCACGGCATCTGGCCTTTTGAAGATAGGTGTTTGAGATTTGAACATATCTCGAATCTGAGAGCATTGAGAGGCGCTGAACTGTGAGCATGTTGGCGAGAGATGGATTGACAGATAAGGGAAAAGGGACAAAATCCGAACGCAACGGTTTCGAAGCACGCGGCAGAAAGTTCTGACACGGACCTGTTTAGATTCCGATCTTCGTCCTCGCCGTCGAGGGCTGGAAGCAGAGCTGTTTTGAAGACCTGACTGGAATTCAATAAAGACGATGCTGAAAGCCTCCTTCAGCTCTCTGCGAGATGACATACATCTCTTGACAGGAGGATGACTTGTTTTCCACTTTGCGTGGACACAAGTTTTCCATCGAGACTAATTTCCTGCTCTATTCTTGTAACTGCTCTAATTGGAGGGAATAAAAAAAAACTAAAAACCAATCCAATATACTGTATAATAGGATACTTTTTTGACAGACTGCAGTAGCTGTGTGTGTGTGTGTGTGTTTTCTTTTCTTCTCTCTCTCTCTCTGCTGTTTCTGACAGCTGTTCCCTGAAGCAGCCCGGAGAGTCGGCCACCGTTGCGATGCCACTTAATCCTCCACACATCTGAGTAATATAGATACTGCGTCACTGGCTGCTGAGGGATGAGAAGGATATATAATAAGACACCTCACTTGGAGACCACTCTATTTGTGAAGCGTTGTCCTGGCGATATTTGGTTTGATAAGATGGCAATTTCAATAAGAGGCTTCACTGGCTTTTTGGCCCCTGTGGGCTTCGGCTTGTGTAGGAGGGATTTATTTCACAGAGGGGAGCTCGATGAAACCAGGGCCGAGCGTTTGCAAAAGTGAGATAAAACGCGCTGGTTTTTCTTCTATTTTTTTTTTTTACCTGTCATTTTTGGAGTCATAAGAAGTTTGACCTGTGTTGATTGGGAGACGGAGGCCCACCCACGTCGAAGTGGAACACTCTGTGGTTGGTGTCCCATCCATTTTCCACTCTGATGAAGATGGCTCAGAGGAAGCGATGGTGGTTGTGGTGCGTGGTTTGGAGGGGAGGGGGGGGGGGGGGGATTTGGGAAAATGCCAAGCCCAAAATTAAGATGACACCGATGACAGGGCTCGATGCCTGAACAGATCCATCCCACTGATGCGGGCCTAACAACCCGTCGGCTCCGTCTCTGTGCGCGCACGCGTCTGCCTGCATGTGCGTGTTTGATGTAGCGTGCGATGTGCGTGCCTGTCGACAAGATCATGGAGACTCAGTGTCAAGCCAGACAGCTGATTGCAGGCTGGAGTAAACACCTGGCATCACGCTTGTCTACGGCTGAGGTGAATCACTGCACGTGTGCGTCAGCCGTCATGTCAAAATGAAAGCGCGGCAGACAATGTGTGTGTGAGGCAGACGGGGGCGGGAATCGCCGCGTGAGCGCGATGCTGGATTGGCTGTTTGACGTGTTTGCTTAAGTCCAAAAGTTTCTGTTTTCATTTCATTCTCCAACGTGGTAGCGCTCAACCTTTTTCTTTTTTGGTTCATGGGACAGTGCCGTCAAATGAACCGGCACCCATTCACATCAAACACCGACGATTACTTTGAACTTATTTTAAATGTTTTTCCAATATTGTTTCAGATTCTTGCTCGCATGCAGGAATCTAATTTTCTTAAATTAGTTGACCTGCTCTAAAATCGTTCAACATATCCTAAAAGAAACTGTAAAACTGTTTTTGGTCTTGGTCTTGGTAACACATGGTCTCTCCTGCATGCTAATGGAGATTAAGATAACAATAGTATGAGAGTTGTTAAGGGACATTATCTCTCCCAATCGTATAAGAGGAGCATTTCTCTAGTGTTTCTCCTCATATTTGCAGGCAACAAGGGAGTTGTTGAGTTATTTATCTCTATAATTAAAAACGCAAAGAATACCAGTTGAAGTGAAAACTTGTGATGTAAGTAAAGGGAAGGTTGTAGCGGGGGGGGGGGGGGGGGCGGCGGCTTCAGAGGAGACTGGGAGTTCAGACACAATGAAAAGAAACCCAATAGATATTATCGCCTATGCATTGTCTTGTCTTCCATTGTGATATGGCGGAATCACATCAGGGATAAACACACTATGAATTTTTAAGAGCCTCCTCTCCTTATTTCTATTTCATCTTATTTTGCCTCTGCTCTAAATGACCTCCGGTAATCTTCAGAGGTGAATATCACCATTTCCCTGAAACCTGAATACATTGTGAGGAGATTGTGAGACCCAACAGGGGAGTTGAAGCACAAGTGTTGAATATTACAGTCTGTGTATTTCATTAGCACTTGGCCGTCTGAATGATGCGGTTGGAAATATTAAAAGCAGCGTCGGCCCGCGTGCATTGATCTGAATAGTAAAGGCTTAGCTGTGAACAGAATGCAACAAAGGAAAATAAAACAGATTGTGAAACCGATCAATGAATATTTGATCAGCGACAGATAGCATCCCATGAAGGATATTTTTGCTGAAATCAGCTATTTGCTTCAAGCTCACACACAAGGTAAAAAAGCAGCATTTGTACCTGGCACAAAGACATGAGCACAATGTATGAAAGCAGGTATAATGGATCTAATGTGTGCAGGCCAAGGCCGTCTGGGAGTGCATGCAGCTCACATGTTCATTGTGCTAATGAGAGAAAGAAAGCTGCCATCAGAGCAGGCAGGCCTAGAGGCAAGGTGGCACGGGCTTTTGGTGTCGTCAAAGGACCAGATGTCATGACAGCAAGGCCACGACATACATTTTTTTTCTTCAAAAAAAGTATGTATGTTGGGTGTTTTGCCATCATAATTTGAATGACTTTCAGATTTAGTTAATTTGGTCATTTCTCCATCCACAAGTAGTCCACGTAGTTGTCTCCATTGTAAAGCCCTCTGAGGCACATTTGTAATTTTGGGTAATACTAAATTAAATTGTGTCATTTTTGTCTGTTTTAACAATGTTTATTATTATTATTTCCTACTTTTTAGAGTTGTTGCCCACAGACGGAGTGAGTACTGATTAAAATTCTGTTAATCATAACATAAATCTCAGATCACCGGCTACGTTTCAGTAAATATACATTCATCCTCAAACCGTTCGTGTTTTAAATGTCAGGGTTTACAGCGGTACACAACAGGCTTGGAATCAAAGCCACCACTGGTAATTGTAGTTTCAGTTGTCACCCAATAAGAAATCCCAAGAAAAGAAGACACTGGTGTCGAAAGTGCCACGTGTGTATCGCCCTGTGCAGCACTCGGCTTGCTTTAATGAAAAGGCAATTATTGCACATTGAGTGTGTGTTCGAAGCATTTGTAGCTTTGCCAGAATCCTACATGGGAGCACTGCGGGCAAGCACAGTGCAGACACTCTGTTAACGTACAGCTTCATGTAACAACTCAAATAATTAATTCCAAAAATGAGGTAGTGGGCTTTTCTGGGTCGGCGACAGGTCTTCAACCTGGCCGAAGTTTGACAAGACCTGACTGGCTGGACAGTTTTGATTTATTATGCAATCACTCGCTGGTTTGTGCTCATGATGTTTTTTTGGGGTTTGCTTTACCAGCGAGAAGAAGGGTTAAGACTTTTGGGTGCACTTGACGAGCTCCTAAGAGCTACATCACTGCTGGTTATGTCTTAATATTAGAGGTAGAGATGGGCAATTTAACTGCATTCCAGCCTTGAACAGTTTGTGCTTTCTAGGCTATAATTTGTAATCTGGTAACTGATTTAACCCTCCTGTTACCTTAGGGTCAATTTGACCCCATTCAATGTTTAATGTCGGTGTTCTTTCGGGTCAATTTGACCCCAGGCTGTTTTTCACTGTGTCAAACATATAAGAAATATCAACTTTGTTATATATTTAAAGGGCTATTTAGGTAGTCAACAAACAAACATAAAGTACCTCACACTTAAACTTGGAAAACAATATTAATTCTAATAATTTTCTGGAGGTTTTAATTGCTGGGGTCAAATTGACCCCAAGGGTAAAATATGTCAGTAAATATAAAGGTAACATTGAACATTGAATGCGGTCAAATTGACCCTAAGGTAACAGGAGGGTTAAAGAACAGAAGGTCACACGGTGGGATCAGTTTATCTTTGACAGAATCGTCTCAGTATAGCTGTGAACATTACCTCAGCGAGTCAATTGTTTCCATTGCCATAGCTCCAACAACCCCCCGAGGGGACTGATCGGTGGGTACCAGTAAGAACTGAAATAGGTGTTTATTACAAGACAGTCGACACTAATTAAAATGACAGTTTGACGCCGCATTGGCTTGCTGTCTTCAGGTGTAGCACTGAAGAGATGACCTCTCCTCACAGAGTGGAAATGTAATTTCATGGCCTGTTAGACACTGAACTCCAGACGTAAACAGAGAGGTGTGTGTGCTGACGTCTGACTGGCGCTCGCTCGGACCACCGCAGCAGTGGCGCTGGCAGCCATTCTAGTCCTTCACGCTGAATCCTCTCTGACTCGATGGCTATTTCTCTCCAGCCTGGAGAGTGTAAACACTGATCGAGTGGATTGAACTTCTCCTAACAAGCACTCTTTAGATAATTATACCCATGGAGATTTGCATGTGCCCGTTGTGGTGTGTGTAGGTCTGTGTGTGTGTGTGTGTGTGTTATTGGGTGGGATGGGTGAAGGGTTGCAGGAGCCTGGGATTGAGAGAGGGAGGAACAAGAGACCCTTGAAGACTAAATGTATTCAAGCAATTAATGAAAATGTTTAATGCAACACCATTTGGGGAATAAATAAATAAATCAATATGTTTCTCCTGCAGCCAGAGAAGAACATTAAAAATGTAAAAAGATGGAGGAAGAAAATTAAAATGCATTTTGCAATTCAGACCTCCTAAAACATCGACAGTTACTGAAAAAGTAAACTGAAATAAAAACAACACTTTGATAGAGCGTAAAAGTTGTGTTATAAGCACCTGAGCACTTCTATAACTGCTGCAGCCCTCTGCACGCCGTTCTCAGTCTCACTCCATTTAATATGTATATAAATACGAGATACAGGCCATGCTCAATGGATTTAAAGATGCTGGTAGCACCTGAAGATCTGCCGGCCTTGTAAAAAATTCATTGCGGCTGTGAAAGTATAAAATCTGAGGGAAATTCAGAGCCGATAATGAGTCTCTGAAGACATCAAAATTGAGAGAAACACTGCAAACATATAAAACAATTGATTCAAGCTTCATCCCGCAGGCTTTCCATCAAAATTGGCAAATTAATCATCTTGTAGGTTGCACAACCCTCGTCCCTCAAATGATGGAGCGCATTACCATTCCGAAATAAGGAGATTTAATAATTCACAGCGTTGACCTTTGTTGAACCTTTTACTTATTCTCTCAGGAAGGGCCTGCGCTCCTTCCATCTATTCACTCTGACGGAGTGCGAGACAACATCCGTCTGAGCAAAAAGACGAGTCCTTCACCATCAAAGGCCCGGAAAATAAACTGTGGATGTGACTCGCTATCTCCGGACCCTGATGGGGAAATCATACAGATATGGGTTATTGCACTGATTCCCATTCTTAAAAAGAAAAATAGAAAACAAGGAAGGAAGATTGAAATTGATTTAATAAAAAGATAAAGAAGACATAAATAAGCCACGGCTCCTCCCAACACATATTCTTGTCAATTGTCCGTCTCTCACGTCGATATGCAGTCTGCACGTTTCCCTGTTTGATAAATAATGCAACGACTCGAGAAAACAAAGACGAGAATGAGACATAAGTCGGGCAAAGCAGGCGGCGGCACAACATAACTTTAACACTACATGAAAAGTATGGCTGGGCAATAATTTAATTTATTGTCCTTCAATGATTCGTATCATACGATGGTGACATCGTGATAAACATATGCGTCATCCAAACTGACAACAATGCACATACTAAATCAACTTTCTCATCAAAAAATACTCAGTTTGTGAAGTCTCTTATTCACACAGGAGTAAACTAAAATAGGCTTTCCCATGTGGTCACTTCATGTCGACTATTTATTTATTGAGAGATCAGATAACCTGCTTTATCTTTATAAATGTCATTATCAAGGTTTGAAATAGCTTTTTACGTGACAGTTGGCCTTATCGACCGGCTCAACCACGGAAATAAATAAACAACCATTAAAAAGTACTGAAAAGCAAAGTGAAGTTACAGTTGGTTGCATTTATTAATATTTATTTCAAAATCAAACAACAGAATACGTAATCTGACGATGCTTTCAAAAATGACATATAGAAAACATTTTATGATCCTACGTCACTATTGGCAGGACGACATCATTTGCGCGTGACAACCACATCTGTTTAATGATGTCACTGTGCTGACGTTAGGTTCGGTTGAGGCACACAAAGTGGTAAATATAATTTTCTTAAGGATAGGGAAACAATAATGAAGTATAATTCTACATGACCCAACTTATTTTTTTGTTCCCGTCACAATTACTACAGCTTCTTGATAGTGAAGCTTCTTTATCTATCTGTCATCTCACTTATCAGCTGCAGGTATTTACAGAAACACAGAAGAGATAAAGTTGCATTGAATAGATTTTCAGGCTTGTTATGCCATCCATCCATCCATTCTCATCCGCTTATTCCGGGTCCAGCTCAATCTGTCCCTCCCAGTTGGGATCAGATACTTAAGCGATATAAACGTTTAAACTCTATTGTAAAGTGACACCGTTCCTATACTCTCTACTCTGCTCAGTTGAATGGATAACTTAGTAAAATGGTCCAAATGTTTTATGTTAGGACACAAACACAACTTTTATTAGTGACACAGGACGCCACATTTCAGGTATTGATTAGCCTTTAAATGACAATACATCTCCTGAGTGTACTACTGCCTATGAAACCCATTATTGAGGTACTTGTCTGTCTCCTGCACCACCTAATGCACGACTGTTCCAGTCCACAAATATTTAAAAGGCTACTTTTATCGCCTAAAGATCAATTTGAACTCCAACCAACACTGCAAGCAGAGGAGTAATCGAGGCAATCCGGGCATGGGTACTGGTCCACCGATCTCCTCAGCCCTAAAAAAGGTCAACAGTGAACATGTAATATAGCACCAGGCCATTATTGTTGAGTTTTTTGTTCAGTGCTCGGCACCTTCTTCCCATTATTTTAAAATCAAAGTGTAAAAATGGAAATATACGTCGTACATTGGTACGTTGGTTTTCACATCGGTGCATAAAATATGCGATTGACATGCGTCTTTAAGTTAAAGCTACAAACCATCAACGTTGCTGCAGGACCTTTCTGGATATGCTACATTAGAATCGCAGCACAATGCAGAACTAATGCTTGTAAAATATTAACTACAGCCGCGTGAGCAGCACTGACACTCATTTTCACAACTTTCATAATTCATTGCAAAGAGAGTCAAATAGTAGAGTTTAAAAATACACTACTATATTCATTATAATGGGGGATAAAACCTGAGATGATTCTCTTTTGGCATTTAAATGACCAATTAGGAATAGTTTAATCGTGATTTCTAAGTATGAATCTCTTTTCTTAGGCAAGACAAGCTTCTATAAATGGCTCTGGTCACAAAGGAGGAGACACTTTGTTCTGTGGAGAGCTTAACGTGTTCCGCTTCAGCCGTATTTATTCTACAAATTAAGCTCATGTTGTGTAAAAGGTCAAACATGTTACGGCAAATAGACTTGAACTTGTCGAGTGCTTTTTTACGAACACTCAAAGCTCTTTAATTCCACATGTCCTTGACCCATTAATGCCCGTCAGGACTAAGGAACGCATTCGTAGCCACGCATACACCGACGGCGCAGCTTCCGGGAGCAGTCCGGGGTCAAGTGTCTTGACCCAGGACACATCGACATGGACTGGGTCCGGGGATCGAACTGCCCGCTCCTCAGCCGCCCAATTTGAATCCCTTAAATTCTCTTCTTGTCTTGAGATTCACAATCAAACTGCACTTATGTTCAGTACTCTTAGTAGCCTCGATGTATTTAACATTTCTCATAGTTCAAGCCACTTCATTTCTCTCTCAAAGTGCACTAGATTGAAGCGTTTAACTGAAGAATATGAACATTTTCTAGAGGGGGTCATCGTTCCACCTATCACAGTCTCACATTATCCCGTGGGAAACACTGCGGCACCGTTAGCTGCAAGCCACCAGCTCAACCGTCTCCGTGTTGAGAGTACCGCGAAGGCGATTAGATATGCTCTAATTTATTTTAATTGAACACCTTTAACTTGAACTCTTATCACATGCACACAGCAGCGAAAAACAATCTCTCTAAAACGGAGCCCTTTGAGACATGGGAAAGCATCTTCAGGGTGAACAACATTGCAGCTGCTGTATTTTCAGCTGCTATTAATATGTCACAGTTATTAGAAGATATTGTGAGGGTTACTTTTCTTTTTCAGACTTTTCCGTGTGTCCGTCTCACCATTCTCCTTCCTCTGGCTCATGGGTGGTCTCTCGCTGCCTCTGCCTTCTTATCGCTCCGCTGGTCACTCAGGCACCCACGACCCCGTGTGCTGGGAGAGATCAGGGAGCACAAAAGAACTGGCTGCTATTAATTTTGCCCAGGCAACATTTACAATAATCCAACAAGACAGACGTTTAATTGAGCTAACCCTGAGCCCGCAGCAAGCCTGCCTGTCCCAGCTTCCTCCTTTCTCATACCACGTCGTCTGGTATGAATACAAAGGAGCCGTCTCACTTCGCCTTCATTGGAGGAGCAAAAAGAAAGTGTCGGAAGGAACAGTTGGGTTTTATATTATTCTCTTCTCTTGTCTTTTCTATGCTCCGTTTTATTTTTTCCTCGGGATTGTTATCTCCATCCTCCTATAAAAAAAATGGCATGTCAGGAAAGGTTATCAATGGCCATTCTGATGCAGTTTTATTTTTTTAAAGAAACTCTGGCATATTGTTCACTTTCAACAGGGAGTTACGGCTCGCTGTAGGGAGACATTTTGGAACAAAGGCTGAGAATGAGCTGCCGTGTGCTCCAAAGATAGACGGCACGAACGCTGCCGGGTCGAAATACCATTCCTGCAACCTTTTGCAGATAAAATGAACCGCCTAATTCACTGCTTTTTGGAAATTATGAGCCAAAGATAGAGGCTTCCTTCATTCCACTCATACACGACCTAATTACTAATGAAATAACTCAAGTATGGACAGAAACTAAAGGTCATAGAATGCCATTTGCTATTTAAATTTTTAGTTTTGACCCTTAAATGTACGCCGTTGACGGTACAAACCCTTGATGGTGCGGAGAACCAGAGACTCCAAAGTACAGGGAGCTATCGTAGCGTATTAGCGGTGTTGCGTCCTTGACGTATTAACTGGTCCACGAAAGAGCAATGGCTGGCAGACAGCTATGAAACAGAAGTATTTTGAGTAAACTGTGTGAACTTAATGACCTGCAACTAAGCTAAGATAACTAAAGAGTGAGCTCGCTACAGCGGTTCAGCACTATCTCACGATATGGCAGAGCTTGTGGAACCAGACATCCGCCGTTCAACTTTCTGGTGTGACCTTCAGAGAGAACTTTACTTCGTGGAAGGAGCCGACCAGCTTGTTACACGGTGACGAGGTTTGAGTGGTTTTGTCAAAGGGAGTCCTGATTTAGCTAAAAAAGAAAAGAAAAGAGTGGTAGTTATCCAGTAAGAGCCCTCGACTTGAACTCTCTCCATGTTCACATGATTAATCTAAACGGTGGTAAACCCTCAATGGATGAATTGGACCATTTCTGTAGACAGTCCTCCAGCAGGTGAGAATGGCTTGGCAAGTGGTCCTCCACTCTGTCAGTCTTTACTCACGTCCTCGTCCTATCCGCTATTTAGCCGGCCCCTCTCTTCCAAAGCGATCCCTCCACTGCAGGTAATTACAGTGCAGCAGCACCGTGGTCAGTAAAAGGCGAGGCCAACCACTCCAGGGGAAGGCGCATGATCCATTAGCTGAGCACAGGGCTCGACGGCCCATTCCTCTTTCCCTTAAACCCCTCCGCTGCATCCCCCCCCCCCCCTCACACCCACATCCCACTCCACTTCAGACATCTCCCTTCCTCTCCTGCTCCATCAAAGATACAGAATGGAGCAAATGCAGAAAGAAAATCTCTTTCAACACAAATCTCAGCTTGAAAGCACAACAGAGATATTTTTTAAATATGTTTTTACAAACCTGAATACAACTGCTTCCTGATAGCCAGCCAGCAATCCGGTAAACACTCTAACTGAATCATTCACTGTGGGAGAATTGTGACAAAAGAGAGCTCAGCTGCCTTGAATTCAATAAAAGCAAATGTAATATATTTTTCATATGCTGATGCTGCTTGAGTCCAAATAATATAACTGTCCCACTCGGGTATGCAGCCTAATGGCTTCACAGAGTTTTCATGTCCTTTTTCATTTGGTTTGTAATGTCGTGAGGACGAAAATAGAGACACGGACGGAACAAATCAACAACAGAATCACCACAGCTCTCACTAGTAAAATATGTTTTTCGGTGAGACTTCTGCTCCTAATGAGGGAAACGAGTGACAATCACTCTTGAAGCAATGAAACATTGCAGTGGCAATTTTTCTAAACAGTTACGCTCAACTGCCTGCTGCACAGAGTGACTGCCTTTTGTGCTGCCACGAGTCTCACAGGTGTAATTTAAGAAGGCTCTTTCCACCACAGGCTTGTGTCAAGGAAACCAAAAAACAGGAGAAAGAAAAGTGAATTCCTGTAATGACCTTCTCCACAACTAATACGTAAATCCATTATCGGATCAAAGAAAGGGAAAGTAACAAGCCGGAAAGGCTGCAGCTACATGCCGCTCCCATGAGTTAAGGCGTCTTGTCTTGTTTATTCAGATGCAAAGTCTGCATCAATAACCCCTCCTGCGGGTAGAGGACCACAGGACCACGTGTTACATCCCTTTCCTACTGCCGGCCCTCATCAGCTGCCTGGTCATCAGTCTGCAGAGTCGTCGCTGCTTTAGTGAGATGCTGTTACACATATTCAGTTTTCATGTGCATATGCTTAAATGTGTGTGTAGGTGGTTTGAAATGGTGTACGATACAACAAATACATGTTTTCCTTTGTTTCTCTTGTCAACAGTTAAACCTAATAATATAGGACATTTGAATGAACACCGTTAGCATTTAAAATATATTTTTACAGAAACCACTGTTGGGTTTATATTGTATGTTGTCACTATAACAGACCCTTTACAGCACGCAGGCTACCAAACATAATCATAACGATAGTCAGCATTTATCAAGGCATAATAATAACATGAGTCAGCACTTACCAAGCCATCATCATAACAGGAGTCAGCATTTACTAAACTATAATCATAACATGAATCATCACTTATCAAACCATAATAACAACGATAGTCAGCATTTACTAAACTATTATACTAACAACAGTCAGCATTTACTAAACCATAACAATAGTCAGCATTTACTAAACCATAATCATAATGATAGTCAGCATTTACTAAACCATAATCATAATGATAGTCAGCATTTACTAAACTATAATAACAACGATAGTCAGCATTTACTAAACCATAATAATAACAACAGTCAGCATTTACTAAACTATAATAATAACAACAGTCAGCATTTACTAAACCATAACAATAACAACAGTCAGCATTTACTAAACTATAATAATAACAACAGTCAGCATTTACTAAGCTATAATACTAACAACAGTCAGCATTTACTAAACCATACTCATAACAATAGTCAGCATGGCAGTTGAAATGTCTTTCACGTACCATATGTTCAAACCAGCATCAGTCTGACTACACGTTCAGTAACCGGTCCAGCCGTTCTTTACATGTCCTCTCATCTCGTGGACCAGACCTCCACCAGATGTTCCTGACTGAGCACCGTAGTGCTCCCTCCACGTACTCTCGCCACCCTTTTATTCATGTTCCAGTCTCGAGACACTTCAGCCCAAACTCTGGGGTTTGGTTCCTCTTACATCGACAACACCTCTCTGCACCGCGATATCGACAAGTGTGCCCCTTGAGCCAATCCCCATGAATAAGAGAAGAAGACAAAGGGAAGTGCGGGCTGAGTACTTCCTCCTCCATCTGCAGGAGGAAGACAACATACTGGACACAGCGGGAGAAACGAGCGCCCTCGCTGACATGGCCCTCTATTTTACCCAGGGTTCCTTTCATCTGAACCTGTAAATTGATTACAATCGGTCTAAAAAACAATGATTTTTTGTCCACATTGTGAGTGATGACATATTCAGACAATTAATACATACATGCATGTGCATGAATATATGTATATGTATTCATTTCCCAGAGATGTGAATGTGAGATATGATAGTGCTTTTGATCCATTCTGTTTCTTGTTTCTCCTGCTAACCTGCTCAGAATAAATCAATTCTGCTGACCCTAATCTAAGAGCATGACATGAGGATTAATAACGTGCCTGTTATGGAATATGCACAACTTTCTGTCAGCTAGATGAATAGGCTGCAGTCCAACTGAAATAATGCATGAGGATCAGTGGGTCAAGGGGAGAAACCTCCCTGATCCAATCAAGTCACATACAAGACCAGCACTCCTCCAAACAGAAGAAAGATAAAGGGAGAACAAATTAACATAATTTCACATTTGATGCAATCGTTGTTGGGAAGACTGATGGTGGCAACTCTTGTTGAACAGTTAACGAGTCCAGTACTCACCTAGATATCTCACTTAAGGCCCCCACCGTGTCTCTCTGTTGTGGTGTGCTGCAGGTAGTTAGCATGCACAACAACTGCCCAGCTGAAATGGTCATTCCAATAATCAGTAAAGAAATCGTCACACACATCTCGTCACACGCTGTTGATAAGCGATTCATGGGATTAAATGCACTGAAAGCGAAGCTTTATCCAGATAATGTGAGGTTGGAGTTTGCTCTTATGCAGTGATGTTACAGAGTGAAACTTCTCTTACCTCATAAACATCGTTGGTGGAGTACAGACACCATCCTGCCAAGACCACACATCATCAAAACGGAAGTTACATTCAGTAAGCAACGGTATTATTATTTATAATACTCATTCACCCTATATTTATTAAATACATATTATCATTAGCTGCTGCAGCCCTATACAATAAGGCTGGTTAGAGCAGAGTTAGGGCCAAGTAAACCAAAACAATGATCCAAAAAAGAAAGAAAGACATGTGCCGTAGAGCTGAGGTTGGGTCACACTTCTCTGTGGCCTCGAGGGAGCGTCCCTTTCTCCATTAAACACAAACACTTCCATGGCAAATATAAAAGAAATATTGATTTGTGCAGCTCAGTCTACAACAGAGGCTGCCCCAATGTCAACTGATGATGTGTGCTTTAAGTGCACACTGAAATAGTCCATAACAGAAAAGCATTTAGCGGCTGCTTTCCCGTCAGCAGTTCAGCACCACATCGAGTGGACAGCTCCCATGAAACAGTGACTCACGTGGAGCTGTCCTTCAGGCTCTGACGCAGATGAAGAAACACAAAACCAAAGTCCCGTTTTATAGCCGGCACAACATATCTATTCAAAAAAACGTAACGAGAGAAGTTACAATGCCCAAAGGTTGTCTCTCTTGGAACCTTCATTTATGTATACAATTTTCATAGAATTTAAGATGCTTTTGCCTCAATGTCAAGGATGAAATCAGGTGGCATTCATTGACTCAAAAGCCCCAAAACAACTCGAGATTGTTGAAAGGCTTGGCTATGTTGATTTTTATTTTTTATTTCAAAAGCTAGCATTAGAAGTAAAGCACAAACACATGAATATATAACATAAAAACACGCCTCTGGAAATTAATTTACTCTTAACCTGTTATACTCATTTGAATCCTTTGTCCGTGAACCATTGCAATTACTCTCCCTATACAAGCGAGTCACACTGATCTACGTATACACTCTGGCATAATACAGTATTCCGTAGTCACCCACCTAATCACGCTGGAACATGGACCATATAGTGCATCCCCCTCTTGTCGGTAACCTTGTTCTCATCTCACTCAAGCGCAAACAACAAGCGCTGATTGGATGTTAAGTCGGGTTCAACGTTTTACAGTTCAGTGACTTGTAAAACAACATGGTGTCGGCCTTCTGCGTTTGATTACATCTCATGGATGAAAGACACAATTGTACATTTCTCTTTTTATATGTGAAGTATGTGGGATATGTGAGGTATGTGGGAGAGTTTAGGTACGTTTTCATCATGGGAACCTGCAATGAACAGCCAGGTCATAGAGGTTTCAAATGAATCCTTAAATGTGCTTTTTGTTGTTGTTCCACCACTTTCCCTTACCTGTTTGTTGAGTTATTCCCCCGATGGGAACGGACTCGTATTTCACACGACGTTTAGGATAATAGGGCGCAAGCGTTTTCTTCCTGTCCGCTGCTCAAGGAAATGTCAGTCAGCATTAGCATACTCATTTATAGAGTGCTCGCCGACCCTCGCTCCCGGCGCACCCAGCCACCCCTTTCAAGGAGGGTTATCACAACGATTATGAAAAATGACTCCTAACGTGACACATTATCTCAATATTAAGGGAGTTTGAGGGAATAATAAGTTTGGCTTATTAATCAAAGGAGGGTATGAGGGTATGAGGGCGAGGAGCAGCCGAGTGAAGTTAAATGCCGCTGTCAATCTCAGCATGAGTCACTCTTCACTTCAAAGGACATTTCACCTGAATCATGTCACAGTATTTATGGAAACGCCATGGGATTCATAACCCTGAGATTCTCTACAGAAATCTCCCAGATTGCGCACAGAAACTCAACATTTGCTTAACACAATGAGCTCATTTAAAGTGTGGCGAACTGCAGTCTTCAGCAGTTTACCTGTCACTCTATTAACCGCCACAGGCCGCCACAGGCCGCCACAGGCCACATGTGCATATATTAATGCACATGCACACCTTTCTTTTAGCACATTCTAATTTCTCCCGCCAGCCCATTAAGGATGTCGGACGAGGAGCGGTGTGTGGATACACCGAGATTTCCCGGCGAGAAATATATTATTCTCCATAAGACCGCATTAAATAAAAGGAAGAAAGCTTTCAATTCCCCGCTCACTTTTCATGAATAAATGATGAGGTGCGTTTGAATGAATCCGTGTCCTTTCCTGGTGTCCTTTCTAAAGTTCGCTAAATGGCACACGATTTACCCCGGTTGGATCAAGGTGACCATGCAGAGCCTTTCCTGTTTCGCAAACATGTTGTGTTCTTTTTGGAGGTTCTTCTGGACCGAAATAACCCGGCACTGGATTTACTCTGGCTGGGTCAAGGCGACTTATGATGCAGTTTCCTTCTGTTGTTGCCCAAATCCCCATTTCCAGGAAATAGCTGTTAGATTACCAAGTATTATCGCAAGTTAAATAATTGCATCTGATGGCTAAATTTAAGGAGTTCAAGCTCATGATAGATGATTTTCTCCGACATTTGTGGCATTCTCTTGTTCTGTGATAGAAGACGAAACGCCGCCGCGTGAAATAATGAATGTGGTCGTCTTTCCAAAACAAAGGTCACACAAGTTGTACATCGCGTCGTGTTGTTGCGTTCCGAGATTCCACATTTCGACGTATTGCACCCGATACCGGGCCCGCGTGCACTTTACACATCTAATTGCATTGGTCCCTGTCATTAAATAATTATGCAGCTCATGGGGGGCAAATTAGCTTCGTAGACGTCTCTCAGAAGAGGGAATGGGGACATGTGGGACTCGTCTCTGTGCTGCGCAGAACCGACTCACAGGAGAGCCTGCCAAAGGGTAGCAGTGCCAGTCACACAAAGCCAGAGCCACGAGCGGGAGAGAGAGAAGCAGGGAGCGGGAGAGAGAAAGTCGACTCACTCAAATGAGAGTCTGGGGCAAAGATAAGGGGAGAATTAGCAGTTAATTTGTGGAGAAATTAATCCGTTTTTTGCATGAATCAGAGCCTAACTCTGTGGCATTGTTCAAGGCGGTGAGAGCTCCTATCTCATGTCCCCAGATATTTGCAGGTCACTACAGAGGAGAGGATTTCAATTTGGTCACTGATGTTGGATCAAGAGAGGGAAGACACAAAAGAAGCCTTTGTTCCAGGTTCGCTGCAAATGTCACACATCATCTCGGGAACATTTCACAGCTGCCATGGCGTGCCACCGCAACAACGCTCGTCTTTATAAGTTGTTTTTTCATTTAAGGGGAAACTGAAGGCCACACAACTGCAAAACTGAACAAACTGTAATTGGAGTAGCCTCTATTTGATATTGAGCAGTTAATCGCATATCATTAATGCGGTGCCATTTAAAAAGCCTCCGCATCCCCGGAATCTAGAGAAGGTGACATTTAAAAAGCCCCCAGTTCTCCGTCGACACTAAATATTTCGCCAGTTGCTTAAATTAATCCGCTGATGACTTGACTTTGGATACGAGCTGCACAACATAACAACACGGGAGGATTGTTTCTGTAATTATGACACACCAGGCAAGGTTATGGAGAACCACCTTCGGCTTCTGTTTTCCTTGGCGGAAACGGAAAAGATTTCAAAATGACGCTGTAGTGGCCTGGTTGATATCGAGTGTGTATGTATGTGTGTGTGTGTGTGTGTGTGTGTGTCCTTGTGGAATGATTCTCAAACTTGATTGACATTCTCTATACAGTGGCACACCACTGATCTTAGACCTCTCACCTACATTAAACAATGTATTCAGCCATGCCTCATCCATTTTAAGTGTAAACCCGATGTCCTCGTAGAGGTGAGAAGGAATATAAAGATGGAGATCACATTTTTGAGGCATGTTCCCAGCTGAGCAGCTGACCTCTGCTTCTCAATGTAAAGATCAGAGATGCTCTGAACCTTTGGCGAAGAAGCCTTTAATGCCGAGCCGCCTCAACAAAACGGCACGAGCTCCTGTTGTTATGAGTTTTGCGCTGTTTGTCGTTGCCGTGACTATTTCATTTCATTTCTACTTCGCCCGGTGACAGCCGTCGACAGCGCGAGGCGTCAGGGAGGGGAGAGATACATCATTTCCAACAGGGGAGGCGAGTTCTCCCTCCCAACCTTTCATCATCCTCGCAACAGTGACTGGATCTGAGAGACAAAGTATATTTCACATTATAAATGACGGTAGGAGACGGTCTGTCCTCAATTCTCTCTGGTAGTGCTCTCAGAAATAAAAGAGGAACGGTTTAAAGTGAAGATCTGATCATATTTATCGTTTTAAACATTAACAAAGTGATGGAACATTATCAACAGTACCCAAATAAGTTGCAGTGGTAACTTTATATGTCATATCTGTCGATGTTTTATTCACATTTAATCCACGGGAGCCAATAATGTATCAATTTAAGAGCTTGTGTTTTGCACTATTCAACCAAAGCTGCTATAAAACCCGATGTGCACCAGGCGGGCGGTCCCACCGAGGTGATATTGAAAGACTGAAGGCCCACGGATGCAAACGGCGGCCTCCCCGAGCTGGCACGGAGAATTGAGGACATGTCGTCAGATATTCAGAGACAATTGGGGGACCAGGGAGAGACTTTGGATTACTTTTCATCCGCCTGCGATGAAAGTACAGGTCCATCCGACACGGCACAGCTACAGATTATTTTAAGAGGAGTTGATGACGACATGAACGAAACAGAGGAGCTGCTTGACCTTCAAAGCCTGAAAGGCCTAACAAGATGAGCAGATTTATTCTCTGTTATTTGTGCAGTAAAGTGTGTGGGATCATTACCGATGGTGCGTCTGCCATGACTGGGGATAGAAGTCCGTTGTCCACACTGATCCGCAATAAAGTCAGCGAAGAAGGAGGTAACGCGATTAAACTCCAGTGTATAATTCACCAGCAGGCTCTCTGCGCAAAACATCCCAAATGTCATCATGTTATGAAACCGCTGGTAAAGGCAATCAATTCTATTGGCTCCAAAGCGCCGCACCACCACCAGCTACAGCGGTTGCTGCTTGACACCCGGCCTGAATACGGAGACGTAATACATCACAACGATGTGAGGTGGCTCCGTGGGGGGTCCGCGTTGCACACATTTTTCTCTCTGAGGGGAAATCGGACTTTTTTTTTATGAAAAGGGGAATCCAATGCAAGAACTATCAGATCCTGTATGGCTGGCAGATTTGGCCTTCTTGGTTGACATAAAAGCTTCTGAATGCGCTGAATGTGAATCTTCAAGAAGGAGAGGCAGTGTGAGCTACACTCACACATCAAGGCCTTTGGAACCAAGCTGCATCGTTTCCTGAAGACGCTCCTCACAGAGAGAACCCTGCACCGCACATTCCACAGCTTTGAAAGAGGTCATTGACAGTTTTCCTCAGGACTTTGTCGGTGTGCAAATGGTGAGTTATGCAACAGCTTTCACATCTCGTTCTGCGGGATTGTACGTGTCGGTTTCCTCTTCTCCCCGCTCCGTGGACCCTGATGATGCTCCGCCACAGCTGTAGCCGGAGCGCGCTGAGCTGCAGCGTGACGACGGGAGACACCAGCGGCTTTCTCTTGCAGCTGGATGAAGGTTTCCAGAACATCCGCAAAGAAATTGATGAGCTTATTCTGCTCCACATATTTGTGTGAGCAGATATTCTGCCATGAACTTAAACAGGAACTGATTGAGGAGAAAACTAAGTGACTCCCACGTACGTGACATTTAACGCATCTCAACCAGTGCCCTCAAACCCGACCTGCTGGCCTGTTTACGGAAATCCACATCTTAGTTTAATCCTTCTCATTAGTGTCAGCAAGTTCGGTTTCTTGGTCAATCTGAAGTTCTGAGTGTTTTGAACAGTCACATCTGTCACTATTAACAATGAAAATCCAAAAGCACAGTTAATACATGCACTGGGACTGATGGGACTTATTTGATTAAACTCTTGAATAAGATTTGTCTATAACTGTTGATCTACCAGCAGATGTGACACAAGTTACTTTCTGAATGATCTTGTTAAAGAGCGGTTAAACAAAAACCTCAACTGGACCAGAGCGAGGAGGCTAAATACGTCACATGATTTAGTTCCCTTATTAAACTCAAAAAGCCAGAAGGTAGAAACACGGGGCCACTGATGAGAATCACTTTGATTGGTCATCATATCTCAAGGAGCGTGTAGTACTGCATTGCCCCACTAGAGAGCTGCGCTCACTAAATCCTCTTCTGTTGCTCTCCTGAAGGTTTATTCCCTTTTTCCCTGCGAAAGTTTTTTTGGGGAGTTTTCCCTGATCCGATGTGAGGTCCTGGGACAGGGAATATGTACAGATTGTAAAGCCCTCTGAGGCAAATTTGTAATTTGTGATTTTGGGCTATACAACAAAAACTGAATTGAATAGATTTTAATAAAAGAATAACAAAACATATAAACATACATACACAGTCCTCACACACCATTTGCATAATTTACCGGGGCCTTTCGACGAGGTTTAATTAGTGTGCGTTTTACACCGTTTTTCATGTTTAAAAGGTAATGAATTGTATAATTAAAGGGCTCACAATGTAAATAAATGGGGCAGTAAGAGAGAAGGTAATTAAACAGAGCTCCGGCTTGCATCACGATCTTCTGACTCCCACACCACTCCATCACCGAGCGAGGCAGTTTGGTGGAAAGGGTTTGGTCCAGCACACGTCATCTGCAATGGAGTCTCAGATTGTGTTTTGAGAGAGCTGCATGTTTGCTTTCTCTGCCGCCCGTAGAGAGGCAAGGAATCGCTCTTAAACCAGTCAGTGTCAACTATTTGTTCTCATCCTACCTGATGAGGAATGTCTCAGCAGAGTCCTGCTGGGCTCATGTCTCCATCCTTTAACTGCATTTCCCCCTCAAATCAAGCCGGCGTTTTCCCTCTTCTCCCAGGAATTTTGACATTTTAGAGCTATGAAAAGCTGCAAATACTGATGTGACAGACTCGTTTGCAGTCGTAGTCCCAACGCGCAACAGACTTGAAAGCCTTGTTCTGCCACATGAGCAGCCAAATATAAAGTTCTATTTTTTTCTTCAGCCAACTGTCCAAGAGTTTCAGATGTGTGGTAATTGAGTTCGGGATGGGCTGTTTGAGGTGGAGCCGCCGCTATGCTGTTCAGTCATAGCAATCCTCCCAATTTTACCCTCTCTCTAAGGAGTTCTCGCCCCAGGGGCTGTAAGCGGGTGGACTATGACTGACTGTTACTGTTGCATGGAGTTACAGATGACACAGGCTCTACTCTCATTGAGAGGTGCCCACATACTGTATTGAAGCTTACTGTGCTAACAGGATTCACACCTCACTGATAAAGGCATCCCTATAGTTTGCTCTTTTGACTCTTTAATTTACACTGTATAATAATAACAACATTATTTAATAATTTCTTCAACTCTTTAATTTTGAGCATTATGATTCTCTTAAAATAGGGTTGTAAAGGATATATATATAATATAAAAAGAAAAATACATGTCGAAACGGATGTTGGAGACATAGTAGCGGGTAGTTGTTGTCTTTTCATCCCTGACTTTACAATCCTCTTGTGAGTGACTTCCACTGTTGCTGGGCAGACAATCACAAGTGATCCAGGTGACGCACGTGCATTCAAAAGAAAAGCATACTGTGCGACTTTCCTCTCTATTTAGAGACGTTTCTCTCTCCTTTATACGTCTCTACAGGTATGTGCTGGTGTCTTCTGAAAGGTGTGAGATTGCTCATTGCACTTGCCACACAATAGTGATTGGCATCCTAGACTACATCGCCCATTCCTCTCTGTTTGTTCTGATGTCCACGGCTGTAGAGGTGCAGCGTGGGCGGCTGTCACTCAACTTACGCACACATGACACCTGGTACGAGCAGCAAAATAAAACATGCATTAACTATTATGTAAGACAAACACAATATTTACAAAGAGACAAACATATGGCTTTAGCAGCGGTTCCCAAGTATGAGGATACGTCTTGCCCATCCAGGCGTGCATAAGTTGTAAAGGACGTCTTTACTTCTCTGAAAGCACAGAAACACATTCACATCTGTGCAGCGCAGCAGCATGCTGCAGGCTGTTTTAGTCCATACTGAATAGATAGATAAATGGATACTTTATTAATCCCGAGGGAAATTTAGGTCATCCAGTAGCTTATACACTTAACTTAACTCACAAACATACATACACAAATCACAGTAGAATCACAGGAGAAAAACAATACACATAGGGAGAACATGTTCACAGGGAGTAGGGTGTATACAGATATTATACAGATATTACAGTGTGCAAAGTGATATAAATATTACAGTCTGTGCAATGGGCTAGTATAGCCAGTAAAAAGAGTAAAAAGATGGACAGTGGGATGGAAAAATAAAGAGCTGGGAAGAGGAGGGGAGACCGAGGTAGACTCATGCAGAGAAGTCCATCTCCCTCCCCCTCCCCTTCTGCGTGGCGTTGTAAAGTTGTATTGCCCTGGGGACAAAGGACTTCCTCAGCCTGTCCGATGAGCATGACAGTGACAGGAGTCTGCCACTGAAAATGCTCCTCTGTCCGTTAAGAGTTCTGTGTAGTGGGTGGTGGTCATTGTCCAAGATGGTCAGCAGCCTACTCAATGTCCTTTTCTAACATATAACTAACATTTCCATCTCTTATACACATACGTATAACATGTCTGCTTAACAACTTAATTCACGACATTCTGCACATTCACATAACTCTCATCTCACGGGCTACATGTGGTTACCATACGGGCTTTCTCGTTAGCTAGGTAATGCAATATGTCGCCTGACACGTTATTACATTCAACTCGTAAAATTCACAATACACCCTCATACGTGCATTCCTGATAGTCCGTTACTCTTTTGATGCATCTGTGTCGCTACTTTTATACATATTTTCTAAGAGTAGCCCCTTCGCTTCCTTCTCAAAAAATCCCGAAGCAGACTGTAGTGCCCTTATGCGCTTTACTCATTGTAACCAAACATTTGCCTACTGAAACTATTTCAAATCGACATGTGACAGGTGAATAAACACAACAATTAATAATCAATACCAATAAGAAATATTTGAGAATACATGAGAATATGGGAGATGTCCATGTCCAGTTCCTATTATTGTGTCTAACAACAGTCTTGGGCCTCACAACAGTCTTTTCGGTATGACACAGGTAGCATTATCTGCCACTTCTCTCTGATTCATATGAACCCAAACGTTCCTTTTTTAAAATCTTTTTTCATCTCTCGGTTCTTTTCATTTCACAAAGCCAGAGCGTTGGCATTCTGGGGATGCATGCAGCAAAGGTGAGGCCATGACGGAACAATATAAAGATTACACACATGACGTCGAAACACAAATGGATGCCATGCAACAAGCTCATAGGACACTTCTTTGTGTGGCTGAGAGATCTGGCTGAGACTATAATAAGAACAGTGTGATATATTGGAGCAACCTGAATACATACATATTTAAAAAAGAATAATTTGTGTTGCAAATGTAAATATCTACAGGCTAGAGCGTAGACTGTAAAACCTCAGCCGTGTCTTTAAATACTTAAACCACCCGCCTTGCTATGTCTTTAAATACTCAGCAGACACATACTGTATAACAGCTGGAAATAACACATTAACAGTAACAGTAAACAAAACATCAAGTGGGTTCCAAACTGTTGAGAAAACGAAAAACCAAACAAGTTGTTGAATCATAAAAAAAAGAAAGGCTGAGCTTGTGTGTGTTTTTTTTCCTCTTCTTCTTTTTGCAATCACTTTCAAGCCCAAGAAGTAATTGGGTTTACATTATTTCTTCGAAAAGCAGACACAATTTGTCCCGCACTAAAAATCAACGGGGGCAAAGCTCAGAACTGTGTGCACATTTGATTTCATGTGCTCCGGGGGAATTGAATAAGGCTGTTGATGGAAGTGGCACAGAAGGGGGACGTGGATATGAGAGGAGGCAGCCACCGTTTCTTGGAGGGGTTACAATCTAAAAGGCGGAGCAGATGGATGGCCAGCAATCAAACAGCTGCTGTAATCAATTCAGCACGAAAGTTCATCACCAGTCTGTCCGACTGGGAGAGGGGAAGTGAAAGAACCAGGCGGTAGGCTTGCCCCACTCAGATCAGGTTTCTTATTTAAATATATATGTGTGCAGAATATTAGTGCGTGAACTATTACACAGATGATATTTTTTACAAACCTTATTGGTTCCCAGTGGATGAAGCCAGCTGAATTTCATGATCCCCTGACTTCTCCTCTCCACCGTGATTCAAACGTCTCGACGACGAGATGGATCGTCTTGCAATGCGGTTCTGACATTTATTTCCCCCTCAGGGTGAATGAAAAACTTTTGTTTATGAGCAAACACCTGCACAACTAATGACATCCCCACCAGCCTCAACTCTTTTTTATTGTTTAATGCTCATTAGGAAATGTTAGAAAACATGTTACAAATGTTACAAAGCAGGAGTTTATTCATATCGTACATTTAATCGTTTGGTTCAACAGGCCTGGCTGGGTGGTCGGCTGTGTCATCGTCTCAAGGTCCAAATTATTCAATCCCCACGCTTCCTTCTCCCTGATGTTTTCTGTATGAGTCATTCATCATTAGTGCTCCAGTAATATAGTTGAAAAGATCGCACATCAGTCAAAAATGAAACAACATTCATGGGAGCTACCAGCACTGTCACATAGCAATGATTTATTAACACAACAGCACTGTCTATTCTTCAAGTGAATTCCTTTTGTATGCATGTATATAATGGTTATTGTGATTCTGGTTCTGATTTTAACCATCGCTGTGCAATAAATAGCCTCACAGAGCTGCAAGAGTTAATTGTTAGTATTGAAACTTAAGCGGTTAGATTTCTTCTAATCAATATTGAAAAATGCAACTAAAGACATAACTTGTTAGTTGAACGTACTAATGTTTAATGTTAGTTATTCCTGTGCCTACTCACAGTTAACCTACTGCTGCCTCTCTTTCTTCCACTATGACCCCCCACTACCAGTCACTACTGCTGACCGGCTCACTTGCCCTCCGCTTTAGTCGTTTAATATTTGGTGCAACAGTCTTCCTACGATCACTCATTTCAGAACTCGACAGTTTTGACTTTCTGAAACAGGAGAAGGCGTGTGCCACTGGAAGTCTTCTTTAGATCACAATTAAAAAAGCACAGACATTGTTTTAAAAGGGACTGTGTAACTTTCATCTCCAAGGTAAAGACTCTGTTGTCACTACCTGCTTAATAAACCCGCTTAAACTGAAACTAAAAGCCTGATTTTTAATAAACCGGTGGCTGCTGCATTATGTGTGGCTCCCTCGTTGCTCAGGCGTTGCTGTTCCAGTCTCCCTCTTATCGCCTGCTCTTCACATACTTTCCTCTCCAGCTCACGGGCTCTGTGATTGTGGAAACCATTGCTCTGCAAGTCCCATTTCCATCCGGACAAAATTCTATAGACCTTTGGACCTCTGAATACACTCCAGTGGTGGACACAGAAAGCACATTCCTGTTTTTATTTGATTGTATTACTGGTCAGACAAGAAGTTGGCTTCACCGTTTATAACACATCGTCTCCAGGGCAATGCTGACCTTTAGGAAGGAAGAGTTAAACAGAGCAGCAAAACAATTCCATTACTCTGATTAATTGATGTTGAATGCTTTCAGGGAATTGGCTAACGGGGTAAATGGGGCTTTATGCTGGGAAAAAAACAAAACACTCAGCACTCAGATGATTGGAGTTAAAGCTAAGACATAAATGGTTTCTTGTACACTGATGAATGGAAGGCCGAATGTAGGGCTCCACAGTAGGTGTTGCCAGGTTGGCATAAGCAACTATTATTGAGAAATTGGCAACCATTTGTTGTCATCGACTGCAAGTACTTACTAACCACTTTAAAGACTAGAACAACCTGCACCCCAAGAGAGTTTTTAAATCGTCTTTGCATTAACTAATGACATAGTAACATTGCTGTTACAGACAAAACCGGAACCAGACAAAGCTGCAATTACGTTGTTTGTGATATGAATCAATTTGCAGTCTTGCGAGGCAAAGTACCTCGGCATGAGATGAAAATTGTGTCAAATAACATTGCACTGCAAAGCATACAGACCTGTGATAAAGCCTCCTCCTCAGTAGGTTGTTGAGCTCTGCCCTTTGAACTCTAGCGCTTGTTTAGCCCTGTGGTTCTGTAGCACATAAGCTACGTTGTACATGTGAATATAATATACATACTGTAAATATATATATATATACAAATATATCTATATCTATATGTGAATATATATATTTATCTATATATATATATTTATCTATATATATATATATTTATAGTTGCTGTTAATTAACACCATCATGCAACTTTATGAGCTGTGATTATATATGTATATATATATAGATAAATATATATAAATATATATCTATATATATCTAAATCTATATATACATATCTCTATTGATATATATATATATATATATATATATATATCTACAGAGATATATATATATATATATGTGTGTGTGTGTGTATAGTGCCATGGTCAGTCTTCAGCATTTTTAGATGGTCAACAGTGCTGCTCTTAAAGAGTCTTAAAGAGTCTCGTCGGCCGGCTGCGGAGCCTGGACAACCGGGAACCCCCTAAAGAATTGGAATGGTGACAGCAGAGAAGAAAGCCAGGTTTGAAACGATGACAGAGGAGGGAGTGTAGCATTGCCGCAACGGGAGGAAGAGAAGGGAGAAAGCGAGAGTGCGCCTGACTGCGCATGAGTCAGGGAATGAACAAACAAGAAGACTGATGTCTTCAGTTACCGTGCTTTATGGATGATATTCAAAGCGTGGCCCTGCATTTATCACACCGCTCCCGCTGTGCCGCTGTCACATCCGTGACACATCAGGTAATGGCAGAGGGGGCTGCGTTAGCATAAGGGCATGTGAGGTGACAACCGGGGATGGATGAGCAACTGTGCGTTCATGTGCTGGGAAATGACAAACAATGAATTGTGAAGAAAGAGCATGTCTACAGTAAGGGGAATGAGGAGAGATGAGTCTCAGTGGTTCAGCTAGCCTCCGCCAGACTCTCCCATCCTTTCTTGGGATTATCAAGTCTGCCAACTCACTGATACATGAAGGATTGTATTAATTAACACTTTGGACCGTTGTCTTTCTCTCTCGGCCTCTGGAGGATTCGGGGAAGCAGCCCAGGGTCGAGGCGTCAGGGGTGGAAATGACACCTGCTGGAAAAAGTGATCGGCAACTCAGTCCACCAGGGTTTGATGACACAGGTGCAACACCTCTGGAGAACTTTCTGTATAAATAGACTTTCTGTATATACGTTATAAGTGTCTGCGTCAGAGCTGGTGCCGCAGCCGCTGAGTTTCCTGCATTGGCGCTCACATGTCGTATGTCGATGAGTCACGGAGTTCAAACGGGATGTCACCCCCGCTGAAGCTCGGGGAAACTTGGGAGGCGGCGAACAAACACGACGGCGATGAGCATTAAAGATGTAGCTGCTTCACAACTGCCTGAACTTACAGTGGAGAGCACACAACCTCATGCTGGGCTGCCAGATTTTACTCTGCCATGTATAAGACTAATAAAATATAACGACGGTTTTATGATTTTTCTCCTTTTGAGCGAGGGGGAAAAAAACTAAATAAATAAAGAGATGCGTCACTGTGCTATGAATATAAAATAAAGATGTCGTTAAAAAATACAGATTTTTACAGCAGCTCGCTTGCCATACAACTATCATTAAACAGTCGCTTGATTTTACGAGGAGTTTTATCCATGTCTCTGAGGTATAACGGAGGGGCCATTGATGTGGCATATACTGCTGTCCCATCAGATGTTAATGCGCCACCTAGATTTGCTTTCCATGTAGAAATACTTTGCGTTTGCTTAATTGATCCAATCAACAAGGCAAGAAGCATCGCAAGAGCTCTGGAGGGACCCTTCAGACAGTTTACATTTGATTGACTGAGCCTTTCTTCTATTAACTAGAACAGAAGCACACAGGGAGTCTGGCTGGATCCACAGCTGCAGTCAGACATGTTCTACAAACATGAGATCATCTTATGCTGTCACTCAGCTATGACCCAGCATGCCTTTATGCCGTGCTCATATCAAACAGCAGAGGGGTTCAAAGACAAGAAATGCTAAACACTGCCATGCATCACCTCCAGCGATGATTATTCTCTCTACAGCTCGCGCACATTCCTCATGGTTAAGCCCAAAAGACACAACATATTGTTTTCACACTCCAAGCAACAGCATGTGTAGAATACGTCAATTTTGCAGAAGCAGCTGCTTAAAACATTATCGGTCAATACTATTCTGATTAAAAAAGAAAATCCAGATTGCTTTGGATGCCAACATATATTGTTCCCTGTTGTTTTAGCATATGAATGCAGCATCTGTGTTTAGAGATTGATGTAACCATAGGAGGGCGGATTGGAAGCGTAGCTGCTACCCTGTTAGCAACTAAACCAAATCAAGAGGAAACTATGTATGATAAGTTAAAAGATTAAGTAGCACCAACACATTGTTATGGAACATTATAAATATTGATATGTGTACTTGAGAATGAAGTGAGCGTGCCTTACTGGCTGGCTCTCGGACGCCACTCTGCACTGCTCTCATACACGGTTACATCCTTACATCCCATCAGGTAAACACTCTTAGCTCTCTTTTATATTATGTATGGATTTTTATTGCTATATTTTTATTGTGTATTTTAAGACATTCTGTGTAACGTTCCTTGACAACATTGACGTAACCTTGACAAACGTTATGGCAAACACACTGTGACGTATCACAGTTTAAATATTGTGCAAATTGATTTTCAATTGGTGCAGAAATCAATAGAAATCAATGGAGGCCCGGAAAAGTAATACATTTGGAAAACCAACACATCACCATGCACATCCATCAGCTCCCCGCTGATTAACATGCAGCCACATAAAACACAATGTGCCCTCTGAGCCATACTCGGTTTGGGATTATTGCCACCTCCCAAAATACCAGTTCCAATTACTGACATTTAAATTGCCCAGTGACCCATCATGGCTCTTTCTTCACCCCACCCTTCAACCCACAAAAAAATCCCATCCCAAAATCGCCTCTGGATCACAATCTCATCAGAGCTGTAAAAGAAACCGCAAATTGATTACAACTGAAATTTAGGCCGTGGATTTCTTCATTACTTCTCAGCAGCAACGGAACTGAATCGCTCGTGCCCTGAGTTAAACACGCAGGAGAAAGATTTATTTTACCAGTACCTTCTTGGTGAACTTTATTTTTTTACTTTCTGGTCTTCAATTCCTCAAGGTAGAGACACAGGAAATATTCTGAACACACCGAGCGGTGAGTGGAAGGATCAGACCGGCCGGCTGAATTCTGAATGTTGAATGATACTGAATCCAGCCGGTTTATTCACGGTGCGTAGCATGTGCATTCCTAATGACGGTGTACCAACACCCACTTCTGGCTGTGGTCACAGTGAGAGGACGAAGAGGATGTTTTGTATTTGGAGTCACATTCAGACTCTGTGAAGACGCATACAGATCACAACTCAGAGAAACAATCATGGGCGTACAAACACACTCACTGTTCTCTTTATATATTCTTTATCTCATCTGCTCAGTTTGTAGTAGCACTCCACACGTAAGTTTCACTGGCCAGAATCCATCTCAATATGACTCTAGTACATCTTAAACTGTGACCAAGGGAGCAGGAGGAGCCATTACGGTCTCCCCATACCTCACCACCTGCGTAGTATCTCGCTAACATGCAGGTGGCAAAGCAGCGAGTGGTAAAAGACAGATGCAGTGTGTGTGTGTGTGTGTGTGTGAGACTGTGCTCCATCTTCGAACCAGTTGCTGCTACCTTCCCCGCCCTGACAGCTCCATAGATTAAGCCTCGAGAGGCAAAACGCTGTTTAGTATTCCACGTGTCTCGTCCACGCAGCCCGGGCCACACCACATGGAGACAGTTGGTTCAGGTGTTAACACAAAAATGAAAGCAAATGTTTTCAAAGTCGCTTGGAGTCGAGCCGCTACTCCTTCGCATCGAAAGGAGTCAGCTGAGGTGGTTCGGGCATCTGATCCGGATGCCTCCTGGACGCCTCCCGTGAGAGGTTTTCCAGGCATGTCCAACTGGGAGGAGACCCCGGGGAAGACCCAGGACACGCTGGAGGGATTACATCTCCCGGCTGGCCTGGGAACGCCTCGGGATCCCCCAGAAGGAGCTGGAAAATGTTGCCGGCGAGAGGGAAGTCTGGGTCAACCTGCTGGGTCTGCCACCCCCGCGACCCGACCCCGGAATAAGCGGATGAGAATGGATGGATGGATGGATGGATGTTTTCAAAGTGTGTGCAGCCACTTCTGTGTGCGACCCTTCAAACGCAGACTGACCAATCACAGCGTAGCATCGGCTACCTCTGACCAACTAGCCGGCTCTGCTCCATAGATTCTCACGCACGCTGTGGCAGCTGTCCCCAATCTGGCCTCGGCTGCTGGCTGGTTGGTAATCAGTCAGCTGCTCTGACTGATTGGCAAACAGTCAGCAGCCGATGCTGCTTGTATAAAAGGGCAGCAGAGCTGGAGGGAGGGAGGAAGTGTGAGCAGAGGCGCAGTCTGCTCGGTGTGTGTGTTGCCGAAATAAACATGTCATCGAACGAAACCTCTTGGTGCCTGGCTGATCCTTGGTGCTGGTGGGGGAAACCCACGGGTAGCGGCGTGAGACCTGCTACACACGCTATTCACATTTTCTTCATTTTCAGGTTGGTTTTGTAGACGATTCATGATTAAATGTGTCGTAGTAATACTTGTAACCCGCAGAAGGTTAGGAGTTTTATGTTTCTAAAACATTTTGAATACACACACTGCTTTTGCTTTTTAATGATTGTAGGAGTGAAAATAGCTACCCGGCTTTACATAAATGTTCCCTTCTGTCTCAACCGGTGGTACATTGTATTCCCACAATTTTAGCTTCTGTTTTTATCTTTTGAACTTGTTCATCATTGGCTGAGTGAACAGTCAATTTAGGTACTTTCATTTGTCATGTTACTTGAAGAGAAAGATGTTACCCTAGGAGGGCCTACGTCACAAGGATAAACCTCACTGTGCCCCATTCTGTTGTGAATTTGTATTATGTATTTATCACTATTTTTTTTTTGACACCAACTTTCTACCTCTTGACAATATAGTATATTTTTATAAACCAAACATGTTTTGCAGATGCTCCTCTGTTAATATCTAGCACATCTGAACTCTTTATTTTGACCTTTTTACCATGAGAGCGACAGTCCTTGAATTAAATTTGTCAAGTGTTTTTTTTCTCCCCCTCTTGACTCTAGTATGGACAAAATGTATGAGAAGTCATATTCACCCTTCAAAAAACACTTTTCTCCTCTCCTCTTGATAAAAGATAAATAGTAGCTAAGGAAAGATCATAGATCATAAACAACATTTGTGCGAATAAAGAAATGTACTTCTCATCAGTAAAGACACTCTTCACACATGAACATGAAACACATGTATATTTCAATTTAAAATGTTTTACCATGAACTATGTTCACACTGCAGGTTTTTAACTTCTCTTCTTCTTTAGTACTATGTGAAACGCTAGGAATTATACAAATAAACTGCCATCTCAAGAATTAATATTTTTTTTTCCTGAGGTTAGGGACAATGGTGTTTTTGTTTTTTTGTGGGACTTGAAGATGTAACAACTGATGGTTAATACATCACATCATCACATCTTCACCAGAGAGAGAAGAGACAATCTCTCTTCTCTTCCCCGCAGCTGATATAGAATACTTACAAAATCCTCTTTCTTGATAGAGTTTCTTTTTAGGTGAAGCTTCGTCTCTGTACAACGCAGTCATCTAAAATTAGGTATTTCGCTAACGTAACACGTTTTGTCTATATCTAATCTCTTTGTAAGTATAAATTAAATGGTAAATTTTTCATGCTGATGTCACTGGGAAAGGCGAGGAGAGAAGTCCTCATGTCCAGGACTTTGCTCGACACACATCCAGCAGACTTGTGGAATATGTATTGGCAAATTAGTGGAGTGCAGAATGCATGGTGCATCTAATTCACTACTTATACACTAGCATTGTTTCTTGGGTGTCTTTGCTGTTCGAGAAGATGGACTCATCCCGGCAAGGGAAGGGAAGAAAACAACGTGCCTGTGTTGTAAATTCCTCCACATGCAACTAAACCACATGCACCTTGCATTTCTCTTTTTCCCTTCTCTGTCTGCACTTGTTTAACTTTTGTGTTGAGTCCATGCAATGCCCAATTTCTCCTGCACCCTCTCCCATTGCAGACTTTTAAAAAAAGTCAAATAAAACTGTCTATATTTGTGCTGCGGTCCATCTGAATTATTTTTTTGGGATTTAAAAAGTCGGACAAATCGCACCAACTCAACGTCAAAATCCAAGATGGCTGCAATAAATATGAATATACAGTTACCACTTGAACATTTAAACAAAATGATGTCGCTTGCAATATCTTTTAAAATATTGCTAATGTCCAGTGGTTCTCATCATTCAAACTGAAACACATATATTTCCGAAGTTCTAGTTCTTGAGAACCTGGAATAGAGACAATGAGAAGAACCTGGGCCGCAGCTTGTGTGTCTGGTTCGAGTGTGAAGACGTCGGGTTATCGAGAAACAGAATGCACTATAGTTGTGCGAGTTCCCTTATTGTTGACGATATTTCGTTGGTGATGTGTGATCAAAATGTGTACAGCCTAGTTGCCTGCATGAAATAGTGTGTATCGCATATTAAGTGTGTGTAGCCAGGTATATATAATATGTATAGAATCTCATCTTTGGTGAGCAATGAGGCCTGGGACAAAGAATAGAAAGGTAAGCAGCTGGCTTTGTGGCGTACGTGTGCGAATCAGTGTGTGTGGGTGTATTATACGTATGTGTGCAGGGTGGTAAATTGTAAGAGGATTTTTTTCTTCTTTTTCTCTTCAGAAAGGCAGAGCCAGAGCAGCAGCTCTCATCAGAGGGTTGTATATGTGGCAGCATAATGGGGTCACAGTAGATGTGCAGGACAGGCGGGCTCTATTTCACAGGCGAAGAGATGGAATGTGCGAGACGATAGTTGGAGCAGGCCGCAGAAGGGTCTGAATAATGAATTTTCTCTCCCCGACCTGTCTGCTTTGTGCCCCCCGCTCCTCCTCCTCCTCCTCTTCCCCCTCCTCGAAAAAACTCCTTGGATATTAAAAGATGTCATAGGCCCTGGAGTGTCCCAGCAGAGCCGGCGGTCATGATACAGCCACAGCATATAGGAGAGGTGTGCAGACGTGGAGGGGGGGGGGACGAGCAGATGAAGACTGACAGAGTGACATGATAAGCCAAGCGTTTCAGCGCTCGCTTGCCAAACACGGAGAGTTCTGATTTGTGCAATTATGGTAGTCTTACAGACGGGGATTGACAGGATGGGACTTGTTTGTCGAGAACAACGTGTGGGAAGAAACTCCCGAGAATAGTTTGGACGTGGGCCCGAGAGAGACGTAGAGCAGTTATCAGCTGACTCGGCACGATGACGAACACCGCTCCCCCTTCTTTGCTGGTGACCATCGAGGAGTCTCACTAAGCAGATAAGACACAGATGCGCTGTTCCCCAACCATGAGTTCCCCCCCCCCAAGGCGGATATCTGTTCCACAGTTCTACCCCTGCGTAAGCACAGAAACGACACTGCTGCTCATCCCCTCCAGTCTGCTGCATTTTGTGAGAGAAACGTGCGGTCGGCGACGGAGCCGTGGCGAACGTGTTTGCTCCTAAGTGAATGAATAACTCTGCACAAGCTTCAGAGCGCGAAAACAAATTAGGGCTCGGAAGCAAACATACCGAGGCACATTATTTTAATTGAAAGTGTTTGTCGAACGATGATAAGAACATCCACGGGTCTCGCAGCCTGCAGGTTCCACGGAGTCTGTCTGAAGAGAAGATATGGACGTCCCTTTGCTCATCCTGTTTCTTCAGCCTGTTACACGAGAGCTCGGATAATTCCTGCATGTACAAGTGTGACCGTGTTCGTGGGTGATAAGGAGGGGCGAGGTGGATGGGGACGAGCGGGAAAGTGTCTTTAAGGCTTTGCCACATCATTAGTCCGCCAGCCAGGCTCACTGGGTACAGCCTGGCTGGCATCCTGCATTATTAACCGGTGCAGGACCGGCACGGCATGGCTTCCTACCACCGCAATACAAGCTGAATAGAGGCAGCAGGGCCCGATTACCCAAAGCATCGCCGCCTCAGCCAATCAACCGAGGCGCCGCCGAGACACGTCTGATATGGACATGGTGGCTTTTGGGTACACAGTGGTCCTCAGTTCGGCTTTCTTGCTATTTTAAAAAGAATATGTTTCACGTTTTTTGTGTGAGCACAGCAGCAGTCCCTGTAGGTGGCGCATGGCCACGGTACAGATGCTCCTTCTCTTCAGAACCGTTTAAGCTGAGATGACGAAAGGCCAAATGGTTCTGGAACGGCAGTGTTGTTAATGAAGGTGTCTTGTTGTGAAATCCATCCATCCATCATCAATACCGCTTCATCCTCATTAGGGTCGCGGGGCGCTGGAGCCGATCCCAGCTGACATAGGGCGAAGGCAGGGGACACCCTGGACAGGCCGCCAGTCCATCTCAGGGCACACATAGAGACAGACAACCATTCACACCTATGGGCAATTTAGAGATCAATTAACCTGCTGCATGTCTTTGGACTGTGGGAGGAAGCCGGAGAACCCGGAGGGAACCCACGCTGCCACGGGGAGAACATGCAAACTCCACACAGAAGGACCGCCTCGACCGGGAATTGAACCCACGGCCCTCTTGCTGTGAGGCGACAGTGCTAGCCACTACACCACCGTGCAGCCTCCCATGAATATGCAAAGCCTCAGTCAGCCCAGTTTGTTTAGCATTCTCACGAAGGAGCACGGCTTTATTGTCTCTCGATAAGGGCAAACGCTTGGTGTAAGTTGGAAACTGTGCCGCAGCCTTTTAAGTTTTAGAGACGTGGATTCCCCGCTTCATCTGAGCGCCGGTGTGAGGTGAGAGGAGAGTTTTTTCTACGGAGTGTATTAACCAGCTACTTAAAAGGAGAACTGTAATTAAAAGGACGACAGCTTTATTAACACGCGCAGAGGAGTGCAGCACTTGATTAGCACAGAGAACCTGATTTACCTTCTCGTACGCGTGTGAGAGTGTGAAACTCGCCTCGCTCTTTTAAAATGTGACTCACTGGAACTATTTTCTTTGTTTTCTTTTTTTCTGCCTGTCTTCAAAAAGCTATCCCTTATTTACAGAATGGACGGTTGTTTGCATTGTGCGGCCACCGGTATATGATTATTGTGTTGCTTGTGATGAAGTGAAACCGCTCACTATCTTTTGGACTTTTCCCGCGTGGGCCTATCTGTCACCACGAGGCTGCCTTGTGGCAGATGTAGAAAACCTTGTTTTCCTTCCAACGGCGACGGGCTTAACGTAACTCCCTGTGAAATCTGATTTGTGTACCAAACTAAGAGATTAAGAAAGCACTGTAATTGTCTTGTGCTGCCAGTCAGGGGCCGATTTCGACTGAAGCGCTCACACACCTGAGGAATTAATTATTACGGCTGTTGTTTATGCATGCACGGCGACATTAGATTGTTTTTTTAGCTCCCGGCTTTCTTGACAACGTTGCAACCGTGAAACCGCTACGAAACCTTAAACATTGTTTTTATCTTTACTGGGAGTGGTAAAAAAACAACCCTAAAACATTTCACAGTGCTCGTAAAACTCTTTACAGCGAGGATCGATAGATGCAAATAACCAAGGTTATTCCGGCGTTCGGGGGTAGAGTGTTTTATTTGGGCCTGCCAGCCCCCGCCAGCACATCTCTGAGAGATTGCGTGATGCAGAGCCGAACACACGCATACGGTTTCGACGGCTGCGTTGAGCTCCCTTTTCTCATTAATGTCTAAATTGTATTGCTGATGGGTTGAGGTTTGTTTGTGTGTGTGTGCAGCTTGGCAGGGCCCTGCTCTCTGGGACTCACCAGCATCACTCGGACAGATGGTGGGCGGAAGCAGCTGTGACTAAGGGATATACAGAGAGAGCCAGAGAGCTGCCGCCACGCGGCGCCGACACAACCCCAAAGATGGAGATTTAGCGGATGGTAAGTAAGATTGAAAACAATAGAGTCTGCCCCCCCCCGTAGCTCTGTTGTGTTACTTACACCAATGGTGCGACAAGCTGCCGTGCACATCCCTGATGCGATGCCGTCCCACGCAGACACGGCGCCAAGCTTCAATCAATCGCCTGCTCTTTCTTCCCATTTCATTCAGGGCTTCAGAGTCCACAAACCAATTCCAATAACTACCTCCCTCTGATATCTATAAGCACCTGATATTATAGCCCAGGAAAACTTTAGGCTCTCTCCGCATCTCAGTCTGATGTGCTGGTTGGAAAGAGGGATGCATACGAATGAGCTGTTAGCAGCGTTTGGAGTCCAACTGGGGGGCCCTTGCTTGAGAAATGAGCTGGCATTTGTAGATAGGCAGGCAGGCGCAGACTGATGGAGTCACTCTGAGGCGTTATGAGGGAAATTTTCATTGCTTTTCTTGGGGGGTAAATCATGCTGTTTGGCAAAAGGGGCGAGCCCGTTGAGGCTCTGTGGGCTGAGGCACGAGGCAGCTGCCTGAGCCCGGGACTTCTGCTGAGCACGACATGAACATGCGCCAAGACGTCTACGCTGGCGTGCAATTTTGATATTTGTTTTCTTGACTTTGGATGATAACGAGGCTCCGTGAATTTGTTTTAGTGCTATTATACATTCTGTTTATTCTCACGTATTCTGTTTGGCTCAAATATGACATGCATTTGCAGTTTTTTTTAAAGCCAAACATCCTCCGACGGTTTCTCGGCTCCCTCAAGAACACATATCACTGCTCCTCATTTCATTTCCTTGCTCTCTTTCTCTTCGGGGGTGGGGCATAGCAGATGTTTCCACCAAAACATTTGACTTTCTTCGGGACGACAGCGCGAGTTGGTATGCTTGAAAAACAGCCATTTGTAATCAAGCGTGGTTTCCAGACGAAGAGGGTAAACAGAAACGGTTCCAAATGGCTGTCATTAGGGGGCTCATGTCGGAGCACACAGGTTAAGCCCCCCAATCTCATTCAAACAGGGTCTGTTGTACACACACGAAGAAGAAAAAAACAGATCCTAGAGTGAATGTGCTTGTGTGCGCATGTGTCAGCATCTATGCATGCATGGATGTGTGTTTCTAGATACTCGTGTTTGTACGCGCCTGCCTGAGAGAACAGGCTGAATCTCATTTACAGTCCAAGGGGTCACTTATTGACTGAATCAACCCGCCTGCCAGAGCCCAGACGGAATGGAAGCTTAACAAGATCACTGTTATATATAGCAGCGGTAATGGGAACCTCTCTGGAGGCTATGGCGCTGCCGATTTGTGCCCCGCTACCCAGATTTGAGGAGAAAGGCCTTACGCTCTGCACACAGACTCCCTCCACTGGGAAACGCCTGATGCATTACAGCTGCAACGGATCAATCAATCTGCCTCCGCTCCCAGCTCTCCCATCTCTCCAACCTGCTGCCTGCCCGGACAGTGATTCCTCAGAGGACCGAGCCTGGGGCTGCACCGCCTGAGTCTGTGGCTCATTCAGCTCCACCAGCAGTCAGCGAAATCACTGGGCACCATCTCTACCACATTCTCTTGTCCTGCCCCCTCCCGCTGCGCCCTGTGCATACATTCAGGGTCAGAAAGGAGCCGATCGCGCGCAACAGACTGTCGCTCCGCAGCTCGTCGCTCCGCAGCTCGTCCGTTTATGACGGAGGAGCTAAGTAAGGATGGATGGAAGGAGGTGGGGAGTGAGGAGGCTTGTATGAGAAAATGTGGGCGCCCCCCCCCCCGCATATGTTATGATTAATGGACCCCTCTCCGCCTGTGAGTGACGAATTATCAGACGGCCGGATGGCTCGTTCATCACTGTCAGCCGAGGCCTGCTAACGTGGCGTCCGCGGTCCGCCAGCCTGCGGGGGGCTACCATCTCGCCCTTATCGCTCCCACCTGGTCCTGGAGATTTGCAGCAGCAGAAGTCCTGGTGTTCAGTCGGCGTCCCACCAGCGACAACAGACGTGGACTTATCCTGTGATTTAGTGTATGTATAGTCAGATACCCTGTGGGGTAAGTTGTCTGCCAGACACACGTGAAATATGCAAGACTCCCATTTCCATTTTTTTTTTTTTCCGGTCCGTCTCCTTTTTCATGTTTACTCTCTCCTTTTGACTCATGCCCCCTCCTCCACCTGGACGCGAGAGGGAAGGTGAAGGGGTTGTTTTTCAATTGAGGCACTATCCTCCGACCAGACGGCAGACCGGGCCTGCTTGACGGACGGGAAGTTGACAGCTGTCTACAGGCGGGAGGACGGCGGGGCCGCAGGGCCCCCGGCGCAGGCACACCTAATTCCCAGGTCTTACTTTGTCAATAAACAGCAGCCAGTGGCACTCAATTAGGGGCTTTTATTGACTATGCTGCCTGGCCTGTGTCAGATGTCAGCTGGCGACACTCCATGATGTCCGACACTGACATTTTCTCCCGAGATTACAGAAAATAGAAGAATCAAAAGAAGATTGCAGTAGTAGAGAGAATAAATACAGGAGGGAAAGCAGAGGCGGGATTCGGTGAGAAACACAGAGGGGAGAGAAAGACGGGGTGATATCAGGAGAGATAAAATGTGGCACGGGAGGACTGTGCTAGTCCTCAAAGCATTTTGCCCAAGTGCTTCGGTTATTACGGTCCGCTGCAGGTGAGTTTAACAGGATATACACGTGTACAAAATAATCCAAATGACAAATGTGAGCAGTAATTGTCAAGCTTCACTTTGGTTTTTTTTTCTTGCCACTCGACAAGCCGGGATAATAAAGATATCCCCTTCCCCATCTCGTTCGTGAGTGAACAAATCCTCTAACCAGTGTTTGTCTTGAGCCGCCTTTCCAGCCGAATGTTGTCTTTTGTTTCACTTCAAACGCCACCGCATCATTTGTTTTTCTCCTGGAGACGCGGAAACAAACAGAAGCACCAGATTAGTCGTCTTTCCAAAGTAATTGGCTTAGAGTTATTCCTTGAAGTGGTTGCATTATTTTGACACAGTGATGGTTATTTCTTTTTCAGCTTACATTATATTCACGTCTTTGAAAGAATCTAAGAAAAACATACTGGTGGCATTGAAACATAAATCCTGTGGGTCCAAAGTTGTTCCGAACTTTTATCATAACCTCCACAACAACAGAATGCATTAAAGGCATTTTAAATCAGGGGAGACAATCGAATGGAGAAAACATAATTGTGTATTATAATCATGATAATATGTGAGGATAAAGTCCTGGCAGAAGTTCTTTGGCGCGTAGACTCGACACGGAGATTTGTAAATGGAGCGGCGTTTGCCCTCAGCAGCAGCGAGATAGACCTCCTTAGGGAGACACTGGTGGATGCTGATGAGACTGGCAGGCTGATGGGGAGGTGGAGGGCTGAGCCCAACAGCAGCATGAACATACTAGAGAGAGAGAGAGAGAAAATGAGATTCAAAATGAGACAGCAGCAAGGTGATTGGCTGACAGTGCAGGTGTGTCACTGTGCTATTGTACAGATGTGAGATCAGCTGATGGGAACAGCCGATATCATGATTGACAGCCCCAAACAACGACAGCAAATCAATTATGAGCGGCGCGCAGCATGAGAAGTAAGCAACATGCATACAATATGCGTATAATTGAGCTTCATTGCATTTGTGTTGTGGACCATACAATGTTGTTTTCCTCTCAAGATGTGTTTCATAAACGGTTCATCTTTCTATACAGATGCAAACTATTTATTTTTGCAATTCTCTGGCAATATAAAGTGAAGAGAGAGCACGAGAGGATTTAGAGGAGACTGAGCTGAAGACGTTTGTCTGTGGAGAGGAAAGTATACGCCGTATGAGTGTGTGTCAGGCATAAATAAGAATACTGATGTTTTATAACCAACGGAAAGTGAATCATGCTTGTAAAGGCTTGTTGCTAATGAGGTTGACATTCAAAGCTTACTCTCTATAAAAAAAAAGATTAAAAAAAAAAATCCACATGGAGAAAGGATTTAATTATGAATGAACTTGACATTTACTGCATACAATAGTTGTATATATATGTTACTAGATTTGCACTTAACTTTAATTTTCACTGTCGCTTCAACATTTACAAACATGTTGGAATATAGCGAGATGGGGGAGTTGTATGGGGGCCTGGTTGGATCAACCTGGGAGGGAGAGTCTAGACCAGGGATCAACAGTAAGGGTTGCCAGGTTGCTACTATAAAGACACTTCCATAAAGAAAGCTGTCGTATTCAGAGTGAGAGTCCAGATGGTAGGCAGGTAACAAGCAAGTAGAAGCTCTCAGCAACACTAAAGCGAAGACACACAAACCGACCACCAACAGAGAGGAAACAGGACTATAAATACACAAGAAAACAGTCAGAAAACAAGACACAGGTGGGCAGACACAGGGGCAGGCTGACAACTGATTGGTGGAAGAACAGACGAAACAAAAAACACTCGATCATGACACGTATTGACAAATTGTCAACTAATTCTTAGCTTTAGAATAAGATCCTTACTGGTGGTTACTCTCGTTTTCAATCATTCGGTCACATTCAAATCACTCTGAACACTCAAAACACACTGAACACTCTAAACACACTTAACACTCTAAACACACTGAACACTATAAACACACTGAACACTATAAACACACTGAACACTATAAACACACTAAACACTATAAACACACTTAATCTCTTGACCCCCACCCATTTTTTTAGGTTTCTGCTCGAAATGACATACCCAAACTAAAAAGGGTGTAGCTCTGCAACCACACAAGCTATTTGAATAATGTTGGTGTTATAATAAAGGGAACACATGTGAGCTTTTGTTCAGATGTGTAAATATTAGCATATATGTTACTGGTTAAGAATAAATAAAGATGAATCTTCTATTTTCATAGAAGTTTCAGGTTCGATTAGAGAAAAAAGCACTTTCAGGATGAATATATCCTGGATGGATGCACAGCAAAGGCCTAAAATCACCCAGATAATAATACAACTTGTGAACAGACTCTCTGCAAAGTTTGACTCAGAAAAAATAAAGCAGAACAATAGTTGGAGACTTTTTAGTAAAGAGAATTTAGGCGAGGTCTCTAAAATTTGCATTTGGGCCCATTGAAGCACCATCTGTGCCATTTGACTTTTCTCATGTACCAAACCATTTATTTCACTTTCACTTCTCCTTGTGGTGTTCAATACATGCAAATACATCATTATGTGGCTTTAAAACAGTAAATCAAAGATAAAAAACGATCAAACAAAGTGGTGCTGTGCGCGTGCGTGCTGTGCGTAAAGCCGGTTTTTGGATCTGTCACAGCGCAGCTGTTGCGCGCGCAGATATCTCTGCCTGGGAAGGGCGGATTTTAAAGAACGACACGTCATTGGAATACTTAGAGCCAATAGAATCGATTGGTACCAAGAAAGACAAGATTGACAGCACTGTGAGCCAATAGGAGACAGAAAGGCGTCGCCATATTTGAAATGTGAAATCCGATTAGCTGAAATTGAATTTCCTGACAGCTGACTATGACGCTTCCCCAAAAGTCCGCCTGGTTTTTAAAGGGACCTACACACACACTAAAGCCATGCCAGATGGAATGCAGGGGAGAGAAACGTTTTTTCTTCTTCTCAAGAACAAAAGTATGTTGAATTTGCTGAATGTAAAGCTATGAAGCGATTAATATTTCTGTGTTCTTTGGCTTATATCTCCGTGATACTTTGGTGCAGAAGGATTCTGTAAAGATATTTAGAATCTGTGAAGTCCTCTTGCTTTCGAACATCTCTTCTTTTTTGATTGCACAAAGCTACATGTCGCTAGCTACGGAAACGCTCTGAGTGGGCCGACACCTGACACAATTATGATTATGATATTTGTATTTTTATTTCAGTTGGTGTTTGAGTTGTGTTTAAATGGCTCACTGATACTTGTAGCCCCAGTTGTCTTCTTTAATTTGATGTACAACATCAATATATTTGCTCATGTTTATTATAATATTATAGATAGTTAAGAACACAATATCAAATATGCACCACAGGTGGTGCAATGGGGCTTAACTCTAAACACACTGAACACTCTAAACACACTGAGCACTCTAAACACACTGAGCACTCTAAACACACTGAACACTCTAAACACACTGAACTGTTGGACTTTTCTTTCACTCCTGTTCATCATGCAATATTAGCTCCATCTAGTCACCTTGTACATGTTGCTGGTTGCTCTTCCTCCATACACTCTCATGTTTGCAGTGGAGTAGAGAGACAACTTGTTTGTGCCGATCCTTGTTCATGTCACCGTGGAGAGAGCTATTATTAGCTATCTAATGCTAGAACTGTTAACCTGCTTGCTTTGGCCATCTTTCTGTAAGCGTGATAAAACCACCATTCACAGAATCCCCTCTGGTCTGCGACGTTACAGTAAGCCCCGCTGTAATTCACATGGATGAGGATGGCGCCTCTGATGGCAGATCACACAACGTGTCCATACAAATCACACATTCAATAACAGGGATTCATTAAAGTAGCATTTGTATTGTGTTTTCCTTAAAACTATTAGTATTAAAAATGCATTAATCACAGCGGATGATTTCCATGAAATAAAACATGACGAGGTGTCCCAAAGATAATGGATGCTGCAGAGACGGAGCCACTCCACTTCATCATTCCCTCCACTGACTTCATTAGCTCTTCATGTCGGAACAATGCACCTCTTGTGCTCACGTAAGAGCCGCTTACAGGACTTCAGCCTCTTTTCTCCAACTTCCCTGAGTTTTACTTTTGTTATCACTCACTGAGTTTAACTGCGGTTGGAAGTCTGATAAGCGTTGTTTCGGAACAGTTATTTAACTGGTCACCGTCTATACATATATATATCGGATGATTTTAAAGGAACCTCGAGAGAAAGAAGTATTTTCTGATGTGGTTTATTGAATATTTTGTATTTCCATAACATTTTAATTAGTGTTTATACATTACATTACATTTGACACATATTGCACTAAAATACTGCATGTTAAACTCTCGTTTGTTGTCATATGTTGGAGTGATTGGCCGGTGAAGCTCAGTAAAGACCCCAGCGCACTACAGTACTGTGCTAATGTCCAACAGTTTGGAAGACTCTTTCTCCAAAAAAATAAACAAAACATAATCTCTCACAGGTGATGCAGATCCTCTTCAGTGACCTCTATGGGGATCTGGTTCCTTCCAAAATATAATTAGGATCATTAGCACGCAGCGTGATGCTTAACTGCCCCGACACTGACACACGACAGATGGATGTGCTCTGGATGCCAAAGCGGGGACGCTTCTCGACCAGCCTCCGACTCGCCTGCCTGATATTCATGAAACACAGAAATAAAAGAACATCTGCTGAATTACTCGGTAATTATTAACGTGGCAGTTTAAAAGTAGTTTGTTCAGTTTAGTTTTTTACACCACAACACCCTGAGTGACCATAAAGTCTTGTCATCTCTCTCGCTCTCTCTCTCTCTCTCTCTCCATTGTCCCGGAGCCCTATATGGCAATACAGGGAGAATATATATGGGGCTCCCATTAACTCCCTTTTCTCATAACATATGGTCATTTGGCGCATTGTTTTCACAAAACACATAGATAGTGGAGTTGGCAATTAATCTGTATGCATGTGTGCAACCCCAGTGTATGCCTGAATTATGTATTTGAAAAAGCACAGAGAGGCTTGTAATGATGCATGCAAGGTGGTTCAACGTGTTTAAGTTCAGCTAGATTTCAGGATTGTCTCCCAGCAGCTAAAGAAGATATGTAAATGAGGCTGGGTTTTATAGCTGGTGATAAAATTCATGGGCGGCTGAGGTAGTAATCACAGTCATCGGACCTTCTCTGCAAACACTGCTGCTCGGAGAAGGTTCTAATGCCAATATTTAATCTCTAAATACTGTCACTGCATCTGTTAAGATAGAACAAAGCCCCCCCCCCCCCCCGCCCCGGCTCTGAAACTGTGCTCCAAACTGGGAGCTGTCCAGGCGTACAGGTTGGACTTACACAGGGAGTAATTCTTTGAGAGTATTAGGCAAACAGTTTAACTGCCAGTCATGTGCTAAAGTCACAAATGAGCGTTCACATGCGGCCAAGTGGACACTCGCTTGCCAAGCACACAAATTATAGGGTGAGTTTGGCTAACACGTTCAAGGGATTTATGATAATGAGTGTGACAATGAAGCAGCCACTGTCAAATGGCAGGTCTGAGTCACTTTCCTCCGCCTCGCTCTGCAACCTGGTCGAAGAGAGAGAGAGCAGCGGATATGGGAGGATGCCGGATAGCTTTCTTTTCACTCAGAAGTTCACACACTTTCAACGCCCACTCGAAGCTTTGTCTCCGGAGGGCCTTTTGAAAATATGACAGTTCATTGTGACTCATGAGACGTTGAGCCTGCCTGATGTTCCCCGAGACTTTTGCTTGTATTCTCCAATGAGCCTCCGCCAGTACCCGTCTGCCACTCACAATATGAGTGGTGGTAGCACGGACAGAGTACTCGCCACATCACCGCCGCCAATTTGACACGCCGGCTGAAGGTCCGATGAGGGAGATACAAGAGAGACAGAGGAAATAAATGGAGAGAATGCCTGCTGTGGATGATGGGAAATCCCCCCAAAAATGAAATGAAACATTTCTCACAGTGTTTAGCACATGAAACATACAGTATGACTATTCAATTACAAGTAATATACTTAAGTCCGGCTGTAGCCAAACAAATGGCTGACATAGAAATAATACAGCATGTATTTCAGGTTTCTGGCTTATAAAATATATATATATATATTTTCCCTGCAATAATAAGCAGCTTTCTTGCTGTCACTTTAACATGAAAACAGCCAGTGCGACATGGCACTTGGGGCCAAACAGTAACTCTGGGAAGTCAACCAAGGAGGCAGCACGAGAGACTGAAAATAAAGGTGTTGAACGGAATTGCTAATGCAGCAATGAACGGGTATACTTTTATATTCTCTTTTTCTCTTGATATTTTTTAGCATTGTGTGCTTGAGATTGCAGATGTTGTTGTCATCCCCTGATCATTTGCAATGGGTTGTTGTTGATTAGTATGCACTGCCAATAAGTAATACAGGGTAGAGAAACTGAAAAGTGACACTTTTAACCAGCTTTTCTTTTACCCTTAGTAGACTGTGTGCATCAGTGTTATGATGTCTTTATTGCTATTATTCTATGATTTTTCTTCTCCACATAATTGAAATGCATCAACATCTTATTATTTTTTGTGAAATGCACCTGACTTTTAAAAGCAGTTTGCACCTTTTGTGAGAAGCAAAAGAAGAAGTGAGAGGAGACTGCAGGGGGAGGGAGGGAGGGGGGGGGGATATATAGTTTATTTCCGAATCCAAGTCGTAGGCCTAGTAAAAGTTGCAGCAGAGTTGAGCCTCATTCATTCTGAAGAGGCAGCATCCCAGAGATCATGTCCAGTGTCCTCCAGTGTGGCTAGAAGTGCAGTGAAAGGAGGCGCGGTGGACAAACAGATCCTGTATGTGGCTATGAAGGCTCACGGTTGCTGGAGGTATAGTTCAACTTCTAAGAGATTCAGTGATACCTTTTGGATATATTTAGGAATTAGTTTCCACTTTCCAAACATGTTATCTTCCGGTATCTTTTCTCATAAACAGACTTTACATCTGTCTCGAGTCCTTGTTTGGCCCGGGAGTCTAGACATTTTAGTTTTTCTTGGCTAACCTTGTGACATGGCTGCTTTCCTATAGCTGCGGAGCAATTGAAACACAACTGCTACACTTTCCATTTAGCCGCAGCGGCTAGTTTCTACTCCATCGTCAGGACAATGGGTCAAAGCTGTGTTGCAGATTAACTGAGCAAATAAATAAGAAAAAGCGAGTGCTCAGATTGGGGCAAATCAATAGGTCAAGCTAGGATGGAAACCAACGAGAGTGGAAGAAAGTGGAGGGAAGTGGAGAGAGCTGCAGGTAATCAAGTGGACCATCAGCTGCATGTTAAACCCACATGAAGCGTTTCTTCCCGGAGGAAGTGAATGTTCAGGAGCACAGAGAGGGCTCATCTCCTCCGACTGAAGGCTGCATTAAGTTTCCCCACCGGCCTCGCACACCCGAGGGAGAGAAGACAAAGCTCGGAAGTTTTGATGTATTGATTCCGCTGCTCTCATATTGTCTGTTCCTCTTTAGCTCATTGTATTCCAGTAAAGACATAACCTTATTAAACAGCTACAGATTTAGACAAATCAAGTAGGATATCATTCTGCTAAAGAACCAAGCTTGCCCTGTTATTACAACCGTTTCATTCACGAACACACACAAGCTTCCTAAGTGAAATTCAAATGGAAAGGCATGAAATAAAGGTGAAATGCGACAACACATATTTTCTTGCAAAGCTTCATCATTTTCTCTCCTTTCTGTGTGACATGGCACAGCTTCAAACAACACAACAACCCACGGTGAAAAGCAGTGGAGCAAAAAGGGTGTCGTTTCTGCAAAGCCCAGAGCACTGCCTTGAATTCAATTGAGGAGAAATTCTATTTGTGGCCTAAAAACAATGAGATGGGACTTAAGTGAAACTGGGGGAAACAGTGAGAGTGGAAAAGCTCTTCCAATTGCATTAGGGCCGGATCTGGGAGAGTTGGTGCAATAATGGCACGGAAGGCCGGGTTGGATTACAACGGGACGGTAAAGGGTTTAGTGGACCAGGGCGGCCCAGAGAGAGCATGCAGGATAAACTGAAATTATGAAAGATATTGGAGATTTAGAAAATGGAGTGAATGGGAAATAGAGGAGGGAACTGCAGAGAGTTAGAAAAGTTGGGTGTGTTTGAACAACAAAGAAAGGGGAGGAAAAAACATGCTGGTCTCCCGATGATGATGCATATTCTCAGTGATGATGCAATATCTAATGAAGGCGAAAAAAACAGTTTGCTATTCTTGATAAGTTGCGTACATGTCCTGTTCGTCTTTGACTTGCCAAACTGAAAATTATACTCATGACATCAAAGTGATGCCACAGAGTTTAAAAATAGAGCCCAATTAAATGTTTTAAACACTCAGTATTTCTTTTGTTGAGTCCACCAGGCTACCGACTTGATTCAAGATGGGGTTAGGCGTTCCTGCGATGGTGAAGCATCCATCTCCTCGCACTGGGCTTGACCGATCCTCTTCAGGAAGCAGACCCGACAGTTTGAGAGGCTCAATGATCCCGGGAGCAACGTTTTCCAGGGGACAGTTGTTTTAAAGCAGTGGTCACCAACCTTTTTGAGCCCAAGATCCCTGACCTCCGCCTTCATGACCGGCAAGATCTACCTATTGAGGCGTTGAGAGGAAACGACTTTCCAGACTGGACTTATGACTTTTTATTTGGCCTAATTGTCATTTTGGTCCAGTGTTCAAATTGATGTGACCAGGAACACAGAATTTAAGTGTAATATAACAAGTAAGATATTTGTTAACCGCACACAATATGAACAAGAAAAAACATATTTGCAATGAGCAGCTGGATGAACTACCAATATAAATGTTGTATTTATTTACATGTTGTTGCCTCTGTACCTGGACTCTAGCAATGACAATACATTGAATCCAATCCAATTACAACACAACACTGACAACATGATCAGTCAGTGCAACTCATGTAAGTTCAGCTCTGTGATCATAATGCCATCAAGTCATGTGACTCCAGTCAGTGCTCTGTCTGTGACTGAACTCTGTCTGTCAGCTTGTAGTTTCATAATCACAGACAGCCAGTCTGAGGCCGTCTGTGAGCCGTCTGTCAGTAATCCAGCTCCTGGTCTTTGATTTGGTGATTTTCTCAACTCCACTGATGAGTTTTTCGGGGCAAATTTGGTGTTCATGAACGTTTTCTCATCTGGGATTGGTTCTGAACTCAGACCGTTTGTGATTACATTCACATCAACTCAACAGACATCCTCAGATTTAAATAATTATCATAATAATAAATATGACAACACGGCTGTGTAAGCGAACCCGTTTTCAGGCGTTGATGAATCAGGCGGAGATCTTTTCTGACGTCAATCTTCCAGTCAGAAAGAAAACATTTCAGAAGACACTTTAGAAAATGTTCGAAAACAAGGAACAATGTGTTTCTTAATTTATTTTCATTTTATTTTGGAGATCGACAGGGAACGTCCGAGATCGACCAGTCGATCGCAATCGACGGGTTGGCGACCACTGTTTTAAAGAATCTAGCCACCTGAATTCTTAATTTAAAAAAATTCAACACAGATGTCAAACGGTTGAATTCCTAATTTTAAATTAAGAATTCAACCATCCGGTACCACAGATGTCAAATAGTTGAGTTAACTTGTGTTTAACACAGGGGAACTAGAATGATGTTTTCATGCGACAAAAATACACTTAGAAGAGGTTCGGAGGACTGGTTGGCCTCCCGAAGCTTGTGAATTTGAAACTTTGGACATTTGTTTCTATCTTGCAATGACTTCATTATGAAGGCTATTGTTATATCCTAGATGACTTAGTTAGTTGATTTGGAACGGCTGGCGTTCAGAACCAGAACTATTTGCTTTTGAAGAACCCTTTTGGGGCTATTTACATAAAAAAATGTTGGCACTCTAAAATCCATTATCGTACATATCACACATATTCTCAAACAACCACTTCCCACTGAGATAAAAGTAGTTAAACTTCCATGTTATGTGATGGGAAACGAGCCATTTCAGATGGCAGATATCTTTGTCGCCGATAAAAATACGGAAGAAAAGTTAATCTTGGAATACTTTCAGCTTTCCTATAGTTGCGTTACAAATCTCTCTCTTTCTCTGCTGATAGAAGGAGGTGGAGGGCGGTGCCCAACAGCAGCATGAACATAGAGGGAGAGGGAGAGAGAGAGAGATAGAGGGAGAGGGAGAGAGACAGTTTGAGGCAGCTACTGTACAGAGGACCTTGAAAGAACAAAATGGCTCCCACAATGAGGTGAATCAGCTCCGACACTGCACCCCTCTAGGATGACGCTGGCTTCTCAATAGCACCCTGATGTCTGGCCTTGCTGCCTTGCTGCCTTGCTGCCTCGCTGTCTGCTCTCTGGCCGTCCAGACAGGGGAAGTGTCTGAGTGCCACTCACTCAGTGTCCTTGCACTCATCGATACGTGGAAAGATACTCTCTGTAACGGTGAGGGATAAAATTGAACTGATTTAATTACGCCGTTCAATACTCACCTCACCTTCTGTCAAATGACAGTGTGATTGAGGACATTAAATAGCAATAAGAGAGTGCCACCGTGTGAAGATGAACTCCCAGGCAGCTGTTTTTAAATTGCCGTCTTCATCTCTTAGGAGTTGTGGAGAATAAAAGAACAATGTGTGTTTTTATGTTGTCGCAGCAGGAGGATGAAGGACAAAACTAGCATAGTGGAGGAAGGTACAGAGGCAAAAGAATAATGATCAGCGTTCCTGAAGTTCGGTTTCTCACAACATCTTCACAGTTACAGCTTTGGGATTTGGTTGTTTTTCCAGACATGAAATATGCATTTAAAAATGTCCTTCAGGAAACAATCTCTATAATTAGACTGTCATTGCAATTAATGACAATGTTTACCATCACAGTGTAGAATAACATCATTTCAAGGTTGTGTGATTTTGGTTCGCTGGCGGAAGAATTTTTTAATGAGAACTACGGTATCTCAGGAAATATTTCCAACCTGTCCACCATATTCACCTGAGCGTTGAGGATCTAAACTTATTCTGATCTCTCGACAACATTCATTCCCCAGTCTTTCCTATTTTACAACTTCTTCTCACGCAGGATGTTGTTTTCTGGCCGGCGGCTATTATAGGTTGTTCGGCGCCGACCCGAGGGGTTGTGTGGTCTCTCGTACTGTTCGCTCTTATCCAAAGCGATTCCGACAGGCACATTAAAATGCAAATTCTTGCCTGTACACCCCTTGCCATTTTTGTCACTTCCTTTCTCCTTGTGTGGCATGTTGAGGGGAAAGGAATTAGCGCGCTGGCCCTGGGGTTGAATATTCAAATGGCCACCTGATTTCCCAACAGAGCAGCAGCAGCCAGGTTCACATTTACATACTTCCTCTTCCCCATTTACTGCCCATCAACGCCGACTGACTCGTCCACAACTTCCCACTATACCATTCACAGAACTTCCAACTCTGACTGTGTGACTAACATTTAAACTATTCACTTCCATCGACCACATTGCTCTTCTTGAATAAAATATCCATTCACAAAAACGACGGACAGGAAAAAGTCCACGTTCGAATAACAGCGACTCATTACCCCGACTGGGTCTTTACGCCTGTTGGAGGAGGTCAACGCTTTCATGTTGCACTGGAGGGGTTACTGTGGTTTGACTGGCACATTTATATATAATTAGTATGGAATGCACAGTATTATAATATAGGTAATCAAGCCCGTAATGAACTATAGGGCTGGCTGTTGCCCTACTCGCACAGGGAGAAAGACGCCAGTCAAATGGCTATATTTATCTCTCCTTGAAAGTGAGAACAAATGTACTTATTGTAGTCAGATATATTTTTAGATTCTTAGACTTTTGTTTGGTACAATAAGCACGAATTGTGGAAGAATTTAAGCATATATGAAAAAGAGTGCAAACAGTCTCATCATATGGTAAACGCAAGAAGACAGAAATAAGTACAACTTTTAGAAGTGGAAAGAAAGAGAGGACACAAGGTGAAAATAGCTGTAGCCTACTGTAAAGACGATAGAAAATATATTTATCATAATAAGAAAACACCAACAAAAACAAAGTATTGGTTAGAATGTGCAGTGATTATGTGCACTGATAACCCTTTTCTCTCAAATGTTGAGAGCTGCTTTTTCGAAGCCAAAGAAGCAACACGTGCACCTTTCAGTTTTCAACAATCTCTTATAAAAGAGCACTCCACCAATTTAGTACCCCTGATTATTATTAAACTCGAAAAGTGATGCAGCAGAACCAGATATCACTGTTTTTATTTCACACTTTCACTTACCTTGCTAAATCCTGCCGCCTATACCATCAATGCAGTTCCACCGCTGATAGTTCATCACATATTAAAGCGTGCTATGCTGGTAGCACCTGACGTAGCCCCGGGACATTCGCCTCAAGCACCGATGAGGAGTGCAGAAGTCTGTGGATCTCACTTCTACCTCACGCTTATAGTCTTCAGCTGCAAAGCATGTTGCCTCAAGTGACATCACTTGCATACCTCCCCCTGGTGGCACGCAAGGCTTTACACAAGCTGTGTACCTGCACATGTACATGAAGTGCTCCTCAGACTGTGACACAGACTGTGACGTGTTCGATTGGGGAAGTTTCCCTTTAAGTACCGATGGACGTAAATTCCACAATTATTGTCGATGAAGACGAAGCCATCATGACTTTTTCGTTACTCTTCCTCCACCATTGAATGTGAAAGCAGAGGCCAAGCAGGCAGTGACACGCTCAGGAATATGAAGATAAGAAATGTACAAATAATGCCTCAGCTTCAAGCCCGTCTTCATTATAACCCGTCTCTGTCGATGACCGCCCTCCTCTCCCGCGTGCCCGAGCTGAATGGCTAATTACCTGGATGCAGTGCACGGGGAGCAGGCCACCGCAGCAGCCACCTGTCGGTTGGAGCGCCTCCAAATGACAAACGCCCGCGGGGCTGCGCTGCCCAGGTTGAGTCTGTGTTTTCCACTCTGTCGCCTCAGCGTGGCAGCGTCAACCTGGGGAGCAACTGTTGTCTTTACTAATTCTCCCAAAATAGCTGCCTGCCTCTTCTGTGCTGCCAGTGCCGGCGAAGAGCATCTGTTTTGAACTGCAGGGGCAAGCGTAATCACACTGCGCGGTGGCTCCGGGTGTTAGCCGGGCGCCCAGCTAATAATACTGCATGTCTGGCTGTTCCTGACGTATCGCACTTCCTGAAGAAAAACTCCACCAAACACACACACACTCAAGGAAAAGAGCCAGATTGAACTAAATCAGTTTTTACGTACTACTGCCCCGGAAAAAGACATCACACCTGTCACTTTGTACGATGGCTAGGGTATTTATGGCCATTCATAAATAATGATGTGGTTAAGATATTGATTGACCAAAGGTCAAGAAATATGAAACATTTTAAAACCCAGCATTTAACTTTAGTTGGAGTACAGCTGGAAGGAGACTGCACTGCAAGCGTGTAGCAGCCTTTTTTGTTTGTGCGCCTGTGTGTATGTGTTCAGGAGGTGCAACTCAAAAGGTTGACGGGAGCATGCGAGACACCGAATGGAGAGTAAATATAAACTTCTGGAGCAACAGTTTGGGTTGATATGTGACTGTCTGGCAAAGCGGAGGAAATCGATCGAATTGGAGCGTTCCTCAGTTTGTGTGTGCTGCTCTCTTGCCTATTGCCATACAGTCGGAGAGGCGCAAATATAATAATTAGTTTCACTGTTTTTCAGTTTTTGACAGCGCTCCTGATTTCCTTACTTTTAAAGTCTGGAGCTGTCCAAGGACATTCAAACTGAAATCTTCACAGCTTCATCTCAAAATCCTGCTGCAGGCTTCGTGGCGGGTGTTTTCAAGTGTCATGGCTACGGTAAAGCTGCAGGATATTCTCTTCTTCACTTGAATATACTGATAGATACGAGCATGGTGTTTTTGCCGAGGACATTGTATAAATAAAAAAAAAGTCTCTTGAAGCTACTCTGATGTTATCAAAGAGCAGCTATTGTTTCGTAATAAAAACTAATTGTACAAAGTGAACTAGCTCTTAGATGAAAATGGAACCGTACGTAAATAAAATTACCCCACCGTTATCTCTGAAGCGCACACGGAGCATTTCAGGCGGGACGAGGTAAAGAATCCGGGTCTAGAGCGAGATAACTGTCTAGAGAGCCTTTGGGAGGGTTTACGTGTCAATATGCGCTCACATGTCCAATGTGACTCTGATGGCCCGAGCCTTTGAGACCCCTCACCTCATTGGTTAATGCATAGACACGCGCAGATGCAGTCCAGTTCCAGAGGAGAGGTCTTTGCGGAGGGTTTTTTCGACAGCGAGCTGCTGCTTAATGTGGCATCTGTCGCACAACAGTGTGTTCCAGCTGGAACAGAGAGCACCGGGCCACCGGGGCCGGGGCCCCGGTGTAGAATATACTGTGCAGAAGGTCACTTTCCACAGCTCTGCTGAACCAGACTGTGGTTATGAAGACATAAAACACACACTGGGAGATAATGTACACGGTGCAATATGCTACATTTATTGAAACTGGTCAGACTGCAGACAAAGCAAATAATCAGTTTGGACCGTTTATACTAAGTCCACAGGCGACGGCGTGGTAGGAGAAGCACGGCGGTGATTAATATCACGCCTCGGATGGCTGCATTCAGTTCTAGGGTGCAGGTATCGTGCTAGCGCCCACGCTGGCCTGGCTTCAGAGGGAGTTAGCCACCGCTAACCGGATTACTTCCACCTGTGCTTTCACTGCTACAACAAGTCAAAGTGTCTGCTGTGTAAAAAGGTTGAAGACACGGGCAAATTACCGCAGAGGTTTTGACTGGTCGTGACAGGAGCAGAGTGGAGCGAAATGGAGCGGAGCATTCTGGGGAAGTGCTGGATTAAACCATTTTTTATCGCTGCAGGAAAACTGGAGGCATCAGTGAAAATCAACAAAATACCAGATTATCCCTGTTTGTGTAGGGAATGCTCTTCACATCCAACGCATCCAATCCAGTGCCCTTCGGCGACTGATATCGACGCACCGGGGAACACTTAGTATGAGACGCAACCGGCTTTTAACTATGTCTAAACTCATCTCATCGGCACCCATTACAGCAGACCTCCAGTGGAAGTTTATTTTGAGTAGAGAATGTAGGTTTGCTGTGCAGGCAGAAGTTAATTTTGATGCTAGAGGGGAAAGTGAAGCGTGAAGGGCTAGGGAGAATATGTGTGGCTCCGGCTCCCAGACCCAGGGTGCCATCAGAAATCCACGTAGTCTTTACAAAAATAGTTTTGTTAGCATTTCAGTCAAATGATTGGATGATTTGCGTCACAAAGATCAGGCACCTAACAGCAAAGAACCGAATCTCCACAGAGAATTAATTGCTGGAAAGTAATTTCCCTTCAGATCTCGAGAAATGGCCAGTGGCTTGTGTCCTATCTTTTTTCCATCAGTGATTTTATCACCGGGGCACTTTTCTCTTTTTTTTGCATTTGGCAGCATTTGCATATACCTCTTGATCTCTTATATTTAATACAACTTCCCTATTGGATTAATTTGCTAGTTATTACTTCCGTGCTTCTGACCTAAATTGTGAACACATTTGTGAAAAGCTTGAAATGTGACTGTTATTGGGATATCTAATCATCTATTATTAATGCACCCGCCACTGAATGCAGAACATGTGTCTCAGCTATCTTCCTTCTCACGGTCATTGATTTCTTTTGCCAAGTAGCCAAGCGGTGTGTTCTTATTTTTTGTCTTGGTGTCTCTTGGTGTTATTGTATGTCATATATTGTCCCCCATGTAGCAGGCGTTCGACGAGAGATTATGAACTGAAATGTCTTCGACACAGTCGGAAACTAATGAACTTCTTTCAGGAACTGTTATCTCGACCCAAAGGGTCAGACTCACAGTGTCCGTGTGTCTGGACTGAGATAAGAATCGACACTCAAATTGTTGAGGCTGAGTCTGCCGTGTTTCACAACCTTCACATTCCTGAGGACGTAAAGCATCTGATTGTGAATAAACTACCAGAAACCTTTCCTTGGTATGCTTGTCCTAGCCTATAAGTAAGTCCTCGTATTATATATAAATATGTAAAAACATCTGGGTTTAGAAATATTAAGGGTCTTAGGGATAATAAACTGTCTATTGCAACTGTGATGTAATCTACATTAAGGGGTCGGCTGTAGCTCATGGGGGTGAGTGGTCATCCCATAACCACAAGGTGCCAGGTTCAATGCCCGCTCTCCTAATAGTTGCATGTTGAAGTGTCCTTGAGCAAGACACTCATCCCCCAGTTTATCCCCCGGGCGCTTCACTATAGCCCGCTGCTCCTTAATAACTAAGGAGGAATTCAAATTACATTTAGATTGATTAATTTTAGATTGCTCTCGTACATTACATTGTGTTTTGACTTCCTACTAACCCCTGTTTCCTGTGCCCAGGATTTACGTGCCTGCACACCTGCTCAGCCGCCGCAGCTCACGCCACCTCAGGCCACCTCAGGCCACCTCACGCCACCTCATGCCACCTCACTGTTCTGCCTGCACTCACTTCCTGTCCTACCATCTCATCAGTGTCCTGTTCAATAAACCCATTACCTTCACCCAACCTTGTAGTCCCCCTGTCTGTGCTTGGGTCCAGCCGAGACCGAAACCCTCACAGAATCAGAATAGCTTATGAATTGTACTGAACAGTAAAACAAAAAAAAGTGGAACAGTTCTTGTAATTCCTGGAAAGCTTTTAGCGTGTCACATCTAATTTAATGGTCTACACTTATTCTAGGTATCGAGCCTCACAGTTACATAATGCCATGGCCTTACCATGAGGCTGACACAATACCAAGGAACGAGTGATGCTCCTGAAGAAGCTATTACCTTAGTTGTGGTTCTAACTATTCCCCAATGATGTCCTTCCTTCAACAGTCTGAGATCGCTGGTAAAATGGGAAACCGCAACGAAGAACTCTTTCTTGACCTTTCTCAAGATGCTTTACTCAGAACACTTCAGATCGATAGCAAAGAAACCCACTTTTACAATCACAATCTTTCAAACAAAATCTGCTTTGAATTGGAAGATCAAAAAAGAGCTAACAAAATCTGGGGCGAGCAAAATATATTTATTAATTTTCTTTTTTAAATATTGAGGATCACAAGGCAAACAAATGTAACACGACTAACGAGCAATGTTTAGTCAGTTGTTTTGCTGTGAGCCTCAGAAGCTGAATACAATCTGATTTCACCTCAAGTGGAGTTATTCTTAAATTGTTGTCGTGTATTTTATTGTGTATTTTATTGTGCATTGTTATTCAGTCAATTATTGCAATACAATACAATATTATTCTATATAATATACAAAACAGAAATTCAAAAAGAGCGTTGGACACACACACACACACACACACTCTCTTCTCAGGAATCCGTCAGATTTTACTTGGCAATTTCACCCGTAACAGCTGGCCCTTTCTATCAAAAGAACAAGTGATCTTAGAGAAAGGAGTTTGTGCAACCACCATGTTGGTGCAATCTAAATTGCTTTTTGATTCACACAATACTTGTAAGACAGTGTTTGCTTTTGATGCATCCTGTAGTCTTCTCAAGGACCCAAATTTTGTAGCCAGTCGAGAGCTTGTTGACCAGAAGAGACTGATTGGGTGCAGCAAGGACCTGGATCTATTGTTCTTAATGAGCTTTATTTATGCTCTTTGCTTTTTTGTGCATTCAGGTTTGTGTCGAGATTTAACTTTGATGTGTGTTGTTTGTGCTGTACAGTGAATTCAAAAAGGTATTCGGACGGGGATATGCTTTTTAATTGTTTTTGCTCTGTGCTTCAATACAGTCTATTTCAAATGAAACCCTAATCCTGATAATTACAATTATTAATTATTTAGGACCAGTGTTTAGGATTTTAAAAGGATATTTAAGCAGGAATGGAAAATAATTGACATAACTATGTTTTCATTATTGGATAGTCACTTAAAACTAAGAAATGTTATTTTAGCTGAATGAGCTCAACACATCTCCATAAGGAAGATGTCTTCTTCACCGCCATTTCTACAGTATCTCAGAATGCACAAACCTAACACGTGATAAAACAACAGAACTAGTGAAGTAGTTTGAGATATTTGCCGTTAGATGCCACTATGTCCTACACACTGTTCTTTTACATGTGGGAGGTTTTAACTATTTTAAAGTTCAGTTTGTACATAAAGTTAACGCTTCAAAGTGATTTGTAGCACATATAGTGCACAGTGACTAAATGACATCACCGGTGTTCATTGATGACAGTCAGAACTTTATTGATATATGACTTTCAGAAAAAGCTGCCATCAATAACGGCCATCTATTTTGACGCGCAAAGACAGAGACTTAAAACCCGAAAAAGAGGTGAGTGTCTATTCTCTTTTCTTACAGGAGTAAACCATTACTCTTTGGGTCTTCATGGCTCTTTTTTTGTCTCTATAGAAAGATTGAGTGAAAGCACTTCTTGTCCTCTAGAATTAGCCTTGGGTGCCCTTTTATATCGCCTGTTCTAATGGCAGTGAATTATGCTGACAAAGTGAGTGCTGTTAAGGCCGCCAGCCAAAAGACTTGTTGAAGTTCTCATGAGAATTCAGAAAACCCGAGAGTACATTGAATTCTCCTTCCACTTCCCTTGAGCGAGGAGCAAAGCGAGGTGTTGAAGTTGGTCTTGGCTGTGAAAATGCAGCGAAAGCAGCCCGGCTAATCCTTACGGAGAGCCATCGCGTCGCTAATGATACGCCGTGTGCATTTGATCTGTCCGGTCCTGCTGACCCTGACTCGCTCTGATCAGGCTTTAAGGAAGCTGGGAATTACATTCGCTTTGTTTGTTTGCCGTAAGGCGAGAATGGAAGGAAACAGAGACCTTGTTCTTGAAAAGAAGCAGACAAGCAGCGACTCTCACTTCCCCTTGTCCACATCCATCCCACCTCCAGCAACGTAGCACTCTAAGGTCCACATTGTGTACATTATTCAAGAGACACAATGGTCTCCTCAAAGCTGTATTTTTATATAGTTTCAAGGTTGAAATGATTAGATGTCCATGGTCAATGTGAAGGGGATTTCACCTGAAAGGTTTTGGGCTACAGCTTAAAAAAAATGTTGATGCTAATTCCCACATTAGCATCAGCCAGATTTCTGCACCACTCCAGTTTTACAAAGCCATGCCTGATCTGCACCTGCAAAGCTTAGCACCTGAACCAACACTTGACCTGACCCACTGAACAAAGAGTTCAACATTTTGGTAAATACTCTCAACTGCTTTCTTGCAGAAAGTAAGACAAGATTAATACGTCTCTGAAAACATATTCCTTCGATGTGAAGCTAGAGCCGAGCTAGCTTAGTGTAGCATAACGACTGGGAGCAGGTTGCCTCGCTCTGTAGAAATGGAATAAATCAGCCGACCAGCAACTCTATTTTCTACTTCTACTAATATATTGTAATAATATATTGTTTTTACTCCATTACATCGATTTTACAGTTTTATAATCAGACTGTAGACACAAAATTGAAATCAGCTACTAAATTATGATGTATTATTAGGAATTAAGCTGCTCAGCAGCAATATATCAAATGATTGAAATCAGATGCAACATCACGATGATATTCGCATGAATGCATCACTAATTAGAATGTAATATACATTATTCTGAAATGGGCCTTTCTGCATAATGAGTAATTTTACTGGACTCTTGCTAATGCTTTTTAAATTAAATTAAGTAATATTGTAAATAGTTGTAAAAGAGTATTTCTATTTCATTTTATTGCTTCTTTTATAGCATAACATCTGATAACTTCTTCCACGACTGGCTGCCAATAACCAGTAGCAATACCAGTTGCTTAAACACGAGGCCCAAATGTTCTTTGGAACTGTAATGAAGCCCAACACAAAGTGAGTGGTGTGTATCACAGGCATGTTTGAAATGCAACAAAGCTCCCTATCCATCAGAGTTTTAAGATGTCTCCATGGAGATGATTGACGACAGTTAAAGCCCGCTGTGGAGAGAGGCCCCGGGTGAACAGATGAGATCACAAATCTCATCTCTTTCTGTCTCTTTCTCTGTCAGAGTCTCTCTCCCTCTCTCTACAACAAACCCAAGCACAGGTGCAACACACACAAACAGTACATTTCTTAACATTTGTATCCCTTTTTTTGATCCTTTCATCTTCATAGTGGAAGTAAGAAAAAAAAAGTTCGAGAGAAAAGGAAAAGAAATTCCAGAACAAGAGTTTGAGCAAGTTTTAAGGTTCATGGGAAGATGTCTAGACATCTTAGAATGGTCGGGCAGAATGAACTTCCCAGTTTCCAGCGGCTCAATTAGACTTGGAATAACTATAAACAGACCGTTCATATATTTTTATTTCGTTGGACCTAGTCAATAAGTGCAGAGGGATTTGGTATTTCTCATGTGTGGAAGCAGATGTTAATGTGGGCTTTCGTGGGAGGGTGAACCAGGAACCAGTCCAATAATGGTTTGATTAGTTGGTGTGTGAGGGGAGTACGCATTAAGAGACAGAGATTGCCACGGGCTGGATTCAAGGCCATTTTCACCATCAACTCCAAGGAATATCACTGATTTAGCATTTCTAAAACCTTTCAGAATCTTGGCACCCAACCATGGCCAGAAGCTATGAAGAACCTTGATGCTACTGCAGGATCATGTCCCTCTGTCATGTCATTTCATTAGTGTAATGACCCATCGATTTAGAATTTATGCACCAAATTGTATCGAGGCTGGCGGTAGGCCAAGTCAATCACAGGCTGGGGCCGGCTGTGCATCTTGGCAAAAGAAGGCGATTAGGATGACTTGTGGAGGAGCAGGGAGGATTTGTGTTTCTCCACCCTGACAAACAAATGCAGCCCACTCGCGAGCACACCTGACCGGGTATCCGCCAGTCTTAACCCATCTCCGTCAGGAGTTGGGAGGAGGCACATTTGGCACGTGTAGCCTTATAAAGCATGTGGTGGAGAGATGTGAATGGCTCAGAGCTGGAGCAACAGATGGAGTTTTGGCAACATGGCTGAGGGCCGGATCGTGTTCACTGCAGCTTGAAATCTGCTCAAACTCAATGTGGATTTTCTCCTGTTGAAGTAGATTTGGTTCGCCTTCGAGATCGACTGGGCTCCCCCACAGAGGGTCACCTGTGGACAGTACAATTCCCTCTGCCCCTCTCTTACATTCACAGCTTGGTTTCACAGCTTGTAGCCGTTTGACAGAATCTGGTTTTCTTACACAGTAATACACTAGTAATGTCAAACAATGTGTGAAACACCATGTGGCGATCGGGGGGTCCCGTCTAATGAAATTTGCTGCTTTTAAAATAACTTAGTGAAAATTGCAAGTGATAAATAATCATATTATTTGATACTCTAGATATTTTACAATTGTGGCTTTCATACCCAATTTATATGGCAGTTTCTAATTCCAGTAACACTTTATGACTTGTTTGCTGTCTTACTAGGGTATGGATTTTAGGTTATATACTGTTTAAATTTAGTCAGTCCTAAGTTCAATAAACAGACTGTTGATGTTAGGCCCCGTTTACACGATGGGAAAACTCATATATTTTCATGCGTTTTGGCCTTTCATTTACACAAAAACGGAGGTTTTATCACGGAAAACGATCATTTCTAAAAACTCCAGCCAAAGTGGAGATTTCTGAAAACTCCGTTTTTGTGTTTGCGTGTGAACTAGGTCAAACGGAGTTTTAGGTTGTCAAACGTCACAGTATGCGACTAAAAATGCTTCACGTCATGTGAGCGTCCGATGTTTACAGTTAGTTTGGCCGCTCCTACCAGGGTTGCCAGGTCTGTGTGTACCAGCCCAATATCAGAACTCAAAATATGCCCGTGCCAAACCATATACACTGCTTTTAAAGTGTGTGTATGTGGACGTGTCCAATGTCCATGTGTGTACGTGCTGATCTGGAGTCAGTTTGGTACGATTTGTGTATAAATAAATTATTTCATTTAAAATATGGATTTTTATTTAAAGATATTCATGTAATTTGCATGCAAAATAGGTCTACCCGAACCAGCGGACAACAAATTCAACCCGCGGCAACACTTCAAAAGTAGCCCAATTCCGCGGGAAAACCGCGGACCTGGCAACACTGGCTCCTACGTCCAGTGTCGACTGCCTTCATTTTCGTTGTCAGGTGCGCCCGAGTTATTTCCTCCTTGACATGAGGATACTCCTCGGAGGTCTCGAGTCTTGAGAATTCTGATTGGTTTGCATGTCTTAATCCTTCTCGTTACACTGCCGACTGCATGTTTGGCATAGTTATGACGGCGCCCGGGGGCGTATTTATGCGGGTTCATATAAACAGAAACTTTTTTGAAAACGACCTTGTGTGTACGACGTTATTTTCGAAAACAGAGGGGCAGAAATCTTCGTTTCTGTAAATACCCGGCTATGTGTAAGCGTGGCCTTAGTGAGAAAGCAATCTCAGAACTCATCGGCTATCGGGGGTTCTGGGGTTAGCCGGTGGACTTCACTATTTGTTTCACAAGTAGCCAGTTCATTAAAGAGTTGGAGGGTCTGTAAATATGTGGCTTCAATGCTGGACCTTTTGTAGTCCTGGATGAGGTCACCGGCGATAAGCTAGCTGGTATTAAATACCTCGAAACCGAATGCTGGCAGCTTGTTTAACCACCATGTCTCAGTTTCTTCCTCTGCCATCTGTGTGTGGAGGCTTTGGAGTTTTAGAGTAACAGAAAGCAATACAAGGAATTATGTGACAGAGTACTTCTGCCGTGAAGTCATTAGTAAAGTGATGTACTCCTTCAGTGCGCAGTGAGTAAAGTCATCCATCCCTTTCCTTGTGATGAGCATTACAAATATTGTGTGTTAGCGAAGATATTAACAGGTATGTTTAATATGTATTGAAACCTAACATTTGAGCTAACATTTGACCTTTTCAGCAACATGTCTGCCACTACCTGGTTCAGTGTTGCTGCAACATGGCTCCTCAAAGATTGCCATTTGTCCCCAATCATCGGACACACTGCTCCCACTTTAACGTATTGGCATTTCTGAGGTGTTTGGCGGTAATTGTCAACCACATGGAGGCTCCTCGTTTGTTTCGCTGACATTTTGCCTTCGGTTGATTGTGTATTTAACAGGCGAAGGGAGGCGAAATTAATTGGCGAGAGGCCCTAATCTGTCTCCTTGAAATGTCACCCCTGTATTATGATGCCTCCACTGACACAGTGGCACACAAGAGGCAGCAACTGGAGGGAGAGACGCATTGAAAGAGAACAAGAAAAGAAATCATATCACACAAAATGGAAAGAAGAAGATGAAGATAAACACCAGATGCATTAGTCTCAGAATGTGGGTTTTAACCTCTTACATAACCATACAACAAATGAAAATTAACAAGCATTTAAGGTTATGGGCTCTTCGGTTGAATCTTTGGACTCCGGAGATGAAAGATATCTATTGCAGGAGTTTTTGAAGCTTCACTGCTGCTTGAGAAACGTGTGATGTGTTGCTTTAATCTGGTTGATCTGTAATAATCCATGTTGAGAGCAGTGTTGAAGTTTGCATGTGAGGAATAACGGAGAAAGTACAAGCTGCGCTACAATGCCAACGATGTAGGTGAGAACAGCATAGTTGTTTCGTCGAAATGAAACGATTCTTTACTATTTTTCAGCCTGGATCCTGACTAACAGCTCACGCTGACCTGCCACCTTCATTGTTCAGATTCGGGGAACACAGTTAAACGTGGCTATAACACTGTATACGGGGGAGAGCAGTGCGTTCTATCCAGTGCCTCTGAACCCGAACAAAAGTTAAAGCTGAAATTACCCCCGGACGTGATTAAACTACATTATGTGAACCCGAACAAAACATTTTCAAATTCCAAAAGAGAAGTCATATCCAGTTCTGATTATTTATTTTTTGTGCCCCCGTGGCTCGGCAAAAGTGCCTTTTCTCTGCATCTGAAATATCAGAAAACTTTCTAACAACCTGCTGTTGCTCATTCTTTGGAATTGCAAAGATCTCCTGACACCTTAAACACTGTTATTGCTCATACTGTGCAGTACACAACTGTACCTTTGAATTGGGTCAGTCTTAATTTGTCATGCATTCGTCCCCCTGTTCATAATTGTGTATGATACGAAAAAAGACGTAAAGAGGCAGCAATGTAATTACTGACTTGTGAATTCACAAAGAAATTGAATATATTCCATGTAAGCTTGCTTATTATGTCCGTGCACTGAGCACCTTTCCCCCCCGATGACCTCAGACGAGTGTCGACAGCAGCATGAATGTCATACAGTAACATGAGGCTTATCTAAGGCTTTTTAATTAACTACAGGTCCTGATCATTAGTGGCGTTGAATTTATTACACTTTTTGTCCTCGTTGTTATTTCAAGCTTTATTCACAGTTTTTCATCAGTTCAGATGTTTGACAGTTTTTGGCTTCTTCCATCTGCTCATTCTACTCTTACTTTAAGAGAAGATGTCGTCTCCCCCTTTTGTCTTGTGTCTCCGCGTCAGTGAGAGCCGTGCCCGGACGCATTGTGTTTTTAAGGGTTTGTCCATTCTCGTGAAGGGCAACACACTGAGGGAGGTTGGGTGGTCAAATGCCACCGTGACCCGTATTCAACAAGTCATATGCTAATTGTGACAATTTCTCACAAATGTCGAACGGGATTAAATGATGACATTTTGGACGGGCTCTAACGGCGGCATTGGCATACAACCCCGAGGCAGTAAATCCATGTTATTACTATCATAATATTACAGTTTTTTCATGTCATTACTGAAAACTGCTCCACCATGATTATAAATATATTTTGATCAATCCGAATTGATCAGTCAGACAGGCGTCTGAATAAACCTCTCACAAAAAACATGCAGATCAAATTCACATTCAATTGTTCATTCATTCATTAAGGTTGTCTCCTTCGTTTTTTTTATATACAGACAGTTTGTTCAATAAATAACCTGTGAACAGAGAAATAAAGAGTTTTAGCTGATGAAACAGACTAAAAGTGAATATATTCATCTCAGACGAAAAGAAAAACACAAGGCATGAATCTCATAAAGGGTGCCGGGGGACGCTGAGAAGCAATGCAGCCTGGAAAAACAGGTCCGGAGGTCCAAGGTTCTGCAAATAAAATGAGGAAGAACATAATAATATGAACAAATTATACATTTTTACATTTCCACATTTCCATACATACACAGATAGAAAGAAACACATTCAACCCAAATGTACCTTTTATATGCCGGGGGGTTACACATTTGTCTTTGAATAGATTCAAACTCAGCTAAGCAGGAAACATATATTTCTTCTCCCTATTGTCAGACATCAGAGCAACAAATGGCCGTGTCCACGCAGATATGTAAACACTTCGCTTCTGAGGTTTGATACTAGATATGCTGCTATAGGCTTATAGGCTGCTGGGGGACATTTTGGGATACATTGAGCACCTATCTCCTCTTCTTTCTCTACTTTTGGATTAATTTTCATCTCTCCATTGCACATTATTAACTCTGCTTTCTCTCTGGAGTCCTTGTGACTTCACGTCTCATAGGGTCCATTGGACCTGGCTGGGTCTGATGCCATGGCGCTGCTGATGGTCTCTGCACTCCTCCTCTCTACCTCCATCTGCCTGATGGATCACGGAGGACTGGATCGGGGTCCATGCCTACTGCTAACTACTCATACACTCTGTCATATTCATTGAATGTGTTGTTACTCTGTAATGATTCCTTCCGTACACATGACATCTATTCTTCTGTCCATCCTGGAGAGGGATCCTTCTGTTGCTCTCTTGAAGATTTCTTCCCTTTTTCCCATTTGAAAAGGGTTTTTTGGGAGTTTTTCCTGATCCGATGTGAGTTTCCGGGACAGGGATGTCTATGTGTACAGATTGTAAAGCCCTCTGAGGCAAATTAGTAATTTGTGAGAATGGGCTATACAAAATAAACTGAATTGAAATTGAATTGAAAACTTACACACAAACATGCGAATGCACATGCCACAAAAGGCGATGACGCTGGAGATCTGGAGCGCCCTGCCGCATTCGGCGCTCATCAGGCAGTCCCGTGTCTTCAGGCAGCACTTGGGACATTTGCACCCCGAGCTTTTGTCCTCCTCCTCCTCCTCGTGTTTCCGAGGCTGACTCTGAACCGTGTCCCCGTGGTTTGCATCCCAGTCGTCGCTCTCACCTCCCATTTAATTTATTATTTTGTAATTTATTTTCCCGGTTCCTTTTTTTTTTGGCACTAGGCAAGTGGAGCAAAGAAGCTTGAGGATAGATGGATCCGATCTGGGGGAAAAAACAGGAATGTGTTATTTTATGTGTGCCTTCACCGCAGCTGAACACACATTATGTGTTGAGCCGTGTTGCTCCCACGCTCTCGTGTTCCACCACACAAGCGTTGCTTCCAGTAACAACAGTTCAAAATGTCATAATGCCTACATTTTTTATTTTGCTTTTTTCTGAGACTCGGCAGCTCTTGTTATAAAGCAGTAAAATGCTATGAGTCAGCATTTTGTTCATTGCACTTACTACGCATTTAGTTTTCATCCTCACCTTACTTTGGTTTTTAGGAATGTTTGCCAAGTAGCATTCCTGTTCACACACATCCTTAATACGTAGAGGACATTGTTGAATTAACATTCAGTAACGCACAAACTACATATGATATCAATTCTTTGAGACGCGGCGAAGAAGTCCTATCTTTATAACACCTTTTAAAGAAGAATAGAACTTTTCGGTGTTATTAAAGAGAAATCATTAACACTGCGCCCTCGACTCAAGTCCCTTTATGAACACTTTATTGAGTGAAGTCACATCGATTTGACAGATTAACAATTCCTCCACACTGATTATCATTTCTCGTGCCAGAAGTTGAGGCCCCCTGTTCTAACTGTCGGACACAATTGCTCCCCACAGACATTATCAGATATTAAGTGATAACCCTGATGGTGAAATAACATCTTATCTGTGCCATCGGGTGGCTCCTTATTTATTACAACTGACAGTAAATTAGATTGCTGGCGTCTGGAGGGTACACTGGCATTTTGAGTGCACCTTTCCATCTCATTCTGCTTTCAAAACTCCATTGGTTTTCAATCATAAGTAATGAAATTCCATCAGCCTGGTCGACCATGAGAGCAACTTGAAAAAAGGAAGTGAGAGACGGCCATTAAGAGCAGAGAGAAAACGGGTAGTGGACTTACCCTTTGCCTTCAGAGTCGCCTCTCTTTCGACTTGAATCGTGTCTTTTTGTAGAGTGGACTGTTTCTAAGAGGAGTGAACACACACCGTCATCATGGCTGACACACACACCTGAGGCTGAACAAAAGCGCGTCAACTCTTTTGTTCACCGTCAGGTGTGTCTTCGGGTTTAACTGGTTGAACAGGAAGGATTGTGTTTACAGCAATGCTCCCATTTGGTCTTAAAGGTGCCATACGTGATGCATGTGGACAACAAACAAACAAACAAACAAACACAGCAGGCAGCGAATATGTTATAATGCTATTACATATTTGTTTACCTTAGTATTGTCTGTAAACACATCAGTAAAATGGTCATATATTTAAATTATGATCATTTGAGTAAATTGTTTTCATTTGTATGTCGTCATAATTATTATTTTTTTGGATAGATGATAGATAGATAGCAATATAGACAGATATACAGAAAGATAGATAGATACACAGACACACATATATGTATATACTGTATATGTATATACATATATCGAGAGATATATAGATTGATAGATAAACAGTTTGAAGTGAAATTTCAACTTTAATTTGCATAAATCCTTTGATGAATCCATCTCCAGTTATATTGTCTTATAATGGCCAAAAAATTATATATTTCTCCTCAGCGGCGTGACAGAATATCTTCACAAGTGCGTTTCCTCAGTGTTGCAGAGGAAATGCAATCAAGCTGTAATAAATAATTACACATGATAATGAATTGATTAGGGGGCACATTTCATTACATGATGAACAATGATCAATCGAGAAAAGCAATTTAGGGAAGCAATTCAAAGCACAAAAAATGTGGAATACATTACAATAATTGCATTACTGATGCATTCATCATTTATGAATGTAGCAATGTTAAATGTCCAATAATTCATTAGTTGAGTCTAAACATTACGTTGGAACTGGTGAAGAGGATGAGAGATAGAACATGTGTGTTTGTGTGCACTATTGGGCAATACTGTGCACGATGCCTTCAGGCCATAAAGCACGGATGTTACTTCCGTCCAAGGACATATAGCTGTTGCACTTAGACTAAAAAAGTGCTTTAATGGAATAATAGAACGAATCAATACTTTACTTCCTGTCACAGCAGTGAGTGGGAGGAGAACAAATGTAGCGGGGAGAATATTTCAGAAATGTTAAACACGAGGTGAGATGCATTTAATGTTTTCTGATAAACAGAAGAAACTTAAATTCCACTTATCACCTATTTTTTTTAGATCAACTTGTATCTCTTTCAAGGTTGTTTTTCCACCGCTAGATTGATATAATTGCCACTATTTTGTTGACACTTATAATAACCACATGAATCTGAGGTTATTGCTGTCACTAATTTACCAGTTATGAATGAACCATATAAAAGACACGCTTCTCCTCCGCTTTTAAAGTGTTTCATAAACATGTAGAGACGCTGAGCTAAAAAGAAGGAGGAAAATGCTCGGCTCTACACACGTTCATCACCCGTAACCTTGCGTACAAAAGGCAGATTAAGTGAAGCAAAATCCATTTTAGATTTTAATTACTTCATCCTGGTGTTAGTCACCATCACCAGCTCTGCTTCTGGGAAATGTTGCCATGGTGACACGTATTATTAACACCTATATTGGAAGAAATATTTGTTCTCATTAGGCAAAAATAATTATTCGACTGCCACCAGGTTGTTTTAATGATGCTAACGAGAAAAATCAAAGCTGGGGCGTCAACTGTAGCCCGTGTGTATCCACGCCACTCGCTGTATAATCTGAGTTGCGTGTGGCAGCAGGACACAAAAGGGCATTTTGCTTTTTGCTCTACCAGACAATACCTTTTTAATATCTGCCAGAAACATGAGAAGCAGTCCATCTCATCCGAGCACGAGCCCGCGCAGCCACCACTAATCCCAGGATGCACTCTGTTGGCCACCATTGTACACACAGGCGCGCGCACTGTTTTTGGAATTTCTCAAAAACGCTTCTTAGAGCAACTATCTCCAGGGCTTTAGGAGTGCATCCACAGCCAGGCCTCCAAGTAATGTAGAGCTGTGACTTTGAAGAAGAAGGTGATGATGTAAGAATATGCTCCCTTTATTCTGTGCATTATTCTTCCTGATGGTGCACCTGTCACCTGCATTTTTTGTGTAAAAATGAACACTGCACCGGATGACAGGAAACCCTGCCTTAAATCTGGGTTTGCAGTCCTCCAAAAAAAAAAATCTCAACTTCACAAAAAGCGAGACTGGTTTTCATCTGCACTTATCTGTCAATGTGTCAGAATTGAATGTCGGCCTCGGCTCTGCCGCTGTGCTTAGTGGGATCGGACAGCGTTGCGATCCGCGGAGAGCCGGATATCTTTCTGCTTTTCTGGTGGTTTGCTTGACACAAAGTACTTCCCTGTCCAGTTATTTTTTTTCTCCCCATTCTGTCGCTCCCTTTAGCCGCATTTTCACTTCCCCACTGTGTTGCCACTCTGCATCCATCCACCAGCATCCATCCTGCACTCACACTTTCCCCACCTGTCCCAGTGACGAGGCCTGCTTGTACTCCCCCTCATCAGCACTGCAGCATAGAACCGACACATCTCCATTCATGTCCCGCCAGATTGGCAATGCAGCTTAATGCTTTGCTTTTCCAGCCATCTGAATCTGAGTGGGTTTTATGTGAAGTAGATATACTGCAGGTTCATTGTTTTATATTTTTATTTTAATCAATATTCACTGCAATATCCTGAGAAGCGGAACCATTTTGACGGATTTTATGTCCCCAACAACCTTACACTTGAGAGTTTACAGACGTCATTTCACAGCACACTAAGTTATTTTGCAATGTTAGTATCTTTTAAAAAAAAGAAAAATTGGGGGGAAAAAAGACCTTAATCACTGCTGCTTATGCACCACGAGACCTTTAAAGGTTATAAATGATTGAACTACTGATCATTTTCACTGCCAATTATGAAATCTTTTCCGGATTGTGTTCTTGTTACCAGATTTAAATGCACTTTTAGGAATCAACACAGCAGTCAAACTCTCTTTTTAAAGATCTGAAGCACTGAACTTGCTCTCAGTTGTTTGTTTGGAAGGAATTTATAAAAATATTATTTATTGTTTCTATGGGAGTTGATCCACTTGCATGCAATGTCAAATACACAGTTTCACCAGTCTCAGTCTGCCAACCCACCTGGAGTTAATTATGCTTCCCACAGGAAGTTTAACACTGAGCACCCACTTTCTGAAGGGATATTCTCATTTATGCCCTCCATTGACGTGCTGTTTAATGAAAATCTAAATCTAAATACCTTTAAGCTTGAAACGAAGCCAACCATTCACAAGATTAATATTGACCATCAAATATTTGATACTAAGCCAAAAGAAATGAAAATAATTGAAAAAAATGCAAAGGTATGAGAGCGTGTAATACATACAGGACTGTCTCAGAAAATTAGAATATTGTGATGAGAAAACTCAAATATCCTATCTCTAAATATTAGAATATCATGAAAGTATACTAGTAGGGTATTAAACAAATCACTTGAATTGTCTAATTAACTACCTGCAAGGGTTTCCTGAGCCTTGACAAACACTCAGCTGTTATAAATCAATATTAAAAGAATAAAAGGCTTACAATATTTCAGTATATGTGCAAAACATACTTTAAAAGCGAGGAACCGACTGATCCCATGCAGCTTTGCGAATGACGTCTCGCCCGTCTCTTTTCTTCTCGAGACTTCTGAGAAAACCTTTAGAGTAATCCTCGCTTCAAATAAGGACAGATTCAGAAAAACAAAGAAATCCTCAAATAAGAATACAAATGGGATTTTCACTTCCGGAAACTGGCTGTTGAGCTCACGGAGCTCTGTTGGGAACAACAAGCTGAGCACAGCAGGGAGTGATGGGGATTAGGCTGCGGTGACGGCAGAGCTTTCAATGGTGTGGAGTTATTAAGTATGAAGACGTGACGAAAAAGTAGTTTTTTGGTTTCGTGAAATGAGTATCTTGTGTGAGTGAAGATACAGACTCACAGGCTTTGCTACATTGGTAAATTAATTCAATGGTCATTGGTTATAAATAGTCAACATCTTGGTTTTTCACTCCAAAAGATGTGTTTTTGTTCTGTGACTTCTCTCCTCTCGCTGCGTGATGACACGCTCAAAACGTGACAGGTCATTTCACAATATTAATACTTCTACACGGTGTGAGACTAATTGCACTCTGTTTCTTTAAATGGAGCTTTTGCAATAAGTGGAATGGGGAAAAAAATATCTGTACACGTAGAATATAAAGCAATTAAGTGGGATTTTCCGTCGCTGAGCACAGTCTCAAGTGTTCACTGACAGTGTTTTGTCACGCTAGAAACGATTCAGCAGAGAGCCACCGCTACTGCTGCGCTGGTATAGAACCGCAACTCAATTTAAAATGGTTAATTTCTCTGGTTATTGCCTTTTCTGTGAAGAAATGTATTTTGTTTCATTCCACTGCCGCTCCTCGTATTTTTATTAAACTGAAAATTAAACAGAGGGAAAATTCACAGCTATTAACTCCTCGTGTTGGGAATTCGGCCTTGAGAGGACTAGCCTCTTTCGCTTATGTTCATTTCATCTATCCATGAGTACCAGTCTCCATCTGACAATATGCTCCCTTTTATTACGCCATTATTCTATCCACTGTTGGCTCGCTTCGCTTCTCTCTGTTGTAACATTCATCTCTTCCATTGCTCACATCTGTACACAACAGCACTCCTAGACACATCTGGTATTCTGCACTTGCACTGTGATTACCATTTGCACACGTATGTTATCTCAGTCATATATCTATGTATATAGGGCAGATTGTGCTGCATCTAAGCAGCGCAGACTGTTGAACAGCTGTCAGACATGCAGATGTGACCTTGATCATCCCTGTGGGGAGTTGGATATAAGAAGTGGAAATCGTGACAGTGATGTTCCCCTATGTGGGCTGAGGGGTGACGTAGAGACACCGTACACAACTCTGATAGTGGAAGCGACCTGTCAATCAAATGTTAGCCCGCCCTAAAGCATTTTATTTGTATTTATTTAACCAGGAAAAGCCTCATTGAGATTAAAAATCTCCTTTACAAGAGTATCCTGGCCGAGACAGCAGCAGTAGCACGTTACAAAAAGTTTTCGACAATACAACATAAAACAGTCACAGACAATATACATATTATTTTTTTAGATCACAACATGAATAAAACCCAAACTAAGACTCAAGTCATCATAACCCAGTTACCACAGGTGCACATACCTCAGTCAAAGAAAACATCTACAACCAGATGAACCTACCTCCAACTTTTTTAATCTATTTTTAAAAACACCTTAAGAGAACCGGTTTCCGTAGACCCAGATCACTCATAATCTTTATGGTCTATTTTCCTGATGAATGAACATCATGATGAAGAAGACTTGAAACTAGTGAAACTATTGAGACTATGAACGCATGTTTATAATGTTTACTAAAGTATTAAATAAAGGGAGGAGTAAGGTCCTTTTTTCATAGACTTCTATACAACCAGACTTTGAGTTGCAAACGGAGGAGTCGCCTCCAGCTGGCCGTCAGATAGAATTCAAGATCAGACGCTTCACTTGTTTAGAACCGCAGGTTGCCATCTGGCTGCAGCACAGATGTGCAACATAACCAATACAGTTGTTGGGATATGACAGGTAGCCATGACGCGGCCTCACACAACAGATGACACATTAGATCAAGAAAAGCTGTGTTGCTGGTTGTTGCTGACAGAGCCACAATAAGATATGAGAGAGCTTTGAATTACATTATGGAGTGCGAATGAACAAAGCCAAAATACAAGGATATATTTGGAAACTGGAAGTAGCTCTGCGGTGGTATTTGTGTCCTTGTGCATCAGCTAATACAAGAGAGTAACAACCTGATATTCACAGCCTGAGGTTAGAAGTGAGTTTGACCACATATGAAACGCACCATTTAGCCTGTGTTTGCCATTCCTCCCTCCACTCAGCATGAAGATAATTGGATATAAAACATCAGTGAGTAGTCATAGCTCTCCTCCTTCTCCCGCTGCATGGCCTCACAGCTCCAAATCACACAATAAAACACCACTAAACACCATTAAACCTTTAAATGTGTTGGACAGAGGGAGACGGTTCAGTACTACAGCTTATAATTCATGTGGCTGCAATTCTCATTGACCCCAACCTCCCCCTCCTGCTGGATGACTAGTTTCTTTATGTTTCCTTTCTCCTGCGTTAAACCCCAGTTCTCACATAATATCACAGAATATGTTTCATTGCACTTATACTGGATCAAATGAAAAACATACTAAAAGAAGTGGACACTGTAGGTTGCAGTTGACGCTTCCTAACTACTTTCCCCTCTCCTGTTACACATAGATATGCACGTCTGTCCAAAGGTAACATTTCTATGTACCGTATTTTCCGCACTATATGGCGCACTGGATTATACGGCGCACTGTCAATGAATCGTCTATTTTCGATCTTTTTTCATATGTAAAGCGCACCAGACTATAAGGCATATTAAGCGAAACAAAACAGTCAGTCAGTCCAACTTTATTTAACGTGTTCACAATAACTCCCAACATTGTTCAGTTAAAAAAACCAGTCTGATACCGCTAAATCAAACGTTAGCGTATTCCCAATCACTCTCAGAATTGTTCAATTACACGTAAAATACAACACAATACATTCACTTTTTCAGTTCATTCCCCGTCCACGAACCCCTCAAATTCTTCATCTTCAGTGTCCGAGTTTAACAGTTGGGCGATTACCGCATCCAGCATGCCCGGATCCCTCTCGTCATTATCCGAGTCCGAGTCCGAGACGTTGCTGTTACCTGGCAGTTCAGTGTTGATTCTGGCCTTTTTGAAAGCTCGGACCACAGACTGATACCGTAGCCCGGGCATCCACGATCCATTGGCAGATAGTAGCGAACGTTGCCCGGCGCTGTCTCCCTGTCTTGGTGAATGTGTGTTCGCCTTCTGTCGTCCACTGCTCCCACGCAGCTCGCAGTTTAACTTTGAACGCCCTGTTGACACCAATATCTAGCGGCTGGTTAATCCACCCGGAATAATGGCAAGTGGTGCGTATAGACACCGTTCTGGTCCCTGTTTTCTCCACGGTGCGGTTCACGGGGATATCAAAGGTGAGGGGAACCTCGGCCATGTTGGTGATGTGCTCTTGCCGGATCTTCTTTTCAGTGATCTTGTTTTTGCAGTAGTATTTAGTCTGATTTAGTTTTTTTGTTTCTTTTATCTCTGTAAGGCTATGTACCCTTTGGCATCTTTCATTTTGGTAAACACAACATCTAGAATCCAACAACTAGAATCTTTTTTTTGTGTGTGTGAATATATATGTTTCTCCATGCTGCCGGCTTCTTGAAGCTTTATTGCAGAAACTCATACACTGTGTCATCCGGCATGGTGTTGCAAATAACACTGCATGCACTCAGAAAGCTCTTTGTGTGGGAACAGTCAGGGAAAGCAAGTCAAACAAAGTTCTGACATTTAAAAAAATAGGAAAAAACATGCACTCTACTAAGACACTATTTTTGATTTAGGGGATATTGTATTCAGAATCCCTACTGTGAGTCTGACTCCATCAAGTATTTACTGAGGCTCACTATCTACATTCAGAGGTCAACGGTGGAACCAACTTTCAATGTTATCTCATTGCTCCCCAGAGATGAAAGGCCTTACACCAGATCTACTTATTAGGTAATTGGAAGTTGCCGGCCTTACTCGGAAAGAGACAGGAAGTGTGTAGCAGGTGTTAAAGCGTGAAATATAGCGTCCGTGAAGGGTGCAACATAAACCTGGCCACTATTTTTTTTAATTTGGATTGGCAAGTCAACTGCCAAGATGGAAATATTTTATCATTAAGTCTTTTTCTGAGTATCCCGCTCTGAAGCAGAGTGGCTCTCCATCATCTTTGTCAGAGGGGACTTTATAGAACACCGGATTGGCTGCCGGGCAAATGTTGATGTGTGTGTATGGCGGTATGTGGATGGGGGTATGTGTATGGGGGTTAGTATTGGTGGAGTGATTATATTGAATTTGCAGGCATTTTAGCTTAATTCTCGCTAACAAGCCGGGACCTCATTCATATAACGCAATTATATCCACTTCTTTAGCAAAGAGGTTGTATCTATCCGCCGCATGTTTGAAAAGGTGTCCACAGAAATGCCTGACAATACACTAGTTTCGCATTATCGGTCCAACAGTTGATAATGAAAGGGCCACAGCGAATAAGTGAGGCATGTTTACCGCGAGCCTTTGTCTATAAATCATTTGTCCGTGCTCTCAGCGTGATATTTTCCCTCATTGAAACAGAAGAATGAAAAAAAAAACATTCAGAACACTCGCCAACAATATTATATTGTAATTGCCCCTTGCCTAGTATGGATTCATTCAGTCAATACAAATGCTACTTATGGAGTTTCACAATCATCCAATGGGCCTCAGCAGTTCCATCAGGATGTGTTCTAATCTTTACAAAACTGTATTTGGTATTGAAAAAGAATAATTAACCACTCAAAGGTACTTGAATGCCTGTCATAAACATGTTGCACAATGTTTTTTATTGAAAGTGGTTATTCATTCATGAGAGTGGACTTCTTTAGTATACAATGAAACCCTCCTGTTACCTGAGGGTCAATTTGACCCCATTCAATGTTTAATGTCGGTGTTCTTTCGGGTCAATTTGACCCCAGGCTGTTTTTCACTGTGTCAAACATATAAGAAATATCAACTTTTTTATATATTTAAAGGGCTATTTAGGTAGTCAACAAACAAACATAAAGTACCTCACACTTAAACTTGGAAAACAATATTAATTCTAATAATTTTCTGGAGGTTTTAATTGCTGGGGTCAAATTGACCCCAAGGGTAAAATATGTCAGTAAATATAAAGGTAACAGGAGGGTTAAACTTTGAATGGGGTCAAATTGACCCTAAGGTAACAGGAGGGTTAAACAAAACACAGCTTCTGAAAGACCACGGGAACCGTTCACATCCTGTTGTCTTGATGCTGAAAACTACTTTTATTTATGTTATTTAAATCGATTTCTTCAGCAAAGGGTTTTGTGTAGCGCTGCTCTGTGTAGATTGGGGTCAAATCCTCACAAATGGCTGACACTTATTCAATGTTGGTTCAACAGTTGATAATAAAATGGAAAGAAGCGAAGCGTGTTGGTCCGTCTCCGTTCACGTCCTTGCTCTCGTGCTATTGCCCATGTTGGGACACTGGAATAAAAACGCATTCACAACACTTTCCACAGGCATTCAACAATGTCTTATTGTATTTGCCACTTCCTTCTGCCGATTCATTCAGCCAATTCAAACTCTGAACTGTAGATATGGAGTTAGAGAAGTTCCACTCGGCCGTTTTCGTTCAAAAGTTCACTGCAAATGAACTTAGTCTCATCGTATGAGAGAAAAACAGTATTTTGTTATCGGATTCCTGATGAACCACTTACATGTACTCTATCTTATGCTGGGAGCATTAGATAGTCTATCAAATACTTGTCTCCTAATATTTGAAAGGATCAAGGTGAGCGATATCAAAAGCAATGAGTGTGGCTAATGTTCCCGTTGTGGCATTCATGTTTAACATTTAATTGCTCACTCACACACATCAAAATAACCAAGGGCGTACCGAACAAAACGGATTTTGAAAAACAGACACAAACAAAAAGAAATGTCTGTGGCGGCGCAGGAAACACGTTTTTTAACTGCGGCATTTCATGAAGAAAAAAAAAGAAAAAAAGCATAGAGGAGTGCAGTGGAATCGTTTGGGTTTTCGCGTCGGTCCTGAATTTGTTCAAGGACCTTCTGACTGAAATATAGCACTTATGAATCCTCAATGTAATGGAAAAGATGCTCTGATGACAGGCAGCAGAGACCCAGGGTCATGTTGTTCCTCGCGCACATAAATCCTGGCCTCCTCTTGCCCCCTGCCCGCCCGTCTCGTACATCTGTAGCAGCAGCCGTCTTTTGGCTATCTTGACTGATTGAGAGGCATGATTTATATCAACGGGGCCAGGACTATAACAGAAAATTCAATTAAATGGAGGCACATAAATAGAAGATAAATGAATGAGTGCCCTCACCTCCCTGCGTGCTTCTTTCCCACCGGCCTTTGTTCACATGAGAATAAATTATTTTTTATTTCCGTGAAAAGATTTGCTTTCATCCAAACGATGGCTCACGGTATCTAGATTACGTTAGGGGTTTAGGGAAACTGGTGGGTAATTGAGGTAATATTCATACTGGTGCAGCAGAGCTGTCACAACAACAAGGCAGATGTGGACTGCCGTTGTCAGAACACATTCTTTCCTGTATGTGGAGCGGTTCGTTAGTTCACCGTGTGGCGAGGAGGACAAGGGGATCTCGCTCACTCTCCCGCATATAGGTCGCCAAAGTGACTTTTGAGATTTGATACTTAAACCTTGAAAGATCATTCTCCCTCTCCCAATTTAGACCTGACCTTTACGAGCAGCCAGCTCGACGATACCGCCACACAGGAAAACAGGATCGGGTCGAAAAGGACGCCAGCGCTATGTGTACGCTCGCCACAAAGGCAAAACAGCTGGCCGCGGACCAGCATGGGCGCTCTTATAGTATTGACACTGCTGGTTGTTTTATTGCTTAATTTGTAGGGCGGCTGAAGTATTTATAGACCCCCCCGCATCCGAATACACGACGTGTAAATGAAGCTTCATCATAAATAATCCATTGGCAAAAATATGCAGCGCTATAATTGGAAGCATGTTCAAAAAAACTTGTTTGCTGCCTTCGTAATGTGCCAGAGAGTTTGTTTTCTGTCCGGCAGCATGGAGGTTGTTTTTGCTTCATGAATATACGGCTCCCCGTTTCAGATGCCCTTGCTCGACAAGGAGTTCTAAATCTGTACAAGTGGTTAGGAGGACACTCATCTTAGCTTCGTGGGACCAAGCCTGTCTTCTCACTTAAGTCGGAACTAATTTATCCCCGGTGATAAAAAAATAAAGATAAAATGCATAAAATAAAGGCGAGGCGTAACCCAGGGCCAGAAATGGCAATAAGAGGTGTGAGCCCTCGATGGCAATAATTCAGAGTGATTTATCACTCAGTGACGGGGAGGAAAATGTTTCACCAGCATGTCAGTCAAATGCCTCCCCGTTCATCATGGATCACAACCGACGCCCCGGAACACTATTTACACATTTATTAGTTTTTTTATTGGCTTCTTTTTTTACCCCTTTTCCCTCTCACACTCACAGGCACGCTGTGGTAGTAAACGTGCGCTACATGTCGGCTACAGTCAGGGTCTTTAGTATTTTAAATTGTTTGACAATTTTTTCTTATTTTCCTCTTTTCACGACTTCACACACATTTAAATGACGCAGTGAATACGTGGTTGCAGTTGTGTAGACTTTCAGCTTTAGTTCAATGGATTTAACTGTTTAGGAATTACAACCATTTTGACACAGTCCCCTACATTTTCACAGGCTCAAAAGTAATCGGACAAATGTCCTGCAAATGATTTGATGGCCAGCTGTGACCTGCTCCTTCGCTATTTCATGACAAATTAGGCTGATAAAAAAGTCAGGAGATGAGTCAAAATGTTGAATTTGCATTTGGTATAGCTGGTCCAAGGAACTCTCCGCATGAGGACCCAAGAGGTGTCGATGCAAGCGAAGGAGGCCATTAAAAGACTCATGAACTGCACAAACCCATCAGGCAGACAGCAGAAACATGAGGATGGAGCAGATCAACAGTTTGGTAAATTCCTAAAAAGAAAGATCGTACTGGCAAGCTCACCGGCATCAAAAGGCCTGGAAGACCAGTCAAGTAGAATTCTTTCTTTGGTGAATAAAAACCCTTCGTAACATGAATACTGAGGTCAAGAATACTCTGGAGGAGGTCGACGTGTCTTTGTCAAAGTCAACAATCAAGAGATGCCTTCATGAACCTGAATGCAGAACAACAAGTTGAAAACACCTGGAAACGCTGAAAAACAGGAAGGCCGGATTAGACTTTACCAGAATAAATGGCCGAATGAGTCTGATCAGTTTCAAAAGAACCTTCTTTGAAAGATTAAAACCCAGATTAACTTGTACCAGAATGATGAGGAGAAAGAAAAGTATCGGGAAGGAAAGGAACGGCTCCTAATCCAAAGCAAACCACATCATCTAATTGGGAGGCAGTGATGTGTGTGTGCGTGTGTGTTTGTCTGTGTGTGTGTGTGCTTGTGTGTGCAAACATAAACACATAACATAATTGCAAAGGATGTCTCACTGTTTAGTACTTTCTAAAGTAATTACAAATTATAAATCTGTTTTTTATTGATTAATATAGCATTCGCTCATCTATATAATGGGAGTATGGTACAACACATGGGCTTTGCATGCTCTGCATTTTAAAATGCTCAGGTTGTAGGGGGCACACTTGCAGAAAAGTACCAAAAAAGCAAATAATATATTCCCAATTGACATTTGTTACATTTCACTTGAACCCCACACGACCCAACACAAGTTCTGCCATGTGAGAAGTTCGGGAATTCAGGATAACAAATTACACTTTAGACTGACGCTTTCATCAATTTGTGGGAAAAACATTCACTTTGAAAATATACCGGTATAATGTGTTTCTATCATCGCATTATTCAAAGTATCTTTGAGTATATTTTTTCATCACCATATTTGTGATTAAAATGCCCGAGGGTCGCATTTGCTCAATCCCAGTGGGCAGCCTCTTTGATTCTGTCTCTCTGTCACACACACACACACACACACACACACAGTTATGCAAAGAGACGGTGGATGCCCTTGTACACAGCCAGACATGCTTGATGCAAAGGTGAGGAAATGAAGGCGGTCGCCATGTGGGGTGCCGATAAGAGTGCTTTACTCCCTCTGCTCTATATCCAGAGCATCTGCTCTGCCCTCATTAATCAAGGCAGAGGTGGGCAGGGGGCTGCCACTTGAGATAGAGCTTGATCATCACATGGAGTTCTGCGGACGGCATAACGCTCGACTGTTCCTGTCGTGTGTCTCACCCATCTTCGCTCAAGGCTCCACCGCTTGTTAGTTTTCCTCCTACGCTGTGTCACGCGGCCGGCTCGACATGGGCCCGATGCCATCTGTCGGTGGACGTCCCCCTGTGACCTAGTGGCAAACATTAAGGCTGTTAACCCCCCCACACTCCCTGCCCATATGTGGCGTTTTAACTCGAGCTTGACAAAGCAGCCACCTCCAGGTGCAGGATACCAAGAGGGTGTCTGACTTTCTAAAAGAAACCCCAAAAAAACAAGCGATGCTCAAGACTCGCCGCCTCGCTACACTGATGATGTATTCCCCCAGCAGCCTGGTGGGACCTTGCAGGCTGTGTGTCCTGCATTTTGCTCCTCATTGCAGAGGGGAATGAAATTTCCTTCGAGACAATCTCTGCCAGCTCATCCTTTCAAATGGAGGCTCGCCACGGTGTGTTCTTGGCTGGCCGGAGGCTACGGAGGCTCATCACAGACTTGCTTGTGTCACCGAAGATACAAGGACAGGCATTTAGAGGGGCAAGGACACCATTACGGGGTTCTCTCCACAAAAGCAAAACATTGAGGAAGAAAATGGTCAAATAAGGCTTTACTGTTCACCCCTGGACGTTTGTAGCTACACCTAGCAGCTCGATAGCTCACCGTGTCGGTCAGTGGGTCCACAGAAACTCCCTCAACCTTTTGGCGGCCACAGTTTTTGCTTTTGGAGGATGACATTCAGCATGGACGTCAAATGTGTGGGGGTGTAGGGGCGTGTTCATGCTAACTGGCATGAAGGGGGTGTGGCGGTGATATTGGCCATGGGCGAAAAGGCGCAATTTTTCTAAACTAATTCACTTCCCATGGCCAAATCCATGACCGTTTTTTTTCATAGACTCTTGTGGAAGGCCTTATTGGTCTCAGGAGAAGGGTCCTCTGTCAGTGGTGTGGGTAAGCCCTGCCCCCTATACATAAACCACGCCCTCTTTCATTAATCAGTAGCCTATTATCTGCTTTTCGTTGATATTTGAAGGAGCAGTTTAGTGAATGCAGGACAGTGTGGGTGCATTGGCGGACAGGGGTATAGCTATTGCAGATTAATATCTTTAATTTAAATTGTACAATCTAAATGTTTGTATAACTTAATTTAGGACTTATTACTTCCCTATTGACTTATACATTTTTAAGTAGTGTGCTCAATTGCAGCGATGTACAGCTGTAAGAACGTAATAGTCATTAAACCAATTGATCAAATTAAACATTAATAACAGCTCTATCTGCAGCCACTGCTTCTTTCTGAGTTATTAAGGAGAGGACGTGTACTGAGGACACAAAAATCATCTACAGTATGACAGTATCACTCCTTCAAATGTGCCTCCTGACGAAAGAAATGCGGTTTACGTAACCCCACATGAATACATGTATTTGTTCGGGAACCTTCCAGAGACTTATCTGTAGAAATCGGTGCAATAATGTCATGTGCAGCAGACGCTGTGACTACGCGTTACATTCAGAGGGACACATGACGCCTCACTCAGACCCTCAATCACCAAGTACCTGAGAGGTCTGTCACAGGCATGACAGAATACTGCCAAGAGCCATTTATATACAATCATGACAGCTAATGACAAAATGTCCATCACGGGGGAGCTCCAACCTGTTTAGTGTCGAGGGATAAGAGGCTCCGGACGGGTATGGAAGACCGGCTCATCAGCAACAATGGAACTAGCCCGATGGCAAATGTCTGCTGCGCTTGAAGCCCCAGAGTCTGTCATAATGATGTGTGGCTCATAAGCCAAATAACATCCCGATGACGAGAATGCATCTCACTGTGACTGGAGAGTGAGCGAACACACAATCTCCAGTCACTTCCACGGCGCTCGGCTTCAGTCCGGTCAATCGAGCGCCTCGGAGACCGAAGGGTTGGTTCCGAGGGGTTTATAATCTCACCTTCATAATCGGGGTTCATTTCCTCACTGCCACCTTCCCCATTTGAACATTCAATTCATGTTTTCTTGTCAGCTCAAAGGTAGCAGAGAGTTCATAATGACATAGATACGGTACTTCATTAATTCTGTGTTGAACTTTCGTGAGGCCAGAAGGATTTGTTTACTTCTACAGTGTAGATAGATAGATAGATAGATATATACTTTATTAATCCCCAAGGGGAAATTTGTCGAGCCAGTAGCAGCAACACACAAGAATAAAAATAAAAATAAAAAACACAAATATAAGAAGGGTTAGGGTGATCTGGCAAGAGGTGAACTGTTGTAGAGCCTCATAGCCGTCGGCAGGAATGTTCTCCTGTATCTGTCCTTGTGGCAGCGGAGCGTGAGGAGACGTTTGGAGAAAGTACTCCTCTGTCCCTGTAGGAGGTGGTGGAGAGGGTGGTCCGGGTTGTCCAATATGGACACCAGTTTCTTCAACGTCCTCCTCTCCACCACCTGTTCCAGGTGCTCCAGCTGGCAGCCGATGATGGAGCCAGCCTTCCTAACCAGTTTGTTAAGACGGCTGGTGTCACCGGCTCGATGCTGCTCCCCAAGCAGACAATGGCAAAGTGCAGCACACTGGCCACAACCGACTGGTAGAATAACTCCAGCATCTTGCTGCACACGTTGAAGGATCGAAGCTTTCTCAGGAAAAGAGTCGACTCATCCCCTTCTTGTACACAGCGTTGATGTTGGCCTTCCAGTTCAGTCGGCTGTCGATGGAGACGCCCAGGTACTTGTACTCCTCCACCATGTCCACGTCCACTCCCAGGACACTCAGAGGTGTAGGAGCTGTCGCCTTCCTCCTGAAGTCCACCACCATCTCTCTGGTCTTGGCCACGTTCAGCCGCAGGTGGTTCTCATCGCCCACTTTACAAAGTCACTCACCACTGCCCTGTACTCCTCCTCCCGTCCATCCCTAATACACCCGACCACTGCAGAATCATCAGAGTACTTCTGCAGATGGCATGACTCCGTGTTGTACTGGAAGTCACTGGTGTACAGGGTGAAGAGGAAGGAGACAGAACAGTTCCTGTGGGGCTCAACATCACTGACCACCGTTCCAGACAGCACACGCCCATTCTGACAAACTGTGGTCTGCCTGTGAGGTAGTCAGTGATCCAGGAGATGGTGGACGCGTCCACACCGCCACCGCAGCTTCTCACTCAGCAGCAGTGGCTGGATGGTGTTAAATGCACTGGAGAAGTCAAAGAAAGTGACTCTCACAGAGACACCGGTTCCATCCAGGTGCGACTGAGCTCGTTGCAGCAGGTAGATGATGGCGTCGTCCACTCCCACATGAGGCTGGTAAGCAAATTGCAGAGGGTCCAACGACGATTTCACCTGCGGCGGAGGTGGGCCAAGACCAGCCTCTCCAGCACCTTCATCACATGGGAGGTGAGGGCGACCGGTCGGTAGTCGTTGAGGCCAGATGGTGTTGACTTCTTGGGGACAGGGACCAGGCACGACGTCTTCCACAGCACGGGACTTCCCCAGCCTCAGGCTGAGGTTGAAGAGGCGCTGCAGGACACCAGACAGCTGGGTGGCGCAGGTCTTTAGGACCCTGGGGCTGATGCCATCAGGACCTTCAGCTCTGCGCTGGTGTAGTTTCTCCAGCTGTCTTCTCACCTGGTCAGTCGTCACAGAGAGAGGGAGGGTGGAGGAGCCCATTGTTATTGAGGGCTCGGTGGATGTGCAGCTCAGCAGGGGGACAGAGGGGGGGATGTTTGGGAGGTGTGATGTGTGGAGGAGACAGGAGGGCTGTGAACTGAACCTATTGAAAAACAGTTCAGCTCGTTGGCCCTCTCCAGGGAGCCCCCTGGCTGTCTCCCTCCCACCTTGAAGCCAGTTATCTGCTTCATGCCAGACCACACCTCCCTTGTGTTGTTCAGCTGGAGTTTGGCCTCCAGCTTCCTCCTGTAGGAGTCCTTGCCTCCTGAGCTTCACCTTTAGGTTGCGCTGGGCTTTCCTCAGCTCATCCCTGTCTCCAGACCTGAAAGCAGCTTTCTTCATGTTAAGAAGCGCCTTCAGGTCCCTGGTGATCCAGGGCTTGTTGTTGGGGAAGCAGCGCACAGTCCGTGATGGGATGGTGGTGTGTTCACAGAACTTGATGTATTCCGTGATGCAGTCGGTCATACTGTTGATGTCCTCCCGTGCGGTCCACAACACATCCCAGTCCGTTGACTCGAAGCAGTCCTGTAGGCGTCGTTAGCCTCCAGAGACCACCTCCTCACAGTCCTGGTGCTCACCGGCAGCCACTTCACCAGAGGACCATACCTGGGTGTCACGCGGACCACGTCATGATCAGACCTGCCGAGGGGAAGGGCAGTGGCGCTGTATGCGTCCTTAGTATTAGCATACAGCAAGTCCAGAGTTTTATTGTTCCTTGTTGGGCAGTCTATGTATTGATGGAAGGTTGGCAGAGCTTTTTCCAATGTGGTGTGGTTAAAGTCACCAGTGATAGCCATGAATGCTCCAGGCTGATGATTCAGCAGAGCAGACACAGTGGAGTGGATGGTGTCCACAGCTTCCTCAGCGTCAGCTGATGGTGGCACGCACACGACAACCACAATGGCGGACGTGAACTCTCTCGGCAAATAGTACGGGCGCATCCCCACGGCCAACAGTTCAATGTTCGGGCTACAGAAGCGCTCCTTCACGCACACATGGTCCGGGTGGCACCACCGTTCATTCACATAAACAGCGATCCCGCCCCCCCTCTTCTTACCGCTCTGTGTAGCGTCTCTGTCAGCCCGAACAGTCCTGAAGCCGGGCAAAGACGCTGTGATCCGGATAGTCCGCGTGTAGCCACGTCTCAGTGAAGCACAAGAGACTGCTCTCACGGAAGATCCTCTCAGACATTACCAGCGCGCCGAGCTCATCCGTCTTATTCGCCAAAGACCTCACGTTCCCCGTTATGATCGACGGTACCGAGGGTTTGTATCTCCTCGTTTTAGCCCTCCGCTTGACACCCGATCTGCAACCGCGAGCCCTTCTCCGTAGCTCCAGCGGGATCACAGGTCTTTCTCCAGGCAGAAGCTTCGGCCTGCACAGCGCGATCAGCTGAGCACGCGAGTAGACGACGGTCCCGTCATTGTTTTGCTGTGGCTCTCCGATACTCACGACAAAGTGAACAAAAGCCACAGTAGAATTATCGAAAAAAGTAGTTATGGTCCAGTGTCCGACCGTAACTAAGACAAACGTGAAAGAAAAGAAAAAGAAAAAGAGAGGAAAAGTGCAAAAAAAGACAATAAAATAAAAGCAAAACGCCACTACTGAAACAAGCAGCCGTTGGCACAGCGCCATTACAGCGCACAACGTTTGTGTTTTCGTGTTTTCCCTGAAGGGCCCAAACAATCCGGTCCAACATACATATTGATTAGCAGATGCCTTTTGGGTTTTTAGAGCAATTGTTAAGAATTTGAGAACCGCCTTTTAAATGGAAATCAGGGATGAAGCATGTATAATCTATACACATGCTTTGAATGATTTATTACCAATTATTTTTGTATGGAACCAATTTGTTTCATTAAATGCATTTGTTTATTTATTGAGCTGTTGGGACGAGGTTAAAAATTAATAAGCAAATAATTGCCAAAAAAACAAGGCTTCATGCAAGCTGATCTGTGAAATATTGCTTTGTAAAGTGATCCTGAGCGAAGCCCCCCCCCCCCCCCCCCTTTGTACACACACACACACACACCTAACAGCGGTATCCCCCATGCAGTCTTTATTTAAAAAAAAGTCCTTACAGGGCTAATGGAGGATATCATAGATACTCGATAACTGATGCTCAAACAATGCACTATGATATTCAATAAAAAAAGAGAAATGAGAAATGGCAATGTCATTTAGCCCTGTATTGTCTTTCTTCTAATAAGGATAACATGCTTTTCTAAAGTGTTTTCAAGTGTGTGCATTATAATAATATTTGTTTTTATGAATAGGAATAGAAGGCCTATTAGCTATTAATAATGAAGCTACTCTTACGAAAGTGTTTCTAATTCTATGTCTTTATATTTGTATCTTTAAAAAACAAATGTCTATGCTCATTACATCTTTGTAATTACTATTCTTTGCCATTTCAATATGTGTGTCATAAAGGGCACATATTATGAACTACCTTTTATAAGTGAGCACTCTATTTTTATCTAAGCCAATCAGAGCAGACTGGGCTTTTTCACGATGGGGGCCTTAAAGAGACAGTAGCCAAAAGTTTTTTTTCAGACAGAGGATGAATACATGTATATTCCCGTTTTTTTAGCATGTTAACTATAGTAGAAACATACAATAAAAGTATGAACCTGAAAATGAGCATGATGTGTCCTCTTTAATGACCATAAAGCTGAACCGTGAACCCATTATGTCCAGTGACACCATACCAGCAGTACGCTTGTTCTGTGATCTGCATAGTTAATTATGTACAAAGGATAATCTTTCATTGACATGTAATGTATTGTTTGTTGATGAGCTTTATTGCCTTGACAACATAATCATCATTCATTTCACATTTTCTTCCAACATTTATGTATTCTAGAATCTTTGCAAAATATGGAGTATATGAAGTAAAGATGTATTTTGTCAAATCATTTAGCTTTCTCTTTGTTTGTTGGCAGTATTTTTTTAAAGTTTCAGTTTATTTGACATCTACCAGCACCTGTCTTGTATCATTTCCTAAAAGTACAAATTGGTAAAGTGCATGTGTTCCAGATGTAAAACACACTATACAATGGAGATGAGTGTGTATTACATGACTGTATTAATGTAATATGTTTTTCAGAACGAGTACACAGCTCAAGTTTTCTCCATGCTTTTCTTTAGTGACACAAAGAGCCAAGCAATCCATTTTAAGAGAAAAAAGGCCAGGTAAAACCACTTTATTTCACTCTCTCTCTCTCGCTGTGTGTGTGTGTTTGTGTGTGTGTGTGCCTCCAAATAATTTCCTTGGGAATCTCAGTGACCTTTAAGTCTTCTGAAAGAGCCACCTCCCTTTCAAGAGAGTGAAGGTGAGAGGCTTTTAGAAAGGACCTTTTAATGATAGTTTGGTCTTAAATGAGGTTGTATCGGTGCTACTTCTGAGATCATGAGGCCAATGTCTTACCATCAAGGTCTTGTTAATACCATCTCAATTTTAGATAGTACTCCTGACCTGAAAAGCAGAAAATACGATGATTATACTGTCCTCTTAACAGTGCTGGGACTTCTATGGCATCCGTGTTTGAACATTATTGTAAATGTACTCCTGAGTGTTCCAGATCTGCATGAAAACAACAGTCACTGCTGCAATCTTCATAATTACGATTTAAATCTCCAATAATGGGACTCGGGTATGTTATTTACATGGCGAGATGGCACAGCTGTAAAAAGGCCGGGCTTACGAGAGCTGCTTGGTTTCCATGCGGCGGGGATGTGTGGGTGTTTGTGTGTGAGTGTGTACGTGTACTCACAGTGGAAATGCAAAACATGTCTTGGATGTTGTGTGCAGGCTTATCTCGGACATATTTTAAATCACTTATAGTCCGAGGAAGCTCTGATGCGACTACCCGAGCATGGATTGTGGCGCTGAAGACATCTCTGTGCTCTGACGTGTCCAGCCCGCCTTCAACTGGCTCAGGACAATATCCCTTTGTCTTTATTTCTCAAGTTCATTGTGGAAATAAGCAATTCTGTTGATTCTTCTAAGAACCCTGTGCCCTGATATTTCCCTTGTTTCTTCTTTAAACCACTGGACAGAATCATTTGGGCTCTGTGACTTTCACAGAAGCCGGCACAGAACTAGATTGAAGTCATGCTCAGCTAGTCCCGCCTCTCACCGAATGTCATTATTGTCATCGGTGGCTCAGAGGAATCTCCAGTCGGAGGACCAGAATGCCAAATCGTTTGAGATGTCTTCAAGCGATTCCTTTTTTCTGACTTTCCTCAGTGATACTTTGCTTTGTTAGAAGTTTTAATACAATAAAAACACCTCATAATACAACATTCCAAGCCAATTTTTGGAAACATGTAAAATACTAAAGAGAAGGTCAAGAGCTAAGATAGATTTATCCTTGACACAAGGGTTTTATGAGATCACTGGGTGTTTATTCCACATGCCAGTGGTATAGCTACATGGCAAAGTCAATAGCTCAAATATCTCAACAACAATTAGATAGATTACAATATTTGCAAAATATTAATGCTCGAGAAAAGATGAATCTTAATGACTTTGGTGGTAACCTGACCTCTCTCCTTCATCTATCTTAATGCTGACATGTTTTTTCTTTTTAGTGAAATTAAATGAAATGTAAAGATATCCACGGTGCCCACAGTCTGAATCCTATTAGAATCTAACATGTTCTCACTCTCAACTCGTCAAATACCGGCGCTGGGTCAGTGGCGTTGTACCCAAATGTCAGTAAAGTGCAGTGTCTTTTCTTTTCAAAAGGACGTCATTGATGACGGGTGGAGCCGCTCAATGCATTTTTGCATGTAATCTACTACACTACACTTTTGGTGTGAACGCACCACGAGATAACAGCCAGACTTGTTACTTGTAGTTTGATTAGGTGAGCTAGATGACTTAATTTCTCCACTGCTTATTGGATTTGGGGCCAACTAATATAATTTCTCTTATCCTAATTAAATTTCAGAAAATTATTATTCATCCATGTGTTTATTAGGCAAGCAGTGAGGGAGCTTAAGGCATCTTCATTTTTTAGCTGAACAGATATGAACAACTGTTATCAGCAGCACGTTGATGGAAGCTAACAGTCTGTCCCCTGATGATATCAGCGAGAGGAAGCATGTCAAGTGGGAACAAGTGAGGACAAACCAGCTCCCTTGTATTGTGCAACACCAGAGGTTATATCATGTGTCAATGACACATGTTCCCCCGAGTCCATTAAATTGTCTTCCTGTGATGTATGTTCGGAACACGGTTAGTGCACCCTCCTTGAGGCCAGACCAGTTCTCAAGCTGGTTTAGTAGAATTACATAGTCCACCGTGTCAACTGCTGCACTTAGGTCAAGACAAACCCATAACTGAGACTTTACCGGCACCAATACTGAGTCTCAGATCACTGCCTCTCTTTAAAAAAAAGGTAATTTATCTGGTGGAAAACCACTTTCTTGAGTCTCTTAAAAAGGACAGATTTGATATGGGCCTATAATGACTTACGGTTGCGCTTTCTAAATTAGACTTCTTCAGTCGTGGTTTAACAAGAGCAGTTTTAAACGCCTCGGGCAGACTTCAGTTTCAAGGGGATGTGTTCATATTTTTCTGGACTCGGTTTGAGATGCTATTGAAAACTTTCTGAATGATTAAAGAAGGGATGGGGTCAAGACAACAGGAGGATAGTTTGACTGATTATGGTATGGTGTTATTGTCGGTTAATATGTGTTCTTTGTCGATGCTACGGAGGACCTCAAGTCCTCTTTTCCTACATTTCTTTCTGCTGCTCTTTATCGTCTCTTGAGCTCACGGCTGGTGCTGTCTATCCAAGAAGATGTTTTAATGCATGCTTTCTTTTTAGTCTTCAGAGGGGCAACTTTGTTTAGTGTGTTAGTCAGGTGGTTACGGAAGGCAGTAACTATTTCTTCTAATGAGCAGCTCGTACCCATTGGAGAGATTCCTATTGAGTTCAGAGTCTAATCGTCGTTTCTGGACGAAACACACATTTTATTATGAAATGGGTTTATATATGGTGGAGAGCAGGGTCCTCCTTCAATTAGAGTATCGGCGGTTCGATCCCCGGCTCGCTAGCTGTGTCGATGTGTCCTTGGGCAAGACACTTAACCCTAAATTGATACCATTGCTGTGCCTACGGTGTATGAATGTGTATTAATATGTGTGAATGTTAATTACCCCTGATGGGCATCTTACACCTTAGCCACTCCCATCAGTAGACGAAAAGGTGTGAATGGGTGAACGATGAGTGGCCGGAAGACTAGTAAAGCGCTATAAACGTACAGGTCCATAAGTATATTTATTGTCAAACATGTGCATTTGTTCCATAATTGATGTTCAAGTATGTCACGTGTGCAACCAAACTAAGGTAAAATAATTTAAAATGTACTTTGTTCCCCACAGGACACAAACAGTGGTCTCCCCTCCGATCGGCGCTCTCTCGCTCTTAAAACCATTTATAATAATGACGGGGATTGGTTTACATTGGAAAGCCCGGTGTGTCTCATACATACACTAAAGGGGCCTGAATACATGCTATGGAAATCAAGTTGCATCCAGCTAACTTTTATTTCACCTCCTGTATGTACTGGATCGGCGACTATTCACCACGTTTAAGTTCATCCAATAAGTGTTCCATTGACACAGAAGGTTGCAGCAGAGATGGACCAGACTGCTGAGCCTTTATTCAACTTCCATAATAATGTCATCATTCTCAAAATCCCCAGTGGGCTTCTCCAATCCTACAGTTATTGCCGCCTTAACCTAGCTGTGTAGTTCCATTCTTATTGAGGTGCGGACTAGCTTACAACGCAGCCATGGCGGCTACGTTTGTAGCGTACGAAGCTAACCACTAAATGACCGTGACCCCTTAACTACTGGGCCAGCAAAGAAACCACGAACTGAATAACTCAATACACGACAATCAGCTGGTGATAATTTGTAAAAAATATAAATAAAAAGGAAAAGGTTCTGGCTGTTAAATGCAAACTGTGCACTACACCTGACTTGACTCCATTAGCACTTACTAGAAATGAGTCCGCAGCGTGGCTCGTGACAGATGCAGGCAGCCCCCCGGTTGAGCGGTGTGATGGATAGAGCAGTTGACACATTTGCAACAAAAGCCATACTTTAATTGTCGTCCCGTCGTTTTTGAGCCAGGTGTGGCATGATAATTCATTTGCTATTTAAATCGTTTCTAAGGCAGAGGGGTGAATTGATTGAAGCATGTTGGCCGTGCCCAGAACACGAAAGCTCGGCTGCTCCTCACATCTGCTTTCTGCCACAATTATTCAAATGGCTCCACCAGTTCACTGCTTTTACCGAACGCCGTCTGATCAACAGGCTGTTTATGTCATTCTGGATTCATTATAGGCGCATTAGCCAAACCCCTATCTTCAAGCATATATTAAATCTTTGTTGTTAAAAAGCGCGTTTTTTTCTTCTTCTTTTATTTCGATGGATAGAGCGTGAGTTATTGCTTGAACCAATAAAGCAATAAAAGGGTGATTGGGTAATTTAGGATCATCTTTATGTCTTTCCCTCCATCTGTGTGACAGAAATGAACCGTGTTTGTGCGTGTGCGTGTGTGTCCATCATTAATAGGATGGAGGAATAGGCCACAAGAAAGGATAGGAAAGGGAGTCAGGTAACACCCGACCTTAGCCAACATGTCAAAATGCAAAAATAAATCACTCACAAATTTCACAGTTTGCATCTCGCCGCCCAATCCTCCATTCCCTTCTTCTCCTCCAATTCCTCCTTTTTTCATTTTATCAAAGAGATTGAGAGCTGCTTCTCAGAGCAAGAAAAAAGAAGTTGGTCTCACTCCAGTGGCCAAAGTAATAGAGAAATGACTGGAGCAACAGGCAACGGTTATTTACAGCTTTTATTTATTTATTTGTTTAGACGTTATCTGTTGCCGGGCTGAGGAAGGGGAGAAAAGCAATATTCATTTTTTAATGGGGCTGCCCTCCACAGATAATGTCCTGGTGTTATTTCCTTTCTCCTGAATTTGTCTTGCAACAAGGTGTGCTGGGAATGCAAAGTGCTGCTCTTGTTCTTACAACCACAGGAAAATGAAACAATTTTTTATTAGAAACCAAACTATTATACACCAGGAACTCATCTTCCAGTGTTAATTATGTGGATAACCGTTTGTTGGTTATATTCAGCTCTACCTTTTAATGTTTTAATGTTTCTTTGCTTTGTAATGTCTCTTGATAGGAGCAGGCCAGTATGTAGAGGTATTCGGCCTAACAAGTTTCTCCCTGACCAATTAGCACAGAATCTCTTGTATATCATGTTACAGTAATGGCGTATTGTGAGAAAAACCCAATGACCACAGTATGCTTTAACAAAAAAATACAAAGAAATATCCGTGTCCCTCCAACTGTGTCTGAAATAATTTTGTGTGTAAACTTCGAGACACAGCTTGTACACACCGTGCGGTGGGACTACTCATTAAGGAAAACTGCTGTAGCACTTTAAAATTAATGACTTATTGTACACTAAATAATGTGTCCCTAGAAATGAGAGGATTTCCTTTTTAATGAGCTGCTTTGGCACTCGTCCTCTGAGTCCCTTGTGGAGGCATGTTGTCAAAGCTAGATGGGCTGACATAGCGCCAGGTTGATTCAAGCTGTACCCGGCTAACGCATCCACTCATCGAGATCCCTTTAGCACTGGCTCTGCCTTTCTCCCGGGTTCCACTTGTTTATTCACAGTTTTCACGTGTCTGTGTTTTATTCATGTTCTGTTTTGATCTCCGATTCTCTGCTTTCTCACGATCCAGTCACGTGAGTCGGAAAGTGAAATGGTGAAAATTGAATATAAGAAGGTTGAGATCAGGAAAGTTTCGAAGCAGTAATATTATTAATACTAATAGGAACAATAAAGTACTTCAAACGGGGGACGTGGTGAAGACAATAGAAGCCGGGCTAATGCATAAACTACACTATGACATTTTTTAAACTAAACTATGATGGGAACATATATATGAGTTTCCACGTACACCTGTATGTTAACAGTGTTGACCATGGCACGACCAATCCCCAAGTAAATTATAAGATGCCATTTATTATCACTGTAGCTGTCATATGGTGTCACGGTTGTCGCAGCGAGAGAGGACCCAAATGCCGACATTACTGCAAAAACCAATCTTTACTCCAACAAACCAGAACGGACGACAAAAACACGGGCCAAACAGTACGAAGCCACACTGGTAATGAGACGAACAGGGTTTACATACACAGGCAGGCGGAGGTGATTGGACAACGGGGAACGAGACACAGGTGAACACAATGAGGGCGGGGCCAGCAATCACACAGAAGGAAACAATCAGGGCCAGGGCAGACGACCACAGGGAGACAGACGACACAAGGACTTCAAAACAAGACACAAAACGAGACAAACTCCAGATCATGACAGTAGCGTTTCACCCAAGTCTAAAGCCCGGACATCTGTAATATTCCATCTTGGAAGATTTATCCTCATAGATTTAAATGCTATTGCACAACATCAAAATGTATTTATTTATCCTCTCTGGCCATGACAAATATGTGTTGGGCCTCTTGAGTTTGATCACTGGATATCGATCCCAGGCCCAGAAAATATGAATGAACTGAAACTGGTGAGTTGCCCACGGATGGGCGGGTCAAACAAACACAGCAGCATGAATATTATATGTGTCCAACTTACTTATTTTAACCCAAACAATCTTTTCATCTCTTTTCTTTCACAATCTTTGAGCATGTAACAAGTGGAAAATATATGTGTACCGTGAACATTTATTTGGAAGATTCAGAATGTATTTACTGAGGGGTAAACTTGGCACTTTGGATCAATACATTTGATGAAGCGCGATTCAGTGCACACTTGGCAACAAGCATAGTGTAGTTATCTCCATACCTCGGGCTATATTAAATTGAATCTGACTGATTCATCTGCAAACATCTCAGCATTCTTTTCAATTTCAGGCGTTTTGCAAGTTGCAAGTCGTTGTTGTCGACGGAGTGCAGCTTCCATAGTTCCTACCTTCAGAAGGAAAGATGAAACAAGCGGATAAAAGACACGGAGAAACAGATGAAAGAGAGAGAGAAGAATGCCACTCATTAATCTACTGAAACTCAGAAAAACAGGGGAACGATTTTTATGACCACACTGGCTGCTCAGGCTCACCATCGCAGCTCACAGTGAAGGTTAACGATTTGTTTGAAAGCCAGCTCACTGCTCCTGGCTGGGAAGCATGAATAAGAAAACAGCGAGACAAACAAGCCCCGCCAGGTGTGCACGCAGCTCAGCAGAGAGATTGGAGCGGAGCCGCGGAGCTAGCCGCCATGGCATTCAGATCGGTGTGAGAGGTGCCCTTCTCTGCCTCTAATGCATCCGGGGGTGGTTGATTGATTTTTTTTTGCGCAGAAGCGGGTGTCTTAATGTCCTAATGCATTGCTCTGTCACAGAGGGCTGCCTTGGCAAGCTGCCCTTTCCACAGACTGATCTGCCGCTCGATTGGATGAGACCACGGTAAATAAATAAAGAGGGGAGGCCAGGAGAGGAGGACTGGTGGAGGAGAGAGGGATGGGCTTACACGTACGATTACAGCACCAGATGAACATAAACCTGTGAACACACGCACGCATTATTATCCCATAAACTTGCTTTTAAACAGTTGTCACATACACACACACACACACACACACACATACACACAAAGATGACTTCAACTATCTTTGTTGTTTCTTTACTGAGTATTGATTCTACAAGTGACGTCCGGTTCGTTTCAGGCCACAAGCTCCTGTTGTTGTTCGGTTCCTGAAGTAGGATAACACCAAAATCAATATATTGTTTGACAGCATTTTCATGTGCTTTTACTTTGGTGAAAGAAATGCCATGTGACGGGAACTCTTTCTCTGAAGGACGAAGTTTGTATCCATGCTGTAGGAATTCACATTCATTGGCAAAATTAGGAGCCAATCCAGGATGTATTGTGATATTTATATATATATATATATTTTAAGCGAGGCGGCTGGAAATTAGATTCCATCAACTTTTATTGTGTTTGGTGGCAGCAGATATCTCTAAAATCTCTGGTGAAGTGAACAGAATATCATTCATTTTCAGTAGTGTGAGCCGACCTTTCAAGATCTTTTGGGTGCTTCGTGTCAATGACACTGTCTGTCCTTGGCCTAAGTAGCCTTCATAACCATAACCACGATCTTTCTCTAACCTTAACTGATTTAATTGCCTCATCTTTTATTCAGCAATTCTAGCTGCTCTGAACAAATATTTGGAGACTAAACCACTGGAAAGTGTGTGCAGGGAACATTGTACAATGCATTCAGTGTGAAGGTGCTGTCTAATATGATGAAGACAACCACAATCTATGTGGCGTTATGTTTCACATATGGAAACAATTGAATTGTGTGTAGGAGATGAGTTTGTATATTTTGAGGAGGATGAAGCTACAACGTCGCAGCCATCTCTCATTATTCAGCTTTTATTTCTGTATTTCTAAAATGATAATGAAATAAACAACCACCACTCAAGTCTTACTGTGTGTGTGCTTTCATTACCAGCTTTTTCTCACATGGCTTCTGGAGACAAATTACAGTACAAGATCAAACTAGCAGTCATATCCTAGTCGTCTCAGAGTTGTTTATTGTTGCCCCATTTGTATTGATTGATGTTGGCTGTGTTGGTCAAAAACATCAGTTTTCATAAACATGTCATAACTATGAACAGTTTTTTACTGGAGATAGTTTTACTTTTACCAGATGTATTTTTTCTGTTTGTATTAAAGGAGATCATATCAGCAATAACAAAAAAGATGATATGCATCACGCGACTGATATACAACACGTCCGTAGACTTAGAATTTGGCATCCTACCGCTGGCAGCCAAGTCCTGCAAGTGCCAATTTCCGTCTCGAGAGAAATAACTCTTCAAGAAGAAAAATTTGTAATTTGCGGCTTCAATGGAGTGTTAAAATGTAATGACCCGAGGTGGAGCAGTGTGAAAAAAAGACATGGGAATTAGCCTGCATCAAAGGAGTCTTTGTGAGCTCCTTCCCCCTCCCCACCTTACTCACGCACAATGAATAGAAACAATAAATGTTTGAAATTACCTGCGCAGAGATGCTGGGTTTCTTCCACGCGCAACACACACAGTATAGAGATTTGCATTTCAAGCACAAATACTATAAAAAATCACAGGGAACTACTTGATCATTATACAAAATGGCGTTTATCGTGTCCTGGCAAAGTCAGACCAAATCATGCAGGTTCACGGGAAGGTCTTTTAGCTCGGTCTCCGGCAGGACCTGCGTGGGCGCAGACACGGATCTGGATGGGAGCCGGCACCATCGGCTCTTTCTCTGGCCGGGAGCAGAGCTTTGCTTCGCTGCTTCGCCGCTCCCAGAGGAGAGCCGCACCACGCTGCTGGAGGCCCAGGCCATACTGCCGGGCCCTCTGGATGGAAGGGAAGCACAAGGAAAACGTAACCACAGAGTCAGACCCTGCTGCACTCAAATTAAAGGTCTTCTAAAGGGAATCTGGTGCTCGGAAAAACACTTTTGCACGCTTTGGTCCAAAGAGACCGCCAAAATCAACACGAGATTAAAGTTCCTCGTTGTTACAGTGGCTCCGTTTGTGGCCAGATAACTGCACTCTGACTTGCCCCTGTGCCCTTTCACGGTAAACTCTGTTGTCCTCGTGGCAGCTTCGGTCAGGAGATTGCATTCTACCGCAAACAACATACTCACTTGACTGCTCCCAGTGGTACTGGAGGAAAACCAATATAACATTTGAGTGCAAATGGCAAACTCTCTGTGCAGGAAAAGTAAACTGCAGGGCGCTGGCTTCTGTCTGCTGCGATGCTGAAGTGTGACCTGAACTCTTAACCCACTCTCATTGCACCCTCCATGATCTCTCTCCGTGATTAATGTTACCCCTCCCCCCTCTCTCAGCCCAGACTGCAGCAACTGTGGGGTAACACAGTGGGCCAGGTGAAAAGGGTTTGCTTGTTTGTTTTTCTCCTAAAAGCTCTAGAGAGGAAGCGTGTGGACTTTGGAGAAAGTTCCTCTACAGGTGCATGGCAGTGGGCCCACAGCAAAGTGTTGCAAGAATATGCGCGTGGGCGACCTTGTTCGGTGAAGTGTGTGTCAAGGACAGATGTACGACGGTGGCGTGGTAGACGCCTCGTCCGTTCACACGGCTCTATCGCTTGGAGATGTCGGGCTCCTTGTCCGGGTTTGGGGGACAGGACTGATGAAAATGATGCGTTCACCCTGACCCCTGGAAGGTCAGGCCATGGCCCTACCTGTGGCAGCCGAAGGCTATAAAGAGGTAGGTGAGCTGTGGAGACTAACCTCTGGGGATCCGGGAGGTGGGGGTTCGATGTTATGTCGCTGCAGGGCGTTCATCAGGCTCCAACCATCGTACCAAACAAGTCCTGTCGGACAGTATGGCTCTGGATCGGTGGAGGGCGGAGCCTGTGTGAGTAAAAAAATGAAGTTACAATGTTGTAACCCTTGTTCTATAACCATAGGAAGAGCCCTCTACCAAGGGGGCCCTGTCACTGCTCGATGAAGAGGGTGCAGGACGGCACAGTGTGTGCTGCCTTATTAGCAGGGTTGCCAGGTCTGTGTGACAAAACAAGCCCAATGGCCAATAAAACCAGCCCAATGGCCAATAAAACCAGCCCAAAAACCAGCCCAATATCAGAACTCAAAATATGCCCATAACTCCTTCATGATGCCCCCCTGAGATAGGAAAGTGACCCACTGCGAGCGTTGTCGGGGGGGGGGGGGTGCTAGTGCGCATGTGCTCAACTGTGTGCGCGGATGTGTCGGCGTGTACGTGCTGATCTGGAGTCAGTTTGGTAGGATTTGGGTATAAATTAATTATTTCATTTTAAATATGGATTTTTATTTAAAGATATTCATGTAATTTGCATGCAAAATAGGTCTACCCGAACCAGCGGACAACAAATTCAACCCGCGGCAACACTTCAAAAGTAGCCCAATTCCGCGGGAAAACCGCGGACCTGGCAACACTGCTTATTAGGCACATTTAGAGTGAGCGAATGTGTGCGCATGATTGGAGAAGAGTACGACCATAAGTCCAGTACAGCCTGTGCTTATAGAACCAGGGTTACAATACCTCACAACATGTGCAAGCATAGAAAGGCTACTGGCTCTTGCCTGATGCATCAAATGCATTGCAGACCTAGAGTCTTTTCTCTATCAGTAGCTGCCTGAGAAAAGCCTGCCCACTGCGCCAGAGGGGTATGCAGCATCCCCATGATCTGTAGCCTGACATTAAGACCTTTTACGCAGGGCTCAAAGTGCACTCCAAGCCCTCTCATCCTCATTGTGCTGGAAGCGAGCTCAAGCAGGTACCTTTTCAGATTATTGGCCAGCTGTAGAGTGAACTGAGTTCTCTGGTACGCTCACATTTAGCTGCTTTCTGTCAGGTGGATCTGGATTTTCAGGCAGGAAACTCCCGACGACACTGCAATGTGTTCTATTTACAGACTCATTACATTTCATCTTGTTTATTCATGGTAGTGATGTGCAAGAATCTCATGTTTTTCAATGTTTCTGCACTATGTCAGGCATGTTTTCTGAACAAGGTAGAGCTACTGGGTAAAAGTAGAGGATCACATTGCTTTAATCCTCTTCCTTTTAATCCATTTATGTTCAACTCTGACATAAGTTTCACAGGCTTCTAATTACAGGTCCCGTTTTAATTTAGAGGTAATTATCATGTCAACTTCTAATCCTATTTTTTCAAATGTATGGGCTCAAACTGCAGCTCGCTTTCAGCGTAACCGCCGTGACCAGAGAGGGCGCCATCACAACTCCATCCGCGCTCTGCGTTTCCACTCTCTCATCCCACTGATTGTAGACGTACCTCAAACTAGCATTTGCAGGACCTGTCTCCGTCTCTTCGGCAATGCCCGGCCACACGCCGGAGTCAAATGCAGCCTCCGGAGACTTCCCCTCAGCCATTTGAGAAACTCCATGTGGACCCTGAGACACATATAACACCAAATGTAAATGTAAATATGTTAATTCATGTCTAGATACAAGATTCATATTCATGCCAGGTGTAAAGGGGGTCTAAGTGGATCTAGATTGACGGTGTATTTGATTGATTGCAGCCCATGTGGTGGTTGCCGGTCACAGCCCTGAGCCATGTCGGCTTCGGTTATCCTGTTGATATATTGTTAATATTCAGTCACGAAGCAGTGGAATTATTTCGGACTGTGGGAAGCAATCATCACTTCCCTCGCTGTCATAGCAACAGTGCTGTTTGCTGCCTTTTTTTGCTCACGCAGTGTTTGCCTGGTTGAAGTGGCAATGGCAGAAAATGGAGGTCAAACCACACAGGGTCATTATCTGGAAAGGCACATTAGATTATTATCTCTGCAGCTGTTCTTTATGGGCCACTTAAAACTGCTGGTAAAGCTGTCAGTCGGAGAGCAAGTCAGCTCCTCCCTGCAGTTAGGGCTCATCTAGAATATGGACCCCCACGCACTTGTAAATGTCATCACACTGACTGCAATGCAAACGACAATTCATGCCAAACTCTAAAACACCCTTTTTGGGTCCTCCATGAGAACTCAGCAAGTCATTCTGAATAATAATATGCACTTTCGGTGTTTCGGTTCAGACTTTTGCCCGTGTCTATTGGAATTTCACATAATGGCAGGAGGCAAATCGGAGTCGAGGCAAGGTCAGATAAGAGGAGTCAGAGGAAACTATGGGGAGCTCGTAATCACTGGCTAGCCACTGTATCTGTTTCTACAACTTCATCGGCCCAACCACTAATTAAGACTAATTAAAGGGCACTCGGGAAACAGGCAGGCCCAAAAAACATAATTAATGTGAAGACCCATGATGTCTGGGAATAACAACTTCCTCAGCACCTGCTTAGCATGAGACAGCACAATAACCTATCGTTGCATGCAGGTCTCCAGACAGTCCAGGCATCCAGCAGAATCCTTCACCGGCTGATGCAACCATTGATAAGCAGTGCAATCTGAGCTGGTCACGTTGATAAATGGCCTTGCTCTGTCCACAGTAATAACCACAGTCATTAGGAGCATAGACCAGCCTGCAGGCATGCAATTTATTTATTATCAAAGTAGGCCTAACCTTTTTCGATATGTTGTTGCAATTGAAGTGTATCAATAAAGCATTTCTTTGCTGATTTTGTTCTCTTTTCTTGTCTATTTTCTGTCATCGCTCACCAGCATGATGAGAAATGCTTGAATGAGTCTTAGATCTCGTCGCTATTTATTGTGCGTGGGCATTTGGAAGTTGGGGAGACAAAGAGAGGCCGTGACAAACATGAAGTAATGTCAAATGGATAAACCAGCACTGAAATGAGAAACTCTGCACAGACCGTCGGACTAAAGCAACGATCATGTGACCCATGGAGACAGTCTTCAGTGAGCTAATTTCTCTTTTCGTAAGATGCTCACAGCGATTTAGTTTCGTCAAAATGTGATTTGAACAATTGATACATGTTTAAATATTAAAAAGAGGATTAAGAGACAAACTAAGCTCTACGACATTATCCACATCCACTCATCTTATAGAACTAATTTTGAAAACCAAACCTTACCAATCCCCTCGATATAAATTGCTTCCTGATTCATACCTTGAATCCACCATGTTGCAGCACCATGTTTCTACAGTAGCCCAGAACAGACAAACCAAAAACTGGCTCTAGATAGGGCCATCGGCATTTTCGCATACAAGTTTCAGTTGTATGCAAACTGAAACCTCGCCACTAGATGCCGCCAAATCCTCCAAACACCTCACCTTTAAGATCACAGTTCCGTCGCAAAAGCTCCACAACAGTAACACCACTCAACCTTTTATCAGGTCATTAAACTCCCTGTCGCCTTGTCTCAAATGATGGGGTGCGGGGTCCTGCCGGTGTGCAGTGGTGGAAAAAGCAAACCTCTTGGTGAGTTGATTGATACGGAGGGTGCCAAGGTCAAGGAGAAGTGTAGGAATTGACTGCATTGATGTTCCTCCCACTGTGTTATCTGGGCCTGACAGACTGCGGAGTCACGGGGAGGCCGCCCTCCTTTTAGCTCATTTAGGAGGATATTACACCTTGCCATGTCGAGATGGCACCCGCTGAGCTAACCTTCCTCCGACACCAACAGGAAAATAAAATAAATGCTCACATTTGCACAAAGAGAGCAAAATACTATAATACAGTGTCAGCGACTATATCCAATACATCATGAAGCAAAAATGACTCTTGACTCATTTTTGTTTGTGTACGTTGAGTACCAGAGGGTGCAATGACAGTCTTCCCATTAGCATTGTGAACTGTAAGAGATATCTCCTGCTGATTGAGAAACTGATAGTTTGAAGGGATTGCTTGTTGTGACATATTTGGAAATAACCTTATTCACACAGTTAGCTTAGCTAAGAATTGCATGGTAACAGGCGGAAGCAGCCTATCAGCACCAAGTTATAATTTAACTAATAATAATAATAATAATAATTCAAACTCATATTGCGCTTTTCTAATTACACAGAGACGCTTGGTAACTAACATCTTACATCATTTTGTGGATTAACTATTTGTTTCCCGTGCTTCCATTTTTAAGATAAGATAACAGATTCTTAGCTGAAGAATCATATTTCGTAAATACCATACAATACCGTGGTGTAAATTGTGTAAAAATAAAATGCACTCCTCCTTCACTAGAAATCTAAATTAATCTTACTCCAGTCACACATTAGCTCTTCATCTTCACAAGGTCATTCTGGTCTTGACATTATTTTGCTTCTTCTTTGCTTTGTGTTTGTTACAAAAAAGCAGTGTTGTTGTTTCATTTAGATTCTAACAGAATCATTTTTGCATTAAAACCTCTACCCAAAAAAAAGTGTTTTTGAAGCGTGAGAAAGGCGAAAATTGAAAAACAAGTTTTTGTACATTTTACAACTAAAAAAGAATAAATAAGGAATGTTGTGCTGTCACAGTTTGTACTGAGCTTCTGTCGCCATTATCATACCGGAGCGTAAGCTGACTGCGTTATATCCATGATGAATGTCTGTTGTTGAACAAATAAAACCCAAAACCTAATGCAACATGCTATGTTGTAGTTTAATGTCAGTTTTTTAAACCCGCTTTGTGAAACGATTGGAGTGTGCACACAGCGAGAGTTTAGCTGTCAGACGATGGGGCGTCATGACCTGGTACAGGGAGGGGCTTGAAATGGTTTGAAGCTGGGGATCACGCCGAGCGTGGAAACAGGAGCGGCGAGGTGGAGAGGTCAGTGTCGGATATCATTCGATGCGATGTGGCGCACTACTACGGTTTTGTGTTGAACACAGCAGAGGGCAGCGAGGACCTCGCCGGAGAACTGACGACGGCCCCTGATTGACGAGACTGCAAGCTTCAACAAACACAGGCTGCTATGAAACGAGGGTACAACAAGGGAAGGGTGAGAACCAGAGGTCAAATGTGTTCAGTGGAATGTCAAAGACGGGCAGGCTGCTCGTCTCAGACTTAATTAAGACCCTCAGGATCCTGGCTATTCAAGAAATGTCTAAGCCTGGGCAATGAGTTGAGTCTGATGATGATATTAACACAGCAGTGGCACAAGTCCCCCCTTCCACGCCAACTTGTTGCCCACATCTAAGCCCCTGATATCCCCTAAAACCAATTCATGCTCATTTTGCAAATTGCTGCGATATCCTGGCGATCCATTTTGTTCCATTCCTCTCACAGCACGCGTGTGGCAGGCAGGTGACGGGTTTAAATGGGATTTGCATCTGAAACCAGCGGGGATGGGAGCGTGATTCGTGCGACATGAAGACAACATCAGGATTGTAAATGCAAGAGAGGGAGAAAAGAAAATGTGGAAGACTGCTTTTGACCTTGAGAGCAGAGCTGCGAGGAGAAAGACGGCAGGCAAGATTAATAGAGAGATTTATTACGATAAAGGTGAGGAGATTAAGGAGGGCTCACAATAACGCTGTCTTGTAAACAATAGCTCTCGGGAGACACCGCAATAATAAAAACATACAATGTACACATACAATGTCAGAGATGTATTGTAGGTCAAGGCGTGCCCGAAGTGTTTGAATACGACATTTTTAAGTTGCGTAAGTCATTCTTGTTTGAATGATATACTACAATATCTCTATAATTATGTTCCACCATTCGTCACATTAAACTTGACAATTTAATTGGTCACTGAAATGTCAACTAGCCATTATTAAATGGTAAATCAAGCAAACAGACCATTGAAAACCTAAAAAAGAGTCTAAATTATGTTTCTCCTTTCCAGCAGAGACACAAACCGACTTGCTGAGAGAAACAGCTGCAAAATAATGTATGGCTTATACGGTTCTATAGGACTGTTGAATATTTTAGAGTAATTTCATAGCTATTTTGAACTAATTTCCACACAGAGGAAGTGTTTGGGTCGTATTGCCTCATTGTGTCTATTATTATACGACATGTCATGATTACACTGCAGGAACACATATTTGTGTGACTGCAGCCTCAGAGAGAGGATGCTTCAACCTTTCTGCATAATTTGCATGACAGCGAGTTGTGGCGGCGCAGCAGAAACAAAAAAGATTGTGTCTCAGCTGCACAAACCTCAGCATGAAGACACAAGTGTCTGCAGTCATGCAAGCTGGGACGTGGGCGTCGGACCCAAACCCTTCCACGCATTGGTTGACTTGTGTCGCTTCACGTGCAGACACAGATATGATCCAGGATGTACAATTTAAAGGCTTATGTTAAATTGTTGTTTTTTAATGTTAAAAAAACAGCCACGTGGTTGATAAACTGAATCAACCATCGAGTCTTTGATATCAGGACAATCGCAGAAATACAGTGTTGATGTTTCAAAGTAATCTGCTCAGACTGACTGTATTTCATTTGAAATACTGGATAACAACTTGTTTAGCCCGAATGTCTCTCCGATGCAGTCCTTCCCACAGTTGTTGAGATTTTTTCTCTCCAAACAGTTGTCGAACGTCATGGTCGCGTTGGTGGACAAGTCAATGGGATTGTCAATGTTATAAGGCTTCATCCATGAATGTCTGGTCAAAGGTTTTGGACACTTCATCCAGCAGTTGCGAACACAAATCTAAATCTGGACCAACATTACCATCCCAAGAGCCAATCAGTAAGCAGGGTAGCAGTCTGACAAAAGAAGACCCCTCTTCGATTCCACTGCTTAAAGCTCATAGACATTTCATCGGAAGCTGAGATTGCATTCTTAGGTGTAGACAGAAAACCTACTTGCTTAGGTTTAGGAACATATCACGGTTTTGGTTGAAGTAAACCCTTTCTGGCAGAAAGCCCTGAAGGCAAACTTCTCCCACAGCTTGAAAAAGACAACCTGTCACGAGTAACAAGTGGACATGTATCTTAATTTCAAGAGGGCCTGAAGCCAGAACGCTTGTGAGCCCCTGTATGTAAAAGGTCAACTCCAATGTGCTTATCAAGAGCGAACCGAACCTCTGACTGAAGCTTTCCCCTGCTTAGTCAGACGTATCCCTCCTCTCGCCCTCCGGCCTTTCTTCTCCGTGACAGCACCGAGACAACGGTGCCTGTGTGCTGGTCGGGATCAGCGGTCAGCTCCTTAATGAGGTCTGTCAAATTGTCCCATTACAGGAGGCAAAATTCTACACGGTGTCAACAGTCTGGTTTTCATCCGCGGTCTTCTCAACCTTCTCAGACAGGACTCATCAAGACCCGATGAAAAGTGTCTCGGGATGTTTATCTGCTTTTTTGAAATGTGAAAAACACAGAAGTCCGTTCCAGTCCTCCATTTCATTATTTTGCTCTTGTGATGGCAGCAAAGCTGGCAACAAATAATACTGGGAGCTCAACGGTCACAATGAGGGAAAAAGGGAAATAAATTGTTTGGTTTTCTGTCACCAAACAGTGTGAGACACTCGAACATTGTTTAATTTTTCCCTGTATTCCCAATGTCGGCGTGGGATGATTGATCTCACCTTCTTCCAATGTCTAGCTTGACTCCCTTCAGCTAAATACTGGATCATATTTTTACCCATTGTCTGCTTGTTGCTGGCAGGTGGAATCACTACATCTCATGGTGACTCCTCATGACACCTTCATCACTAAAACCTCCTCTGTCCTTGGACATTGATTGTACCACGAGACTAATCTAAACACTATATAGTCCCTGCCAGAAAACCTTTCAGCCTATTAACGTTTTAGCCCTTTTTCCCCTCTTGGCTTTCTCGATCCTTCCATCTCTGACATTGTTTCTCCCTTACGTCGCTCGGCCTCCGGTTAGATACGGCAGGTTGCTTGAAGCGCAGATGATTATTATAACGGAGGAAACGCGACAGGGAACAGTGGATCCACGCTAAACACTCGTGTTCAACAAAATAAACTGTCCAAAAAATAAAATCACGGCAGCTATCAGCCTTTAAAGACCCAAATTCATTCATTCAAGATAGCAAAGCAAACGGAGTAAGTGATGGTGGATGCGGCTTTTCCAGAGGGAACGTGAAAGTAAATCAGTCACTTAAAAAACAAATAACATCAAACAAGTGCCAATAGCCTTGTCAGCAAAAGTGGCCATCATGAAGTAATTTTATACGCTGTACCTTTCCATCTTTCACCTCCTCAATAAATAAGGTACGGGGTCGGCATTAAATCCGAAAGGAATGCACCTGAGTAATAAAAATGGCTGAGTTATGAATCAAAATAGATTCATACATGGAGGGTGGGAAGAGAAATGTGCAAGCTGGAGGTGCAGACCGATTTAAAATGCACCGTCGCTGTGCAATGATAAAGCACGGCAACACAGTGGCCAAGTACTCTCTCCCATACGCATACGCTCAGATCAAGTATTTTTCAGACCTTGTTTTGTGGGCGTTCTTACTCCCCGTGATTTGCTCTTGCTCAACAGTGGCCCTGGACCCCATTTTACAATGGTAGAATTATGCTGAGCACAGCAGGAAAGTAATGAATGCACTGCAAACCAATAAGCAACTCAGAATGAGGAGTGCTTACAAAACATCTATTTTGGTTTCAAAGACCGCAGGCTGTGTGAGTGTGAATGTGTGTGTGCGTGTGCATGTGTGTGAGGAGTGTCTGAAAAGACGACATTTGAAGGACGGAACAGTGCAGAACAAGAGGAGGCGAGAAGTGCCACTGACTGGATGAAAAGGAAGGAGAGTGAGATATTTGAGTTTTCTTTTTCTTCCATTTGGGCAAATCCCTCTCGGAGTTCCTTCCCCACTGACGGTTGTGTGCCTAAAAGCTGACTAAATAACACAAACTAATGCCTCAAACTGAGGCTGTTGGAACGGGTGATTTGTACACGTTGCCCTTTACAAATCGGTTTCAACCTGTTTTAATAAATGTATTTATTTTTTAGCTCAATATCGAACTTTTTCCACGGCCCCTCCCTTCTCCTTTGCCTTCCCTTTGCACATCATTCAAGAAATATGCCAGCGCCTGGGTGCGTGACCTGGATTGATGTCGCTGCACCTGCAAAGATGTAAGCATCGCTTCCCAGCTCCCGTTCCACTTCGTTAAAGTTGTCTCCCTCTCTTTCTCCCTGTGTTTCTCTGACTCCTTCCCTCTTTCCCTCGGTGGAGCAGAGGTCTAGATACAGGGGGGGATTAGTGTCTGCTTGGCTAATTTCAACGCCTCCGAAGATTCAGAGACTAATCCTGGCCTCAGCCTCCTGGTGGATGCTGCTGCTCTGTCAGCACTGAAAGGCCGTGTCAGCGGGGTGCGAGTGTGCCACGGGGAAGCCACAGAAACAGCTAAATAAGACGCTGTTTCCTCACACGTAGCGCTAATCTCTCCTCCATCCAGTTGTCTTATTTTCCCGTATTTTGTTTAAGCCAGCTGGGTTAGGTATTAACAGAGTTACACTCCAGGAACGGGGCTGTGAAATACATTCAGAGGATGAACACGGTCGGAGCATTTTTTCTCTCTCAAAGACTTTTGAATATTGCAATACATTTTAAATAGCATTCTGTGCCTGTCGCTGAAGGTCAGGATGCATTTCACAAAAACACCAAACCAACGTGTAAGTACAGAAAAACAGGAGCATTTGTTGTTGTGGTAAAAAAGAAACAAAAAAACAACAATCCAAAGCTGTTTTTTAGTTTCTTTTTTTCTTGGCTAATGTATCGCCCCCCAACTGTTATAAGTAATGTGTTACATTACAACATGACTTCTATTAAATTTGGGCTATTTTGTATCTATAACGTGTCTTCTTTCTGACAAGTGGAAATAAAACATCAGAACTGCACATGTGAGTGTTTATTTTATATGTATATAAAGTAATTAACTGGATAATTAACTCGGTTGAAGTTTCATGGTGATACTGTATGTATTAGTTACATGTATACCCTATTCACCAGTAGTGTCTTTGAAACTCTTAAACTTAAATTAGTTTTTTGAAAAACTCATTCTTGTAGCACTTATATGCACCACACTTTTCTGTTTCATTCCCATCAACATTTTGTAGGTTTTTACAGAGAGGCTTTTCCATAAATAATTCATAGCCTGATTTACAGAGAAAAAAAATTATGGTTGTTGACAGCACTTTCTGACTTATGGAGTGATGAAAAGAGATATCCAAAACTGTTGAATCCAATGTTGAATATACAGTATACTGTAGCTCAGGTGTTTCCCTAAATACTAAACAATGAAAAGACAAACTAACGAGCAGAAGCTCTGGCCCTCTCCTAACCAGCAGAACACACTCTTAACCAATTAATTATTACTTTCAACCAAAGACATTGTTTTTCATTTAGACTCCACCACTTGCCAGCTCCTCCTATAGATTATAGAGACTTCACTTTAATCCATATAACATGGTGCCAAGTCTATCTTTGGATGAAGTCATTATAATTAAAACAGTGTAATCAGTTACTTTTGACCTATTACTCCTTTACAAAATATAAATTATCGCTTTACGTATTAATTGGTATCGAAAGTAAGTTCTAGTTATATTACTTACTATATTACCACACTAATGCAGTTATACTTGAATTAATAACTAGTATAAATACTGTTTTGTAAATTGTCATCCCTATTCTGTACTGAGGAAAATATTAGTTGACTGTAACTTGTTTTATGCCCAACCCTGGTGACAGGTAATTTATAACCTGGCATATAAAACTCAAATTATCTGCATGGCAAGATACTAGGAATGTGTTTCTTTGTAAAATGGGCAAATTGACCCTCGTTATTTTCCATTTTTTACAAACTTTTACAGTTAATATTTGCCGTAAAATCCATGGTGGCGATGCTGTGGCTACAAAAGTAATACTTGACAGTACTTGTTAGGAAGATGAATTCACTGTGGATTTTAGTCTCTTCAGGGGAATCGCTAATAGTAATAAAAACATGAAGTAATGCTAGATTTAGCCTTAAAGGTTGTTCATTTGAGATGGCCTGATAACATGTATGGGGCGGTCTTGTTATTGCTTGCTTCCCCCTGTCTTATAATTTGTCAGTGCTGCACACTGCGTGCTTATGTGTGCTCGTGCCAGTGAATGAATGCCGGTTGTTTCACAATCTCTGTTCACTCGTTGGTCTGGTTAGGTTAACTTGATTGTGTGGAGAGATTGGGAGGGAGGGCTCGAGTTCCCCAGACACGCCGCTTGTCCGGCTCATTTATTTCTTTTTTCCCTTTTTCTTTCCTCCTCTTAAGCCAGAGTTTATTTCTTACAGAAGAAACAATACGGGTATGGACATTCATACTCACACACAAAGACAAACACACACACACATTTTGTAGCACAGTTTTTCCTTCCCTACAACCTGAGCAGCAGCCAGAGCCTTCGAGGCTGATGAACAGGCAATAATTCACTGGCTGCTCTGTGACTGGAGTGGGACCTTGTTTAATGGGGGAACTGTTGGCAATTTCCAACCATCTATGGTGCTTCTTGCACTTTTGTCCTGACCTGAAAGTCAATAAAGTTCAAACATGCTTATTGAATTTTCATCTAACTCTGAAATGGAACGTGACTGCTTTTAAAAGAGGAAATGTGCTTGATGAAAAACCAAAAAAAAGCTGAAAAGAAAATGTCAAAAAGTGTGAAGGAAATCCTCCATTTGAGTCCTATTTACGTGCGTTGAACACCAGCGATATGATCTGATATATGATCTCACTGGATTCTTTTCTCACAACAAGGCATTACAATTAATCACGCTGAAAGGCACTTGTCTGCCCAACTGCTCTTTGTTCTGCAATCAGCCTCAGTGTGAAAACTGAGAGCAGCTTTCAGCGACTTGCTGCCAGATTGTCTATGTTCCCTTTGTGCATTAGCAGTTCTCCGATTCCTGCCTGCTACCTGCATGATATCTATCACCTGTGTGTTGGACCACCTGTCTGCCCTTTATCGTCTCCTACCTGCTGTTGCTGCTTTGGTTCTGTTTGCTTATGCGGTCTGTCTCTAGTCAACTACAATGTATGAAGAAATATCCTGAAACAGTGGCTTGACTAAACCCTGTTAGTTCTTTACATAACGATATACTCAAATACCATCTTTCAAAATCAATCTACCGCCCCTATATACCCACCAGCAGGCAGGTTGAATTTAAAAGGTTAAGATGTTACAATTTGAAAATGTTGCCATCCACCCTGTGGTCTGTAAAATAAAACCTGACGTGCGTTAATCGAGTTAAGAGTCAGATGGCCACAGCCAGAGGAGGCCCACCAGCTGGAGTTGCTGTCATCTCCGCTGAGCCTCATGTGAAGGACGTTGGAGTTTGTGTCCAATCTAGCGGCCACGGGTGAGTTAAAAGCTGTTCGCCGCAGTTTCGGGGAAACAGAAAACCCTCACAAAGAAAAAACAAGAAACATCCTCACATTAAACTTAAAACACAAAAGGTTTTCACCGGGCAGGCTTTTTAATTGGAGTGTCGGCCATGTTTCCAAAACATTACAACAAGCATGCTCCACCAGTCCCGCTCCCCCAGCTCTGCATAAGAGAGAAGAAAAATAAACTTGACTAAATCCTGGTACAGAAAGACGCAAAGGGCAGAGAACAGTTCCACAAGGTTTCCACATAATTGACTTCAATACGCTTTATTCAATATCTCTTTTATTAGCAGCACAATAGGCTTTAGGTCACAGCTAAACTTCTTTATGCCTGAACAGATCTTAATTTCACTACAGTTTACTGAGCTGTGGCTGATTGTGTTCTAAACCAATTAAGATGTTATACACCTTCGCAGGCAAGGTCATAGTGTCTGGAAATTGCATCGACAATACCAGATTTCTAAAGCAATTTGCAGCTTTGGGAGTTAAATTGCAAAAATGGAAATAGTCCATTTGCAGTAAGGGGTTTAATAAGGCCAGCAACAAATGCAGCCAGAATTTAATTGTTGTTTCATTCAAATGAAGCACTTGCTGTCCTCTGGAGTTGGCTGATTATCAAAGGGTCTTTTCACTCCTCTAGCTTTAGAGCTCATTGTGTGCCGTGCTAATGGACTTCATCAGACAGTTATTGTATATTGGTAATGTATCTATCGCAAGAAAAAACAGCTGCCTAACACACACACTCACAGTGCATATCCTTAGTGGAATTAAATGGGCCATTTTATAAATGTTTAGCTTGGTTTTACAAGCAAATGAGATTCCCTCATCTACCTTCTTGCATAAAAACGCGAAAGATAATCCGAGTAAGTCTTTAAAATACGGAACTAGGGCAGCAGAAATGATAATAAACAACTCTGTTTCTGTCCTGACTCCTTTTTCTCTCTGGTATGGTTTCCCACTCTCTGAGTGCCTCCCTCCTGACTCTACAGCCCCTCTCCCATTCTCCTCACTGCAGCCCTCTGATCATGTTTAATTCCCCACCTGCTCTCCGTAGATTAACGTCTCCTTGTGTAATCCCATTAAGTGCACTGTGTTTCCGCCCGGTGCTCATTACTCCTCCACCACACCACGGTGGAGCCTGGCATTGACTCAGGCCTGACATCAAGCCCCGCATGAAGCCATCCTGGGTCTCGTTCCCCAGACTTTAACATTCAGCGACCCCAGCTTTGCTTTGTCCTTAAGACATTGAAAGTTTTACGGAAAAGTCTCGAGTAGGGATGCAAAGACAGAGGCCTTTCGGAGCTTCTCTGCATTGGTACTACTTTCTTTGCTGATATATTAAATACACTAGCGGTGTGGTCGGCCTGTTTGCTACCACTTTGGCCCAGACTGGAACATCTCTTTTATACCAATTTGTAGATGTATTGCCGTATATATCAGTAGAGATATACAAGGGGCCCAGAAGATAAGATAAAGCTGCAAAACTAATGACATTTCCATTAATTTTATATTTACTAAGTAGTCGGTGCTATTTAGCAAAAGTTAGCATGCTTACAATGCTAAACTAAGACGGTAAACATAAAAAGCACTATACCTGCTAAATGTTAGCACGTTAGCATTTGTTGTTGTAAGCATGCTGACGATAACATTTAGCTCAAAATACAACCTCACAGGGCTGCAAGTGTGGCTGAAGACTCAAAGTCTTTTCCGAAGATTGATTTCTATTATATATGGCCAAATATTGCATTCACAACTTTCCCAGGCGTTGGCAACAATCACTTCCTTTATCGGGTGAGTTGTAGATTTTGCTCACAAACAATTTGTTCAGCTTAACTGGGAAACCGATGTTTACCACTGGCTGTGGATGTTCTGTGTGGAGCCGTGCGATTTACTGCCGACTTGCCCAGCGTGTACCCTGCTTCTCTCGCCCAATGTCAGCTGGTATGGGCCCCAGCCCCCCTGTGACCTTCAAGGAGAAGCAAGTTGAGCTAATGGAGGGATGTTTCAACTCTTGTCTTGAGCATGTGTTTGTCACACCGTAACAAGCTCACTATCTCCAACAGATTTCCCTTTTTTTTTTTTTATGTCAATACTTACTGTCTTACAGGGAGAGGAAATTGCCCACACTCAATCATTCAGTCTTGCTTATTGAATCAATGGACAATCAACAAAATGTGCTTCTGGGGGGCGATGAAGAGGGTGATAGATTGCTGTCATAAACTAATTAGAGTATTTGCTTCAGCTGGTGACCACACAGCCGAGGGAAGGGTAGCATTCAAACTGTTATTTCTAGAGCAATATTGGGATGTGGATATTGAAGCCACCTCCATGACTTCAATAAACTCCCCATTGTGTAATACAATAAGCATTTATCAGCTTTTCTTCTCAGCCCCTCTCTCTAATGGCACACTGTCGACTCCCATTATCTCTCCCATATATCTGTCTATCTGTCTGTGGTGTTTTCCCCTTAGTCGGAGTACAAATTTTATTGTGGACACAACCAGACACACATTTATCTCTCAGATGTGTGGGAGTGCAATTAAAATGCTATCACTTCTGCACTTGGGCTGGTCATGAAGCAAGGTTCTGTTGGCTCAATATTATCTTTATTTACATCTCTGCACAGTTAACACAAACCATCTTTAATTTGTGTGATTGCTGTTGTGGGATATTGTCTGAACGTGACAGATAAGATAAAAGCACTCTGGAGTAAAGTTACCATGGTATTGTAAGGTATTCTCAAAACTGGGGCACTACGCAGATGGTGGAGAAACAGGCTTCCGGACACGCATGGATTAAGTTATCAACATTTAATGGCAGGAAATGTGAATCAAACATTCAAAGCGCTCTCTCCTCGTGTCCCGGCTGCCGGCTCCTCCGGGAGCTCACGGGAGCACACCCTCCTGGGTCCAGCTTACCTGAGAAAGAGAACGTGCTCTCTAAAAACACGCTGTTTCATAATCCTCTTGCGCCGGTCGAAACGTCACTTCCGGTTCCGACGCTTTCACAATAAGAATCCCGTCTTGTTAAAGTCACCTTCACAATAAAAGTCTCTTCATTGTAAGTCACTTCACGGATTTCAACCGGCTTCGTCAATCTATATTACTAACAGTCACTCTCATGCAATATACATTAATTCTTGCCATTTACATTTGCATAGAGTAAACATTACCCCTATGCTTCATAATACATTAATAACAATATCAATATTCTCCTTAATATTGTCTATTATAATATCTTTCTATATGTATTAATTTAAACCATAAGACCTCTGCAGATGTTATCAAAATAAACTATTACAACTTAACAATCCCTCCTTTTATACTTATCCAATAGTATAAACAACCCAGTAATAGCCCTTTTATTTTGACCCTCTATGTAAACAAACATTGTACAACATTTTAATTAGCACTCATTATCATTCAGCATCCCTGTGGAAGAAGAACATCACTCCCTCCTTGCATCCCTGCTTCTCAAGGAAACTAAATAACACAAAGTGTCAGTGTGAATGTATTCATCACACAGGTGAAAAATCTTGCTGGGATGGTTCCGGTTGATGATACGTGTGCACAAAGTGTCTATCTGTGCAGGTGTCTGTGCATCCCTGTGAATCCAGTCCCTCCGCATACATGCTCTGCAACTCCAGTATTCCTCCAATCAGATTGTCAATGATGGTTGCGATTGTCCCACTCAGCTGAGGGAGCATGAACTACTGCGTCCACAGACTGCAAGCAGTTAACTGTCTACCAGCAATTCACACTCACTAAATCTCAGCTGAGGACTTCTCAAGGATCTCGGCCTACATGCAGCTACCTGCATGCCGTGGTTCTCTGGTCGAAAAAGCCTCGTCTCTGGAACCTGTCTCATACATCCCGGGCGTCCCAGCCCTGGGGAGATATTATTCCTCATGGTTTTCACTGGCTGAGCCGTCCGTCCGTCGGTGGATTCGCATATCCACATGATGTCATCTGTCCCTCTTCATCGTTCTGTCCTCTGCTCCGAATGGCATCGCAGGGCTCCTCAGGATGGCTCCGTCTGCTCCTCAGTCTCTCTGAGCCGGGTGATGATGGTGTCTGATGCTCCTGTGGGCAGCTCCTCATGGCAGGTCCTCACAGCAGGCAGCCAGCACACGATGGAGGTCGATGCTGGAGCGTCAGGTGTAGCTGTTGGAGAAAATGAGAAAACACAAGACAACACCACACAGCGGCCACTAGGCCAGCTCTATACAGAATGTGACACTTGACTATGAATAATTTTCTATATTTTAATTTCTATATTTAATAAGTATCTAATACTTTCTAGGCTTGAATTCGCAATTTTTAACTGAGTCGGAGGAACAGCTTCTCACCCCGTTTGGGAGGAATCATCTATTAAATGGCCATCCGTCGTCCAACAGAGTCTCAATTACTTATCCAATCCAATCTAACTTTATTTATCTTTACCGGTTATGATAAATGTAATTGATCCTGTCTATGGCCCTTGACTAGGGCATAGAAATATTCAAATCCTACTAGGATCTGATAGCAGGCAGGTATTCGTCCAGCACCCTCCTTTCTCGTGCTCGAACCCTAAAACAGATCGAGGGCACTCTGAGGTCCTTGCAATGACCCCAGAGCACCCCATTCGCCTGGACTTAGTCCACTGGCTCCTGGTGGGCTCCGGTAACCTGCTCAAAGAAAAACTTAACTGTGGTTAGTTCATTCCTCAAATATTCTCCAAAGCCACGCCATGAACTCTGCTATCCCCTCCCTGGGCGATAGTCTGCTCCTGTGTGAATGTGTTAAGTGTTTGGTTGCAAAGCTGTGTGCCAGTCAGACCTGATCACTCCTCGAACGCCACAACTGTCTCTGCATCTCCAATCCCTCCTTTTTCTGAAACAACCTTTGATTCAGAAAACCCAGGTGGATGCATGTTGCAGTCAACTTCTTGCTTGTTAAGGGGGATCAGGTACTGAGGCTTAATATATGTAAGGAAATGTAAATGTAGAGCACAGAAAAATCCTATTTTATTCTACACTATGTGTCTAATTTGTGGATGCAGTGCAGTAGGGAAAAAAATGCAAATTGGGGTGAATACAGCATACAAAATACATAACGCACCCTCTCACACCTCGTCGAAACAAAAGCTGCAGCAATGTAAGAATTCCGTCAATGGCGGACATGTTAAACAAGGGTCAAACGCCCACTAACAAAAACCCTCACACCTCTTAAAGCTGCAGCAAATGAATGCTGTCAATGGCGGACATGTTAAACAAGGGTCAAACGCACATTAACAAGCTAAACAACGAGGAATGGCGTCCTAACCTATGTAAATGTATTCAACCCCCGAACGACCATGTGGTCGAACAAAGGACCAAATGTCCCTTGCTCTCAGCTAACTCAAAATGGTGGATTTAACACAGGACAAACTAAAAACAAAAACACGCTGTACTTCTCGCTTCCAAGTGTATTCAGTGAGTCCTCTTTTGTGAATCGGCTAAAACCACAGACACGAGCAACCTCACTGATTTATGCGGTCTAATGATCTTGTAACTACGACACAATTCAAAATGACGGCCGCCACGCTTACGTTATACATCAACTAGCCGCAAGTCTTGTCTACAAAAACGTGTTACTCACAAAACAAACGAACAACGAGCGCACAATATGACAAAAAACATGAACCGCGAAGCACACACAAACGCTGTTGCAGCAGCGACACACCTGGTGTAAAGCGCACACACAGGCCACACTCTCCAAACAAGGCCACACACACACGAGATAACACGTGGAAAAACGTGAAGAGAGAGTGGAAAAATCTCTACAACACAAGGAACAACAGAAAAGAGACTACACGTGGAGAGAGTCTCTACATGAGGAACGGTAAAAGAAAACAGGAAAAAGAAATCACGTGAAAAGCGTGAGACAACCATCCGTGCAAACGCACTACAGAAAGACACAAACACACCCAATCTTACACACGCCTTCACATCAGTAACACGAAGCGCTCGATCGACCACACGGCCCACACGTGGGCGACTTTCACGCGTAAATGCCACTAAACGTGCAGAACATGCAAACGCACTGGAACAAACACACACGACTACTCATCCGTGACACAAAGCGTTCGATCAACCACGTGGGCCAAACGTGGGCGACTTGCCCGCGTAAATGCCACTAAACGCGCAGAACATGCAAAAGGCGATTGGGAAAAACACATAAAACACAAACACACAGCGTCGATTGCTTGTTAAACTCTCCGGCGGGCTTGTGCCCTCCGTCGTGCTCTGACGGCATAAATAGTTTGATACCTTAGCGCGGGCTACTCACCGCATGAACGCGTCCTTAGTCCCGTAACTCAAGCGGGCCATCTCAGTTTCGCCTTCCGTGGTTTCCAAATTGTAAGGTATTCTCAAAACTGGGGCACTACGCAGATGGTGGAGAAACAGGCTTCCGGACACGCATGGATTAAGTTATCAACATTTAATGGCAGGAAATGTGAATCAAACATTCAAAGCGCTCTCTCCTCGTGTCCCGGCTGCCGGCTCCTCCGGGAGCTCACGGGAGCACACCCTCCTGGGTCCAGCTTACCTGAGAAAGAGAACGTGCTCTCTAAAAACACGCTGTTTCATAATCCTCTTGCGCCGGTCGAAACGTCACTTCCGGTTCCGACGCTTTCACAATAAGAATCCCGTCTTGTTAAAGTCACCTTCACAATAAAAGTCTCTTCATTGTAAGTCACTTCACGGATTTCAACCGGCTTCGTCAATCTATATTACTAACAGTCACTCTCATGCAATATACATTAATTCTTGCCATTTACATTTGCATAGAGTAAACATTACCCCTATGCTTCATAATACATTAATAACAATATCAATATTCTCCTTAATATTGTCTATTATAATATCTTTCTATATGTATTAATTTAAACCATAAGACCTCTGCAGATGTTATCAAAATAAACTATTACAACTTAACAGTATCAACGTGATATATAAGTCCCCTGTTATCCACCAACTCCCTCCTCCCTTACAGACTTCGATATAAATGTATTTGGGTTGACATCAAAGACCCCTCTTTCTCCCCCGTGTGAAATGATGTCAACGTTGATTTATTTCTCATTTAACTTCTGTATTTAAATAGCGTCATTTGCAAAATTATTTGAACAACATAAAAAAAGATATATAACTCAGTAGTTTTGTTGCCTGAACCCTAACTGAGTAGTACCCTGTAAAGACGGAAGTTTATTTTGAAAATAATTTGACCTGTGTTCCTGGACTAACGTAGGAAAATGGATGAAAAGTCAGAGGTAACTTTTCCGTAAGATATCATGCTGACCCGTGTACGCTGGGTCCTGTCACTTATTTGTGCACCATCGGCCTGTGTGGCGTGCAGTTTGTGCTGCGGGCCTTCAGGCTGAGCATCGTGGCTGCCTTGCAGTCAAGCGGGCACACAGGATTGAAGCTTTCTGGTAAAAATGTGTCTCCCCTGCACTCAAGTGTGATTTATGTGCAGCAGGAGACCAGTGGGAAGTTCCTAAAACCCACAAAATGTCTCCTCCTGCGATCCCTTCAAGGTTGGCAGACAGTAGAATAGTACTCGGGTGTCAGTCGATCACCTGCAACACTTTTCATGACATCGGTATTTTATGTATGTATCTCGGGTGACGAGGGTCTGTTCGCTCTGCCCGCCATCCAAGAGAGCTCTTTTAACTGTATTTTAATGGGAAGATACCAGAAACGCATCCCTGCTGGACCAGCGGCACAGTAACTAACTCCCGCTGTCTTTAAAGTCTGGGCAAGCAGGAGCACTCGTTTACCCAAGCATCATTAATCTTACTTTTCCTCGGCTTGTCCTCATTCCACCTCCTCTTCTCCCAGGGTGGTCTCCCTCGGGCACTCGTTTGCCTCCCCGCCTCATTTTACTTCTCTAAAAAACACGTGCATATAGTTCCACACACACACACACATCCACACACACTCATGCCCTCTATATCTCTCACGTTCTCACTCCCTCTCCTTATTTGTCTCTCTCTCTCTCTCAGCTCAGGAGTTGGGTGGGGAGTACAAGAGCAGCAAATGTCCTGAGATACTGCAGATCAGACCGGAGGACAACTCCCAAAGACGCAGACTGTGATTGCATGAAAGCAGGGAGGGAGCACGTACACTTGCTCAGCAGCTCAGCTTTGGTCGAACATGCACATTAGAACCCTTCTAAATACATTTATACAGCATATGCCCAATTAGGTTCTGGGAGACAAAGTTATTTCTGTCCGGATACATTTCTCTTTTCCCTTGCAAAGCAAGAAGTATCACACTTTAATGCTGCACATAAGTCATAGGGAGGAACTTGGGTATACAGACATTGGATTTAAGCTCATAAAAAACGGTGCAATATTTAAAAGGAAACTTATAAGACAGGTTTCATATTCCCAAACACATACTTCACTATTTGCACACTTTTAAAGGTCCAATGTGTCGCATATATCATGGACAAAGCAAACACTGGCTCCAGAGACGATATTTCGCATTTTGACTTTACCTGAAGACTCTCTCGTGTGAAATTGCGATATCATGAGCCGCACAGTGCAAAACAGTGGTACCGCCAGCTGCCATCTGATTTCCAGTCCTCCTAAAGTAGAGTTATTATGGTCAGCGTGGCCACGGAGCGAGGCACATGGCATTACCACGTTTTTTCACTCTGTAGCTCACGTTAGCAGCGTTTTGGAATTGAAGAGTGAGCAAAGGCGCTCCTGGCCTTCTTGTGAGTCGATAGTTACTCATGTTAACGTCCACCCCGCTCTTGACCTAAGCCTAACTGAGTGGTTTTGTTGCCTAAATCATCACTGCACAATAAGAAATTACTCCATGAAAAGGAGAGTTTAATATAAAGAAAAGAAAAGAAATACATGGAGGAATTATAAGTATGAGAGCAGAGTTGCATTATTTGTCAGAAAATATGTCTAAGAAGCAACACAAAAAGAATCAGCAGAGAGAAAACGACTGTCTGCATTTGACAGCCTCTTTGGTTAAAGATATGCTATTCGCCAGACAAGTATTGTTGAACTGTTATTCTAGGACTTCTTCATTGTTATGTTAAATAAGTGTAGAACAATGACTTAAAGTGAACAGTTAGTAATCCACAGGAGTGTGACAATAGAATACAAACACACTGTTAAAGAACAAATGACAGGTTCAGACAGGAAAGTAGGTAAATGTGTTCACTTCACTCTAAATTATGACTACTGCTCTTGCACTGTACTTAAATGCAGTTTTAAAATACTTTTACTTTACTTGACTAATACAAATTAACATTACTTTGTACTGAGGTTCTATCCAGAACCATTTGCTTATGAACAACCCTTATCTAAAGAATATGTTTTTTGATAGTTCTTTGCTCGTCAAATGGTTCCTTAAAGAACCCTTTTCATTCAAAGACATATCTATTGGATCTGAAAGGGGACGTAAATCCCCTGGTTGCATTAAGCATGAAATCCATGGAAGAGTTTGGGCTAGCGCCCTCAGAAAATGGGAAGTTTCTGGATTGAACCTCCAGAGAGGGTTCTCAGTGAGACCATTACACCAGAGAAGGGTTCTCCGTCGAACCTCTCTGCTGAAAGAAGGTTCTGGGTGGAATCACAAATGGTTCAAGGTGGCAGAGCCCTCTTAAAGGGTTTTAGGTCTCCTGTGGTAACAAGCTGAAGATCTGTATACAGTTTTCATTAGCACCTTTATTTTTGTAATTGTAATATGTATTATTATACGACTAAACACTTTTCAGATGTCTGAGTTGTAAGCAGTTCCACTCCTATACACATTTAAGACAGTTTTATATAAATAATTGTGTGAGGCCCAAAGAACAAGAAGCAAAGATTAGAGAAAACTCCAAATTAATTTGTGTAGCTGAACTTGTTCTTCTTTCCCACCCCATGAATCATCTCACGCCTCCAAAATGTATTCTGTCACCCTCAAGAGGGGGCCCACGCCTTGGTAGGGAAACATTGGATTAAAGATGACTTACCATGCATAAATATGAACAATCCAATAATTTCACATATGATATAATAATTTAAGTCGTAAGGATCCAACTACAGGACTGTCTCAGAAAATTAGAATATTGTGATAAAGTTCTTTATTTTCTGTAATGCAATAAAAAAAACAAAAATGTCATGCATTCTGGATTCATTACAAATCAACTGAAATATTGCAAGCCTTTTATTTTTTTAAATATTGCTGATTATGGCTTACAGCTTAAGAAAACTCTAAAATCCTATCTCATAAAATTTTAATATTTCCTCAGACCAAGTAAAAAAAAGATTTATAACAGCTGAGTGTTTGTCAAGGCTCAGGAAACCCTTGCAGGTGTTTCGAGTTAATTAGACAATTCAAGTGATTTGTTTAATACCCTACTAGTATACTTTTTCATGATATTCTAATATTTAGAGATAGGATATTTGAGTTTTCTTAAACTGTAAACCATAATCAGCAATAAATCAGAATAAAAGGCTTGCAATATTTCAGTTGATTTGTAATGAATCCAGAATGCATGACATTTTTGTTTTTTTAATTGCATTACAGAAAATAAAGAACTTCATCACAATATTCTAATTTTCTGAGACAGTCCTGTATATTATGATAATAATATTTTGAATTCATATAGCGCTTTTTTAGAGACTCAAATACGTTTTACATGAGGCATAAACAAACAGAACAAAACTACATAGAAAGACAAGGAGCAAAACAAAACAAACAAACAGAACATTTTAGGGGAAAAAAGGAATGGAAAAAAATGGAGACGCTATGCGGAACGAGTCGTGTAGTGGAGGGTCGGGTGCAGGGGAGTTTAAAGAGTTGGATTTTAAAGGGGTTGCTTGAATGATGATGTGTGGGAGCCTGACGGATGTGGATGGGGAGGGCGCTCCGGAGAGGGGGGGGGGGGGGGGCTCCGGCACTCGGTCCTGATGTAGAGGCAACGGGATGGGGCTTGCAGGGGGAGGCGGTCTGAAAGGTATACAGGGAGGGTCCAGGTTGTTTAGGGCTTTGTAGGTAATATCTTAAAATCCATCCTGAATTTGACCGTGGCATTATGTGCCAGTGTTTATCCCTGCACATTCTTACTCTGACTAGCAAACACATAGTTGATGACAAAGGAAAGAAAGGGACAACAGAGAATGCTTTTATTATTGTACAGGATCCGGCCCCCGTACTTACCAGGTGGTGGCAGTGGTTTGGCTTTATTTGGATCATAACTCCCATCGCCATGTTAATTATTTAGATGACTTCTAGCCTGGAGTCATGCTACCAATAATACATGCACCCGTACCCCTATGGTTTAAAACATTTGGGTTGCTTTTTATTTCAGGCACATTTCAAAGGCTAATTGAAGCATGCATCTATGCAGTGTTTGGTTAGCACAGAGCAGCACAATGAGTTTTAATGGTCTCCTCGGGGCAGAAAAGTCAGTTGGAGCTCCACAATCACTGTAATTATTAATGAAAGTGAATAGCAGTAGAAATGAAGGTACAACTCTGACTGTTTCTTCTTGTTTTGTTTCGAGGTACTAAAATTGTTGCTGAGCATAATCAAAAAATATAATTAAAAAAGTAAACGGCGTTGTGCTGAAGATAGTAGAATTGTTTCAAGACCTATTCCATCGCCATGCCTACGATGTGTTCAATATCACGATTATCACATCATTTATCAGCCTGTTTACGCAACACGGGAACCACATGTGTTGGAGCGACAATGCTACAGTATGAAAAATAAAAACGTGTAGCAATAAATGAAGCTTAAACGGAAGTTCAGTAGACGCTGTTTACACTGTGGTTCATTCATGAGCAGCCTCTTAGCCTTGCAGTGATTACTCCATCAGCTGATTGGGGGCGTGTACGATGAACGTAAGCCAATCACAGTGTTGATGGCAAACGTTTAAAATATGTTCTCTTCTCTGCCGCTGTCAGATGTCATTTCAGCTCAAACCGATGCGACCTTCCTGCCCCCCCCCAGGCTCCACCGGTCAGCATCAGCCCTGCTCGTCATTCATCATCGGGTTACAGCAACTCTTCTTCTCCACCACCACCAGTGTCTGGACTCCAGGGGGATTTGGCGTTCACAGATATCAGTATCACAACCATTTGCTTTTCCTAATTCAGAATAAAGACTTTGAACTATTCAAATATATGCAATTGCAATACATTATGCAATATACTATGGTAAACTCGAACTCCTGATTGAAATGCTACAACGTGAACATTTAAACCGAGTTGTAGCAACAAATGCTACAATGTGAAAACTGTGAGAATGGTATCTGAACATCTGTAGAAGATAGCACAAAACCGTATGTATTTAATTATTTTATCATATATATACAGTATATATATATGTATATGTGTGTATGTGTGTGTGTCTGTGTGCACTCGTAGTTATCAGTTTGTGGGGCCCAGAAACAGGGAGCCCACCAAGGGTTTGTTGACCTTGAGTACCTTGAAAGGCGCCTTATAAATAAAATGTTTATTATTATTATTATTACTATTATTATGGGGCCCACCTACCTTGTGGGGCCCAAAAAGGTGGGCACCACACCGTTTTTGATTGAAATGAGCTCAGGAGCCTCCCCTGATAGGCCTGTTGCTTTTTTAACAAAAGTCCCATGCACAAAGTGACAAAATATGGAAAAGTGTGTAATGTATGTATATATGTATGTGTGTGTGTAACATTGGGTTGTTATGGATCAAAAACAGGTTAAAGCAATGCATTAATAAAAGGTCTTCATTTGCAGATACAGTCACTCAATACTCTTACATTTGCAAAGTAACAGTATTGAGCGACATGCACCCTTTTGATGAAATGGTCTATTTTCTCTTCTTCTCAAGTGCGTTGATTGATATGTTGTTCTCACCAACAACTGCCTCTCCGATAATGTGGGGCAGTTGAGGGGGGCGATCATTAAAAATCCATTGTTTAAATGAACAACTTCAAAAGCCTGGCAAGACTGCCGGCCCCTCTCCCAATGAGTGCAATTAATGTTCCCAATGGCTCCTAATAATAACATGGTGGAGTGCAGCGAACAAGAGAGTCAGAATCAGAGAGAATCAGATGTTCGGCATGGGACCAAAGCGAGAGGGAGGGTGCTCTTTATCTGGCTCTTTATAGATTCCGCCCTAATTGACTGCCTTATTATGAGTGATTCACAGCAGCCTTTTGGGAAACATCCTCCTGTGGTGCTTTATAAAGACCGGAGCTTGATTGCCCAAGAGGACAAGAACCACAGGTGACGTGGGTTCCAAACTACTGCATTGTCTGCCACTTGCTTTCAAAGACGTGCTGCGTATAAACTAATGAGGAAGAAAATACAGTTTCTTGTTTACCACAAGATCCAAGGTTTGGGACTTGTTGCTAAGATACGACTAATCGCCCGACTTGTTCTTGTGATTAGATGCAGTTTAGCAGAAATAACTTGTGATGTCTTTGTATGCTGTGGTCAGAATTAAAGGGATAGTTTGGATATTTTTTAAACAAGGATAAAATTGGGTACATCATGGACTATACTGCAGTAGATCGCTGGAGATCTTGGCACACTCAGCACTTTATTTTCCTGGACACTTTAACCTGTTGGAAATTCACTTTGGTCACTGCCTTGTGTATATATTTGGTATTTTAGTATTGTGATTCTGTTTTGTGTTTTATATTTATTTTATAGAAATGCTCTAATATGCACCCGCTGCTGTGATCCTGAAATTTCCCCACTGTGGGACTAATACAGGAAGAACTAATCTAAATCTAAATCTAAAATAAGAAGTGAGCAAAGTCATTGTGACGTCACCCATCGGTTTGTGCACGGCCGTGTTGAAGCCTTGAGTTTCGCGATTTTGCAATCAATGTCGTGATCATATTTTCAATGTGGAGGTGTGAGGTAGTAAGCCCATAAAGCATACTCTGCTCTATGGTCTATTTCACTCTCAACTAGACCATAATTTACCATGCTTTACTATTTACATGCCGTATTGAAGAAGACTTTTACTGAAGTAATAAATCACACGTAGGGAAATACAATCTGACTTCTTTTTGCCACGGGAGGAGTCGCCCACAGGAACCATTAAAACGGTAGTGTTGTTATACATCTGGCACGGGTAATTATAAACAGCAGTTCTCTGTCTTTTGAACGCGTTGTTCTTCTGTCACACCTGAACTCTTAACAACCGTTGTTTTATTTTCACGAGGACACACACTTCTGTATCGGTAGTACAAACACATCCATGAAGTGGCCCGGTACAATGGCAGGCAGTACATTTTTAAAATGTATTTTAGAGCTACAGGTTATGACTAACAAGGTTCAGAGCAAAACTTCAAGCAATGAATGTCAACAGGAAAATAAAAAACATACATGGGATTCACTATTCCAGTCTGTCGGTGCCGTGGGTGTTTCAAACAACGCCTTCAGGCTGTAAAAGATGATGGCATGATTTGAAGGGGAGGACAAAAGAAAAAAATACAATTCATTGCTTTCATGATCTATGGAATGTCTGGGTGTGACAGCCATTACAAATGTGCTTCAGTTACCATCAAGTCTCAGAAAGTGCTACTAATGTCAGTGGAACTGCGTTTGGCTATTAGTGCTGAATTTGCAATGAGGCTCATTTGCATAGAAAGAGGCCAATTCTGTGCCAAATGTCCACATGCTACCTCATTTATATATGATTTAAGTCATTTAAATAGCAGATGTGTGATCTTTACCCAAGAAACTTGAATAAATACAGTTCTTTGAAGGACATCGTTTCATATTAGAGAGGAATTATGACCCATTTAGCCATCTAATACTAGCTCTAAGCAGCTTATAGTAAATCATTTAAACTTCCACTTAAAATAAATGTTTTTATCAATCTTTTTTTTTACCATTTTCTTGTCATTTGAAATGTCTGTTTTATGTAGGTGGTTGAATTTATTTCTTGGGGCACGGGGAAAAAAAGTTATCCGGACCCCGTATGGGCAGATATGGCTCATCAACAATTGGCAAATCTGTTTTGACATAAATATTGTTTCCCTTTTTTCTGTTGATATAATCTGTAACTCAAAACTGTGATACGATCCCAATGGCGACCACCGACATGTGGTTGGTGGTGCAGTTTGAGGTTATTTTTGTCTTATTTGAGCACGTTCAACGGCCTCAAAAGCAGCGCGATCCTTTTGTGAGTTTGTCCTTGAGCCTTCACACGAATCATGATGAACCTTCTCCAGTAAGTGCACCATTTCTTTTCTTCTAGTTCGAGGTGTCTAGTTCATACTTTAACAAATATACATAAATAAAATAAATCAATGAAGTACTTTGCATGCTGTAATGCTCCCATTTAAACTGTCAACTCATGGTTAGATTAAAACCATGATACACGTTAACACAGCAAATTATTTATAAGAAAGAGATACCTTTTTCCAATAAGGCATATTTTAATAAAACAATTTAATAAGGTGTTGAGTTTTTTTGGTTAAGCTTGACTTGTCTTTTAATTATGTATTTATAATCTTAATTTTGGATTTGGTTTGGTTGATTAACATATTGTTCTTAATCATTTTAATTTAAATGTTGTTAATTGAAGTATGTCATTTATTGTTTGCTTTGATTACCAGTACACTCATAACTATTTCTTTAGGGTCGAAGAGCGAATCTATAAAGCCATGATATATAAAGTCACGTCAATAAGGAGTAAACAATATATCAGCTAAATGGCAATCCATACGTTTTTATTATCAACGGGCAATAATGAATATATGATAAATAACCTAAAAGTCCTCAGTCACAAGATAAATACCTCGGCCTTATTAGAAAATGGTGACAAGGGAAAGGTCCACGTTGTAGAGGGGTGAAGTACAATAGTTAGAAGGGCGGTGGAGGACAGGGTCAGGCCTTTGTGTGGTCGTGGGAGTGGTTTGAAGAGCCGGGAATGCAACTTCATTCGCTGAATTAACAAGGTGCTTTACGGGGCTCGCTGCAGACGGGAGGGACTTTTCTTAAAGTGAATAACAGCCGAGGCTCAACTACAGGGATGTGGCAAATGATGAGTGCAAATGAGTGGAATAATTGGTATATAGTGACACACGCGCTTAGGCAATAGTGTTAGTACTCCCTGACAGACGAGTATTACAAGGATGGATGACATGAAACGGAAGCGAGCTATTCAGACAGTTGTCAGACTCCACCTCCCTTTCTCAAAAACCCTCGTATGTGTGTCTTCTGTGAAGCATTTCTTTGGACTTCTGCTCAAAAGAATGAATTTACTTTGTCATGTTCCTCACTGTCATTCATTATTAAACCCTCTTGTTTGCTCTTTGACTCGGGGGGGGGGGGGGGGGGGAGCTTTTCTTGCCTTTTAATAACCTTTGTGCTGCTGCTCCAGGTCTCATGTTGTTGTGCTTGATACGATGGTGGGGATGAATGAATAAAGAGAAGTACCGGCTGCTCTTCTCTGGCCCATTCCTCCAGCTGTGGTTTCCATCAGATCTTACAGGAAGTCTAATCCTAAATGACAGGCAGGTGAAGGTATGGAACAACAGACTTCAGAACGTCTGACTGCACAACACGTAACCTTCAGGGGGTGGGGACCGGGTTAAGGAATAAAGAGACAGAGCTAAGAAGGATGGATGGATGGAAAGGCGGTGGGAGATGATGAAGAATGAAAGGCAGAGTAGATGAATTCCTCGCCTTCTCAACTCCCTCTCTTTCTCTCATTATTCTTATCTTCACTCTCTCGGGAACAGGAAGGCTTTGGCCTTGATGTGAGCTCCTGACTAGGGGTCATTTGCCAATGCACTCTGAAAACTAACTAAACTTCATGGTGTGAACTGTTGGCTGATGTTGGGGTACCTGCATCTTAGCCCGGCTTATGTAATATTAGTTTTGTTGGCCTTCTTAGTTTATCTTGGCTTGAGTCAGATGATGTTGGAAGATGCTGGGAAGCCAGAATTGGGAATATAGTTGAAGTCTTAGTTGGCAGAGTCCCCTCTGTCAATAAATTAGTGCAGACACAGCACATAAAAGACGTGTGTGTGTCCTTTTAATACATTTTGAGCAGAAGCGAGCACATTAAGTCAACCTGACCTAATGGGAAGGCCTATAAGTGGCTTTTGAATTTGTTTCCGTGAAATGGTCGTGGTTGTGTGGACAACTTTATTTACGTTTCCCGCTGTAAACTTTATCAATATCATCAAATGTTAACAACAAATTCATTTAAAACAGTTCATAAGATTATATTTCTTACAACATTCATTGCCAAAGACTGGGTCAGGAGCCTTTGTTATGGTTGCCAAACAAATGTAATGAATTTCTTCATTTATTTAACATTTAAATCTGCAGTCCACTTTTGAGCCACATGAGAAACACTGAATGTCTCTTTTTTTTTTGCTAACTACAGCCCATTTATAACATTGAATCTGCCAGAGTTCATTCTCTTTAGTTCATTAACTGATGAGAGGAAATAAAAGAATGCATTTACTTTGTCTCATTTATGAAGTTTTTCAAGAGCAGATGCCTAAAATAAAGTTGTGATGTATCAAATGCATATCTCTTTGAGATGATTGATTTACCTAATTAAAGCAATATATAAGATGATGTAGACTAAAAATGTTCAGCAGGGCTCACTTCAAGGTTCAAGGTTTTTTATTTACCATCTGTGCCTAGACCAGCAGTCCAGACACATCGGAATTATTTTGCAGGACTCTTCGAGTCAACAGAGGTACAAAACAAACACACTATAATAATAGGGCTGTGAAACGATTACAATTTTTAATCGGATTAATCACAGGTTTTTGTGGATTAATCATGATTAATCACATATTACCGATATTCTCGGTATATTTTGTGAAAACATAGAGATTTATGACAAAAGACGGATATATACATTTATACATTCTTCTATACAATGGTGCTGCAACTCAGCAGTTATTTAGCAGTTTTCTTCTATATGGAACATTAATACATCTTCATCCTAAACAGAATGTTTAACCCTCCTGTTACCTTTCGGGTCAATTTGACCCCATTCAATGTTTAATGTCAGTGTTCTTTGGGGTCAATTTGACCCCAGGCTGTGTTTCACTGTGTCAAACATATAAGAAATATCAACTTTTTTATTTATTTAAAGGGCTATTTAGGTAGTCAACAAACAAACATAAAGTACCTCACACTTAAACTTGGGAAGCAATATTAATTCTAATAATTTTCTGGAGGTTTTAATTGCTGGGGTCAAATTGACCCGAGGGTAAAATATGTTCGTAAATGTAAAGGTAACAGGAGGGTTAAACAGAGCATTTTCTCTTGTTTGTCAACCATTAACTCCACCATGATACAATCTAAAGGTGGACAGATTGACAAGTGACTTTTTTTGCTCGGTCGATGCGCGCACGGAGCTCTGTGGCGCGAGACGGAGATCGATAAGTGTTAACGCAACGCGAAGAGACAGAAATGACATGCTGCTGTGGAGATCGATCAACAACAGACGTTTAGTTTAATAAAAGAACAAAGACGTGCTCTAGAGAACATGTCAGGGGGCGGACCAATCTCTTTAATGTCATGCGATCTACCAACACTACGCCGCGATCGACTGGCAGGTCGCGATCGACGTGTTGAGACCCCTGATCTACAGGAAGTAAAAGTCGTAACAAGGTTTCCGTAGGTGAACCTGCGGAAGGATCATTACCGATGAACAGACCGTCTGCATGAGAGCGGACAGAGTTCAGATTGAAGTGGTGTATTAGAAGCTCATTTTGCAAGTGACTTTTTTTCGTCCCGACGACCAACAACAGACAGATTGGAAGCTCATTCTGCGCATGCGTTAAATGCGTTAAAAATAAATAACTAGTTAAACCTGTAATTGAATTAACTGAGTTAACGCGTTATTTTTCACAGCACTATATAATAATAATAATAATAATAATAATAATAATAATAATAATAATAATGACAAATATTTAAAAATATTTAAAAAACACTATGCTGTACCTAGCTTGTGAAAAGAAAGAGGGGGAAGGGGACAGTTATATGGAGATATTACACATTTTCAGATGTTGGGGGAAGGTTGTGTGGGGATATTGCACTGATTGGAGTATGCACACATCTGCCCTTCTCTCAATTTATAGATGCGGCCAGATGTGAATTGGGTACTTTTTTACAAAAGTGTCTCTCCAGAAAAAAAAGTTTGGCGTTAACTTCATCGGCTCTTTAACAATCGACTCATCACAGAGAGCCTCCCCTCACTTCCTCCTCCTCCCCCGCCCCCCCCCCCCAACACAAATGCCGGCCTTATGTTTTGGCCCTTATCTGTTCAAGAGGCGGCTCCTCTTGCTGCTGATGTTGATGTTCATGGACGACTGGGTGCTCAGGCCGAGCAGACAGGAAGGTCCCCGAGCTGCGGAGGCCCGATGTTCACTGAAGCCAGGAGGTAAAACACAAGTCATCCGAAACTACTGCATTGGTTTGTTACCTTCGCATTGAAAATGCCGAAGGTTATGTTTTGATCGCCGTGTATTTATATATTTATTTATTGTTATGCGTGTTACTCTCATAACTCAAAAAGTATTAAACCAAATCGCATGAAATTTGGTGGGATGATTGGTTATTATCCGGGGACCATTTGATTAGATTTTGGGATTGATCGGGTGAAAGGTCAAGGTCAAGAAAAGGTCAAACTCTTCTTGAATCACGTGTAATTTGGTGGGATGATTGGTTATTATAAGGGGACCATTTGATTAGATTTTGGGATCGATCAGGTCAAAGGTCAAGGTCATGAAAAGGTCAACATCTTCTTGAATCGCATGCAATTTGGTGGGATGATTGGTTATTATCCGGGGACCATTTGATTAGATTTTGGGATTGATCGGGTCAAAGGTCAAGGTCAAGGTCATGAAAAGGCCAAAATCTTCTTTCTACCATAGCGTGGTCAATTTGTATCCAATTGGCACGCAAATAATGCCAACATGTTCATAATTCAATGCCCAATCTTGTGATATGCGCTCTACCGAGTGCCCGTTCTAGTTTTGAATGCAACACAATATTTTTTTAAGCTTCATTTCATGTCTTGAAACATAAAATAAGATGGAAGGAAAAATCAACAAATGAACAAATCTGCGGAGGATGTTAAGAGTGAAAGAAAGAAACAGTGACACAAAGCAAAGTGAAGTCTTCTCATAGTTGGAGTGAGAGGAAGGCGGGATGAAAGAGAAGAGGCTGAAGAACTGCAGTGAAATCCAATTAACCTTTGCATGGTCATCAGCAGGCACGTGCACAGATAGAGCCCTAGTGGTGCTCAAGCACCAGCCCCTTTGCCCTGGATGAGAAAAGTGCCCTTTTTGCTGGAGACACATTGTTTTCATTCATCAGTATTTAAGAACAAAAATGACTCTCTCTGTCATCAAGTCCCCCCAAATGTGTTTTAATATCCGATGGGGCATTTATTTGAGTTCTTGTGATAATTTCGCCCCGACATGCTCCATAGAGAGAAGAGAGAGAGGAGAGAGAAAAGAGAGAGAGAGGGAGATGGAGAGAGAGAGAGAGAGGAGAGAGAGAAAAGAGAGAAAAGAGAGAGAGAGGGAGAGAGAGGACAGAGAGGACAGAGAGAAGAGAGATAGGAGAGAGATGAGAGAGAGAAAAGAGAGAGAGTTCTTATTCCGTTCTATTTAACGGGCTAGTCTAGGATTTGCGTGGCCAGACTGAAAAAAAAAATCATACGGCCTCTCTTATTCAGAGGGCCGGGCCAAATGTGGAGGCGGGCCGTATCCGGCCCACGGGCCCTAGTTTGAGGACCACTGCTCTTGGCTGTTGATGTCTATCAATATCGCTCATTTTGAAAATGATGTAAGAGGGCAATACGGATCCGTATCAGAGCAGCGAGGAGGGCAATACGTGGCTGGCATGACGACCCATTAGCCAATCAGAACGATTGTACTGTTGTTGCAATATAATAATTCATCTTTATTCATAAAGAAAATATAAGCTAGCGGTCTGATGCTGCCCAGAGGAAATGCAGGTCGAGGACAGCATCATCACTGTAATGCTGCTAATGCTTCAACTCTGGCACACATTTTTTTTTTGGCATTGGGTGCCCTTTTTTTGGGTTTGAGCACCTGCCCCCGAAAATGTCTGTGCACGTGCCTGGTCATGAGTGTCGGACAAGTCAGGAGTCAAGACAGAACCAGACAGAACTTCAAGGTTCTACTTGTTCTGACTTTTTTAATTTTTACTTTTTTATTTGACTTTAGTTAGTTTTCAGAGTGCGTTCGCTCATTTCAGTTTTACTTGCAGTTTTTCAATATTATATATATATATATATACACGTGAATATATATATGTATATATATATATATGTATATATGTGTGTGTGTCGGGAAAGTATGTTGCTACAAAATGCATGGTTGGAGAACTGTGTAGGAACAACCATAAAGTGTAAATCTTTCGATTTGGAAATAAACTTGAATATTATTTCACTGCAACAATCTTGTTGACAACATTAAGACCTGAGATGAATAGCTCGGTTAAATGCCATTTGATCTGCGACACTATTCGAATCATGCTTTTGGTGTTTAATTACAAGACGGCACGTGTAAGACAACAAAGATTAAGTGAGGCAGCTCATTTTCTGTGGTTCAATGTCACAAGAGTTAATGGAAATCAATGCTTTCTCCTTTTTTGGGGTGTATATTAAAGCTTAATTTCTTAAACGGTTATGAATTTCTATTAACTTTAAGTTCATTCTCATTTGTTTTTAACAAGGCTATATTGTGTAAGTTTTAGATAGTCTTCAGGGGTGTAGTGTTTTTTTGTTTTTTTTGTTTCGACAATATCTTTCACTGCTTATTTTCATTTTCGTTTTCCGATAATAACCCCGGAACGAAGAGGAGAAGCGTCGCACATTCAGAAAAATGTAATGCAGGGATGTGGAGGGGTGAGTGTAGACAGCTGCCACACAAGCACAGATGCATGGCACGGCGAGGAGGCAGCTGCCGAACATTACGTTCTCGTGGTGTGAATATTCATTATGAGAAAATGAGATTTTTTTTTTTTTTTTAAGTGCTTAACAAGGCTTCTATAGTGGTTATGCTTTTGATCCAAGAAATACTATATGTTGCTCCATGTCCTAAAATAGCTATTAGTGCAGTATGATCACACTGCAGACGCTTTTCCCCTTTTCACTGATCCTGCTCAGTAAACAACAGTAAGTAAATATCCGTCTTCTGGGAAGTCGGAGTGTCTTTGCATGCATTCAAAAGGTTTTTGTTCAGTGTTACTTTACATTTCATGTCATTTAGCTGACAACATTTGATATAAAAAAGTGATTGAGAGAAACTTACTGCAGTCTTTCCAGAATTAAAACGTGCGTGATGAAAGTCAATTTGAAAGGAGAAGGAGGGGGCGGAGCTTCCCAGAGTAACAGTGAACGTTGTCATCAACATGGATGTTTTACTCTTGCTCTATTTGTTATGACTCTGACAGAGTCAATTCACGTTAACACTGCATTTTTAACACTACGGAATTAACGCAGAATATTTACACCAACACTGGGGTCTATTCACTCCTGCTATTGTTGTAATAACTCTGAAAGAGGTAATATACTTTGACACTCAATTTTTAACACTGGGGGAATTTACTTTGTGGCATTTGAAACACAAAAGAGACACTAGATTTACACGAAGGACACATATTGCACAGCAGATCCCCCCCCCCCCCCCCCCCCCCACACACACACACACCATAGGTGCTCTCACCCATAAGGAGCACACATAGGTATTAAATAAGCGATGCCCTGCTTGAAGGCGGTCTAATTAATGACCTTTCGTATAAGACATGCCACTGCGTTTCATGTCTTCACTGAGGGATAGGAAATGGAAATGAAGAGGATCATTCTGCGTAATGCATCTTTAATGAAAGCATTTTGTTGCACTTATGCAAAGGGAAAAAAAACCTATAAAAACAAAGCTGAGATGTGCCAGAGGGCAAAAGAGACGATAATATGGGGCAGTCGGATATTATTCAAACCCCCACCCCCACCCTGCTATCCAACCTAACACTATTAGTTATCTGTATGCTCTCATCTGTTACTCGCTCATTCTGACTCACCAGGAATTCCTGGTAATCGTTCACAGACTGAAGGTGTTTCTTAGAAGCAACACTAACTGCAAAGTGAAGTTGAGGTATCAACATGAATACAATGTGTAATTACAAAGCCCTGGATGATTCCCTTCCATTAATTATTGCCGTTTGTAACACTAACATGTCTTACTATCGTCACACCAGAAAAGCTGGCACAGCAGGTAAACACTGCATGCATCCATTAAAGCTTCCTAATTTGATTGAAATTGTTTCTCATACAAAATAATTACACAACGTACAGTCATGTGAAGGATGTGAATCAAAAACTAAAAATCATATCTTGACACCGCAACCGTTCTCATATTTCTCATTAAGCACAGCAAGCAATGTGTAGTCGGTTGCCACGCCAACCCAGTGTATCTACAGGCATTGCAATGATGCAGATGATGCTTGTGGTTTTAATCTGGCAGCCATAGTTATTTATAACAATATGCAATAAGAATATAAGAATATCTTTTAGAATTCGTGCAACATAAGTTCGGCACGTTTTGAACTCTGAAAAAATACAAGATGAGCCCAACGGTGTTCTGCAAATAAGCAAGTGCAGACTTTTCCATAAGCGCCACACAATAATGATCGATCGTCTCGAAACCTCTTGATGCGTTTTGCTCTATCAATAATGGTAATTCATAAGTCTTGTTTTTGTAATGTTGGGCCAGTGAATGATGCTCCAGGACGAGTGCTCACCGCTGCAAGACGGTGATTCAAAAGGTGATAGCAATGCTTCTGGTTTGGCCTCATAAAACATAATATATAGTGGAAATCCAGTGGGGAATAGTGTCCTTGTAACGGATACAGGGATGTCAGTAAAGCACACACACATTCTCAACAAGGGATACTACATTTTATTAGCTAAAAACGATAAAATATGTACGTGGCATTGCTCCATGCAAGAGCTCTTGTCTTCTGAAAGTGCAATTAAAAAGTTTTTACACTCTCCGTCCTGCAAACTGTCTAAAAGCTGAAACTAGTCAAGCAGACAAAAATATTGCTGGGATGTGCTGAAACACTGACGATCAATACTCTGTTTTTATTTCAACGAGGAGAGAGATTTTTTTCATGATATAATTGTTTTTAAATGGCACCAAATAAAAACCAAAAAGACAAAAAAAGAAGATGCAATATTTGCGATGGATTTTTTTTTAAATCACACTTTCAAGGGAAAGGAGTATAACATCCTTTCAGGGAAGCACTCGAGCCAAATTCTGAGAAACCTTGTTCAGTGCAACTTCTGTTCAACGGGTAACAGCTTGTGTATAATAAGTCCACTGGCGTGGACATCGCACCGCACTGCTGTCGGGAATGTGAGTTTTACCACGAGGAGGACTGGCACAGGCAACAGTCTGAGATCAAGCCTCAGATCAAGTGTTAAATTGTGGATTCAACACTGGTGTGTGTGTGTGTGGGAGACAGTGAATCAGATTGAGGGAATATATTTTTTTCCCCGAGGGGGAGAAGGAGAGGTGAGCCAATGGCATAGACCCTTCTGCAGCACGGCTGTCAGTGATTAATGAGTTGCGGTGTGCAAACATGCTTCAGAGAGAAATATGTGTTTGGGTACATGTAGTGCAGAGGTGTCGCTGTGGGAATCGATCGAGCAAATGTGAAGTACGTAGTTAACGTGGCTATAATCAATATGGTTTATAGAAACAATGATTATTATCATTTGGCAGTTCAACGTTCAAAGGGAACGAGTTAACGTTGAGCAATTAAGGATAAGATCTCGGTTTGGGTTGGTATAAGTGTTGCATACTTAAAGGTGCAGTGTGTAGGACTCGGTGTGTGAGGGGGGGAGGATGTCCCCCATCTAGAGCCAGTGTGAGGTCTGCCCGCTCTGGGCTACTGCAGAAACATTGGGGACGATATTGTTGACAAAAACATTCCAAGGTAAGAGAAAGGACAACAGTTGATATTTTTTTCCCCAATAATACCCGGAAAAAAACATACTTTTAAATATATTTTTCCATCCAAACATGCTTCCAAACAAATGCTCGAGTTACTCTGCATCTGCTCAAAGTTGTACAAGCATTTTGCTGATGATATAGAATTATTGCATTTGGAGAAAATGCCCGACATCACCGTGCCTGAAATGCCACAAAGGGCTGAAGTCAGACTTCTCCACGCGGAGAGGAGGCTGGTCAAAAGGAAATATGTGATGGCTAACCCAAAGCCATTGAACATTGTAACGATTGTAATATCCTTTATTACCGTGTTGCCATATTCCACATGCTGCTCGCAGAGAGCTGCGTGCCTCGGGCATACACAGCAGTGAGAAACTAAATGTGCTGCATCCTTCTGGCCTTTCACTCCGAGAAACAAGAACTGGAACCCTACAGAAGGACACTCTGTTTCATTGTTCGGTATTGATTGTATTTTGGCAGGTGGCTGCATGCAGGTACAGAATCGTTTTTTTTTTTACGGCTGCCACATCATCACTTGTCCTCCGTCACTCGACACATCCAGCATTCAAGGGACTTTCATCAGCTGATGAAGGACTTTGTTCCTTGGTGACTAGAAATCACATGTGCAGGGACAGAATAGATCCAAAACATGGAGTTGAGATTCTTGACCCAGTGCTCGTAATTAAATGTAGCTCAGGATTAAAAATCAAAGAAATTTTTTTTTTGGCATCTTAGTTTTTATATCAATTATGCTTTTTCCTCGGTGCGTAGAGGTGGTTATTGTACATGCTGTTGTACAGACATTTGTTTACGTACAATATTCAAATCAGTTGAGGAGCACCTTGTGTTTGAGAGAGAGAGAGAGAAAGAGAGAGAGAGAGAGAGAGAGAGAGAGACCCGTTTAGCTTTCAAATGGTCTAATTTACATGAACACTTTTCTGTGCTGGGCTGCCAAATTACCTGTCGGGGGTAGTTTATTGCTACTTAAACAATCATTTTCACAAGCCGCCTGCATTTCTCTGATATTAATGCAGCATCACTCACGCCTCACACGCTTTTCTTTCCTGACCAGCTTCAAAGAGGAAATGAGAACGGAAAGGGAGAGAGAATCAGTTGTTGCACAAACACAAATGAAAGTTTACGTTTATGTTCAATACAATGCCTGTTATTGCTGCAGATGCTTCACATACATTCCCATCCCTTTGGTCACAGAACCCTCGACGCACTACCACTGGCTTGAGAAAACTACACTGTAGAAAGCAGAGGTGTGGACCCGAAGACTTGGACCCCTTGGACAAGCGAGAGTTATGACTGTAGACACAACTTTAAAAAATACAAAAAAGATATGTTATATATATGTTATTTGCTCAGGATGCAATAGGAAATCCATAATTGATTTTTTTCATCCCATCATAATCTCCATCACATACTTAAAAAAAACAGTGATGCTGATTTGGTCCTTAAATTATTCATGAAAAATGCTTTATTTATTTATTTGCCTGGCTCAATTGTTGGAAGATGTGTGTGTGTGTGTGTGTATATATATATATATATATATATACATATATATTAAATTAATTAGTTTTGTTTTATTTATTTATTTATAAAAAATCCACTATATATAAATTGTGGCTTTCTTTTCACCAACTTATCAATACAATTTACAATGAAAACAACACAAACTCAAGAGTAAATGATATGATGCGTTCTTTCTTCCACGTTCAGCTTCAGTTGATGAATATAAAGTATCGATGGGATCGTTGATAGGTGAAATCTAGAAACACTTTCTCTTCGTCTGGTTCTCGATAGCCAACCCTACTGACCAACACTCTCCTGGCCAAGGCTCCATCTGCGAAGACCTGTCAGTTCCTTTTCTCCTCCATTCATCCCTCTGCCTCTCTTTCACTTTTGTACTCTCCTCCCGTTTCTCACTCTCTCTCTCGCCATCTCACACGTCTTCCCCCTCATCTTCTGCTCCAGTCCTCCCACTCTCTATCCATCTCCATTGTTACCTTTATCTCCCTCATACTGTGTCTGTTCTATTTTTCACTCAAAGATGCAGATACACGTGACGGTCCACTGGGCTCGGAGCCCTCTGCAGCGGAGATTTGGCAGATGCTTCTCACACTGTATAAATCCACCAGGCCCTTTTTCCATTTGCCTTTTTTTTCCTTCGTGGAGGATGCAAATTCACTATCCACAAGTGCTCTGAAAGTTTGAGCGACCGCTGTGGACCTATATGTTCCACTTTGATGAGAAGCAAGAGACCCAGACCCTCTGAGCCCAAGTGTCAGATATAGTTATAGAGACAGGTACATTTAACCCTCCTGTTACCTTTAGGGTCAATTTGACCGGATTCAATGTTTAATGTCGGTGTTCTTTGGGGTCAATTTGACCGCAGGCTGTTTTTCACTGTGTCAAACATATAATAAATATCAACTTTTTTTATATATTTAAAGGGCTATTTAGGTAGTCAACAAACAAACATAAAGTACCTCACACTTATACTTGGGAAACAATATTAATTCTAATAATTTTCTGGAGGTTTTAATTGCTGGGGTCAAATTGACCCCGAGGGTAAAATATGTTAGTAAATGTAAAGGTAACAGGAGGGTTAAGAGAGAGTTGGGAAATGGAGAAGGATAAACATTTTTTTGAATTAAACATCAATGTCTTAGACGGCTACAGGATGAGAAGTACTGAGTTTTCAGAGTCAGTATATAAGTCTGAAATTGTGTTGGACTCCATTGTTTTTCAAATTGTGCGGGCACAAAAATAGCCCAAAAGAATAATCTCAGCCAAGATGCAATTTCCTCTTCCTCTGCCTTGTTTTTGGATTCATTTGATCATTTGATACCTAAAGACTTGGCAACCAGCACCTGTCACCTTTATGGACTTTTCATTGAGCGAGTAGGAGTAGTTCACATTGATCTTCAGCAACCGATCGCTAGTGGGTGTGCACTGATAGCTGGCACCACAGTTTGTCTTCGTCTGTGACCGCCATGGAAAAAGAGGTGGGAGGCGCATTGGATCCACTCCATGTCCCCTTATTGACCTTTAGTCTGCCGATGGAAATGCTCCTCCATGCTAAATGCACTTTGTCGGGTCTTGAATGTACCTTTTATAATGTCAGCCCCTCTGTGGAGCTTCAGCTTCGACAGGCGTCTACTTGTATTGAGTCTGGAAGGATGTCTTCAGGACCTTTTAGTCTCTTTGTGGCCGTCCCCTGAACCGTCCACCACATGTCCTCAGACAATAGAAAAAGAAAAGGTGAAAAATGGACATCGAACTGTTTACTGGCGGCGGCGGAGGTAGCCAGTCTACTAAATTCATACTTTCTCTCTCATTAAAAAGACAGCCAGCGTCTATCGTGTTGGCGGGACGACACACGATAGACGCTGTTGAGTCGGCTTAGCCTGCTGCGCGGTTGCAATGGCAACTGTAAGTGTAACTGTAAACATGGCACGCCGCACTGACCATCCTGCTGTATTGATTTGAACGGCGTAGTCCGGTTTCAGCCTTTAATAATTCCATGCCGGACTCTCTTGCAAGTCTTGCGCCCCTGACTTCCTCATCCCGCCGACACATGTGTCAGTTTCCTCATCAGCGCTGTCTGACATCCTCCGCCTACCTGCTCACCTGCGTCTCACTCATAAGCGGTTGGGGATTTGTTACGGCAATAAATGTAAAGGATGAAATCAAATGATCAATAGCAGAGAAAAATGTTTACTTGTAATATACATTTCAAAAAATGCTAATTGATAAAGCCAGCTTCTGAATGCGTAGGCATTTTTTTTTTTAAACACGCAACCAGTGAAAATTGACAAACAACCCCCAAAATAAATATAGAATTTAAATTGTGTCTCTTATCCCTGTAGGTACCAACATTATCACCACACACACTGCTTTTATAAATACCATCTTATGTACAGCATTCGGCGTGAACCAGATGTTTGAGCATACGTTTTGTTTCTCCATCGGCGGAACCAGTTAACGCTGTGACCGGTTGTGCTCTCTTGTCCTTGGTGCTCACAATGTACAGCTGCTGTAGGTGATGTCACACACACACACACCTCCAGGGTCTCAGGGTGCACCAGCAGAGCTCCTACGCTGGTGAACGCTTTCTTCTATTGTGTTCTGCATTTTTCTGCAGCCTGATATCATCCAGGGTTGATGAATAATTCAAGTTAAAACCAAGCAGATAAAATCCCCCTCCTAATTTCTACAGGCTACATTTGTATGTATTGGATAATGACACTGAGCAGATGGCAAATTAAAAATTTCTGGAAACAGAACTAAAAGCATATGTAAGAAAAATCATTACATTTGAGCCATATGCTGCAGTTAGCCTGTAAGTCACACACAGACAGACACACACACACACACACAGCCTCACTTTTCATTATACTCAGCCAATCATAGTTATCACCTCGACGGATTTATTCCTGTCTCCATGCCCGGTAAATACAATAACAAAAGCAAAAGTGGCTTTGTTCCAGTAAATGAAATGCCTCACTGATAGGAGGGAGAGAATCAATTGCTGTTAAGTTTTACTGTGTGTAGGCAACGTGGAGACGCTGTGACTGTGGCCGTGGAAGAGCTGTCAGGGAATGCTTCAGATCAATAGCATCCAGAGTCTGACAAGCACTCCATCAGCGGCAGAGCGAAGATGGAAGGGGAGCATATGTGTACGTTTGTGCCTGTGAGAACAAGATATCTCCTGCTGTGCCTCCCCAAAGCACTGAGGGAAGATGCCGCCATAACAGTTTGATTTTTTATCTATTTTTTATTTATTATTCCTGTACCCTGAGAGTGCCGTGACTAATACAGCTAGCCTGGCTTTAGTGCTACTTGATCCCACTTTGGTGAGGATCTATCATGTTGCTCATGACCTTGGGGGGCCTTGATGCTCCATCCAGCCACTGTAAACTCTGTGTGTGCACGTGTGAGTGTGTGAGTGTGTGTGTGTGTGTGTGTTTGTGTGTATTTCTATCAGCATGTCAGAGTGGCTTATCGAGGTAGAAGTGAGCCGTGTATGTCTCATTTCAGAGAAGTGTGTGCAATGTGCCAGTGACGCTGATGGAGACGTGACCAGAACCTCAGTGAGCCACTTTACACTCTCATTATGCAGGATTTGCTTGGACCCTCACACCCGATTGCCTATCACAGGCATACACACATACACACACACACACACACACACACACACGCACATGTGGCCCCCTGCATGTGCAGCACATTGGCAAAAAGCAAAAGCACGCTTTTAAGGATAAATGCGTATATATGCAAATGCAGGTGCACACATGCATATAACAACAGCACAACCATAGACTCATCTTCCCTCGGCGATATATTTGCCTGACTATTTTAACAAACATTCCTCCTCTCCGCTTGCCCATACCCCCAATTTGTCAAACGCTCTGCCCCGTGGCTCTTCAGCGGCGCCTGATCTCTCTCTCTTCTCCGTGCCGACTACGCGATGCATGCTTTAGTAGAATTCAGAGAAGTCTCCCAGGCTCGATGCAGTGAGATGGGTGCCATGTGCTGTGCTGTCTGCCAGCCTGTAGTTCATGTATAATGCATCCCATTTCCCCCTCAATCGTATATGCAGCGTAGGTGACGAGACATTTACCGAGTGGATGCCAAGTATGACCTCACGGCAAAGGAACAGGGGTCAGCCAGTGGGGGTGAGGCACATGCCGTACTGTGGATACTAGAGAACATAAGAAACCCGGTGGAGAGACGGGCAGGGAGAGGATAAAACAACAATGGATAATTAAGTCAAAGTATACGGAGATACAACAAAGAAGAAGAACAAACTCAGTGAAATGGGTACATTGACTCTATTACTGTTTTTTTAATTTTCAGGTACGTGGATAATACTTTACTCAAGTACTTTCACTAGAAGCCGCTTATAACTTCTCAATGTCATTTCACAGGGTCATTTGAGACTTTCTACTCTAATGCAATAATTTGCAAACTGTTATGTTTAGCATTAACATTTTTATTCAATATGATAAATGTAACGATACTTCACTCCAGTGGAACTTAAATGGCACTTACTTATGATACTTTTGAAGTTTTACTTTCTTGAAGATATGTTGTTGTTCTAAGTTTGTAATCATGTTTGATGCACTTATTGAAAGTCGCTTTGGATAAAAGCGTCTGCAAAATGACATGTGATGTAATAATGTGATGATATAAACCACAGAGCAGGACCAACTGCAACAATTCAGAAAGGGCCATTTCACATTATGGGCACTGTCACTTCTGACGCTCAGTTGGTGTTACTCATAATATATCAGTATATTGTCTAGGATGTGGCCAGAATGTTTGTTCAAAACATTATAAATAGTGAACACATATTATCAACAGAATATGAAGAGGTTACAGTGTTGACCTCATGTCAGAGATGTCTTAAAACAGTTTTTATGTAGCATAGATATCTACTGAAATGAGCATCCCTATTTTTTTGGACTGTCATCTGACACATTGCACATTTAAAGTTGTACTAATCAATATTTCTATATTAATAATAGAGCCAATCCACTTGTAGTTTGAAAGGCCTCACTCGTAGTCAAGGATCCCACAGAGAATTATTCTGTATAAAAGCCTACTGTACACGACAGAGAAGCCAAGTTGTCACCTGGCGGGTGGACATTGTATTTGTAATGAGTGTGTTTGGTTTAATTCTTACTATATGATAAGATAATCCTTTATTAGTCCAGCAGCGGGGAGATGTAAAGGATTTATAGCTGCAGCGGGTATAGTGCAAACAAGAGACTATTTTAATGGATGAAGGGAAAACCTGCAAGAACACACCAGCCGGTATGCTGGAGAATTAGAAAAGAAGAAGATAAAAATAAACTTTCACAGTCTGTAAATGTGTTGGTATTGTTCCCTCCCCCACACGGAGCCCACATCAGCGCACTGGTTTGACCCTTGCAAAAGGCCTCTTCACACAAGCCGACTGAACCCAGCTGGTGCACACTTGCATCATGATGTTCACTCAAGTTGTTTGTGCGAGTAAATGCAGTGCATGCTTCTCCTCACTCCAATCAGCTTAGTCAAATTCAGTTTGAGTTCATTCGGAAACAAAAGGGATCAGTTATGAGGGCAGGAGATTACAAAAGGGTTGATGTAAAGTCAGGATCAGGGACTTGTTCTTATCAGGTTCACCTCTTTGAGAGAGAAGATGCTGTTTTCCAAAAAAGGAGAGTACATATAAACTTTTCCTTCACACATGAGAGACCCGACATCACAGGATTCTTCTTCTAAATGTCATTGACTCTAAAGGTTGCATTGCCGATGTCCATCAATATTCTCTCTCACAGAGCGAAGTGTATCTGTAGGTTCAGTATGGATCATTTCCATTACATTTAGATCATTGCTTACTTTTTCTATTCATACCGATGTTTTAGAATTTGTAATGCATTGTTCCTTCCTTCAAGGGAGACTCTGGTTTTCATTGATTTCCGGCCATATCTATGGCGGTTAACAGCTTTTGTGTCTGTGGCCTGTGACCATATTTGTTGTTAATCATCTTTAGCATCAAATACTTTATATTATACATCATTGGATTATTCCCGAGTCGCCCAAGGTTTATTAAATTGAACAGGCCTCCCCGACCTCTCAAATACTGGACTGTATGAGTCCATTTGGTGAATATTGTTTTCTTAGAATTATTTCTAAATCTAATTGATAGACATTGTAATATGTGTGTTATAGTTTAATGTGTATTATGATGGCAGCAGAAAATTATAATAGGAAATGTGACAATGACCGTGGACAAATTACTCTCTCAGAATGCAATTTATTCCACCCGGTTCAGCAATAGCTCTCACTCCATGAGCTAATCAGAATAAATAATAAGAGACCAAACCAACAAGCGGCTTGGTGTGACAAACTATTACCCATCAACGGCAGTGTGCTCTTTTAAATGTAGCTTAGCTTTGTGGCCACAAGATGAATTACAAACTGTCTGAGATATGAGGGACCAAAGTAAGTGCTTCATCTCTGTCATATGGATGCCATAGATATTTCTACTCTATATAAAATTGGCTCTGGAGCTCCACATTATATTCCCACAAAACTGCCGTTGAATGATGGGATAAGAAGACAGAGGGTTTTTTCCATAGAGGTCTGTTTGAACAGCCATTCGTGGGCCCCAGTGGATGAATCCTTCCTCCAGCACCATCATGAGGTTGCCTTTTGTTGTTGGGAAATACTGCACATTATAATTGTTGCAGGTTTGAATAACATATCATATTTTGTATAACTATGTTATCCTATGTTGGCAATGACCTCTTCGTGGCACCTATTTTCCATCTCGTTATTCTTATTATCGTTATACTTCCCCATGATTTATGGCCACTCCCTTCTTACTGGGAGAACACATTATTTTCTTACCCCCCCCCCCCCCTCTATCTGATTGACAACTCCAAAATTACATCTCTGTTTTTTTTTCTCCTTTTTTTACAACTGCGCTTTCTTATCTGTCTCCTATAACCTTCAACTTGTGAATCTGCCGTTGAGACCCAGAACTCGTGACCTCCCTCTTGATAAGACCGCATTCTCTCCACAAATGCCATAACACAAAGAAGTCATCTTTCAATGCTCCCTTACATACTCAATATCTGTGCATGTTCGTGTGTTCAGGAATAGTATAACTGAGGCCAAAACACGTGTGTGTTTGCACTTCTCTGATGAACGTTCATCGTCCTGCAGACTTGTTCCTTCCTGCGCAGGAATAAATTATCAGAAGCTTAAAGGTTGTATATTGGATCTCATTATTTTAAACATCTAATCTGAAGCTTGTCAAGAGGAGTTACAGATAATTCCACCACGGTAGATGGAGATTATTTGCGTTATAGTTCAATGCCCTAACAACTATTTTAAATTTGGTGAACCCCTGAATGTTTGTGCAGCGCCATTATGTGAAAATATAGATTTTTCCAGTACTTATTGTTTTGGAATATCTTGGAAAAGTTGCTTTTTTCTGTTTCATGATGTGGAAATGGTGTAGTTGGTTCATACTTGTGTATTCTGTTCTCAGTTCATACAGTGTCCAGTTCTGCTCACAGAGACCTCTGACCTGTGTGAGGCTATATGTTTTATGTATTTTTATTTTTTGTTGCCTAAAACCAAATATGCAGTGAAAAAAGGCACATTATTATTGATTATTTGGTATACTGTCGATTTTAGCAGATACATGGGAGTTCATCTGCAGAAGGATATGGTGGTATATTCTAAAAAATATATGCAGTTTTGTAATAATTTGTTGTTCTTCTTTTTTTTAAGCATAGCTTAATTTAGCCAGAAATGAGTTAAAACAGGAGTTTAAACTATTGTTGTTGTTTTTCACCCTGTTGATGCATTTTCTCTATAGGCCCAATAATGTACATGCATTTAAATAACGATGAATAACTCCCAGCGTGATAACAATAACCTCTTTGTATGGATGTAGCAGAATGCAATGTGTATGGCACCAGGGTCACAGGAACATATGTGTTCTTCATCTGTTTTCTTCCTCAAAACATATCTGAACACATCTTCGTGCCGAACAACAACAACAGATTAGAGACAATAGGGGAAGAGAAATATGGTTTGCATTCAAATTGCTCAAGATGTTTACTGAGGATGAATTGAATGGCATTTCTTGAGAAAGGAAGCTGACATTCACATGTTAAGTGAAACAAATATTGTTTTGGTGGCATTTTGGTACTTTGGTGGTACTTTTTGGATAATCAGTGGATGCACACAAGCATATAATGGTTAAATAATTAGAAATATAAACCAGAATTATAGACTTTATATAGAGACAATGCAAGTGTGATTAATACAAAGGAGTGTGAGATCTTTTTTTTCTTTGTGCCGTTTACGAGTCGAGCTGTTATAAAATTAGGTGTAGATGGGGGTGTCTACTCCTCGTGTTCAAAATTAAAAATAATGGTTTTTGAGGGCTAATGCTGGCAACTTTTCTGATATAATGAAACAATTGGAAATAAGTCAACATTCTTCTCAGTTTTCTCTGAGGCGGTTAAAAAACAGACACTAAAGATAACAATGGATTAGAGGGGGAAACAAAACGAAATAGAGGCTGAACAAATAGATTCCATCATCAAAAACTAAATTAGTTGGTATTCACATAGGATGCCGTCGTCCACCCACTCACACAAACCTATGGACCGTATAGGAAACCGTTACACACCTACACATTCTACACAAATATGAAGACGCACGCGTACTGCTGTGGTCACGCATCACACCACATTTTTTCGACGAGAAATGATTAAAGAAGAAAACTAATCAAACGATCTGTGATTAATTCATTAATTGTTCGAGAAGAGAATGATCTTCATGTCAATCATATAAATTACATGTGTACGGCCTTTAGATTGTGATGCTTGTCTATTCTTTGTTATCAAATGTAACATGTTACTTTGCACCAAAACATAACTGAGAATGCTTTTTCAAAACATCAAAAGCACCACGAGTTTTTAAAACATTCTAATCATGATAAACACCAGGCTGGTCTCATCCAGCTGTCGAAGCTATACATACACAAATCAATGTGTTTTGTTCTCCCCATAATCATGAACAAGGATGTACAGAAGCCCACAGAAGCACACACAAGGCGGGACTGGATGTGGATAAGTCCAACAGGTAGCGATCTTTCAGTCAGGAGACTTTTTTTCGTTCCCCATCTTAAGAAATATGTCATTGTTGATTTATTTGTCACCTAACTTGCTAATAATTTAACCTAAAACTAGTTTTGCTGTAGACGTATTTTACGATCTATTCCTGAACCTAACCAAGTACTTGTGTTGCGAAACTGAGTAGCGTTAGTTTGCACATGTTGCTGGTTTTAGTCGGCAAATAAATGAAAAATTATTTTCGTAGCATTTCATACGAACGTTGTAAAAAACGTAAGCAGGAATGTTCCTGTGAAACTCATGTTGGTATAATGGAAGGGTAAAAGCCAACTGTTGCTCTTGTAGCTCGGTGCCTTGTACTGTGCAGTGGATGTGCAGTTTGAAAACAATCTGTTTTGTACATCTGCATTTCAAACCAGGGAAACCCAAAGAAATGGGAAACCATGTTGTTTTTCTCAATAAATAAACAAATAAAAAACACCTGGCGAAAGAGAACGTGAGAGAGAGGGAATTGAAAATAATTCTGGTGCACAAACACTTGTCTTTAACATGGTCCTTTCAGCACCAAACACAGCAGATGTTTGCACCTTCACATGCCTCTCCTAATTCCTAAAAGCACATATGTCTGTCTGATTCTCATTTTCTTACGAGCTCACATTCATGATGTCTGTCGGAATGCACCCTCAGACTTATAAATGAAATGTATTGAAATGTAGACATTTCATGTACACTTGTCTTCAGAAGGTCCAGTTTTCTGTCAATATGAGAACAAAATAAATTCCCAGCACTCCATCCTTAATTGAAAAGCTCTTTGGCTCAAATGAGTTCTGCAAATTTCATGAATTATTGAATGAATGAAGAGATGGATGTAAAGTGGGACCTAAATGTCGGATCTTTGATGTTGGCTAAAAAGAACGAAAAATAACCCACTTTGCAGCTGCTCGGATCTGACTGCTTTCTTTTTCTCACTGTCAAAAAGTGGCAAACTCCATTTAATTGGCGAGATGTTTTGTGCCCAACCACTCTCTGTATTTCATTAAGTTGCGAGCCAAATACCTGAGACAAATGGACAACATTTCCAGCTGAAACCAGTCCAAGCTTCCTGTCTCTAAGCTTAAAATAAGTTTCAATGTGGTGGTAATGCTTATAAAAGGTATTGATTCCATGGAAGCATCAAAGATCCATATTTCACCCAATTGTTTCTGCAACATTTTAATTCAGTTTTCTCTCTGAATGGGTCTGTTGGGTTCAAAACAGTCTCTACTGGCTGAGCTGGTTTCTTTTTATGTCAGTAGCATGATGCCTATAGAGCTACAAAATGAGAGTAGTTTAAATCATCTTTTACTTGGGTATTTGGTCTCTGTTACATGAATAGAATAGGAGTAGAACAGACCTTGAGCTGGGCATTGTTGTTAGTTGTATCAGCGAGGCCATAACATGTTTTTGCAGCTCACTGGGAATCTGCAAAAAATGAGACCAGCCAGCCCTGTGTTGCATTCAATTGCTAAATGGATCCAAATACCTGCAATGAACTATCCTTAACCTTAACTTCTCGAGGTCAATGCCTAAGTTTAACCAATTGTCGCTGCCTCGGCCAGCTACCGAGGGCGGGTCTTCCCAAGAAATGCAGTCATGGCTAGGCAGTGGACACAGCTGAGAGCTCCCTGCAGTCGAATGGCTGGATAGTTAGTTAGAAAGCTTGTGGCTGGATAGTTAGGTAGGTAGGTAGTTAGGTAGCGTGTTGTTCTAGCTTGCTAGTTTCTTACGTTTGGGTCCTTCTCTGGCTCCTGCACTCCAAACCATGATAATTGGAAGTCGTAGTCCCTTTGAGGCGTGTATGGACATGAAACTAAATCTATTGGATCATCGCTGTAAAAGATTAGGTAGTAGCCTAATGTTCTCGAATTAAAAAAGAAATTAACAACAATTCTTAAGGTTCGTTTTGGTATGAAATATCCAATCCTAAAGTTTAATATTCTGTTGGGTGCACTTCTTCTACAGGTGAGCTGAAGCTGAAGTTTAGGAGTTGCAGAAACCAAGAAACACATTTAGCAGCTTAAAGTCAGTCCACTTTCAAATGTTAGGTGGTCGTGCCTCTTTTTCAAATTTTAATTGGTGCTAGAATCTTGGCTATCCTCCAAACACTTTGTTATACCAACCTTTAGTATTAGAATATCCAAGAGACAATGTGAAACATTGAGTCTACTTTAAAAAAAAGAAAAGGGGTAAAAAACAACAACAACACCCCTTCCAGCCTCACAACGCTACAGTAGGCTACATATTCTTTGCAGAATTCACAGACTTCTATTATGAAGCACAGCAAGTGAGACGAATACCTTGCATTTCATTAAAAATTGTAATCAAGAAAATAATATGTGGGCTCTGTGTGTGGGAGAGAGAGAGAGAGAGAATATGAAAAAGAAAGTTAGAGATGAGTGCTGGAACAGAGAAGCGGAGCTGATGTGTTGTCAGATGGACCCATAACCTGGTTAAGGCAGATCAGAGAGGGAGAGTCGGGAGAGAGAGAGAGAGAGAGAGAGAGGGTAAGCGAGGGGGAGAGAGAAGGCGGGTATGTCATGCACAGCACGAAGCCTTTTCTTCTCCTGTTGTCAATTAAAACCGGCGGCTCTGCACCTGCATGTGGATGCCAGGCTGGCGCTTCTAGCCAGCATTCACCTCGGCTCAGAGCTCGCTGTCCGGCCGGCTCTTAATGAGGGGCTTTGTATGGATAAAGGGGGCCGGCGTGTATACTCAGGCGCCCATACATGGCAATTAGGGTGAACCAATCTTGGGGAGATCAAGGACTCATGCCTCTCTCTCTCTCTCCCTCTCTCTCTCTCTCTCTCTTAGAGTCCTTCTTTATACTTTGCCTAAGTAAGACTGATGGACGGACGTGTAGATATGGGATTGAAGATTTTAAAATACGTGGGTTTGGAAATGACTAACTGTAATCCTCACAGGCTGAATCATAGCTGATGCTTTCCTCAACGGGAATGTTAAAGCAAAAATATATTCCAACATTTAATTTACATATTGTATGGAAAGACACATCTCTTTTTTTTTTTCTCGAGAGGCTCACTTTGTATTTGGAGTTTTGGAAATCATTACATTTTCACCGGGTTACATTTTACAGCTAGCACTCGTCTGCACAACAGTGAAACACCATTTGAACGTGAAGGCTCAAACAGATGTTGTATGTGTCGATGACGTGAATTGTGACGGCAGTTGAGTCACTTCCAAGATGTAAACTCCAGAAGCCTCGATTATCTTAAGAATCAGAATCAGAATCAGAATCAGAAACAGGTTTATTGCCAAAATGGTGCAACATTTGGACATGACAAACAACAATCAGGAGGGAGGAGGAGGAGGAGGAGCGGGAAGAAGGAGGGGTGGAAGAAGAGGTGGTAGTGGGGTGACAGTCAGTCAGTCAAAAAGCTAGATGATGCTCTGCAGCTGATGGAGGAGCAGATGATGGACTCAACGATGGCCTTCCCTGGCAGGTTGAATTTCCTCAGCTGCGAAGAACATCACAGGATGAGAGGGGCGGGGGCTGCATTCCCTGAAATCCAACCATGGTCACCAGGTGGTCAGACTCCCACCTGTCGGACTGGTGACTGGAGGTGAACAGCAGAGGGAGAACAGGGGAAAGCCTGAGTGTTTCCCCAGTCCACCTGCAGGTGGAGTACAGGGACGGGATGATGGAATTGAAGGCAGAGCTGAAGTCCACAAACAGGATCCTGGCGTAGGTTCCCAGGAGTCCAGATGCTGGAGGATGTGATCTTGGGTTTTTTGGGAGAGAAGTCTCAGGCGCAGACAAGGACAGATATTTAGCGAGCTCTCATAGATCACAGCAGTGAGATGCAAATTCAGTTTTAAGTGTGGCTTTTTCCTTCAAACGGAGCCACCGTTGTCATTGTCTTTCACGTGGGACTTTAGCTCCAAAGCAGTGGGCATTACCTGCATTGAGGGAATAATGGAAACACAGGCAGCAGAGACGGATAGGGGAAATGTCTCGCAGCAATAAACAAGTCAAAGGTAACATTCAGAGGTGAAAAGGATGACAAATGCAATCACACGGAGGTTTGTCTTTTCACAGTCGTGAGATTGGCTTCAAGTCTCTTCTTTTTCTTGTTCTTCTTTTTATCTGTACTGATCAACACCAGGGATTAGTTATGCAGCGAGACAAATAAAGATTGAAGAGAAGTTGGCATGCATTAGAAGGTAAGGAGAACCGAGAGAACGGCTTTGAGGAACAACGATGTTGCTCTTCATCCAGTGAGCACAGTGTAACTCTGAGAAAAATACACAATAAAACGCTGACTTATTGGAGGGAGACAGTGAGAGTGCAAGAAAGGAGAGCATGAGCTTAAAGATAAATTTGACGGGAAGAATTTTGAAAGAAATGATTTCTCTTAAATCACAGCTGCGTTTTGGGAGATGATGAGGAAAATCTCTCTGGATTTGATGGGTGGTCTCTTCTATCTCTCGGTGTTCTTCCTGCAAAAAGTGAAGCAGAGAGGGCTTTTCTAAAGCCATTCCTGAGATGTAGGCGAGTCGAACTAGAGTCTCGTCACTCACGTGAGCGGCTTGCCAACTGCTGCTGAAAGCTGAAAGCACCAATTTAAGGATCGTCTCGGCATGACGGAAATTGTATCCGCATCTTTCCGCATCTTGCGTGCATGAAAGCAATCGCGTATAGTTCCATCTGGGAGGCTATCTGTGACATGCAAATGCCGCGGTGAACTATTTTTTTTTCCAATCAGTTTCAACACACCTGTCAGCCTGCAAAAGGACTCCCAACACGTCTAATTCAGTCAGCGAAGGTGATCCATCAGTGTGATTGAGAAGATAACGAACATGTTTTGCCAAGTTCCATTAGATCACCACGGTGTACGATGGCGCGCTGACGCCCCGCCTGCGCCTATCAAGCTTTTAACCAAGCGTGTAATTGCGTGACGGCTGCCAAGCAACAATGACGCTGGGTACTGTGTTTGCAATTCAATTTACTTCTTATGTGTATGTTTTCAGTCAAGAAATGCTCCACTGCTCTTATTGCACAAACATAATACATTGTGAACTATATACAAAAGCATAACATGCTTGTGAAAATGTCATTCGCTGTTGGTTTCTATACCTCTGAAAATGCACTCTACATATTCCACAAATTCGTGTATATTATTAACGTACTCGAGAGCAACAGCGTCGAAGGGAGCAGGATGGGGTGGATGGGTCGGGGAAAACACAATGGACTTTCACGTAGGAGTCCATTGTTCCCGTCCCATGTGAAACCAGACATCGACGTTCATTTATTTATCACGTAACTTCCGTACTTAAAAAAAAGGTAGAATGACGTCGCTTATGAATCACGGTACGAGGATACGTTGCATAAACGCATGCTACAAAAATATAACATGTCTTAATAACTAAAACGCATGCCTCAATAAAAATCTATTGGAAGAAAAAGGAAATTTAACCACACGCAAAGGCTGATTCACAAAAACTGTCTGGTGCTGTATTGAAAATATTATAATTAATGTATCGTGTTTTAAATTGTGTCAGATGCCTCATCTGTCTGCCCTTGAGAATCAGCTCTCACATTTTTATTTTTATTGGGAAAGAAGCAATTTGCAGAGTTTGAAGTTGGCCCAGTTTGAGGGTAGAGTGGGACAGAGGAAAATACAGCTGCTTTTTGTGAAACTGAAATGGTAAAATGTGTCACTGATGATTCAATTCAATTCAGTTTATTTGTATAGCCCATTCTCACAAATTACGAATTTGCAGAGTGCTTTACAATCTGTCACATAGACATCCCTGTCCCAGAAACTCACATCGGATCAGGAAAAACTCCCAAACAACCCTTTCACGGGTAAAAAGGAAAGAAACCTTCAGGAGAGCAACAGAGGAGGATGGACAGGTGATCAGCTAACTATTTCAATAAATCCAAATAGAGGACAAGGAGAAGGTTCTCTTTCTTGGTGATGGTCTGCTCTCCAAACAATATTCTAAGATGAGACATGAATTCTACATGTATTTCATCCAAAAGGGGGGGGGGTTCAACAAGTGCAACGCGGTTTCGGGTCCGGCTCGCTGTGGAAGGCTGCCAAGAATCTGTTGATATCGGCCAAAGAGGACCTCTGCTACGTGAAAGGTCCCCACGTCCGTGACATTCAGAAAGTCAATGCCTGTGTCACGGCAATTCACGGCTGCCACCAGGAGAGTGACACCCGTACCTCTGCATCATGAGCCTGTACTCCACTCGGCGTGGGTGGGTGGGTGGATGTGCATTTGGTTGAGGCAAATCAGAGCACTCACTGCCTCCAGTAGCTCTCGCTACGTCGCCACAGCAATCTACCCCTTGTGGATTCACACGTGGTGCACATGCAGCACGGCTAAATAAAGCTGCTTTCCTCCTCAATCCGTCCGCAAAGCAATTTGCCTGTCATTGTACTGTCGATGCGGAGGAGGGAGGATGGAGAGTGAAGGGTTACCGAACAGCATGCCACGTTTTGTATCATATGCCTCTATATATAGAAGGGGGGGAAATGTCAGTATCTTTATATGGATTAAGATCAATGAGCATGTCACTCGCTAAAAAGATATCATTAGGATTCTCATGATTGTCAGGAATAACTGGAAAGTTCCACTTTGCTCACTAAAGATCTCATAATACAGTTGTTTTCCCTGATTTGCAATCGATTCTTCTTCAGGCTTACTTAAAGGATTCCTCCAGGGTCGGTGAAAATTAGACTCAGTACCCGACAAGATTTTCTCCCTGTGAAATGTACTGTTGTTGTTTTGTATCCTTCAAGAGAACAAATAGTTTCTTGTCCTGTTGTTTTCTTACATAATGACCCAAACTACAGTTTGTTGGTTTAATTTAATTTCCACATCCAGCCCATGTATATCATTTGAATTAGTAGTGATAAAGCTGGCTTACTAAATTCACAACAACTATAAAAGACCTTTTCTGAATGCAAGTTAATTGATAAATATTCTATTTAATTACAAAGCAAGAAAAAACTGTGCTCATAATCATCACAAATCTAGTATAATATGAGAGCTAAGGGCAAGAACAGGAAGGAATAAAATAGGATTTCAAAGCTAAATGACATGCCGTGTGTATTAATGCGTCTTCATAGACGATACAAGAGTATAGCATGACATAACAATCAGATAATTAAGGCAAAGCTGCCGCACACAACAAGACAGCGTTATGTTAAAAGGAGGCAACAAGTAGAACTGCTGGGCTCAGAAGAAGTCCAGCGCTGAATCCATCATCCGTCCTCGCTCTTCTACTTCCTGAAGGAGTTCCATTGTCTCCTCTGAGGTGCTCAGAGGGAAGAAGAAAAAATAATCCCTCCATGAGCCCAAAGATGGATTTGAAAAGGTAGAAAACTGCCTGTAGAAACAGGCAGTGCAGCTCTGGACATGATGAAGATATAAATAGCGGAGCATTTAATGTTGCACTAATTAATGTTTAACCTTCAAACACTAAAAATGTAAAATTACTCATCAAGAAAAAGAAAAACATAGGTCACATTTAGCAGAATGGAAACAGTTTGACACGTTACAATCCAAGCGCCAATTTAAAAACTAGATTACTCTCCTGATGGATAAATCACCTCTTTTAGGACACCTTGAAATCAGACAATGGGCTTCCTGCAAGCACAGCTTTTCTTTCTCCAGGGCCAGTGATTTAGGAGAATTTGCTGCTTTCACCGATTTTTTTTTTCTTTCTCAGTATGAATACAATTCAAGATCCAGACCTGTCATATTCGAGTCATGTGCAATAATTCTACAATCGTCCAAGCCTAGATTTTTACCTTTTAAAATTGCACCCGAAGACTCGGTTTATAAATGGTTGTGACTGTGACTGAGTTGAATCCTGATGGGCAGGTGATACCTTGCATGGTAACCTCTTCCATCAGTGTATGAATGTGTGAAAACGGGCGAATGATGGCGGGTGGTGTCACCAGCTTTGAGTGGTTGGAAAAAAAGTGCCATATAAAAGCAAGTCTCTCCTCTCTTTCTCCTTCTGTTTCACGGATTGTGAGAAATTTGGATCCTGGTCCATGCCTACTAATTATTCATAAAATGGTATTCTGTCATATTCATTGAATGTGTTGTAACTCTGTACACATGACATATATTCTAATTTGTGATTTGGGGCTATACAATAATAAACTGAATTTAATTGAAAGCCCATGCATCATCTTATATTTCATTTCTTTGAAGGAATCTTTGAGTTTGAGAACCTACACTTCCTAATTATATTGACACTCTTTAATTAATTACAGGCTAATACAATTATAAATGTACCGTTAATTGAATTGGCAATTGATGCTATCGCTACGATACCACTTCTATAAGAAACTCTCAAACTGTGAGACGATGTACATTGTTTGGCCCCCTTCCATTGCTGCCATCGATCACCTCGCTGTGGGAAGACATTTTTCATTCGGAACCATTTCCTCTTTATTTTAGCGACAGTACGACCCTCAGGTGACATTAACGGCACTCATTATTTCCCCCTCCATTTCTTGGCTTTAGCAGGTCCTTTTTAATTCTGATGCCAAAAAGTGTTAAAAATTATGGACTCTCTATAATGCATCTCCAAAAGTAGGACATATGGGGCAGGAGGCGTAGCCTTAGATGGTATTATTCGGGCGTTAATTATGCTATTTTACAATTCTCATGAAGGCGCACTCATTTACGCACCGGCGGCATTCATCATGTTCACGCTGGTCATTAATCGGCCGTCGCACACTCGTACGAGAAAAAGTGTAAAAGAGAATTGGAAAATATTCTCACATGAGGCACGGTGAGAGTATATTGTTCAAGAGGGAAATAGAAAAAAAAGACTTCACAAATCTCCAGCAGCTTAGCACCCACCACCGCCTTCAAGAATCTCTGTGCATGGGTGGGTAGGTGAGGGTCGAGATCCCAACATAAATGCCGCAGCAGCGGACCTCCATTGCACCAGCGATTGTGTATTCAGGCACTGACCTGTACTCATATCAGTGGGTGGAGGAACATCAATGCTCCATCTGCACCCACTGATTTTTGATCCAAGGTGCCTCAAAGAGATGAACCCAATACCCTTATTTCCATTTGATTCCTCTGTGTATGTATGCAATGCATATATATATATATGTATATATTTATATATCTATATATATATATATATTATATTATATATATATATATACATATGTAGATGTAATCTATTACGTAAAGGTGGCTTGCAAATAAGGGTTAGGAAGCACCACCAGTGATTCAGACGGCGTCGGTGTTTGGCATCGTTTCAACACAGAGCAGGTTTTAGGGCAGAATATCCGGCCTCGCTCGGAGTGACACTTCGGATCTCGCAGCCCAGACTTCAACAGGACTAAAAAAAGGATTCTCTATTTCACTGTTGACGAGGCTTTATAATTCATTTGACCCCCATCCAGTGATAAGAGTGTAGATGGTTTACAAGCTCTGTGCTGGCTGCACCTCTGTTGCATGCTGCACATGCTTGTGTGGCGACGAAACTTTACAAAAGAAACTCTGAATTCGGGAAAGCCCGACTGAGAATCCTTGATTGAAGATGTACATGAGGCGTTTACATTTTCCCTGTGATATTTTTAGCCCACGCCGTGTCAGCTTGTCTCCACCAGTCACTAAAGCACCGCCAGAGTCTGGCTAGCATCTCTAAACCACTGGAATGCAACGTTTAAAAAAAATCGAACAGGATTCATATTTGGAGGGAACCTGCGATGAAATAGAATCTTTGAGGCTCAATCAGCTCAGAGGTCAAATATATGATGGAGTAAAAATCCTGATGTTGCTTAAAACTTCTATTTCGTGAGAAGCAAAGTGCATACGCGAGTCCGAGGGCGATAGTCAAGTGCAATCGCTGCTCAGTTGCCACACGGTCGTATCCATGCATTCGGCTACTTGAAACCATTTGATTTTATAAGTGTCCCCGTATATTTAGAGCCGGCTAAGTGGAGTTTTTGGTTCCAGACCGGTGAAATGGATTTCTGGGCAAATCAGTAACAACAAGCAGACAGATGTGTCATTCGTGCAGTTGCACCTGTTTCTCACATTATTCCCTATATCTTTTTAATATGTCCTTTTTCTTTGCGACGCCTACCCTCTCGACCTTTCTCTTTGCGTTATAGGCCTTCCTTCTCCAAGGTTGGCTCATCTCCGCTTAACATATTTCTTTTCTATTTTGACCATCTGTCTCTCTTACACAAACAGTTCTGGTCCTCTTTCCTCTCTCTGCTTTTTGACTGATCTCACTCTCTCTCTCTGATGAATACAGTTGGATTTTTCTTTTACTTATCTCCGTCTGCCAGAATGCCTGTGATTAAAGATCCGTAGACAAATGAGACTTCTTGTTTTTTTTTAATTGGTTCGTTTTCTTTCTTTTTTTTGCAAATTCAATGAAACTTAGAGCTTGTGAATATGAAAGTGTAGCTCGGCTTTACCAAATAAAATATTCCTCACGGGTGCTCTGTTGAGTTGTTGTGCATATAAGGACGTCATTATTCTATGACCCTTCTTTATTGCAGGAATATGAACCTGTAACATAAAACTCTCTTTTTAATATCTAATTAAAATAATGTTTGGTTTTCGGACCTGGTCATGAGAAAGAATGCAGGTTGAAGTCACTTCTGCATCGGTTCACTTTTCAGACCCCGGGCTACGTGCCAGGCTCTGGGAACGCCGTTGTAGTTGAACAAAAATCAACAACAACAACAACAACCTTATTTGTCTAAAATGATTCTTATCCTCTGTTTTTTCTAAATCTTTGAGTTGTGCAGCTCGTGTTGGGCCAAACTTAAAAGCAATTATTGAATCTCGTGCGCCTGACAGAGGATTTGAAAACCGTGGGTCCAAATTAAAAAGAATAACATGCCACGGGCAATTTGCCGCAGTACTATGTCAACTGGCGTGCACGAGATGTGCCGTGCACCAGACGGCGCAGGACACATAAGGTGCAATGCCTGCAGGGGTATAAATCAGGCACAACCCTGCTCACACTACTGCTCTCATAAGCTCCAACGAGTAACTGACCTGCACTTGTGAATGAACAATGCTGCATAAATATCCCTCTAATCGAGGCTGCGTTCAGCTCAGTGGGTTCGTCTGCACTGGGGTCATTGAGATGGTCAGCGATGCCCCAGGGGAGACCACAGTTCTCTCTCTATCAGACAGAGACTATGACATATCTTTATTGTAATTGGCCTTGGAGGTAATATGCAACGCTCATTGCCCCATCGCCCTCCCACCAAGCTCCCATTCCCATTATCTCCTGCTTGTTCCGATTCATTAAACCTCCAGTGAGATTGGTCAGAGTGGTGGAAGAGAGGAAGGAGCATTCATTTTGGTTAAGAAGATCCCTATTCCTTTGACGCCGCGCCTTAAACGGGCGCTAATTGACAGAGAGATGTTAATGGTGTGAGAAAAGCTTGATAAATAGTAGTGAGCCTCTCATTAAATGGCTCGACTCGTGTGGTCTGCTCCGGGCTTCCTCAGGCGGATCACGACCACACCGTCCGGTGGAAAACGGCGACAGGAAGGCAATGCCTCCACTGTTACCCTCAAGTGGTCATTGGGGTCAGTTGTAGCACCAGAGCATCGTAGTGATGTGTGTGTGTGTGTGTTTGGAGAAAGTCATTTTGACAGATCTCTCTGAAGCACTCTAGAGTCTTCCCTCTGGTCCCCCTTCATCCGCGGTTCAATATGCGTAGCCGACAGACCATATGTCTGATATTATTTAAATTTTAAAACCTATGTGTCGATGCCTGTATTTGCGATGTCACCGTATCTCGGTAAATTCCTTACAGCCAAACCGTGGTGAAGATCCGAGCTGTTGACGAGGGCTTAGGTTGGAGCGTATCTCCCATCATTTCAAACGTTAATGCCCTTTGTTGTTCAAAGATGCCTCGGCTGTCTTGCTGTCTGTTGCTCAGGGGGAGTTTCACCTCCGAGTGCCTTTTTAATTGTTACTTTGTTGAAACAAATTAAACGAGGGCTACATTTCATATTTTAAACTGCACTTCACTGTGGAGGTCAGGCAGGAGAGTGAACATCTGGCTGTTTGGGAACAGCATGGCTTCCAAAACATGATGTCATCATACGACAAGACTGCATGATCAAATATGTAACAAGAAAAATGTATTTCCTCCAAAATGATGTGTGTGTACTCATCACAATGTGATCATAATCAGTACATGGACATACGAAGGAGGGTCATGTTGGATGGAGGGGTCAAACAAACCCAAGGCTTTCACCCAGGTTACCACGGTTTATGTCCCGTGTGAAACCAAAATTGTGTTCATTTATTTGAATTAATATACACATTATTGATAGCATGACAAACATCCTTATTAGGGATGGCTAAACCATGATGTCTTCCTAAACCTAAAGCCCGAGCAACTGTGTTGCGTTTTGTGAACAAAGGTTTTAGTTGGAATATGTTTTTCTTCAATGTTGTTGTTTTTTGCAAGTTTGAGCAAATTTACTCAGAATTACGATACTTTATTAATCTGCATTTCTACTAATTCCGGCAGTTGTTGATTTCCACCCATTTCTCGTATAAAAGTGTAATAACTGGTTATTGAAAGGTGCATATCTTCAGCGACTAATTTTCATTACATAATTCATTACATCCATTCATTTGGAAACATCCAAACCTGTATCGATCCATTTTAAATGACCACAACCTCTTAACAGTGCATTGCTAATCTAACCTGCGTAATAAAATTTGCTCCACTAAGGAAACAATTTAGGTTCATGCAACAAAGCTACTTGGTTTGGTTTAGGAAGGAAATATCACAGTTTGGATGGAATTCAGAATGAAAAATGTGTTATTGAGCTCAACATAAGCCTAAAAATGTAAAATGAGTCAGTTTTGATTGGAAGTTTTACCAGCGACACGAACATCGGCCTCCATGTTTGACCCATGCATTCATCCATCCACCACAACCGCCTCCCAACAACATTTGTATTTAAAATTATTTGTGTTTAACCTAGTAAGTTGTGGGTCCCTCATAATTATTGAATCTCCATTATTACATGCCACCATTACGAAATGTGCTGCAAAGAGGTCATGGTCATCTCACGTAATATCGTGAGATTTTTCTCCAACCGATAGATACTGTCATCTTAGAAACAGCATTTTCTCAGTAACTCTGTCTTTGCCCTCCTTTCTGCCTCCTCCGCTATGCCAAAAATGGCCTTCGATGGTGTGGTTTAAGTTGTTAAATGCCCAGGGCAAACGTCAGAATAACTGGAAATAATTGCAGTCTTGTGCAGATACCTCTGAATCGTCATTATCAGTTGCGTGGCAAATTCTAGTGCCAGATAAAAAGAGCGTTTTCCCACTGAAGTGGGTAAAGCTTGAGGACATTCAAACAAACGGCATTGCTGTGGCTCAAAACACGGTGGCCAGGGACTTTTTTAGATTACCTTCTTGCTGAGTTCAGTCACAGTGCTAAGGAAAAAAAATCCTAATCAGGTTCCTGAGCAGCCCTGGGGGTGGGGAATGGGGGGGAGACACAAGGACAAGGAAGCACTCCGTCTTACTTTTCCTGATGTTAACTCTCTTATTATTAACTTTTGTGCAAGGTATGACATTTTTGGATGAGAGCGTGAAAAATCAACATGGGGAGAAACACCAGAAGCTATTACCAAGGTGCATTCTTTCCTTGATGCCCTGTGGTGGCTTGGATTTGGACTTGCCAAAAACTAAAACAACAACAACAAAACATTAAGCACTCCTGCTTTCTCCTGGCAAGGCATTGTCATTTTTTAAACACGGGAACATTTGCTCTGTCATGCGCTCTCATTCGCTCCCTCAGCCTCGACTTTACCGATACTGTCATCTCAGAAACAGCATTTTCTCAGTAACTCTCCATCACCCTCTCTCTTCTCGCTCCATCTCTTGGCTCTTCCTCCTTCTGTCCTCCACTAGGTTCATTTCTCACCCACTCCATTCCCATGTCCTCCCTCTTCTCCAACAGGCAGAGCGCAGACGAGATAACACGCAGCAGGTTCAGTCCCGGCTGCGTAAAGACTTAGCACAGCCACTCGTGTTTCTTTCTAGTCGTGTCATGCTCCTCAGACAACGTGGATGAGAGGGGAGGGAGGAGTGTGTGTGTGTGGGGGGGGGGGGGGGGTCCACAGCCTCAACTTAATGCAACCATGCTCAGGAGGGTGCTGCACTATTACACCGAGTCACCTGCTGAAAGTAACAAAATGCAGCCAAAACATAAATCCCCTTTAATGATTCAACGGGGAATAAGAAAAACACCAGAAGGTTAATACATCTCAAACACATTGTAAATCCCCCACATCGAAATATTACAATGGTGTCTCATTGGACACCCAGAGCAGCACTCCACTCTCACTCAGACCTGGCAACGCAAGCAGAGCGCGTGCTCCCTAAATAATGGCAGGGCTCTCAAGTGTCACGCATTGTATGGAGGACTTAAAATGACTTAAGTATAAATAAATAAATTAATAAATGCATGAATAAATACAAGAATAAATAAATAAATGCTTAAATAAATGTATAAATAAATAAATAAATACAGGAATAAATAAATAAATGCTTAAATAAATGTATAAATAAATAAATAAATACAGGAATAAATAAATAAATGCTTAAATAAATGTATAAATACAGAAATAAATACAGAAATTAATAAATATAAGTTCTAACTCAACAGGACATCATTAAATAAATGTATTTCTACATTTCTGTATTTCTTCATTTATTTATATCTCTATTTATGTGTCCACACGTATTTCTTCATTTATTTATGTGTGACATTTGTGTCCGTATATTCAAATGAGCTGGGCGGTCCGAACCTCATTGTTAAACAGGATTGGTCAAGTCGGAGAGCAAGACAGAAGCAATCGATCCCTAGCACTTGGATCTGTAGACGAACAGCGTTTATTATGCATTATTGTCTGTACATTCTAAATACTACTGTTGTTGAGTCACGGAATGTAATTTAAGGATGTTTGCAGCCGAGAAGTTAGTAGTTTAAGCATCAAATCTGTGGTCGGTTTATTGAGATTCAGCCTAATAATGATATGCGACGTTGATTTGAGGTCCTGCTCGCGGGACCAGTGAGCTCCGGGCGCTCAGCGCGCTGTGTGGCCGCCGAGAGAAGCCTGATCTCGGCAGGACTTTTTGAAATGCTCCGCTGGCTCCGACGTCTCCTGTAGCGGCTAAACATGAGATATAATTAGGTTTTGGAGGATCTAAAGAGCACAAAGAGTTTATTATTTATTAAAAGATAACGTTACGTCAATTTGACTGAGGGTTAAGATTCATAGCTTCATATTGTAGGGACCCTGGGTCAGGAAAGCTACGAGACGTTGGATAGTTATTACCATTTATTCGTAGCCTACGCCAAACAACAGTGAACACCGCAACACATTCTACTCCACTGTAAAGTATTTTACAGTGAATAATTGGAGGAAATTCATGAGCAAGAACAGTTGATGTGGTGACGTCACAAGACCAGAAAGACCGTCCTGCGTCCTCGAGAGTCCGGACTCCCAAGACCAGACTCCCAAGACCAGACTCCAAGAAAACACGAGTCTGTACTCAGTGTACATGGAATTGATAAACGGCTGAAGTCAAAAAGCTGTCTTGGCTAACTTCTGCTCACGGTGAGCTGAGCGAGTCAACTTCAGCTTCATGTGCCAGGCAGAAGTAGTAGAGCACAACACACCAGGTGCATTACACTCCTGTGACCAATAATGCTTTAGACAGAGGTTCGGACCGCCCCAGCTCATTTGAATATACGGACACGTAAATGTCACACATAAATAAATGAAGAAATACGTGTGGACACATAAATAGATAAATAAATGAAGAAATACAGAAATGTAGAGATATATTTATTTAATGATGTCCTGTTGATTTATAACTTATATTTATTAATTCCTATATTTATTTATTTAAGCATTTATTTATTTAGACATTTATTTAAGCATTTATTTATTCCTATATTTATTCATGCATTTATTTATCTTTATTTATCTTTGCCTGTCTTCAAAACTTGAGAGCCCTGTAATGGTAACCAAAGGTCTGTATTCATGCCACCTTTTTTTCCTGTGGTGTGGACAGCAATGTGTTCCTCTCGTGGAACAAAATAAAAGAAGAAGAAGAAGAAGAAGCTTGTCAGTGTAGTGCCCAGTCGTGTGTTTTTGCGCCCGGCCGCATGGTGGCAACCTGCGCTGCGCCGCTAGCGCGTCAGATCCAAGGTTTCCTCATAAAGAACCCGGGACTCGTCCTCCTCCGACGCACACTGGCAGCCGGGCTCTCCTCCACCGCACGCTCCGACCATGACAGCGTGACTGCATGCAAGTTTCTGTGCACCCCCCCTCCCCCCCACCACCATCCCCACCCACCCTGCTGCCCTCGTCCTCTGCTCTCAGAGCGGCTTAACTTCTCCTCAGTGCCAGACTCCTGTCACAAACTGAATGGCCCGACCTTGACTGCACGCCGTGGGCAGGATTCGAGTTAAAAGTCGGTCCGCTGTTTCTGGAGAGACCGAACTGGCAACGACGAGGGTTGCGGACAACGGCGCGGGTGGAAGTTTGAAGTTCTAAGAGGCAGGGGAAAGAAGAAGAAGAGGAAGAAGAAGTCGGCATCTCAAGGACGCGAGAAGTGTGGATGAAAAAGTACTGGGTGCAGGTTGCCTTCTTACAGGTGCAGCGAGATATGGACTGTATTTGGACTTAACCCGGATTCATCAGACGGAGTTGCGTCCGATACTTCAGAGAAGCCAACTCTGACTGCTTCGGACCTCACGGGGTCTGTGGAACGAGAACACTCAAACAAATATAGACTCCGTTTGAGTCGCGACAGGCAGCAGCAGCAGCAGCAGCAGCGGCTCGGGGTGTCTTGTTGTTGTTGCGCTCCCTGATCGGCGCGCTTTGCCCCGATTCGAGGTGACGGCGGGGTTCCTGGACAGAGACCCGACGATAGCGTAGCCACGCCGGGACTCAGGACACGGGACACAGTCGTATCTCGCCCCTAACCAGCCACCCACCTACCCACACAGCTCACCGAGCACTGGTTGTCCAGTCCTGCCCGGCTTTGGCACGATGTTCGGGGACGGATCGATGTGGCGCGTCACATGGATTCTATTTTTTTCCTTACTCATCCACTCCACACAAGCGCAAGGTAAGAGTGGCACCACGCCGTGGGGCGCGCGGGGCCGGGCAGCCGTGGCACACTCCACTGCAGCGCTGGCACCTGATCCGTGACGTGTTCATTACGCTTTGCCTTCTTGCACCTAGCATGCAATTTCCTCATTAATTAAGCTCCACATCACTGTGTCACGGCTCCATGTCAATTGCCGGCTGGAGACGCTCATCGGCGGCTGTTCAACGTTGATTTTACGCGTCGGGGAGACTTTTTTTTACCCGTTGTACACAAACACGAACTTCACCCGCCCCCCCCCGCCCCCCCCCAAAAACTGAATTCAATGTTCAGATCATGCTTGAGGTGTGAGTGTGCGAGTGTGTGTGTGCGTGCGCGCGCGCGTGTGAATGAGAGTGTGTCTGTGCCATCGGTGAAGCGTTGGTTGTAATGTCGTTTTTTTGGAAATGAATGTGTCATTAGAAGCGCAGCTGTTTGATTACTATACTACTAATTCATTAATCAACACGCTCCCTTTGGAAATAAAAAAAGTTTGCGAGCCAAACAAGTGCCCTAAATAAACAGATAGGCTCACATATTCACACACGGTGGTGAGCGCGTGCACGTTGAAGTGTCGCAATGGTGGAAATTAATTGGTTCTTTGAGAGTTATGTCTGTGTTTCTCTCTCTCTCTCTCTCTCTCTCTCTCTCTCGCTCTCGCTCTCTCTCTCTCCCTTCTTCTTGGCTTTAGTTGGATGGAGTACGATTCAAATTCTCACCGCAATAATCCCTCAAGATTCCTGTAATATTCCAGTGGAGACTCGGAGTGCGTCTCTGGAGCCCAGCAGACTCAAACCTTTTATAATTTTTATTTTTTTTACCCAACTCTTATGTCCCTGGAGATACTTAAAAAAAGAAGATGTTCCCGTTAATGACAGTTTGTTTTTTGTTAGAGAAAAGTTTCACTTTTGTTGTTGTTGCATGGCTGTAGAGCACAGTGAGGTCTGCAGTGAGCACCATGGGACCTAGAGAGTGCTCCAGGGGGGTCCGCAGCAAAGTACCCCTGCATCTTAATTGCTTCCTCACTCAATATGTAGGTTTCTCTCTCACCCACATAATCCAAAACCTTTATCACTAGACATGCAAAGGTGACTCTTGCTGGCGACACACATGGTTAAACAAAAATATTCCCTCTTGCTCTTTGCTTTCCTCCACTGCTCACTCTCCACCGGGATTATTGGAATTCAGGTATTGCTGCCACTGCGAGGAGGGGAGTATTACCTCTCGAGATAGACTCTAAGCCCTGGGTGGCGCTCACTCGATAATACAATGTAGAAAAGATGAAAAAAACAAACAAGGCAGATATCCATCATTCATGAGGGCATATCATAGTTCCTGACATTTGCAGGAGATTGATACCTCGTGTGTCCTGGGGATAGAGAGTCCTGACATTGTGGCTACCTCTCTATAACCGTATCTGTACTCTGTATCTAATTCTGGATGCCTGCTGCCTGTCCCCTCTTCATGCTTATTTAAGCCAAGCAAGTTAAATCAGAACACATTATTTACAGTAGCAACCCCGCGGGGGTGAAAGGCCTCGACAGCCAGCCACTCCCTCTTGGCTCGGTCCATCCGGCAGTGGCCCTCAGATTCTCCGTCGCTCGTGGACGTAAGATTTAATTGGACTCTAATTGCAACCCGAACGAACACTCAAACCGGTCGGAGTGCAGCTCGTTGAAAGCGACCCCGGTGTGGGCTGCTCTCCTTCCACGCGATGATTAAAGAACATGATGAGGCGAGTAGCATGCCTCCGGACGGACGTGTCAGCCACCGCTTGCCACATTTTAATGACCAGTCCACCCGAAACGGCTCCTTAACGATGGGAGAGCGGCCTTCATCGGAAACAAAGTGCTATGAAGTCTGGCTTTAAGGCTTGCTCAGCAGAGAGAGAGATAACTTGTGTTTTGTATTTTTCCTTTCATCATCATTGTGAGCGGAAAGAAAAACAGCCACAGTTTAACTGTTAATATTCTTTCGGTGTCTGACTGACGGCTAATTTACACTCGGCCTCTCAGTTGGTGTGGCGTACTTATCTAAAACGGGGAAGCGTTCTGCATTTCAAACAAAGGCCCTGTGACACTCACGCACCCTATTTTTGGTAGCTGACACATGCAGTAAACACACTCGTCTTCATATCGTGGAGAAAAAAAACACCACAAAAAAAACCATGCCGTCCTCCCAACTCGCCCCGGATGTTTTGTTTAAAGTGACAGTGAGAGAAGCTGTCTAGTCCGTCCCACTTTTCACTTCCATTCATTTGCCGAGGTCATGGCGAGACAATGCCGGGCTCGCCTGCTGGTTTTTGTCATTTCTAACACGTCTATTTTTGAGCGGTGGGGTGGGGTGGGGAGGGGGAGAGGACTCTATTGGAATGCCATGTTTGGCATACATACTTCTGCATCACTCAACGTCTGCAGATTAGCCAAACTGGGCTACAGCTCGACACTTTAGGAGCTTTAGAGGGAGTTGACAACTTCATTCTGTCAGAGGCGTGGGCCTCAGATTAGCATCCATGAGGATGGTTTTGACAGTGTGTGCGTGGGGCGGGGGGGTGGGGGGGCTGCTGAGACACTACCGGCATAGGAATCAGCTATTTCATGCTGTCTGTCATCTGGCGAGGATGCGCACATTTAGAGTGACAGCCTTTTTAAAATTATTTTTCCTCTAGTTTACTGTATTGGACCTTGACACAGTAATAGAAGTCAAGGATGTCATCTCCATTTTAAAATCTGTTAGAAGATTGGATTGAAATTGTACGGCTGGAAATGAAATGCAAGCAGTTTGGGAGCACCTCCCGACTGCTTCAGAGGGAAGTCAAATTGGATGCATTCTTATCACAGGCAACCAAAGTAGGGCGCATAATCATCAGCGTGTGGCGGGAATTTTCAGCGAGAGCGCGTCGATGGCTTTCAGATGTAAAAGGTGGAAGCTGTGGTTGCATGTTGCAGTGTAAGACTGTTGCGCCTCCACTTTCATCTTTTCTTTTTCCCCTCTTCGACGTGACTCCTCTAATCCACCGAACGGTCGTTGAGATGTTGTGTCGACATGTGTGGGTTGTGTCTATGTGTACTTGAGACCCTGAGCAGCCAATCTCCAACCCCATGTTGGTAGAACACAGACGGCGGATGCCTCCTGCATTGCCTTTAGGTGGTTGATCAAAGCCCATCTTTGATATGAGACACTCTTTTATTAGCAGCAGGTACAAGTTCTTTTTAGCATGATATGAAACTGATGTGATGGATTTATCTAGAGGAAAATATTATGATTGTAACGTGAGGGAGGCCTTGAGATGCATGGGGTCATCTTAATTGACAGACTAGGGATTACTGGTTCCTCGTGGCAGCTGTGCCCTATGAAATAACTTGCACAAAAAAAAGAAGAAGAGAGAAAGAACGAGGCTGTCCGAGATCCCTGCAGCCAGCACTTTGGAAAAAGGTCACAACATATTGTTTTTAGTATTCAGTGCTGGCCAGAAAACTCATGGTCAAAGTCTAGTGATGGATTTCTCAGAGGGATGTCTGGAGTTTCACTGTGCTGCGTAAATAGAACAAAACTTCCCACCCAAGGTCCCTGGTCGTGGCAAGTCCAAGAGCGAGGCGTAACTGAAAGACCTTTTTGTTTTACCTCTCCATAGAGCACTTCCACAGCTCCTGCAAGTGGGGCTGTTTCCATCGACCCCTGGCCCCGTTTTGAAATACCAGTCCAATCGAAGGGTTCTCAGCGCGCTCGCATTTCTACCTGTGAACTCTATGAAATACATTGAGAGTGAGAATGCTCATGGCTTACAAATAAAAATAGTAAACAGAAATACAACAGACACAAGAATGCTCGAGCCAGCGCTCATTAAAAGAATGAAGGTATCAGAGCTGTGACAAGGTCAGAATAGTGACTTTATGGCAGATCCTCATTTTTATTCCCACTTTCCTTTTTTATGCTCCTTAACCACAGTGCTATTATATATTTTCTATGAAGTACGGCTGTGGCCAAGCCTCCGGATGATTTTAATGAATCTGAAAGACCCCATACGTGAACTTCTCACCTATTGATGCCCATCAACACAATTCAGCATTTTCCACACTCCCTCTCCTGGATGTACAGGCTGTCCTCCCACAGTGCAGAAGTATGAATATATTACTGATAATTATCAATACACTGTTCTTGTTATTACCAAAGGTAGGCCGTGTTATTATTCTGACAGCGGTGTTGAACGGCCCCCCAAACCCCCACTCCAAAATAATTTAATTGTGCGCTATTGTGCATAAAAGACTCCTTTGTTCGTGATTGATATTTATATATTTGACAAGAGGGTTTCATCACTGCTTCTTTCGAGCTTCATCCACTTCTATGGGGGCCCGCTGTGTCCTCTCTTTCATCGTGTGAAGACGTCGTGTTCGTAGAGCCGTGTCAAAGCACGAGAAGGTTCGACATCTATCAAGCATCTTTGTCGCGAGGTTTATTCTAGGCTGTGACTTCCTGCCAAACTCGATAGGATATTTCTGCATTCAGCATGCTGCGTGCATTGTCCAAGACATGTAATTATACCGTTTTTAAGTTACCAAAGAGGCACCTTGTTAAAATGCAGGTAGACATTTCGCAAATGCAAACAAGCACATGCACAAATATCCCTTTAACTCCGAAATGACATGAGTGTACGGTCGCGTTCAGACTGACTTTAGCACACAGCCCCCACTAAGGGAGTGGGCTGCCCTCTAATTGATATTGTATCGACCAGAAGGAAGATAAGCTGCCTCCATGCGAGGAAAAAAAAGCATATTTTCATACAGACGAGCATTAAAAGGCTTAAAAACATATCCCACAGGATCGACTTGCTTTTTGGTCAGACTTGTGATTTTGTTGCTCTGAATATCAAAGTTCCCTGAAATACTTTTAATGCAGCAGAAAAAAAATAAGGTCAGCCTAATTTGGGCGAGATGACATAAAAAATGATGCCACCAGGAATGCCTCGCTCCTCAGAGGGTGCTTCTGGGTGACAATGTCGCGCCATAATCAATGCCATTTCACAGCTATCTGTTCAGCATTTGCCTCTACATTCCCTCATTGGCATGCGAGCAACTTTTCATTTTACTCTCTCATCTCATTTAATACATTCCGAGAACTTGAATCCTCACGTTTCAGCCAGTCCTGCTCTTTCAAACACTAATTATGTAACCCCTCCTAAAATACTATTTAGGATTGTACTCGTTGACCAGAACAAGAACAGTTGGGCTGAGGCGAAAATGTAGTTGCCTTATTTACAAATAGTCCGTTTAAGCCCTTGCTGTCTTTCCGGCTGTCTGGGATATGGCACAAATGAGGCTGGTCAGTATTTGCCAGAGCCGTTCTACGTGTCTTCACATGGTTATTCATTTGGGTTCTGTTCGCATTACTGGGCGGACTGGGAAAGGAGGTATCCCAAGCCAGCTGGGAATTCTCCCCATTGATTCAGATGGACAAGGGTTAATGTTTAATGACCTGGAAAGAAAACAAAAGGTACCACTGGTCTTTTTGGCTTTAGTAGTGACGAGCCGATTATCATTGTGAAACCATATATCCTAATTGGGGCTCTGAATGAAGTGGATTATTCTGTTGATTCTTAAAAGCGTTCCTTTGATCATTATGCTATGCACCAGGGCAAATCGGATTACATGCTGACAGGAGTTATGGCTGTCTGTAGCTTGTTTTAGCGAGTGCATATTTCCATGTACAGTAGATCTCAGAGGTGGTTTGAAGAGTTTATTTGGAAGTCTAAGCTTGTGCACCTTCATGTACAGGCTACCTTTGGTGAACAGTACGCAGGAACCCTGATGGCTTACATGTGTGTAGTACCAGGCTTTCATGTTCTTTTGATGCTGCTGCTGCCTTCACTCTGCTTTGTTCAAGTCGCAACAATAAAGCATTACCCCGAACAAGGTTTTACGCTGAGAATGGATTGAGGGATTTACGGTAGGGCTTTCCATCTTGTTTTAATACCTCTGCGGTGGAAGCGTATCCTGTGTTTCCATATCTCCTGAGCCAAGCCAACCCACGGTTCTGCACTCCCAAATTAGCACCTGGAGGCCTTCTGCACTTTTACACCACACACTACTTTCAGTTGCCCAGTGCCAAGTAGTGAGTGTGGTCTGTTCCTGAACATGTCCTTCAAAGTGGGCTCCAAAATGACCCCTAAAAAAAGAAGGAAAAAAAGAAAATAGAATGCCAGAAGGAGGGATGTGATTTTGGACTTCGACTTTTCTCTCGCTCTTTAAGAGGGCCATTATGCATGCAGGGACAGTCAGGGGGGAGCCAGAGTCAAGGCTTGTTTACCAGCATCCTCCCTCATTCGGCAAGATGGAAATGAGCGTGGACCTTTGGAGTGACACTAGCTTCAGGAGGCCCCCAAACCAGACTCACTCATGTGGATCGGTGTGTGTGTGTGTAGTAGAAATGGAGTCAGATTGGCCGGGGGCTTGGGAAACCACCTCTGAACTCTGTAATTGCTATTCCCTGGGGAAGGTGTTTTGTGTGTGTGTGTGTGTGTGTGTGTGTGTGTGTGTGTATCTGCAAGTGGACTAATAATTTGTATCCATACATAAGTGGGTGTGTGCTTCGGTGTGTGTGTCTGTGTACACGTTGCCTGTCCAAGCTAGAGGACATCCATGTTTTATAAAAGTATTGGTATGGACAGAACTGGGCTTCGATAGTGGCCGACGACTGCGCCGCCTCGCTTTGAATGGAGGCCGCATGCATTTAGTCAATATGTCCTTGAGATACATTTGATTGAAAGTTAATACGTGTGTGTTAGAGAGCAACTCCTGATATTGGCAGATTTATCGGCTATTGGTTTTGTCTTCCTCCAAACTATCCGCTTTAAAACGTCCTTTAAAAATCCACTTTTTGGCGAACTATTGTCCAAACCAACAGGCCAGTGAGCCGTCCTTTAGCCATCATCACACCCCTGACTTGCTGCCATGCACCGGGCTCCCCTGGGGCTATAACAATGTCCCTGCAGTGCTGGTTGAGCATGAAGTTCATGGAGTTCCTTGAGGCCTAGAGCCATATATTTTGTGGATTTAGCCTATACTGCCCCTTTTCTTCTACATAGCTTGATACCGCTGGCATGATTCTCCCTTGAAGCAGCCGGATGACAAGCAAATCAATGTAATGGCTGAGATAGGGATGGTAGAGGACCTGATCGATTCTGACAATCACGCCATCTCTAACAGACGTCTCATCAAAGGCCCATTCCCTTTTTTTTGCCATCCCATTACCCATCTATCCAGCACTTGGATCCACTGCCTATTTACCCATCCCATGCAGGAATAATGGGGCCTTCACCCCAAGTTGGATTAATCAGCCATAACCATATGCTACCGTGTGCAATTACGCTGCAATTTTGACCAAGGGAAACAGCTGTTGCCATTTGAAAGGGCGGAATAAGATTGTAATTGCCTTAACTTTGATTTGTGAGGTGCTTTGATTTGATGAGAGAACACATTTTTATGCTTTACATAATAATAATTTGGAATGAAGAGAACTATTAGAACATGAGACTTTTTCTGCTTCCAGCTATAAAATGCATTTGGAGGATACGCTCACTGTTATGAGGTATTACTCACACATTATAAGGAAGGTCTGAGCATGTTTATTCATTTGGCTTTGAAGGGACTTTCTATTTTCGGAGGCTATGTTTTAGATTCAGTCCTCTAATGATATTTGAATATATTTATGCTAAGGCGGCTTTCTGTCTAATCCCCCAGGTAAGGCCTTTGCATCAAATGTGATGTCCACTGAAATCCCGTCACGCTGCAGCCTTGTTTCCCTCTTATCTGCCAGCCGTCGTGTTTACACATGCTTGAATTTCTTAAATTAACTGCATTTCATGACAAAACCTACCCACTTTCGTAAAGTAAAGGGCCTGTGATGCATTCGGGATCACGGCAAGGCATCCTTGATATACAATTTGCTTTCAAAATTGTTGATCCAAGACTGTTGTAATTTTCACATGGATGTACGCTAACGATACTACCGATCTCAGATGAGGTGAATTGATTATTATAGAAAAGCATTCTAGTTGGAGAGATCTGTGACAGACGATGTGCAATGACCCCCAAGAAAATCACTGTGTGTGAGTCCATTGCCTCTCTCCTCCCCTTAGGTGCCACTCACCACCAGGTGAATGAAATGCAACTTGTTGTTTGACTACGATAAAATCCAATGGCTCAGAATGGGTTAAAGACTTCTGTGCTGTCTTGAGATCTGAAACAGATTGTCTGGAAATGGCACCGTTTTGGATATAAAAGAAAGCGTTGCCTGCACTCGAGTTTAAACGCACCATTTCGTTGGACCCTGTGTTAAGAGGCTGACGAATGTATTCCCGAAAGATAAACAGCAGATAGATTAAAGATGGAGGAAAAATAAAAGGCAGGGGGAGGATAGTTGAAGTGGAAGCATGCGGTGCATTAAATGAAATGCAGTATGACAGTTAAGTTGGAAGTGGAGTGTTTGCCATAAAGGAAGCGACTGGGCTTCAGAGTCCGATACCTTGAATACTGTGAGGAGAATTCTTGGTGGATCGCTCAATTTTCCAGCCTCATTTTTGCACCTGTCAGTAGACTAGACAAGCACATGAGGCACTGTTTTAATTTTTCATTTGACTGGCAATTACTGGCTTTTCTTCTCTGGTGTTTTTAAAGAAGGACGTGCTAAATGATACATCGCTTGCGCTGTAGTTGGTAGATATATTCCTCGTCTTTGTGTAATTAGCCAAAGATTGAACTTTGCACTGATTGAGAGATACAGACGGGAGAAAGTAATAACCAGTCTTTCTTAGACTGTGTGAGGCCAATGTATCCTCCTCTTTCAACACTACAATAAACAACTGCTCCCTGGTGTTGCTTTCTGTCATTTTTTCTCTCGTTTGACGCTTCAGGGGCCAGTCTCAAGAGATTCAAGGCATGATTCCCTCGTTGGAACGCGTCTCACATCTCCGAAGAAGAGAATGTGTTCTGCTGGTGTTTGCACATTGGTCATGGACGGCTATGATATTGCTTTTGATGAGTTCTTTTTTCTACTCCTGCCACACACTGTGTAAAAACCAAACACTGTTCAATCATTACTTTTCTTCTTTTTGCGAGCAGATGTACTTCACAATTGCCTTCCTATGAGTAGAAAGCATTATGCAGCGAGAGAAAAAGAAGAGAGGTGATGGCAGCATCTCTAATTACCTGGAGGCTCATCAAAGGCTTAATTTGACCCTTTTACAGTCTGACAACTTTCATCACTCGTTTTCTTCGCCAGCTCCTCCATCGCCACATCCATCTCCCCTATTGCTACACACCTAGAACACCTCGGATCAGATATCACCTGCTGATGGAGATGCTTACCATATCTAAACCGTCGAGAGGCGTAAGAACATTGCCCACTTTTGGAGAAAGTACCTTCGCAGCACTCCTTTACACTTGAGCAATGACGATTTGTTCTATTAACATCTTGATTATCATTTGCTTGGATGCACTTCACACATGACCGAGCCACTTAACACTCCCAGCCGTCTACTTAATGTTAGTGACCCAATGATAATGGGAGATGACAGAGTGAGGGATGGGTGTTTGAACGCGCGGCTTTGACCCCGCAGCGTTCCTTGTTTCTCAACCCCAACTCGACCACCTTTATGCCCCGCGCACGTTTTGTGGAAATGCGCACAAAGACAGTCACATTCTCGGAGCTGAGCTGAACGGTGCAAGAAGTGCTTCATCCATCTTGATTTGTCAATAGTTACAATTTTAATTACACCTGAGTGCTGTCAGCCTGCTGAGCCGGACGGGGAGTATTGATTCGCTCCGGCTAATTGATTAATTGCTGTGTTCAAGGGGGCACATCTCTCTGCAACCCCAATCTCTGAATCTGCCATGCCCTTCATTCTCCCCTTTCTTTATATTGAGTTTAAGCAGGGTCAAGTTTAGGGGAATAAGGCAAGCTAGGGCATGCAAAGAAGGCCTGCCATATTTAACTCAAGAGAAGGGGGCCATTTTTATTGGTTCTCTCTCTTTTTCCTTTTTTTTACCGTGAAGCGAGAGGTAACGGTTGTGTTCAAGGCAAGGGATGCAGTACATCACATATGCCATCATTTGACAGTTAAAGGGGCTGAGAGATTTGGAGGCACAGCTGCCTGAGACCTCTTACTCAAAATTGTAGTTTAAATTTGTGTGGCTGTTTTTCAAACGGCTTAACTGTCTGTTGGAATGGGCTCCTACCTTTTTTAATGCCATTTCAGGGGACGATCTACACCTGTGACAAACTCAGGACAGCCTAGTGGATTGGCTAGCTCCGCAACCTGTCTTTAAATCTCTTTTCCCTCCTGGCAGAAGTCTTTAAACCTCTGGTAAAATGACAGCACTGTGGAGCTGCTGTGTACCACAGCCAACCAGAATGCTTACCACCCCAGCACACGTCTACATGAAATGAGCCCACTTAAAAAGATAATTTTACCATTGTCTATCATTGAATCCTCTGAAACTTGAGAGGTCTTTGTCTTAATCTCCATCTCCAAACTATAATTCGAGTGGTTTACTGTTGTTTGACTCCATAAATGTGTAAAATTCAGTTTTTGTAAACTCTTTTGTTATCGCATTTTAAATGCTTTATATTGTTCTGTTTGACAACCGTTGTGAAATATTTTATGTTATTGGTTCAAATAAGCTTGAATTAAACAGTTGTTTATGAAAGTAAATTCTCTCCAGTGACTTCAATGCCTGACTAGTGTGGTAAATTCCAGCTTGGTCTTTTTAAATATTTATACTCAGTGTGTGGGCTATGTTTAAATGAATGAGTTAATGAGTGTTTTGACAGTGTTTGTTTCTCGTGGTCGGTGGCGGTGGAGCTGTAGATGACTGATGGAAAGTAGGTGAGCGAGAATGAACAGCCGGTCTCCCAAGCATGGGTCACCCTGAGTTTATATTGTATGATACCTCACAAAGACTGCAGGCACAATCACAACATAATTATGACAATCAAACTAAAAGTTTCTTTGTATTTTGAAGTACTCACCAAAACTTAGTAGTTTTATATGCTGAGTTGCCTGTTAGTTTCCACTTTGGATGCTTTTATCGCCGCTTTTGTATTGTTCTCCCTGCCAGAAATTCCAGAATGCAAAGCTGAAAAAGCTCTAGGAGGAGTGTGTTGAATCTCTGAATGAATCTCTGTGTGTTCATTCTCTGCATGACACAATTCGGAATTCTTTAGGTTTTGTAAGCTAGTTCTACAGACATTTTAATCTGAGATGTAAAGCGTCAAATCCTGTTTTGAACCTTTTCAAACAATAGCTTTGTGGTGAAAAAGGAGCACTTGGGATTGTTGATGTTTAAGGCAGATGGAGAAAGTGTGTGAGGGATTGACTCAGGGAGAGCCACAGGCTCTCCATAGATGTACATTACTGGTATTGTTAGCAGAGGTAGGCCGGTCACTTAACTGCACTATTCAGAACATTTCTGAGAAGTGAAAAATATGATATGTTAAGAAAGGGAAGGTTAAGTATACGCTCAGGCCGGGTTAGCTCGGTGGTAAGTAGAATAGAGCCTTGAAGAGATGCCTTTAAGTGTTACTGCAACACTGAAGAAAAGGCTTCCAACGGTGGCCAATTACTAGCTCTTTCATTCCTCCTCAAAGCTGCATACGACACAACCTACGCACAGGTTCGCCATCCCTCTCTCCCTCATGGTTCTGACTCAACACACACATACACACACATGTGCATTTTTTTTTTTTTACACTGTCGGACTTATTCTTGTAAACACTATTTGAAAATGCAAACAAATAGACACACAATGGCAGAGTGCTGCATGCATGCTAAGATCCCCCTCACGCATGTAGACACACACACACACACGCACAAACACAGCTAAACACACACACCTTTATTGAATGAGCACAGACAAGCAGCACTGTTTCATTCCCCATCTGTTACTTTCTTCTCCTGTGGGATCCAGAAAATGATTGTATGAGGGTGTAGCAGTCTTTACAGACCACGCTTTAAAAAATAAATGAAATAAAAAAGGCACACTTACAGGGGCAAAGGGAACTGAGCAGCAGAGAAAAATCTGTTTCTTTGAGTTGACGGCAACACAGTGAGTGTGTAACTGGAGCTGCCTGGTGTGAAACATTGTCCCATTTCATTGTTTTATTTTTGTAAACTTTAAATGAACACTGGCATTTTGGGAAATATATTCTTTTTTTTTGCCACTACCCACAGACAGATAAGAAGTTTGATATTTATCACAGACGGTTCGGTTAGTTACATAAATGTCCGACATAAAAAAAGTAGCTGTCTTCTGCAATATCTGTTAATTTTTTATAGATTTAATATAATTGAATAATTTAGAGCTCCTTCATATGAAAGAAAACAAAATGTGATGTAAAATATGTCAGGGAAATGCAATAAGTATGAGATTTTCAAAAGTGGCTAAATTAATCATATAGTTTATAGGCCAATACACGTAATTGTGTGACTGAAAGCAAGACTAAGTAACTTTTGAAAGGAGAAATGACCCATTTTTCCTTGCATGAATGAAAAGTTGAAGTCATTTGTAAAAAAATACACATTCATTCTCAATTAATTACACTTTTCCGTTAAATATATAATATATATGCACCAAAAGATATTTAAATAAAAAAAAGTTAAATAATATGTAAAAGTTCTGCTCAAGTAAAACAGAATGAATTCTCCAGTCCAAATTACTGTCTCTGTCATTGATCCCTTTGTCTCCTGCCGCCGGCACTCTATCTCACTGCAGAGTGGTTGTTCTTCAGCGTCCGACTGATTGGACAAGACGCAGCAGTTGACCGCTCACTTGCTGCTCTCATTGACAAAGGACCATTAACTTCTCAAGGAGGAGTAACAGTTTGGCACGATTTCAAGAGTCTCTCATCTGGTGTTTTGTTGGGAAATATATATAAACAGGAGTAAATAGATCTGTACTTGTAAAGCATTTTTCTAGTCTTCTGACCACTCAAAGTGCTTTAACACTCCATGACATCATTCACCCATTGACACTCCTTCATACACTGATGGGATAAGATGGGAGGAGCCACCTGCACATCAGGACTAACTAACATTCACACACCTGTAGGACAACCCTTTTTCCACTGAGCCACAGTCGCCCCGTTGGGAGTTTCCATTCAAATCAGTGTAGCTGGATGGTCAGAGGGTCGGCCATTTTAATGTGTACTGTTGCTATTGCGACACATTTACCGCACTTATGGCAAGTCACTGACTCTCTGAGACAAGGTTTTGCATTAACGAATGAAACGAGTAGCCTAGTGGGTCCAGAAATACCAAAGTAAATGAGTAAAATCTTATGACTTAATGCGTCATCCACATCATACTGTACTTCACGGTTCAGTTTATTTTCTGTGTGTAGCCTTTAAGTATCATGGATTTAGCAAGCTAGCTAGCTAGCTAACACGTTGACAGCAGGTCAGCTAGTTTACAAGTTCCGGCTAACTGGGTCTAATGGTTACTCGCAAGCTATCTAGCCGGCCTTCCTTCTTTTAAAAAATCGCTTTTGATTTACAGAGCAACGTTAACGTTTGCCCCTGCTTGCTATTATTGTGCTAAACATGACTCTGATCTGCCATGATGAAATGAGTGATCACTCATCTTCGTGTTACTTTAATATTATTTTGCGAGACGACGACCCGCTGGACTGAACAAGCTGTATGTATTTCATATTTTGAATCTGCTCTTTTTCAAACATTGTTGGTAGTAACCTTTGGTCCTTATTGTACCATTTGTATACCATTTTTGTTGTAGAATACTACGTGGAAACTTCACAAGGGAATATTTTCTTCTGGGCAAATGGTTCAATGGTCTCATTGTGTATTCATTCAGTCGGCCGTATATGAATTTAGACACAGTGTCAAATAGCCCCTCACAACTGTCATTCCCTGGCTTCCGCAGCTGCTGCCTTGCCCCTCAGGTGCAAACACACATAGGCTTTGATCCTTTGACCCACCAAGCCTTTTCATATCCCCCAAAATAGACCTGTGCCCACAATCCGTCATGACCGCAGGAATCAGACGTGCTTGCTTGGCCGGAAGACACCGTCATGTCAAAGGATGTGGTGCTTCACAGCGATGATGTTCCAGCTGACAAACACAAACAAGCTGTTTTTGATGTGGTACTTACAGAGATCCTTACCAAACTTCTCCGTTTCTTCCCTCGACTGACGGACATTTCTTTGCCTCTGTTACCACTGGGAGAGGAGGCTTTGAAATATGATTGACAGCCATGATCAGAAATGATCTCTCTGTCTGTTATGGGGTGAGGTACGGGGTTAATGCTGGCAGCCAGCAGATGGACTGACAGACCAGACGGACATGCTGTATTTGCCTCCCGGAGAAAATCTGTCAGACTGGGGCGCCGTCTCCGGCCAAATTCGGCCCTTTTGTTCAGCCAGGGCTTGAGGGCCAGCTGTGAGATCGGTGGGCTGTCAACTGTCCACTGCCTCCTCCGAAAGGTACAGCCAAGCGAGAAGACCCAGTTTGACTTTTTTTTTTGGGCCTCAAGGCATCAGCTTTCTTTCATCCATCTTTCTCTTGTTTTTTTAATGGAGGTTGGCAGTTCTTTCTTTCTCACGCGTTCTCTCCATCTTCTTTGCTCTCCTTCTACCCTGCTCTGCTTGTATATTTGCAGCAAGCTTTGAGGGATGAGGAGGGAAAGAGAGAATATCAAAGGCAGCCCGCACACTCTGCCCTCCAATATCATTAGGCTATCTACGATGGCATTATTATAGCTTCTGCCATGTGTGTGTGTGCGTGCTTGTTTGATTTTTTTCAAGAATCTTTTCCATCCTTGCTTGAGTGACTGTGTGTTCTTGTGCCTGTCTCTCTCCTGTGTGTGTGTGTGTGTGCGCGTGTTCGTGCTTGTGGGTATGTGTGTGAGTTCACACGTACGCCCGTATATGTATCCAGTACGTGCTTTCTCTGGCACAGAGCCCAAGGCTGCCGTTGGGCCGCCTTACCATCAGCCCCTCCATATTGAGCAAGACATCCACGCTTCCCTTCAGCGCCGTCCACGAGGGAGCTGCCCTCTGTTTGATGTCACTTTTGTTTTGCTCTGATCTTCCTCCACCAAAGCCTCACAGTGGAACGGTCGTATGCAGTAGCTGAGATAATAGAATAACACTGTGACGAAGTAACATCTGGAGTGTGCAGGAGCAACGGTCTTCAAAACACATGCTGAATCCAAACTCACCTCTGCTGCAACACTTGAAGGAAAAGGCCGCTGCTATTTTGTCTTTTAATTGTCTTTCTTCAGCAATTATAATTAAAAGATCCACACCAACGCTGAATGCATCATATGCAGTCACTCAAGTGTTCAACAGAAACCGTTAAAAGGGGCATACTGTTGCACTTGTGTGACATCTCTCTCGATGCCATAAGAAGAACAAATGTGTTTTAATTCCTATTATTTCATCAAAGTGCGTACTTATTCTGAGATTGAAAATTAGGTCTCAGTTGTTTGAGATAGTTTCTCTTGAAGAGTTCATTGTCGTGAAGGACTAGACATTATCTAGAGATTATCTTGCGATTGGATCACACCAGCCTTGACTCTAAACCAGATTTGAAAATGTGGGTACATTTTACTCACGTAGAAATGTTACACACTGCTAAAAGAGGAATCTGGCCAGAAGACATTTGTTAATGATGGTTCTGAACTGGGCCGAATTTTCTTCAAGACCACATTTTTCCACAATGACACAAACCGACTCAAGTCAAGGGTAAAAAACGATACCAGAGTGGCTGTCGCGGATCAAAACATATATCACCCGAGGCAACCATTTCTGCACAACAATGGAGCTCTTGAGGCACCGAGGCATAAGCTATATTGGGCTTTGTCTACACGGACAAAATTGGTTAGTAGGATCAATTCTCTTCTGGTCGTGGTCTCTTGAGGTAATTTGTAGAAAATAATAACAACATAAAACAATGCCAGTGTTATCCTTTGGCAGCAAATCGATTTGGAAGGCTTATAGCTCACAGGAACCATCTGTTTTCAAGCCTCTATGTTGTGTATGCATGGCCTGTACTTTTTGAACAGCTCAAGCTGGCAGACGTCTTCCCTTTGGTTTTTTTAATAGAACATCGCGATGTATGTTTGATGCATGTTGAGTTCTGTCTCTATTGCATAATGTGTAATGGCAACCCATATGCAATATTTCTCATTTTCCTAGCCACTATAGATTCCCACTCTCTCTTTCTGTTGTGATCAGATGAATACATTGGAAGTGGTCCACCGGCTGGAGATTTTATTTTGATACGACTGCAGACGGAACTGTGGTCCTGCATTCTCAGGCGATTTGTTCAAGTGGACATCACACGGCAAATGTGAAACGCGCTAACGGTAATGCCCGCGCTGCTCTATGCGTCAGGGACCCACTGCCCCGCTGATATTGTCTTTGTGTCGTTGTCACTTCCGCCCACACACCTTCAGGTTGTGTTGCTGTCTGCTGGTGCAGGAGGAGAGTGAGTTTGGAGATGAAGTAGAAGCCATATAAGGCAGTGGGGGTCGGTAGTTCACCCCCTGTCCATTTCCCCGAAACTGAAAGTCCCTGCTGTGTGTTTTCTTGCCTTTCAATTCGCCATCGTCTGTTCTATTGATCACTGGGCCTGCAGTGGGCCTCGGCTGGGAAGAGCCGCACGTGAGTTGCGTGCAATTTTTCCCTGTGAAATATGCCATGCTCGCGCGAGTGTCTGTAATGCACAGTTGCTGCAGTCCTGCAAGCACCACCGTAGCTGGACTGTGTGGTACGGGGGGGGGGCAAGCAGGCATGCACGATGAAGGGGTTGACAAATTTAGTGAGACAGGAGGAAAAGGGAGGGAACAGGGAGATGGAGCCCGCACAGTTACTGAATCCATAAAGGATGAAAGGGGCCTTGGCAGGAGTCTTAAGGGGCTAATAAAATTAAGTTCTCTCAGATTAGTTAGCTAATAGAGCTCTAACATAGTGGTGCGTCTTAATGCTGAGGGGAACACGGCCCCCTGTGTGCTGGCCGTGATGTGGGGGGGGCGATGAGGCAGGGGAGGGGAGCCCAGGGTGTGGGGGGTTAGGATCTAATGGAGCACCTGCTGTGGAGGAGCCCCTCCGGGTCTGGTTATTCAGTCAGGGGTGAGCAGGGAGAGCCTACCTGGCATGAAATCACTCCCCAAACGGCTTTAGTACTTACTCTGTGATCAATGCACAAGCTACAGTAGCTACATGTGATTCAGTAAGCTCATAGACGATAGTGTCTTCTGATATTGGATTTCTGCTCTGTATTGGTGCTCATATTGCCTGGCTGGCAAGGACCAGGAGTACAATAGTCATAAAGACTATTGTGTACATCAAACGCCATGTCTATACAAGGATTTTGACTGAATTGTAAATAAAGTGTCCAAGTGTGAACTTTTTCGCTCAAATCTCCCGGAGTAGCTCCTAACATTGAAAGAGAGCGCAATCATCCACAACTTTGCTTAGGTAAGTAAATGTTTATTTTTGCTATCATTTTGCTCTTAAAATGAACTCGTCAGCATGCGTTAACAAGAAGCCATCTTATCAGCGGCATCACAAATGAACAGTTTGGCAGAAAATAGAAGTGGCTCTCTCAAGAAAGACGCCCGTATCTGAGCCAACTGCAAAGCGAACACACGTAGGGGTTGACCTCCAAGAGATTAAAGTCACTCTAGACGGAACAACCAGGAGTGTCTCTCTCCTCGCCAAAACTAAAATGAACATCGACAGTGAGATGATAAATTAAGTAAAAAAAAATACTTTTGCCTTTCTCTCCAATCGCTCATGACTGTTTTCCTGGAAGCTGTGTCTGATGTTCAGGTTGCAGGAAAGTGCACTAAAGGACACGACGTGCACAGCCTCTCTTCCGACGTCTCCTTGGTGTTTAGAGAGGCATTGTGATGAGTGCAGACTTTGTACAGAGCGAAAATCGGGAGTTGTCTTGGAATGTATCCACATGCAAGGCCAAGTTGAGACACACACTAAGTACATTATGTGGGGGACCTGTCAGCTGTTTGGCCGAGAGATAGCTGAGCCTACGAGCGGAAGATTGTAGCTCTTTGTTAGTGATGCCTTGAGACATTAATTACCACTGTAGGAGAGAAAATGTGTTTATGTGCTTGGCGGTGGGTTATTGTGCATCTGTGGTGAACATCCATAGTGTGTCTGTGTCTCTTGTGCATGATAATGCACACAATGTGTGGGCAGTGTGCATGTACTGAATCTGTTCCCACAAACTGTACTGTATATCTTCGTACTTCTGTTGTGAAGAGGATATACAGGGATGTCAAGAGAAACGCTACCTCGGTGCCAAGTCAATGCCAACATTCTGAAAATGTGGCCGTAATCATCTTCGTGCCGTGGGGGAATCGAGTACTTTCGGCATCTAAAATCCAAAAGGTTTCATAATGACGTGTTCAAGCTCGAGTATCAGGCCAAGGTCAAATATAAAGTTATCATGACGTGTTCAAAGATTACAAAAGAAGTTTGAAAGAGATGGGTTAGAAGAGAGTTATGACATTTTCTATCCGTCATCCTTAGATATGTATTCAGATTTGTGTTGTTACTAAAGTGTGCACAATCACAGTATGTGTTATCTGGCAGGCCTGAGATTTGTCGCTCTCATCAAACCATACTGTAGGGCCTATTTTCGGCTACGGGAAATAGCCGTTTTTTAGTCATATCTGGCCAAAATTCTCCAAGGTTATTCTAGCCCCAAATGAAAGGTGACATTGTCCTGTGCTCCAGATTTTTAGGCATGAAGATATATTTCCTCGTCTCTCCCTCACTCATATTTAGTCAGAGTGAGAGAGATGATGTCATATCTGGAGTGAACGTGTTGGCTTCAACTGTAGTGTCTTAACTGGAGACCAAATTAATCGATCAAATGGATGATGTAATTACATCTAAGTATATTACAGGGGCTATAGGTCTAAGCCGGGCTACTGCAGAAGCCATTACTTGGGCTGATGGTATGGCGATTCAACATCGTCCAAACGGAAACATCCTGGGGCTTTATTGACACAATTAACAAAGAAACATGATCTATGTATCTTTCGCTTCACTGCAACTCTGAACTGTCTCAGGCCACCCAAAGCACGGTGCTAAAAAATAACTTAAAAAACCCCTGGTCTGAGCATAATCGCCAACCCCTAAGAGAGACGGGCCCCTGAGAGGCACTCCTTCGATTGGGAACTCCTTACTAAAACAGTAGCAGTTGTTTTATGTGACACACACACACACACACTCTGTGACCAGGGTGGAACCGCATCAATTTCAGCTCCACGCTCAAATCATTCTGTAATCACCCGGCTCTAGGCCGCTCCAGGTTTTCCATTTTCCACTTACCGATCGCTCTCTGTCCGATGCGAGAGGAAAGCCGCTCGTTTCGCTCCATAGCAAACGAGAGCTATAGGTGATATAATGTGACATAAACATGTCCTTTATTTGAATTATGTATGGCATTAAGCGGATTTCGAAAGCGGCGAGATGGTTTCGCGAAGTCGATGGAAGGACGTGAGCGCGGCGGGGGCTCGGATTGAAAATGTTTCCACTCATGCAAAGGAATTTATTGTTACATCCACTTTGTACGGTGCACAGAAACAGGGCGCCTCGAGGAAAAAGAGCAAAGCTGTTTCGAGTATTGCCACAATGTGTGACAGGGCGATAAAGAAGTCGTCGAGGTCCTTTGATGTGATACGTACGCCATCCGCGAAAAATACTATGAACTTTTAAATTGACAGCAATACATGTAATGCATGCTATGTAAAATGAGATTATTAAAAATAAAAGATGAAGTTTAATAAATTGACTGAATTCATTACTGAGTGACAGAGAAATTAGTTGCTACAGCAATATGTTTGAAGTGTTTTTTATGCATTGTTATGCCTTTTATAGTGCAGTGGGGAGAGGACAGAAAACGAGGGATCAATTCATAACTATCCACATACTCTAAATTTGGTGATTGGGCATTGGCATTCACTGTACCCCCCCAACCCCAGATTTCAGTTTTTGTCTCCCTATATTCAGCTAATTCTTTATCTGAGAGAAAGAGAGAGATATAGATCTATGTCTTTCTCTAGCGGATTAGTTAACACCTGTTCTGGAGCTCTTAAGCTGTTTTGTGCTTTTTGCAAAATGTCTTTAATTGAGAACATTTGTGTTCAGTTGTAGTCGCTGCATTTGCCACGTGGCCTTAATTGACCCCCTCTGTGTTATTCTGGGCACCACTTGTTTTCTCCCAGTGCCTCTCTGGATTTCCTTCTTTGCCATTTCCTGCGCTTCAGCTTGAAACAGAGGGAGTAAAAACGGGGCATTATTCATTTCGACTAAAGCCACTGACCGGTACTGTAGCTGATGCTGTAATGATTAATGAGGACCGGGCTCCAGCCCCAGTGGTGGTATCTCTGTTGAATTAGGCTCTGATTACGTCTGACTGGGTCACACATGACTTATGGCTCTTGGGCCTAATTCATCCTTCCTTGAGCCGAGCCATGTGGAATAACTACTGGTTGTTACTATCTGTGTGCGATCTGACGTCTCTGAGCCTGCAGGCATTATGTACTAACTCACAGGATGTGTGTTTCCATGAATTTTCACAGTAAATATTTTATTGTCTCATAGGGCGAGCATAGTTTCTCCATAATTAAGATGCCACCATTACAATGTGGGATTACGATGGCGCCTACTTAACTACAATATATTTCTTCGAAGGGATGTTTTTATCCCCATTAAAACATCATGAAATGGCTTTTTGTTTACTCATTCTTATTTTTATAGCTGGATTCTAGTTTGCTAGCGTGAGTACGAGGGTTGAGGGGAGAGCGTAGGAGATCATTGCCGTGTCCTCTGCCCTCAAAGAGAGCCATAGGAAATTGACGTATGAAGGGAAATATAATTTACAGGCTGATGAATCTGCAGTGGGACTATGTCTCCCTGCCTATGGAGTCATGATGGGACCTTCACTGGCAGGCTGATTAATTGACTGACACTCTGACTGCTGTTTGACTGACAAACTACCACTTCTACATGAGTGGAAGGCTGCCAGAGGAGGCCGGGTTACGTTCAATGACAACGTCCAATGCGCCCGGCATCTATGGTACAGTAAGGTTCGGAAATAATTGAGGTCAAGGCAAATGTCAATTATAGGTCTGTGGCGGGAAATCAAAATCCAGCCCACTGCATCAAAGTCGGAAATGATTTTTTCGACCCTGGCACTGGATGTTGGCATTGGATGCAAATTGTGAGCCGCAGAATCGTCCATCATGGCTATCATTCCTACTATGCTGGGCTGGGATTGCAGGCTTGCCAAGATAGAGGCAGTATCACATGAGTGATAGTTTGTGTGTTTGGTAGTACTGCATTATCATTTAAAATAGGCGCAAAGCAACCTCGAACAGAATCATGTTTTGAAGAAAAAAAATCATAGTGTTATCCTTTGACTTGGAGTCATGGGAGACTTTCCAGCTGGCTGAAACACAGAGAAGCCAACAAAAGGAGGAATAAATGCGATTCCGGTTGGACTTTAATAATCGGATTGCCAGGATTCCTGCAGCGTCTGCCAGGCCGTCGTATGTCATTATATTGTTCCTGCTCTCGAGGGCATCAATAACGCATCGGTTTGGTGAAGTTCATTCATTGCATGCATTAGAAAAATCACAAGTGGCCTTTTAGACCGTCTCGGTAATAACTCCCTCACAACAGCAGCTAATTTAACTGATGTACCGAAGGTTTGGAGTACATGAAGCTACGGTTCCTGCTTCCCGTTTTCAAGGAAAACATTGCTGTTTCATTACCCGGTACACGCCCACTCGCCGGCCTGTTGACTTGTCGTTTTGGCTTCACTAGTCACCATTCTGCTCCATTTCCTGAGCTGCAATCACACTGTCAGTATCTGAGATGGTGTTAAGCTGTGGCTCATTGCACCATGGCCTGTGCTTGCTGGGCGCGAGCCATGTGGAAAGCGGCGGGCAGCGCTCCCCGGGCCGGAGGGGGCGGGGACCAGGGTCAAAAGAGGCGCTCTGGAGAGCGGTGTCGGTGGAAGGGATCCTGTGCAGCTCCCAACCCTGTACTTTTCACTTCGAGGAAGTGTGACGCTCTGCCGGGTGAATTTGTCACCCCGTAAAAACAGGACAGCACTGGTACACACTGAGTGGTAGAGAAAGATGCAGCCCAGATACAGAGGAAGAGTGAGCGTCTGTGAATAACATGTTTGTGCAACAAAAGGGGGAAGAAGAAGCCGAGACGGAGTCAAAACACAGACGCAGAATGAGTCAGGCAGAAGAAGGGAAAGTGAAAAGGAGCTTCTGGACGTCAGGTTACCAGGCGGCAGAAATACAAAGATGGGGAACATTTATATGCTTGTTTGGATGTTCTTTTGGATGAAGGGGTGGCTCTTTTGTTGTTGTTGTTGTTGTTGTTGTCGTCTTCAAGAGTAAACTTGTTTGCTTTTCTGAAGGGTCTGCTGCTCATTATAGGACCCTGCAGACTCCGCTAACGGGGACGCCAAAACATGCTGCTGTCACCCTGTGATTAAATCGCCGTAACGATGATATGCCACCGTGTAAACATACCGAAATCCAAACATATTTTCCTCTTTTATCTGTTGTCCTCCCTACATTCTTTCCTGTTTGGGCTGCTGTATGTTTTCAACTTTTATTTCCCTCATCTCCTTCTTTCTCTCCGTGTGCTTGGGTCAGTAATGAGCTGGTTTTGTTTCTTTTTACTGCCACAGGCATATTTTTCTTCCCATCTCCATCACCCCCTTTCTTTCCTCATCTGCTATCTTGTTTTCTTCTCTCAATGTCTCTTCTGCCCCAAGGATTTTCAGGTTTCTTTTTCTCTGTTATTCTCGTATCGTTCACGTTCTTTTTTAATTTTTTAAAGAACTTTAATTATATTCCCATGGCACTTGAGAATCACCGTGGGCTTCCTACAGCCGTTGCTCATGTTCGTCCCATGTGGTCCTCATCTGTCTTTTAAAGGTTTGAAAGATGTCTGAGTGCTTGTATCGTTGCCCTCGGGCTAGACGTAGACAGCATCACCCACAGCTCTGTGGTGGAATGTTTAAATGAAAGTCATTCCCTCGCGCCCGGTGTATAACAAGGAAGCGTCCATGTAAGCACTCTGTGGGATGGAGCCGGCCTTTTAGAGGCCATGAAGGCCTTTAGCGCTCTGCCAGTCCAAATAAATGAAAATAAATGCTTGGTCTAGATCTGTTGAGCAGGGCGACCGGACCAATCAGCACCTTGGATGAAGCTTCTGGCGGTTATGGGATTGGTATGTTTATTCAGAAAAACAATGACTTCTCCGACAGAGGTTAGTGTAGATCTAGGGGGTATGTCTTCATTGAAAGATGAGTTAATAGTGGCATTGAAGACCTTTCTCTGTGGAGAAAATGTGTTTGGCTCTTCTCCCGACGGTAAGAGCTTGATTGACAGATGGTTCTTCCTGCCGACTAACTTTTTGAGAGGACCTGCCCTTTTCAAAACTATTTCCATTGAAGACCTCTCAGACGGCTGTGTAACAAACCATCTGTTGGCTCAAGTTGGCCCAAGGGTTTGCCTGATTCCAAACATTGGACTCTGACTCTATTTTCTGCACCCTCTTGTCTTCTTGAAAAAAACAAGATATTTTCTGGTCGATGGGTCTCAGAGTTCAGCTCATCTGGCATATTCTCAGAAAAAAAGAAAAAAATTCTGTTCACAGTAAATCCAGAGCAAAGCTCTTGTCCTTTGGCCTCAACACTGCCATATTTTACTGTAACCTCCTTTTCCAAAGTGAGCGTAAAAACGGCACCTTTAAAATAAGTAGTTAACAGAAACAGAGAACAAGCTTCGAAAATAAGAGCAAATGACATGAGTGAGATATAATTGGAGAGCTATAGTTTAGGGTGACCAGACGTCCTCTTTCCCCCGGACATGTCCTCTTTTTGAGAGCTAAAAAATGCGTCCGGCAGGGATTCCAAAAACGTCCGGGATTTTGCTTCGTCGGATATTTGTGTTTCTCTGGGTCTTTCACAAACTAGTTATTACCCCTTACAATTATTGGAAATGGTATCTCCCTTACGTTCCACCTTCTAGCGCGAGCTCTGACTGTAGAGATAACAGTCATCGGTCGACCGATCTCAGTGTTGCCAGATACACGAAAATTATCCTCCTTTTAGGCATGCATATCACAAACCAGGCAGAACACGTCGACGCCGTTCACCGTGGGAGCCCTTTCCTATCTCAGGGGGGCATCATGAAGGAGTTATGCTTAGGGCACCAACATGGCTAGCGGCATCACTGGCTACCCCCCCCCCCCCCCCCCCCCGAGACGAAGTGTCCTCTTTTTCACAAACTCAAATCTGGTCACGCTACTATAGTTGAAAGGGAGAATTGCCATCCATCCTTTCTTGCTCTTAAGACAATTGGAATGAAGTGGCGAGTCGTTGCCGATTCACAGAGATGCTGTCTGTTAAAGCCCAACCTCCAGTAATTGAAACAAGAGATGGGTAAAACCTACAGGGGGGATAAGGAGCTGCTGCACTAATTCATGGTTCTTCACGCCAATCAAACCTAAGCTCTCTTCTCGCTGTTATGCCCTAAAGACGATTCTCACAAATCCATTTGGTTTCCCCGCCCGATCCTTGCAGCGGTGCTTTAAAGTGACCCTGAGAAGCGCTCGCTCAAAAAGAGGAGTTTGCACAAATCCACAAACTGCGTGATTGAAAACCCCCGGTTCCATGGTCTCTCGGATTTATGTGAAATCATTTGCATGAAGGAAGTGCTTGTAGTAGAATAATTAGAGACGGTATTGTGTCAAATTGATAGAGGGGTCAGGTGAGCTCGCTGCACTTGTTCGGAATGCAGTGCAGAGAAACAAAGCCCTTACTGATTAACATTGTTATTCATTCATGAAGAGGAGCCCAGCGAAGCAGAGCCATTTGTCTCAGATACATTTAACAAATGCAAAACCGGTTAGCGAAGAAAAAAGAACAAAAAAGAAACAGAAATCGCCTTGCGAGAAACAATTGAATAATTATGGCTCTTCAGTTCAGAACCAGAGCGAAAAGGTTCTAACGCTTTCTGAACCTTTTTGTTTGAATGCAGCTGTTATTATGGCGGCATCAAGATTTTAGGGATTTTAATTCGTCGAAATGCTGTGCAGATACCAGGCAAGGGCCAGTGAATACACACAATGTAAATGTCAATTGACTGATGACATTCATGAGTAAAGCAATCAATAAGAACGAGCAGACCTTCCTCCAGAGGAAGACAGAGAGGGCGATGCATGGATTTATGAAGCTGTGTTATCACAGCATTATGTCATTATCTCCTTGTGTCAATATTACAATATCTAACCATCTGAAGATTGTTCTTAATGTGTTTCTAATAATTTTCTCCATCATAAAAATATATAGTCTGTGCGGTTGAATTATTATTATTATTACATTTTTTTTCTTAGCATTATGCGATTACATAATTGTATTCACATTTAGTATATTAATTGATAGCCCAAACTAGCTTACGTGTTTCACCTAAATCAGTAAAACAATGGGGCCATTTCAGTCATTAGATCTTCAGTCTTTTCTTGCATTTTTATGTCACCGAACTGCTTCTCCTTCTCAACATTTCAAATCCAAACAGACTATTCCAAACAAATCCGTAGACGTCCTGTTTTGTCTTCTCCCCTGCGTAGTCAAATAAACACATGATAATAGATGGTCACTAAGGCCCGGACCCAAGAGGTCTGTTTGTGGCTGGGGAATGTACACACTGACCCCTCTGGGGGGGATGGGGGGGAGTCTGTTTTGTTAGGATGACGCCGGTGACGTCCGCTTCAGTCATTTTTACTTCTCTCAAGGTTCATTCCTCTGGAGAACACGGTCTTCTTTACAGCTCCACCACACAAATGCAATACAAATTGTGTTGTTTATTATTATTCAAAACCAAGAGTCATGAAACAACGATGACATCTGAATCTTCTACATCAACATCGATACGTATTTGCTGTACGTTGCATATTAAGTTTGGTTCATTTGATGACATTAAAAATATGTTTAACCTCTCGTGTCCTCTAGAAGCTAAAGCCCAAAATGCTACTGTAACCTGAATTTTTTTCCGGAGTTGGATATTACCCGACTGGGTCAATGAGATGCACTGCCATTAGAGAACACACCCAGACAGGACAGGCCTTGGCACCTGTCCTGTCTGGGTGTGTTCTCTGATGCCGGTGCCTCAGCCAGCCCTGCTTAATGAGAGTACGGGAACCACGAAAGCAGATGGAAATGCCTGTGGGACTGTGGGAAGTCTCGGGAGCGGCTAGAACGACGACTGTGGGAAGAAGCTAGTGCCATGTGGTGCCGTGCCCACTCTGCCCTCTGGTCATCTCTGCTAGTCCTGCTTGGTGGTCATCCAGGCACGCACTGGCCTGCCAATTAAAGATGGGCCCACAGTCAACCCTCAAGGTCCCTCCGAGCCCACAAGCCTCTCCCTTCCTTCTTTCCCTTCTTTCATCTTCTTTTACTCTCTTTCTCTCACTCTCTCCCTCGCCTCTGTCTTCCTATCAGTCTCCAGCCAACACCCCGTCACGCATTTCTGCTTTGTTCTCGCTTTCTAACTCATTGCGCGGAATGCATTTGGCGGTTTTCCCGTTTTCTTCCTCCCGGCCAGATAGAGGTGGCATGTGCCATGGTCACGATCCGTTCAACCGTGTGATATGTGACATTGAAGAAATATTATTTGGCCCTGACACACTCGGGTCTTGCATTAAAGGCAGAATTCAGATGTGGATTAACTGAAGCTGACTGCTTGGCGTTATGACCCTACATAATATCGGAGAACTGCTCTTTCAAGAGTAGGTTATCCAGAGAAGACTCCCGAGTTCTTCACCCTTGGGTTTAAGCAGTCAATGCCGGGGATCAAAGGTCGGAGGTCTCTGGTCTGGTTGGCTTTGTGTATGCTGAGAAAATGGAAAGAGAAATCAGGGCAAAAGTTGGGCTGTCAGCAGAGCAGTGAAAACAGCTGACTGAGGGAGAATAGGTGTGATCACAGGGATAAGGAGGCTTGTTAGGAAACTCTAGAAGATCAAACCTCCCCATCTACCACCCGTCAAGAAACTTGCATTTATAATATCTCCAAACCACGGTTGTCGTCGTCCTCCTGTCACAGCTAAATGATGAAGACAGTTATCTGAGTAACATGAACTAAAAGGAGTGGTGTTCTTCTTCTCACCATCTCCACAGGGACGTGCCATGGCAGGGAAACTGTCTGATTTCCATATGGAGTGGACAGAGTTGCCTGTGTACCTGTACTCTATGCAATGACAATAGATTGAATCCAATCCAATCCAGATGTGAGCATCACATCAAGCGCTCCCATGTTTGATTGCAGGGGGCGTTTTTCTTCTCTGGGTCCTTCAGGAACATCGCAGCTCTGAGGGTCCACACTCCAGATTTCGTGGTCTTTCATTCTGAGGGCAATCTTCCTCTGCCACTTTATTTGTGTTTTCCTCCTTAATGGAGCTGTTGCCAGGGAACACATCTTTTATTTGTGTATTCTGCATTCCCTGTATTGAAAAGTCCAGACGAGAGAACGAAATGGAGCGTTTTGTGAGAGGATGCTACATTTTGCAGCCAATCAATGCAGCTCCAAATAAAACTGTTCATGGTGCTTCAGCTTCACTGCAGAGTCAATTATATTGATGCAGTCCTCTCTGTCTCCCTTTCATTAAATTAGGATGTACAGTATTCGTCGAGAACTGTGCGGAAGCTCAAGACTTTTACAGCTTTTGCAAATGTATGAAAAGATTAGATCGAAATGGCCGTTTACAGCTGATTGTTTTTACTTTTACAATGTGAGAGTCCAAGGACAGAATGTTGTCACACACACACTCTCTCTCCCACACACACACACACACACACACACACACACATATACACACACACACATTGCAAGACCAAATAGACCAAGACCAATGAGCTGTGGAGGAACAACCGTAGCAACATTTGGAACAACTAACTTAATTAGACACTTATTATATGGTAATTCATTCCCATGCATGCTGCTCAAAGTAATCGGAGTGAATAGCTAACCTCAGCGGTGGTTGCGTTGACTTGCATTATTATGTGTTCAAGCGCTAGTCAGTAAAAAGCAGTATTGCGGAGCGGTAAATCTAGTTTGGTGATAAACTTGAATAATTAAAGTTGTTTGAAGGAGATGCTTTCAGGGGGACTTAACTTCCTTACGCTGCCTAGCTTATAATACATCATTAAAGCTACAAATGCAAAGCTTTTTTTGATCAAAGCAAGTATTTAAATAAACACAAAATCATGTACTTCCTAATCATTTGAATTGTGTGTTTGTCATGTAAAATACCACGGCAGATGAAAACATCAAAGTAAAAACATTAGATAATGGATAACATTTAGAACTGTTGGCGGTTTACACTGACTTTGGTGACAGTTAGTTTGCACCTGCAGGAAAAAGTTGCTTCACAGGTTGAATTGTTTTTCTGGGGAGGTTAACGCGACTATCATATCATGTAGTGTTAGATTTGTTGCCATAGAATGTGCCAAAGTGACCGAAATCTGTGTGGCGACCATTGCCCAGCACGGAATAAGGACGTTTTGTTGTTGTTGTTGGTCCTGCTGTTGATCAACATGCAAAACAACAAGCTCTCATATTAGCTTTATTATTAATGGAAAGCTACTGCGGAAATTAGTCGGATTGATTCAGCTTGACAAATTGAATGTCCGTTTTCAGTTCCCCACACTGTCATCAGCTTTCATCTCCAATAACCTGCAAGGATGCCTTCCTGTTCCAACTGATGCAGTTCTTAGTCTGAGGAATGCATTATATATTGCCTATTATTACTTCTAAAACAACACTGAAACAGACTTTTTAAGAAACGAGGAGGGACTGGCAAAAATGTCCTCACTCTCATCATCTAAAATTGGTTCTCACAGAGATAAAGTACAAGAGAGACTCCCCCCCCTCCCCTCCACTCTTTTAACTTGAGACCTTTTGATGTATCTCCGCGGTATTGCCTTGAATTAAACAATATTTCATCATGTGTGAAACAGTGGGATGGATGGTTGTCAACAAGGAACTTGAGTGTCCAATGTTTTATTCAGAAAGGCATCCTAAAGCTAACAGACATAGACACAATACATTTTTAATGGTTCAAACAGCTATTTTTAAAACTGATCAAAAAGATTTGTTCATTCAAACACCAGATTTAGAATAATTTTTTTAGGGATTGCTTAATTCTGGGAAACACAACTGTCAAACAGGCAGCAGATTCCTAAATGTCCCCCAAATGTTTTGGCACTAGATTGGAAATCATTATCTCAAACAGTAACGCTCCATTTAATTTCCGTTGGGAATTCTTTTTATCGCCTCCAACAATGCTTAAAACGCAGTGTACAATTGTTTTGACTAAAGGCTATTTTTTTTTAAACTTCAGTTGGACTCAGCATGTCGGAGCAGAGTCAGAGAAGAAAGAGCTCGCTCTCTGCAGACGGTCTGAAGATGAGGCCTTTGATGCGATCTGCTCCCATTGTGCTCTGCACTCTAGAAGGCGAGGCGGGGCGAAGACGCTTCTTCAACCGGGGCCCATATTTGTTTACGGATGGAGGGCCCGACATCATAAAGCAGCTCTTAATCAGAAGCCTTTCCTTATGTCATCTTAACATGGCCGCGGCTTTTACCCCTGCAGCAATATTCCTGCAGGGCTAGAACCGGTCTTTTGGTAACGCTGTCACGAGATATGTCGACAAGACCAGAGTTTTTCCTGGGTCAAAATGGGTCTTCGGTGCTCCCAAAAAAAATTGTTGGCCCGCTGCGCACGCACGGTCTGTGTCTCTCTATCCATTCGCGCACCTCACAGTCGCGTATTGATCAGACAAGAAGACACGCTTATCAACTCGATTACTATTGATCAAAACAGAACGAGGGTTCGGCTGTAGCCTACTTGAAACATAGTATTGAGAATTAGAGATGCACCGATCAGGTTTTTTGGTGCCGATCACCGATCACTGAAATCAGTACCTGCCGATCCGATAATACCGATCACCGATCACGGTGTCGATTGAAGCATTCTATTTATTGTGTAGCATTATTGCTATGAGGACTATGAGGAAATACATATTTAAAGCACCTCAAACATTAAAGAAATTACAGATTTCTTTAAACATTTAGGACTTTTACTTTGAAAAATGTCCTAATTGATACATTAAAATTGATTGATTGCCAGTGTAGGGGATTTCAGATATGTATAAACACATCTGCATTATTCATTTCCTGGAACTCTTGGGGAAATCCATTTACAGGACTTTTTTTAACATACAAAAGTCTGACTTATTCTTATAAACTCTTCCTTGGTACAGTACAAATGTTTTAATGTTAGCATAATTTAAGCTAAATCTCAGAAACGATCTATAAAGATACAAAATCAGTTAATTGTTTACTTTTATATGTTAGTGTATGATTTGTCGACATCTTATTTTGAAAAACGGATGTTGTTTCACGTGGTTCTTTCCGCTAACTTTGCAAAACCGGATGTTGTGTCACGTAAATCCTTCCGTTAACTTTATCAAAACCCTCGCGCGCTCCTGATCGAATGCGTTTACCGTGAGCATCAGTCTATAGGGGCTCAGACATGTGAGAGTCGGCTGAGTTGACCCAGAGATTCAACTCGGGGGACGGGGACGCCGCTCGGTGCGTGAGGATCCCCTCGTTGACCTCTGACCTCTGCCGGCCCTCGCCGGGCGCATCGTCTCCGTTGCGGTTCGCTGCGATTGAAACGTCTCCGATAGTTCTCGCAGATGTTACGTCATCTGATCGGCCAAGTTTGATCGGCCGTTTTGAGAACGCCGATCAAAACCGATAATGGGAATATCGGCCGATATGGATCGGCGCCGATCAGATCGGTGCATCCCTATTGAGAACATATTCGCTGACATGCACGTGATGAACACAGTTTTTTTTTCCATCGCGGACTTTTATTTTCCTTAAGCACTCGGGATATGTCATAGGCGTTCGGGAAAACGGCTTAGGCGCGCGCCCAAATTTTCTCTATGCAGGAAAAACCCTGAAGACCTCGTGCTAATCCGAGGTGCCAGGAGGATTAAATGAAATTAATGAATAACAAGTTCACGGCAACATCTTTAGGCCCTGGCGACGGCGATAGGTGAAACCTTACTGCGCAGCACGGTGACGGGGGAACGCTCCGGTGAACACGACACGAGATTGAAAGCAACACCTGTACTCTGTCACACTTCATCTCTGTTTCAAAGGCACGTTTGGAAAAAAAAATGCCTGCATGTGTCTGTGCAAACATATTCAATTTGCACTCTCTCTCGCTCTCTCTATATCTGTTTAAAGAGATGTATACATGTGTGTGTGTGTGTGTGTGGTGGCAACAAGGGGGAGGCTAAGATGGAGCGCCGTGCGCGGCAGTGCGACTGGATGTTTGCTGCAGCTTAAGATGCATTGAATGTACGGGAAATCAATATGGTGGAGCTGTTAGACCTTCTTGGTGGGTCATGCCCCCAAAGATTACACCGGGCTCCTGCAGTGTTGTCCCAGTAGCAGACAGGATTTGTACACACAGACTGAGATGGGGGCGGGGCCGCTGGGTGTTTCAGGGTTAGCGGGTCTGGATTGCTCCTGGTGGACTGAACCAGAGGCGGGGGATGTGTTGACGCTTAGGAAGGGGTTTCCAGGTCAATCCAGTTTAATTAATATACAAACAGGATTATTGTGCAGACGATTGCCCGGGAACAAGCGGAGGAGAGAGGAGTGAATGGAGCGTTGAGCTTTGGGGACATATACAGTATTAATAAGAGAAAATTACATATGTAAATGTCAGAATTATCAACCCAAATTTTCCTAATCACATTAGTGAAGAATTGGCCACTGGGACATTGTAATAATATGTATAATGGGTGGCGGTGCCGAATGATATCAAAAGGGGAGAGATGATTTAATGGGAAACGGTTTAGACTTCTGCAGTCGAATTTATTCAACAAAAAAAAATTCAGGAGTCGGAGTAATAATGTTCATGAAAGAAACGCAGTTTAATATCCCGCGGTGATTGATTGAAAAGCTCTCGTTTTTAAATCGTCACTTGTTGCAGGAGCCGAGAAAAACAGCCGTGAAACAAGCCGCTTTATCTCCGCTCTGTCGGGACGCCTTCGTAAGTGCGTCTGTTGAGATTTCATGAAAGTGGCTCGCAAGCTCTCGAGTCGTAAAGTTTTGTGTCAACTCACCAGAGGCCCAAAATCCTTCAACTTCAGCTCATAAACGACAGTCTGCTAAAGGTACTGTCACATATAGTTGCATATTTCTTCGTCTCTTTTATCCAAAATGGACCTTTTCATCCACCTCGATATCAAATGTTAAATCTCCTGGTTTTTTCAAAATCAGAAATGCGTCTGAATGCACCTGGATCCCCATTAAGTCATGATATTCTGTCTTCATGTAAGATAGCATTACAATTGATTATACAATTATTATTTCTATTTGAATTCTTCCAAAGATAACCGGGGTGGTGGGGGGTTGAGATACTGGTCCGTGGCAGCAGTTGATCCCCTGACCCCTCTTGCAGCCTTGTAGTCTCGGTGCGTGATGGGAGATATTTCCGGCACTTGAGTGCCAAACCATGCAGCATACCAAGCAATACCTTTTCAATTAGTGACCCCCCCCCCCGGCGATGAAGCGGCTTCATGCGGCTTCACACGATGAGCGAGCAGGCAGCGAACCGCGATGAGAACTAGCCGACCTCGCAACGTGGAAACGCCGACCCGGCATCTCACTGCGCCGGCCTCCGACTGAGGTGTGAAGCGTGCATGCGTCTGATTGTATATGTGAGTGTATGTTTGTGTGTGTGTGTGTGTGTGTGTGTGGGAAGGTTAAAGTGAAAAAGAATCAAATAAAAAAAAACAATGCTAGAGATTAAGAAAGAGAGAGAGAGAGTGAGACCAAGTGCACCTTACTCAATCACATGCTAAGTGGCTCTATTGATCACGGACCTTCATCAAGAGGCTTTTGTTGAATTGGAGAGGGGGGGAAAGTGATTTTCCCTGGATTCTTGCACATGCTCCAGTTAAAACATTTTTTTAACCTTTCCAAGGAGAAATACACTCCAGCATACAGGCCGTGCTGTTCCTTTTGTTATCTCTGTGAACAATCAGCGTCACGGGGGTTTCTCTCTGACGGATGAGAGCGTTCAAGGTGTGCGTGGTGGAGGCGTGGACGCCTGCAGAAGTGCACCCTTTCTGCATGGGTGCAGTGACGGAAAAAACATAATTGGGAGTTTTGGTTTCATTTCCACTCAGTCTTGTTTTTCTCACCTCTCCTCTGATTTCTGTGAGGTGGCACTCAGCCGGCTGACAACTCGTGGCTCTGATTCAACAATGTCAGGCTGGGAAGAAAAACGGGCACGCAGGCTGTAATTGTTTTGTCGGGAGTTGCAGTGACTTAAACCAAAGGCCTTTACAAACGTGACGTGAGGACACACACACATGCAAAATACTAGCCTGCAAATATACCTTCGTCTGGCTTTTTTTATTTTGAAAGTTCGGAAGGAGTGGATCTGCTCCGCGCTGCCCTTGTATAGAATGAGAGGAATAATACAGTTGGCCCTGGTTCAGACTACAGAGCCTCTGTGTTGTTTCATCAATATTCAAAAATAAGTCAACCGGTTTCGCACGACGCCATTGGTTGATGCCTTTATTCTCTCGTTCCGAAAAAGAAAAAAGAAAAAAATGAAGAAAAAAAGACTTTTGCCACCTAGGATTCGCTTTCCGCATGACAAAAGGCAGTTTGAAAAATATATTGACATACAAATGAAACGCAAGGGAAAAAAAGCCACCAGTGTGTAAAAAGCCTAAAGAATAGAAGAGCAGTGTGTTCATGAGGTGTGAAATGGCATCGGCATTCAGGAAGTGCCCCTCTCCCTCTCTCTAGAAATGCACTGCAAAATAATTTAGCTTCAGTTTTTAATTTGTAATTTTATTGTTGGCTCACACAGATACTGGTTTGGAAAAGATGCAGTTTTTTTACATTATAAGCCAGATTTTTATTTGTTACTTTAAAAAAAAGGGTGTTTAGATGTATCTAACTGCTTATATCCACTGATATGCAGAAGCACAAAGCGATACGTTGAGAAGTGAATAGTAATTGAGTGAGTAACCAGGGTCAGTCCAGTTTTTGATGGCCTCTAACACAGTCGCGTCCTTTCGCAATCAAACAATACTCAAAGTAACACATTTCCCCCTGAACAATAGCCGTGCCATTCCAACTGTGCCACATCTTTTAATTACTCAACTATGGCTCTGGAGAGTGAATATGGGCGTGAGGCTCCAACACTATTATGATCCGTGCTGGCACAGAGACTTTCTAGGAGGGGGACCAACAGCATTTTTCGGTCATCCCGAAGAAAAGAGCCAGCAGCTCGCGAGCAGATTGGATCATTAGTTTCTCGTGGCATGTATAACTGAATGAGCCTCTAGGTTTGGTGCTGACAACAGATAGTCCTCCGTGTGGACTGTGCTACTTTGCTATTCTGGAACAGCGTTGCAGCCCATTACCAAATTGGAGGCACAGACAAAGCCACTGGTCCAGATGTCAAAGGCTTTTTTTTAACTAAAAATCCCTAATGTGATTCACCCTGATCCACTCAACAAAGACCTCTTGTATTCCACACAAACACAATCAGAGTCTCTGTGATTGCAGCTGCTGAGCCCCTCATTATTGACAGATAAACAGCGGAGGGAAACAGCTGACTGCGGCACATTTTGTAAAAAAAAAACGTAAATAAAAAATGCCTCGCGATAAGCATCAGAAACCCTCTTGCTTTATAACCCGCGGAGGCGCCGACACGGTTCAATCAAGTGCCGATGCTTCCTCCGCCCGTTCTTTGTCGCCTGCACGGGGATCATCAGCTCAAAGTCTCTCGGAGCCCAGACAAGAGCGTGCTCTTATTCTGCCGTGTTAACGTTAAGCCTTTCCTTTAGCGGGCCGACATAATAGTGACTCACTGGAAGTAGGAGGGGGGAGGAGGAGGAGGAGGAGGAGGGGAGGGAAAGTCAGTTAAGCTCTGTTCACTGGTGCAACCTCCAGGCCACACATATTTCTTTTCCCTCTCCCCGGAGTTGCCAAACTACCACTGGGCCGTGACTTAATAGTTTCTACAGGATACAGGTTGGCTGCTGGCACTGCCTTTTCTCCAGAGCACTCACTGCTTACAGCAGGAAGTCGTTCGCGAGGCCCCGTATGTCCTTCAGCCCTCCCGGTGGAGAACGACTTGCCGACCGCGGAGACGGAGACGGGCGTCGACACAGGGCCGACGCTCAGCACCAGACCAGCCGCGGGGCTAAATGAGAGGCATTCATCATGGTAAACCGATTTAGGGAACTCAATGCATATCTGCTGACTCCGCCAATTAGCTCGTCAGAACCCAATAAACGCTAAGCCATCTTTATCGGAAGTTCCTTCATAGTGGTGGTGTGATCCTGAAGGATTAACATGAGGAATATTTCCATGACACATGGGTATTATATTATAAAGTCAGCGAGGAGAAGAAAACTCCAAATGTGGGAGCAATATGCCGCCTCCTTCATTCCTGGTTTTTAGTTCATTTTGCATTGTTGCATTGTTCTGAACTATAATCATGGTGGCTCTGAGGAAGTGGCTTTTTATAAGCTGTTTTAAGGTTTTCGGTTGGTTCTGAGGCTGCGGCCCAGAAGGCCTTGGAAGAGGGGGCGGGAGGGGGGTGAAAGGCACAACCCTGCTATTTCATCTCCATATATAGTCAGGCAGCTCGACCACAACGTCGGGGCAGACTGGCTGTCTGGCGCTGGACTGGGTGTGGCCCCAGCCTGCCAGCAGTCAGTGGGCAGAGAGCAGGATGGAGAGTGCACTTTCTCTCGTGTAAACTCTCTCCGTTGCTTATTTTACACCTCCTCCGAGCTTCGGCTTGACATGGAAACGAATGAGCATAAAAAAAAAAAATCTCCACTTGTCTCATAACCGAGATGTAGTATTATAATTCACCCTGTTGAATATCAAACGGCACGGCATCAAACGGGACGCAGTGCCCGTCGGCTTCGCTGCATGTCATCGGCCCTGTTTTGCCAACTGCCCGGTCAGAGGTATTTAAAAAGGAGCACAACGGTTTATCAAAGACAAGCGGAGCTCCCCTTCGCTGGAAGTAGATCAGGAGTGACAGCTGCATTTGCGAGTTCGCTGTCGAAGAGAGCTGAGAGAGCACGTCCCCGGAGGCGCGAGGCTCTTCGGGGCAGACGAGATGTTTCAACATATTTACTGTACGAACATGAATGCCCGCAAACCTTCCTTTCATCCCCAACTAATGACTCGCTCACACTGAATATCCCCACAGAATAAGTAAAAAAATACACACACATATATATATATATATATATTTAAATATATATATTTATATATCTATTTTTATTTGTTTATATATATATTTATATATATATTTATTTAGTTATATATATATATATAGTCACGGGCAAAAAAACATTCATGAAAATGTGGGAGAGAGAGAGAGAGAAAGATGGAGGGCACACATGAAAGTGACAGGGGGGGGGGGAATAAAAAATAAAAACATCATACATAAAGCAAAATAAGTCAGAGATATTGATGATGCAACAGATGGAATTAAGTAGGCTTTTTCCCAGCATGCTTATCCTAGAAAACGGGTGACGTGTGAACTTCAGGTTTCATCTCTACCCCCCCCTCTCACTGGGCCCTCTCTCTCCAGTGAAGGCTCGACAGCATTCAGACACAACTTCCATAAACTACTAAGAATTAGTGATGACTTTCTCCACGCCACCGCTGATGAAAGTCCCTTCATACCTCGACTTGTTAACGCCGTCCCGTTCCAAAAAGGGGATTCAAGAATATGCCGACTTGAGGCGGTTTGTGAAGGGAGAAATATGAATTGGTAGAGAACGGTTGGGTTGGTTGTACTGGGTGTGTGTAGGTGTGTGTATGTGTGTGTCGTGTGTGTGAACGAAGGATGGAGATAGAGGCTCTGTCTGCAGGAGAGTAGTATTGGCTGAAATTGGCTATTTTCCCCTCACGCTCTTGACACCTAGAGGTTTGCGTAAGAGGCATTATGAATTCATAGGCTCCGGGGAACTAAATGAGCTCCCGTCACCTGGAATTTACACGAGACAGAAATCACTTATTCTCAATGTATTATTTTTTTTGCCGTTGCACTTCCACGACAGGTTGCCAATTTTTTCTCCTCCTCTGCTGCCCCTGTCTCTTCCCCAATCCTCCCCCCCTTCTCCCTCCCCCCCCATATAATCTTCTCCAGTGGGGCACAATTTCCGTGGCAACTTGGTCACACATTTGATTCAGTATTCTATTGCCTCAATTTATTCAAAATCCAGTTTTTCCTGCGCTGTCCTTCTCCTAAGTAGGTCGCTCCCTCCAACAGTGCCACGGGCGAGCTGAAACCCTCTCCGTTTACATTCCAGGGGCCGGACTGTAATAGCGGGCACTCAGACGTGGACGTGTCCACGGAGTGGGCGAAGCAGACACACGTGAAGCCGTCTGAGCGGCGCACCTCTGGGGAGCTCTCTGGCCCACTTCACGAGAGTCAACATCGGGCCTCATGTGGCATCAAGTGTCAGCCGTTGGAGGGGGGGGGGGGGTATTGAGACAGGACTGATGGACCGTGGGTGGGATGGTGCCCTCAGAGACGTATGCGTCCCCTCGTGGTGTTTTTTCAGGGGCCACAATGGAGCCCCAGAGCAGCCTGTCCTTGTCATCCACAGCCTATTCCTGTCTCAACAGCGGGGGCATTATTGTGGCGTCTGAATCCCCCCCCCCCTCCCTCCACCATTGGATCCCATAATCGCAGTCACAAAGGCCGTCTCGTTTTACTTGTCGTCTCACGAGTTCGAAATTCCACAAACGCGTAGCCTTGATCCGACGCATGCGTGTGATTCCATCGTACCCACATCCCGAACTCCACGCCAACCCATCGGCCGTGTTCCCCCTCCGCCCCGCTCTTCCTTCCTCCACGGCTTCCTCTCTATCCTCCTTCTGCCCTCCCTCCATCCCCTGCATTTCCTCACACTACAGTCACCTGATACCCTTGGTGGAGGTTTTCCCTCAGGCGGTTCCCCTCCCCACCCCCTGAGGACCCGAGGCTTCGCTAGCACCACATGGCCTGAGAGAGCGCGGCTGCACCGTCGGGGGCCCATGCCCCCCCCCCCCCCCCCTGACGCAGATGTTTCCTGTCAGTGCAGTTGTGCTTTCTCTTCAAACACGACTAATCCCTCCGGCCGCTCCTCCTCCTCCTCCTCCTCCTCCTCTTTTCCAAGATTTACTCAGGTGTTCTTTCAGTCCATTCATTTGCTGCGTGGAATGCGGTTGGAGTCCCGCCTTAACGGCTGTATTCCGTGAGGGAGCGGTGAAGTTTGGATTCCAGCTTTTGGGTTTGCTTTTCTAGGGGCTCAGTGATTAGACAGGGTTTGAAGAGACATCCTTTTGAAATGCAAATCTTCGTGCCACCGCTGCCCCGCCGAGCGACGATCTCGGCGAAGCGGCGATCATGAAGTCCTCACTATCTGTGGGCGGAGAGCATAAATCAGCCGCTACTGGTTTTCTGCTGAATGTCATCATCGGTTTGTTAAACCCACAAATCGCATCGCCGATGGACGGTTGAAGTCGTCTGGTTCTCGGTGATCGGAAGATACAATGTGATGAGATCTCATCCCTGATGATTCTCTTGAGGCTTGATTGGACTCTTGTGGTGTTGTCACACCCGTTTGACAAAAATAAAATATCAAACCGTCAATTACAGCTGCTGAAGCAGTTGTGCAAACACATGTCTCACTGATAAAGTATGAATTCCTCAATGTAAACTGTATGATTAATCAAAACACTAGAAAGCAGCCACTAATTACTCCAGAGTGCTTATGAAACATTAAGTCCATAAATAAGCATATTTATTTATACCCCATTGGATTAGATTATTCTGTGTTTATAACCTCTTGTTAATGTGTTTGTTTTGTCTCAGCTGCATTTGCAAGAATTAGATTTCTCATCAACATTTCAATGGGGCTCTTTAAAAAAAAACTTTCTTAGGTTACAGGCTTTTCATAATTGATGTGCTTAAGCCTGGATGATGAATCTATTAATATCCCCATCTAGATTACTCTCGTGTCGAGCAAGCCACATTTATTCATCACCCCGACGCCTTTCTAACAAGCAAAGTTAAATTAAAACATTGGATCAGACAGAAACACGGACGACACAGTTTGCATGTGAGCTGTCATCGTTCTCGCTTCGGTGGTGTAAACACGGAAAGAGAAAAGCAAGAAACAAGAAGAAATACACAGCGAGATATATTGTTTATTCATTTAAAGATGAAGTAAGGAATGCAATTAAATATCTGGGACAAATAAAAAATCTATCAGCAAACTGTCAGGGGGGCGTTTGAGCATTTCAAGGCGTCGGTACCGGCTTCAAAGACGAGCCTCGGATCCACCGAGAGGGGAAACGCATGTTGATCCATTTGGCTAATTTTCTAATGTGCAGCGTTTCCGGCTACAAACCGCCCTGCAGCGGTGTGACGGGTGAGAACAAGGTGTGTTGCATCATGCATGAAACATTACAAAAAAGTACTGAACAAATTGTCATAATTGTCGCGCCTATCACGAGCGGCAACGCTAATAGTTGTGTCTCGGGAAAACGTGTGACATGAGGGTGGCTCCTTTTTGACAATAATGTATCCTTTACAAGCGACTTTGCGTTTTATATGTTAGATACACACACCACCTCGCTCTCTCTCTCTCTCTCATTGATTCCTGTGCCACGGCCAGTGCATACTCTATGGACTGTATATGTGTCATGTGGTCAGCTCCCAGTAGCTTGACCCCAACCTTTTTATTCGTGATTGGTTTCGGCGGCGTGCGACTGCACAGGAATGTTGCTGCTCCGAGCCCCCCCGACCCAATCAATTACCCGCCTGAGCCCTGCTGACCCGAGTGGCTTGGTAACCGCCAGCCGGGAGTCCTGCACAGTTCATCTTTACAGTGAGCAATTGCATGTCGTGTTTTCATGCATGTATTTTATTCAGTAAGTTCCAACTGTATGCACGGTCACTTTGTGGGCAGGATGTTGTTATTTAGACAGAAGGATTTCACAAAAGTCTTTGATAAAACTGTGATGAGCATTAACTGCTCCACCTGTGGGAGAGGTGGGCTGCTGTGGCACGGTGGGGAGAGCGGGTCGACCATTAACCCTTGATCTTGATCTCCGGCTCCTCCTCCCACATGTCGAAGTGTCCTTGACTCGTTCCCTCGGCTGCTTCCTAAAGCTTTGAATGGGTCCAATACAGAGGTCAAACTTCATCATCTATATCTATGTATTAATGTTAATATGTTTTTGAATTACACTCTTCTATCAGATTCAGATTCTTTTTTTGTTTGTTTTTTGTTTGAGGTTTTTTTACAACCACCAGTAATAAAAAATAAATAAAAAAAGATACAAGTGGCTGACCAAACTCAATTCAACTTTATTGTCATTGCACTGGGGCAACGAAATGTAGTTTTACATCTGACCAAAGAGTGCAAAGAAGCAGTATACCATAAATAAAAAATAAAAGATGCAGTGCAGATATGGTCAACAGTGTAAAAGTACATATATATATAAACAGCATTTGAAAACAGCAAATCAGACAAACAGCAAACCAAAAGCCAAAGGTGCAAGTGATTATATTTAGACATTAATCAACCAGTGAGCACTCTAAACTAGACAAACATTTCCCTTTTTGTAGTCATTTCTTTCTGTCTTTCCTTTAAACTCTTCACGGAAAAAATGAATAATAGGCAATACAGTCACATTCATTGGTCACCTGGTTGTCAGGGTATGACAGAGAATGCAGACTCGATCGACAAGTGTGCAATTAGAGACGTTAAAGGAACGAGTCGCCCAGGATACAGACGCAGAACTCTGGCATGCTCATCGGCTCGGACAACTTTGAACATGAGCGACGATGAATATTAACCGGAGCACGACGTGGTGAATGCATTCCTCTTGCCGATAGCAGGACGGAGAAAGTTCACAGAATTCGGCGTCATGTTGAGCTGGCTATGCCCGAGAAAAAAGCTGAAATCCTGTTTCGTGGTCATTATCACATGTTGTTAGGGGTGTAAACAGGGAGATCGCTGCTGAGGATGGCACACAAATAAATGTTTGTTCTGGCATGATATCTGTTCGAGTCCGGGGGATATTTTTGGCATTCTTGGTCAATCTGGTTGGCAAGAGATAAAGACCGGAGGCAAGAAAAAGAACAAGGAAAGCTTCAATCGAGTGCAGCCCTCTGCGCCGAGGATTAATAATCTCCCTCGGTACTGTTGTTGTTACTTTCACGCTCAACATTGCACTAGTTCTGTAAGGCAGGTTCGGTTTGGCGGTGGTCGCGTGGGATGGAGCGGCCCCAAAAAATCGATATGTTTCTTCTTGGGTGCAATGAATGTGCGGCGAACCTTTATTGCAAATGCAGCCATTAGTTATCCCCGTACGTTTGTCATAATCAAAGAAACAAGAACAGAGATAAAAGAAGCCGGTGAGTGGGACACGGATATTGGTCGAGAGATGAAAGAGATAAACAATCAATGGAAAACATAGGCAACATGACATTCTAAGAGAAGGACAAGATAGGAGTCAAGGGTGTTAAGAGAAGAAGAAAAAGCAGTAAAAAGAAGTGTCGGAGGCGGTGTGTTGGAAACGGGAGCAACAGATGTGCTTTAAATTAGCCTGGCCTGGGAATGCAGTCCATGAAAGAGGCCAGATACGGTGACCCTCGGCCTTGGAACCTGATCCTCCTCCTCCTCCTCCTCATCCTCCTCCCCATGGCTCAAGCATCTCTTTTGTGGTCTCCTCCTCCTCCTCCTCTCTCTCCCAGCTCCGACCATCCCCCTCTCCCCACCAGCCCAGCCCGGGAACAATGGGCCCAGGCTGGGCCACTTGGGACCGCTCCTCGATCCTTCCTCGCCCAGAAGCGCTCGGTAAAAAGCCGGCTCAGCTCCCAGGGGCCTCTGCTCCGTGCCCTCGCTCGCCCCTTTCATTAGCCACGGGCCTGGCGACCAGCTAATGATCGCCGGCTCCCCTTTTCCTTCCTTCAGCCCCAAGTGCGGCGGCGCTGATGCCCTCCTCGTTCGAAAACTGGACCACCGTGACATTCAAATCTCTATGGCATGCATCCATCATCGTCATTATTTTTTCCGGCGTGTGCGGTTTTAACTCCGCCCGCGTTCCTCTCTTCTTCACCGTCTCCGACAGACCGCATTCTTCATCGATTCCCCCCCCCGTGCAGCTGTCCTCTGGCACTTTGCACCTGTTCTCCAACCGTCATGATGTCATCACCAAGCCGCTGTCGGTCCGCACGTCTGGATCCGTCTCGCCGTCCGTCTGTTGGTTCAGAAAGGATAACCCCACTTTAAAACCTTTTACAATCTCCTTTTTTTGCCATTCAATGTGACACAGTTAAAGTTTCAGTTTTTATAATTTGCTTTTGATTGCACCTAATTGTCTTTGATGAAATCTACACACAACTCGTGACGCCTCCTGTGCACACTATAAACTATAACTATTAGCATAATGGTCATTAACATAGAGGACAACTGTTCCAGGTGATTCAATCCACATGCACAACACTGCTACGAGTGAGGCAGGGGGCCGGTGACAGCTCGGCTAACCCGCGCCTCTGCATTGCCATTGTCATTGCCTGCAATTAGGCCAAGTTCACATCATTGTTTGGAAACCAAAAGTGAAATCTACAATGGCCAACGATTCATAATAAATTCATGCAGACCTCTGTAATGAATTCGGTAAAAGCTGGAATTACAGGATTACTTCCTGACCCACGCACTATGCTATATATATAGGCAGGGTTTTGACACAGTGACTAGGAAAATGACTGCTGCCCTACAAATACCCCCCAATTAACACACACACTCACACACACAAAGATGTCTAAGTTTAAAAATAACTGGATACAGCTTTGGAGGCGGGGCAGCGCTCATTCCCGTGGAAGTTGGGACCAAGTCATTGTTTTCTGAAAGTCACAAGTAATTCTCAAGTCTTTGCCATCAAGTCCTCAGTCAAGTCACGAGTCCGAAACTTTCAGTTTTTTTGTCCGATACATAAGTCATAATATGCTCTTCACCAAATGTAATTCTGTTAGCTCCTAATTTTAGATCCAAATTGTGTTCGATAGTTCCGAAAATAATAAATTGACCAGTATCAAACCTTTTTCAGTTACGTCTTTGTGCACGGCGGTAAGATAGAAAGTATCCATGTGACCAACAGAGCGAGTGCACGAGTGTTTTCTTTAACCTGGCCCAGTTTACATGAATGGAGGAAGAACAAATACATGTGGATTGGTGTATTTGTACATTTTACAACTTTTATCTCTTAAGAATTTAAATAACAACTATTCAAATGTTTGTACTGGGAAAGTCATTTATCTTTAAAAAAAATATATCATTATGGGAAAAAGTCTTTTTAGTGCCCCATGGCATCACGTGGCATTGCAATTCCACCGTTTGCCACTAAGCTTCAAAGCCCGGCGCTCTTCCCGGGAGATGTACGCTCTACATACTCACACACACTCTCCCTCACCCCTTTCTTTCTCTTTTGCCAATCACATTATCATCCTGTACCACTGCACTGCCTGCTGATCCGTCATGCATGCGAGCCGTCACAGAAACGTAATCGTCATAATAAGCCTCTATTCATCCATGAATGACAGCCGACTCAATTTGAATTGACTGACTCGTTCTGATTTGCCAAGTTCACGAGCCTCCACCAAACAGAAGCTACTCTGGCTTTTGAGGAGCGTTTATTCTTACTACCTTTATTCCATTTCCAGTGCATTGTTTTATTTCAAACTCTTTTTTTTGTTGGTCTTTCTTATTAGCCACCGCCTCCTTCCTCTTTCACTTCCTCTTCATGAATAATTCATTGAGTCATACATGATTTAGGGGAAACAGACAGATATTTACACAGCTCTTTGTGTCTCTGTGTTTAGTTTGGTGACATATTCAATAATTGTTTAATTTATCAAATTGACTGGGAGTTGGGAGCCCTGCGTGCATCAGTGCCTCATGTGTTCTGATTATGGCGGAGGTAAGGAGAACTTCCTAATACCCTTCAACACCCATACTTCTTCATTTTATTATTGTCTGTAATGCTTCCTGGAAAACTTTGTGTGGGGGGATTCTGGCCTGACACTGTGTCAGACCATTTTGGTTTAGTTCTTTACATTTATAGCACAGAATGGAGAATTTTCAACTTGGAAAGATTGCGACCATTAATAATTCCACATTTCACAGAGGACCTAGCACGACATTATGCTGCTCCATCCCTATTCAGTAAAATTCAGTCTTTTATTCAGTTTTATTCATTCCGATGGAATTGCTCGATTCTGTGATTTTTTTGCCTCCACTTCCATTGTACATTGCAAACGGTTTACTTGCTCCAGTCGATCGGTCCGGCACGTTATTGTTTCCTATATGTCTGGCTTTCACAATGTGTATTAGTTTGGGGCTTTAGCTTTGTTTATTTGTCCGAATAATGATCAGTTGAGATAATCCGGCATGTGGTTTTTGGCCTTATCCCCGACAACATCAATACACAAACAATAAAAAAGAAAAAGCAATGCAATAAAATCTGATCCTCTGGCAGCTTAACCTGATATCCAAACATCCTTTTGTTGCACACCCACGGTGTGTGTTTATAACTGAAGGGAATGTCTTTGCCAAATCCAATTTAATGAACGACGTCGTCCGACCATTAGGTCACATGTTGATTCTTCCCATGTGCTGTTGTTTTTTTTCCAGGGGAGCCTAAGTCTCTTATTTGTTCACGGTGCTAATTTTATTTTGATTATTCACCGGGGAATTGCAAAGTTAATCCCGCCGCTTCATACTGATATTGACACTGTGGATTGTCTTTTAATTAAATCAGAAAATGAATTCAGAAGGGGGCTGGGTCAATATCTTAGCTTTTTAACTAGCCTGGAATGAGCTTCTAGGAGGAGGAGGAGGGGGGGGGGCATCGAGGTTGGGATGACGTCATAGAGTGTGTCCCACAGGATCTTTGGAGACTGTGGTGGGTGGGGCCTTTCCAGCTCCCCTCTAGAGCTGCACACCAGAGGAAATACGCCTGGAGAGGGCCAACCGGCACCGAGGACAGGTCCCATGGGTAGATCCCATGGGTAGATCCTCCTAGACCGAGTGACCCTCCCTGACTCGATGGGTTGAGTCCCCGGGGCAGACGGTGCGTCCTCCACCTGTTGAGACGTAAACATGATTTTAGTTCATTACGAAACTGTTGGATCAATTGGACTTCGGATCTATTTGATTTGATTTTAAATGGCTACACAATGGTTAATTCTGATGAAATAACAGAACAACATCTTACGCTTTCGACATTACCACTTTATTATTACCATAACACCAGCAAGTGTGTGTGTGTGTGTGTGTGTGTGTGTGGGGGGGGGGGGGGGGGGACTGTAAAAGAGTTCTGACTCCCACTTCATGTCTTTCGTGGCCAGACGATGAGCCTTTCAACTTCTCTTTTTGTCCTTGTAGACCGATTGAAAATCAGCCGGAGTTCACGCTTTAATGTCCTGTATATATGCAGAGTTTAATATTTCATTTGGAACCACTGAAGTGATAACTTGAAACCAAAATTCCTCATTCGAATATGTCTAGCTCTTCCTCTGAACTAAGAACCATTAATGCAATCCTCAGCGGGGGAAATTCAGGCAGTGGGTTGTGTCCCGATCTCGCCCCCGAGGCCGTGACGCAAGAGTTACAAAAACAACTCGCGCTCATTTTCGTGGGTTTTCAATTCATCCAACAGTGACTGGCATCTCTAATTGGTTTGCCGCTATAATTAATATCCGTATGCGTCCCAGGAACAGAAATGTCTTCATGTTCTTTGGCTTCAGTTTGACATATACAGTAATAGAAACACCGTGATTGGCTCTTTTTGTAGCCTCGCAGCAGAATTTGAATAAGAAATCATTTTAATGACATTAATTATTCATATTTAATCAATGATTTGGCAAGTATTATGTCTGTGACACCGGTGATAATTGAGGTCCTCCATTATCTTTGTTGGAGTACTCTGTCTTGAATTGCTCTTTATGCTAATTACAGTGTGAGGAGCTTGACATTCTTGCCAGGCTCTTGCTCGCTGCTCTGCAACACTGTCGGGTTTTGTTTTCGGCTCCGCTGATGAGCTGGATGGATTATACCCGATTCTCTCCCGTTCCATTGTTAAATTAAATGAACTTAATGCACCGGGAGGAAGGCGGAGAGGTGGGGGTTCGGGGCTTGGAGGCGCTCTCCCCTGACGAAAAAACGTTGCATGGCACCGTCAGACTCTGGCTTTCTTCCCAAAAGATGTCACTCGACATCTGCCATCGAGAATCAAAGGGAGAACGCCTCGCTACAGGAAGTTACCATCCGCTGCTCTTTGCGTCTCGAGTTGTCACACGGCGGGCATCGAGCCGAGGCAGACGATGATGCTCTGGCTCAAGGGGGCGGGAAAACTGTTGGCCGCGTGGAAGAAAAAAAAACAATCAAACTTTTGGAAAAGGCCTGCCACCTCCTCGCTGTGTCGGTTTGGCCGAGGTCTGAAGGAAGGAAGACAGGTGGAAGGATGGAGAGAGGCGACGTGGATCGATCTCTCGAGCGGCGTTGAGAAGCAGGTGTGCAAACACCTCGTTTCAGAAGGAAAGACGCAGAGGAGAGGGATGATGTGTGTCTACCTTGTTGGAGAAAGGGACAACACTGTATTTCCAGGAAAAAAGATTGATTATAACTACATAGGCGCCATTTGAGTCCAAAGTCTTGTCCCGCGAGGAAAGAAGAGCACACAGTTACCTTGATGTGGTGAAAGGAGAGGAAAGAAACACAGCGTGGAAGGTGTCAAAATAAATGAGAGAAAGGAAGAAAAAAACAGACGTGGGGATGCACGGAGGAAGGTCTGAGGAGAGATCAAAGGAGCGTGAGAGATGTGTCTGCATGAAGCCGTGGAAAGAGCATTGGAGAGTGAGGAGTGATAAGTCTGTGACAGCTGCAGCGTGATTAGGGTATTAGGATCACTCCTCAAGACCCTTGTTTGCCGTCTTTGCCCACACAGAGGCCCGGTGTACATTTTTTTGTTGTAATTGGGCATGGTCCTGCAGCTGCCGTGGTAACTTCCAGAAAGCCGGCCTTACTTCTCCCACCTCTCTGATCTCTCTCCCCTTCCACCTCCACATCTCACCATCGGCACCGCGGGTGTTTCTCTCATGCTCTGCTCAGCCTTCGTCTAATCTCGGCTCCACTGATCTAAAGCCGGAGGTCAGCCATGAGCGATGCTGCGGTTCGTCTTCCTTCAGCTGTTACTCGATGACATATGAGAGAGACAGAATTCTAGGTGTTTCCCTTTTCCCTGCTCTGCAACTCCAACTCGGGGTGACGACGCGGCCACACTGGTGGCTTCAGCTCTCCCCCCCCCATTGTTGTGGCTATTGGTTCATCAATTCCAGACACCGTGGGTATGTGATTAGAGATCCCGTACCACCCTGAGCCGGGCAGCTGGTACACCAAGCAAGCGCTCAGACGCACAAAAAGAAGTTAGAGATGCCGTTTGCTCCGATCTCTGCATGTGTTTGCGCGCCGCCCCGCATGCATGCAGTGTGCATGTTTGCGATGCCATGTTTCCAGCGTTTCCTTGAACAACGTCGATTCCGCCGGGAGTTCATTTAAAAAGAAATAAAAAAATGCGGATGATGATAGAAGGCACGCACGACCGACTGCTTGTGTCATTACGGCGGCGCGTATATTCCTCGCAGGTCATTATGCCTGCGCGCCCGCCCCCTGGTATGCGGCCCTTTTTTCACTCTGTTTGACTTTCTAATACCCGGCTTGAAAGCAATAATCGGAGCCCATGTGAAAAGATGCATCATGCACATCTTTTTTTTTTTTTTGCACGGGGGAGTAGCCAATCGTTCCCTTATCAGGTTCCTCTATTAATCTGGGCTTTCCTTCTTTGTTTGCACATCCTGTCTTTCGACTGAATGTGCAAAGTTATCCTCAATGTGGCAGCGAGACAAGTTTGCGCAGAGCTTCAAAAGCATCACAATAACCAATAACAGGAGAAGAAAGTTGTGGGTGGGGGTTGGGGTTGTGTGTGTGTGTGTGTGGGGGGGGGGGGGGGGGACATTAGCTGAACCCTTCGACTAATTTACCAAATGGGGCCTCTGTCTACCATTGTGGTAGACATGATGTCATTTCTTCCTTTGTTTCAGGAGCTGATTGTTTAACCTGCTGAACCTAATTATGATACATTAGACTCAGATTATTGCACATGACAGCACATGCGTTTCATTCGTGCTCTGGGTGGGCGTACGCATTCATCTTGTTAATTCATCATCTATGACATAGGAAAAAAGAAAAAAAACTCCTCCCTCTTCTTCTGTTGTTTTCCGACAAAGCAGACGGACCGATCTGTTACTGTGTCGCAAGTCTAAAAAAAAGACACAGCAACCAGGTTGATTAACTTTCAAAAAAATTAAAGTGTGCACCATTTTTCTCAATACATACGGCACAAAACGTGAACATGTGAACAAGCCATGTATCTCCTCTGTGAGTGCGTTCATCAGAAGCGGTGAAGCTTGAGGCTTTACTCGGTGGACAAACAGAAACCCGACACGTAGGTGACTCATGCCATTTCCCACAGGCTCGTCTGAATCAATGTAATGGCCTTAACAGCAGCTCCGTCTGTGTCTGCAACGTGTGCCTGTGCATCAGTATGTGCTGGTGAGTGTGTGTGTGTGTGTGTGTTCACAAAAGACTTCTGCTTTTCTCCTCATCTCTCTGGCAGACACGTCAAGCCCTCCATCCGTCTCTAATTGCCTCCACCTCGCACATCATTTGTGTTTCTGCCGTAAAAAGAAACATTGAAACTCTACCACTGGGGATCCATAACCGTTTTCCAGCCTATATGCTTTTTTTATTGCCGTATTTAGAGCCTCCATAAATATAGAGCAAAGCATTTGGGAAAAGAGGACGTCTGAAGAATTTCAGCGGAGACACCTGCTGCTATATCTGTATATAATCAGGGAGACAGCGCGGGAGAATGACAGGCAGACGCACACATATCAGGGAACCCAACAACGGCAACCTGGGAATGTTAAAAACATGATACAAATAACTCTGTGTGTCTGTATCCAAACAAAATAAGTCAGACGAGGAGGGTGAGCGTTAGGCCTGAAAGAGATTTCAGTGTCACAAAGGTGGCTCTCTTTTCACCTGGCTGGATCGCCATAGTAACCCATGCTGCCTGGCTAGATTATACAAACCAACCCCTTTGGAAAAAGTCTCAATATTCTCGCAAAATCCTGTGCAGCTAATAGCACGCCACTTCGAACATTGGTATTTATTGCAGATACAATTCAATCAATTCTCACTTTAAATCACTTGTTTTTGCCATAAATTGAAGCGATGAGGCACTTTCTGCTAACCTTCTCCTCAGTGTTTTTTTTTGCCGTACGTTATTATTGAATATTAAATTGTGTTTAAAGGCGAAAGTAGGCGTCGCACGCTTGTTCAATGTGAAGAAACGAATGACACCAACACGACCCCTTTTATGGGACGTGCACGGATCCTGAGAAAGAGAATCTAAGGAACAAAAACAAGCGTCACACCCGCTGGGTGAGGTTTCATGCTTTGTTAAGCCAGCTAAGGCACAGTAAGCCTGGCTCTGTCGAACTTGCCTCACAGTGCACCCCTCTGGCGTGTGTGTGTGTGTTTGTGTGTCCTCTTAACCGCAGGCATTAAAATTACATCGTTGTCTGCTGTTGAAATACGCGCAAGCTTTCTCATTCACACGCTCCTCCAGCCCTCGCTGATTATGCACAGCCAGGTCCACATACAAATACACACACACACACACACATACACACGGACAGCCATACGCCTTCAGATTGTTTAGCATACAGCAGGCATTCGCTCATTGTTCCCTAGGAGTCACAAGGTCAACAAGTACCCTCCCTGATAGACTCAACATGGAGAGGATGGAGGAGGAATAAAGGCAGCGATGCGTACGCAGACGGCATCCTCACATGTACACAAAGGCACAAACACACTTTTTATGTACCTATTATGCAGTGTTTTTTTCCTTCCGAAACAAAGAGCACATAGACTCATCTTAACAAAATAGAGATGGTCTAATAAAATATGCATCAAGCACTGTGCACCAACCAGACTGCTCACTTCCAGCCAAACAGCTGGATATTGGGGATAATGTCCTGAATCCATCTTACTGCACAAGTTGATCAAGGTATTTTTTTTCTGTTTTATTTGTCTTTGCTTCCTATATTTTGCAGAAATTTGTTGTCATATTTTAAGATTGATGTGAATTTATACAGAGGGTCAGGAACTATTTTTATATGAAGGGCCATTTTTCAAGTGTCTTGTTCATCAGTGGGCCAAATCAACATTTAGGTTAACACTAGTTTAAATTACAACACTGTATCAACATGTTTATCTTCAATGGATCTCTAAGTTAATACATTCCATATTAGGCACTGGCAAAGCAACATTACAAAAATTCCATAATCATGACTTATTGAATATTATATATGAAAGTACTAACCCTACCAACCTTCCATTGATCTTATTCATCAGCAATAAACTTTGCAAATGCTCTGAAGAAGGCGACTAGTCCTAGCCAATCAGAGGCAGAATAGGGCGGGTCTTCATGCTAAACTGGTGGGAAAATAAATCCATAAAACTACTGTAAGTAACAGGCCATTCAACTGCAAATGGGAACCAGTCCTCAACCCATAGTTTTGTGATTGCACTTCCGGTTCCCTCGTCTCGAAGGCAATGGGGATTTGATTTAGTTTTTGGTTAGATGCCTGAAATACGGTCTGTGGTTAACACGAGCCAAATTGATTTTAGCATTTTGTTCGACCATATGAAATACTTCAGTAAATACTCCTGTGGTGCCATTGGTTAAGCTGCTTGCGGTTGCCTACCACTGGTTCATGCATAGTTAAGAATCCCACTGCCCCGGGTAGCTGGCTGAGGAAGAGACGATTAGTCAGGGTCAAGAGGTCAGGCAATAGGATCTGAAAAATTCCGGTTACCGGTACAGCGGTGAGGATAGTCGCTTGCCCAATCGTAGTGCTTGGTGAGTCTTGCCAAGAAACGAGGTGGGATAAGGCATGATTCATACCATGAATCACATTGTAAAGTCGTATATGTCCACAGAAAATGTATCAAATTCTTTGGGGCGTAAGAATGCTTTGGCGGTTGTTTTGCGACACCATATACCCAATTTATCTGGCAGGTCGGGGGCAAAAGAATATTGATTCCTCAGCTCTCATTCATTCATTTTTAACAGCTCTCCACCCGCATTAATTAAATTATTGGAATATTCTCTGCGACGGAAATGAGAACAAATCACTCAGTTCAAATACGCAGATTCTTGCACCATGTTCGAGATTTAAAAAATCCATAACATTAAGGGCTCAATCAGGATTGTATTGTATCGCATATTGTTTTTTCAATGGCTTTAAATGGAGAGATAATCTGTACCTTTCAGGCAAATCCATGGCGGCACTGGCTTTTAGCTCTTTAAATGATTATGAGTATCTCTCCACTTCAAGCTTAGCATGATGCTGTCGTCGCTTATCTTCATTTAGCCAGACGGCCGACTGAACACAGAGAGGGGGGAGGAAGAGAGTGAGGGAGACAAAGGCATGGATTTTATCATGACTCAATTAAAAGTTTCTTCTCTTCTACTGGCAACGTAGACAACGATTGGCTTCTGTGTGTGTGTGTGTGTGTGTGTGTTGGCATAGGGATGAGATGTGACTGTACTCCTCTGATTGTTAGCAGCAGGGCGGAAGTCTCATCTCTCCTCACTGTCGGAGCCGTCGACCACAGTTACGCTACACGTCACAGCTAACAAATCCCCCGCACCTTCATCCCCTTTTGTTTTTTTTGCCCCGTGAGAACAATTTGGTGTGATATTAATATGCATTGTGAGTAGGGCTGCAACTAACGATTATTTTGATAATCGATTAATCTGTTGATTATTTTTTCGATTAATCGGATGAAAAATAAATAAATGTAATTTTCAACCCTTTTTTCAAAACAGGGTTCGTACGGTCATGGAAAAGTCAGGGAGTTATTAAATGGCTATTTCTAGGCCTAGAAAAGTAATTAATTAGTCATTTTTGGAAAAGTAATGCAAATTTGTTATATTCAAATATTAATTTAAACGGAATATATGCAGTATGCTTTGGAATTCTCATTGTTAGTTTAAATACTACATCTTCTCACTTGTTCATGTGTAGCCTACACCGAGTTTTCACAAAATGTATAATCATGGGGTGACTATGGGTGAGTGGATAGCAGGTCCGTCTTTCAATCAGGGGGTTGGAGGTTCAATACCCACCCTAGTCGATGTGTCCTTGAGCAAGACACTAAACCCTGAGTTGCTCCCTGTAGCTGCGTCTACAGTGAATGAATGTAACAGTATTGTAAGTCGCTTTGGATAAAAGCGTCAGCCAAATGACATGTAATGTAATCATGGTTTAAATTCCTGGAAAGGTCCTGGAGATCCACTGGTCAGCATGTGGATGAACCTGTTCATTGGTCATGTGTATGAACCCTGTCATAAACAGACTGACAGCGGTTTACTCTCCTGAGTTGGCTATTTATGGGTTAAACGCCTTATACGGTGAGGGGGCGGGGCTTATCTCCGTTGCCTTTCTCCGTGGAAAAATATTGTCCGCCATCCGCCACGGAAAAATAACCACTTTTCGACGTTATACTGCTTGTGGAAATGCCACACACGTGATAACATCTAGCGCCCTGGTGTCTGGGTTCATAACATCACCCGTAGGCGCACTCAGCTCCGTGAATGTCACTCCGACGACGTAAATGACTTCCGCTTCCAGCGTCACGAGGGCAGCAGCAGCCAATTAGATTCACTAACGGAGGAGCAGCTCAGCGCTGATTGGCTCTCACAACGCAACATTATGGTCCGTCCTCTCTCCGCTCCGCTCTTGTTTCTCCTGCGCCACTCTGCGCTCAAATCAACTTTTTTTATACTCCGTGACTTATTGAGCGCCGTAATAATCGCGCGACACAACGAATCGATAATGAAATTCGTTGCCAACTATTTTAATAATCGATTTTTATCGATTTTATCGATTCGTTGTTGCAGCCCTAATTGTGAGTCACGAGGTTGCTGAGGCAGAAGGCGCACTGGATCTTTTCGGGAAGCAAAAGGTCCGAGTGATAGATCAACTGATGAATCGACAGATCGATCATACGCGCTCAGTGTGAAATAATGAGCTTCAGCTACTGCTTATTAATTCACAGCCTCAAAGGCCACCCTTTATTTGCACCTGCTGTGCTTTTGTCTGTTCCCATTTCTTTTTCTTTTCATTGTTTCCCGCCGTCTTACTCAGTTTCTTCCCAAGGCCCTTCGTCTCCCTCCGTGGCCCTCCGACTCTCCTCTTTGTCTCCCCCGCCGTCTCCCTTTCGCTAATTCTAATTAAAGAGAAGAAGTGTCATCTTTTATTAATGTGACGCTGTTAATGAAACAGGGACCGCTTTTGTCAGGGACAAAAGTTTTCACCAACACTTTCTCTGCAATTAAAGTTAAAGAATTCTCCCGGGAGAGTATTTTGCTCTCGACTCCCATGATGCAGTGCGTGTGTGGCTTTTACCCATATGCTAAAAGCCTGAAATCCTCACGGCTGTACTTTACTTCATGAAAGGTACGGGGGGGTGGGGGGGGGGGGTTGTCCTCCTGCAGCTCGCAACTCTCCTTGTATTTTCCAAGGCTAAATCATTTAGAGTAAGTCAGACAATTGTCTCGTGGTACGGTTAACATAAACATTGTCATGAATTTGTTATCTTTTCAAAGTCAATTCACTTCGAGGAGCTGAGAGATTTCGTGACTTCTCACGTCTGTAGTTTCGGGCGCGTTGAGTCGACAGATAATCAAACAGCTGGAAGCTCTTCTCGCCTTCTCCCCGCCTCTCTCCCCAAACAGCAGACTGACACAGACCAACGTTGTATCCGGCCAACACTCAACAGAACCTGAACGCATCATAATGTAACTCAACGGAATGTTAGTTCGTCGGCCGTCAGTTACAATGAAACATTATCAGAGGAAACATGCGTACGAAATCATAGCACACTCTCAGCCTTCCTTTCTCCACTCAGCATGTCAGGATTTTTTTCCATTTGTCCCAGCGGTGTTTTCTCTGGTTGCTCCACCACCTCATGTAGAGAGAGAAGAATGGACGGACCCACTGAGAGCCTAATGAACCCTAATTAAAGAAATAGAAAAGTGAGCTGCAGCTCTTATATGCCACTGCTCCACTTCCTTCCTTCTGTTCCTTACTTCTTTGGATTTTTCTTGGATTACCTAATGGTAGCTTTCTCAGAGGTCGCACTCAGGTCCTTAGAAAACAACATTGAGACCGAAGGGAAGAGAACACAAACACAACCCTGTTGCTGCTGGTCATGTCCAAATGAGTTGTTTGGCTTCTGCTCAGGCACTGTTCGCATGTGTGTATTCATTTCTGCTGGTCACAATGTCAGCCGTATTCCCGAGGTTTACGGCCTTCATGTGGAGGATGTGGCAGCCTCATCATTTAACATCCTTGTGGGCCCTGGTAAGGCTCCTTGATTGGGGGCCAGTGATGGAATAGTGTCTATGTATTTTATAAAACTCGTTCTCCACCTTGCTCTTCATCCGCTCCTCCACATAGGAGGGAGATTATATGGCGGACTAACGATGTCACTGTAAATGAATGCACCCCCCCCCCATCCCCCATCCCCCATCCCGTCTTCCCTCGCGAATGATTAAATAACTTGCACTTACTCCTTTCCTTCCCTCTCCTCGTTCGCCTGTGGCTGCACTTCTACCTCACCTTCTCCGTTCTTTCAAGTTAGCTCGTTACCGTCCCAGATGAGAAGAAAAATTGGAAAATGCTACCCTGTATCTCCTCTCTGGATGGACGGTTGGGCGCTTTCATGATTGTTTTCTTGAGCTGGCACAACACAGAGCCGAGGAGCGGCGTAATGGCGTTCTCAGAGGTTTGACTAGCCGCCGCTGCTGCATTGTGCTTATTGCGGATTGGGGTGGTGGAGTTAATGTGATTTCTGACTGAAGGATGGTCAGAGTAGGTTGAAAATGTGATGTTTAAAGACCGTTGGGCATTTCTGAGTGTGTGAGTGTGTGTGTGTGTGTGTGTGGAAAGGGAAGAGGAAAGAAAGAGATGGTATTGCTCATGTGTCTATTTTGCACCATCGCAATATATATGGAAGGAGAATGAGTGTGCGCGTGTGTTGTTTGTCTGTATCTCTGTGTACGCGGGTCCGCATAAGTGTGCTTTTTGTTTTTCCAAAGACTTGATGTCATTCCTCGACTGTATCGCCGCCCCCCCCGAGGCTAGGTTTTGATATGCTGCTATCTGATTTGACAACCTTCTGCACTACCTCATAACTCCATCGCCCTGAAGGAAACCGCCTCTCCATTCCGTCCATCCGTTGTGTTTTCCTCTGCGGTGCTGATCCGCCGGGGTTCCGTCCATCACAGCGGCCTAATGAATGTCCAGAGACGCTTTGTTTCACCCCCGGCGGCACCGCGGCCCCCCTGATGAGAATGGAGACAGCCACTGTACATATGTGGCCTTTTTGAAATTCTTCCAGCATATTACTGCCGAGTTCCTCTTTTGTTGCTGCGGAGAAGAAAGTCCTTTTATTCAAATCTATGATTGCTTGATATCATTGGCTGTGATCCCATATAATGCGATACAATGTGTCACTTTTGCTATCTAATATCAGCGATTCCCACAGTTTTGTCTGCGGTATAATAAACCGTTTTCATTCCCTATCTCTGCACAAGAAAAAAAAATTGTTTTGCTCTTTCTATTTTTTAGGTCTATCTAATCCTGTTAATGCTAAAATCTGATTATGGGCTCTGGCTTGTAGCACAAATACACTATGTGTGTCTTTGCGTGGTTTTTATATGGAGCTTAACATTATATAAGGATGACAAAGCCAATATGATGGAGTCTTAATATCCCCTTTTCATTGTTTTAGACTTTCTCTCTTATCTCGGAGAGAAAATCATGACTGCATGAAAGAATCTGAATCCATCTTTGGTGGAAAAAGACATCCTGAAAATCAAATCAGTGAAGATTAAATATTGATTGATAAACATCAAGAAATACTTTGGATGTAATTCAATACCTGACCTTTTCATTGGGTGGATGTCAGCCGTGTAGACCTCAACTGATCTCAACGAAAACAAACACCGTCAGAATATTAATTCATGAACCAAAACGAGGGTTATCATGATTATCAAGTATTCCAGTGAGGCCCTAATGCCGAACTTTAACATTTGGTAACAGCTCCCACTCAGACACAATCTGTCAAGATCTCGCAAACGTCTGCAGTGCACACCATTGATGACACAGAGTAACCAGTTGAGATATGTTCTATGGACTGTATTATATGTGGATCTATCTGAAGGATTATTATTGAGCACTAATGTCTTCTTCTTCTTCTACCTTATATTATATAACTTTTAAATATATCTTTTTAATTAATATGGAATATTTTTTTATTAATAAGGCATATCCGGAAAGAAAATCTGTTTTATAATTTTGATGTATAAACATGAGCTGTAGATGATGTTTCGGGTCATGAAGATCTTTTTTCACCCAATTTATGGAAGCAGAGGTCCGTGGATTATTGAGCGCATTCACAGAGATTAATCTAATGCTGTCGGAAATATACAAATAAAAACAGATAAAAGAAACACCTCAAAGTGTTGATGAAGATTGCTGCCTAACATGCCCTAGTCTACCTCCATCCGTACAGAGCTGAACATTAATATTGACTCATATGAAGAAGCTGACTGATAAATAATGAGTTCATGCAGATGTGGGCGGATGATAATTTACCGATTGGATAGGATCAGCAGGTCGTTGCAGTTGGACAATTGACAAGTACGTGCATACAACACTTACATGGTGTTGAGGCAGAAACATATCTTCTTTTTAAAAATCCTCTGTGAGCCGCCTCCAGTTGTTTGGCTCATAAATTATGTTTTTCTTATTTCTTTGAAGTTTGTTGTTCCTACTTTGGTCTTTGTTCTTTTCACCTCTTCTGCCACAGTGTAACACAAGAGACATTCATACGGTGTCATGGAATTGAAACCACGGTTTATATCATTTGTCAGTCTTTGTCTCTGTTCACCACAGAGAGAAAGAGAAAGGGAAAACACAGATGAAATGATGAAACAACTCGAAGCGCTTTCATGGATTCAGAAAGGACTTTGTTCTTGTAAAACAAGACATGACCGAGGGCTGCGGTGACTCGGACGCCCCCTCATGCGAGAGAGTGTGTGTGTGTATGTGTGTATACAAGGGTGTATGTGTTTCTGACCAGTTGATTGGGCCCCATACGGGCGCTCGAAGGGCTGTTATCCCAGTGGGAGGCAGCTTGGGAGCGAGGAATGGATGCAACAAGAAGTAGATGATCAACGAGGCATTACATGTGTGGTAGGACAGAAAGCATTTCATCTGACCGGTTGGAGTTCTTCTTAATGTCACGAAAACTAAAAAACAAAAAGAGATTCCTTTTCAGATAAATTCACAGAGCTATGTGGGCAACCTTTACGAAGACATGGTCAGAGATCTTCAACTGAAGCCATAAGACTGTTATTACTCGAGGTCCTGACGTAAACAATGATCAAGTTTATGCATATATATCCTACAATCAGTCAATAATGTAAAATCGATCAAGGTTGAGGTCATATATTATACGATAAGTCAATAACGTTAACATCCTCAAGGTCATGTTCATATATCAGAAAATAAGTTGATTGCTGGAGGTCATGTCCATACATTGTACGATAAGTTGATAACGTAACCGTGATGGAGGTCAATATGTATAATATTTATTGCGACCGGTCAGAAGACCACGCCCCTAGTTGGTAAGAATCCTGAGCTCACACGACCCATCGCAATGACATCATCGCAGATGTTTTTCCCTTCATTTTACAAAGCTCGTCCAAAACTACAAAAGAAATGAATACAAACAAATCTCCCACCGCGAGGCCCGCCTCTACCACCTGGTTAACCATCTCCACCTGATCCAGAAAGATCACCACAGCGCTGTTCATGCGAGCGGCGGACTTGACACTGCCGTGCTCGACCTTCTCTCCCACGGCCATCCCGATGTCCTCCACGCTGCACGCGAAGGCGAGTCGGCAGTGTTCTTGATGCCGTGTTTCCTCGTGAGGTGGGACAGAGTGTCAGATGCCGACCGGCGAGACACCGGCGGGATGAAATGAAATAAATAACCACCAAACAATTTAAACTCAGGTGAAACCCAACCAATAAACCACATTACATAAATACACATAACCATGGAACGAAAGAAAAAGATACACAATCGCTCGCTCACGCAGCTCTCTCGCGCACCCACACCCACGCACTCTGACTCTCAGAATGAACTGAGAGAGAGAGAGAGACATTAATTAAACATAAATGACAACCAGGGCGAGGGTTTCACTCTGTTTGTAATTGTAAATATTTGATAGGGGAAAAGACAACTCACTTAGCACACATCCATATGCTAACAACGGCATTATGAGCTGCCAGGGGTGTGTAAGGCGTGACAGGGCCTCCCCGAGGCTTAGACTGCTGGGCACGCACACACACACACACACACACACACAGTTGCCTACTGCTGTTATGTCAATGGAGTGTATCTCTGTATAGGATGACACTTCAGCTGTTTGAGCCAAAACAAGATCAAGCTACATAATAGTGGCTGCTGCGATGGGACCCCTGTCTGCCCCGCTGCTCTCAAGAGGGCCCACATACCAGGCCTCATGCATCACTCACACTTCTCCTCTCCTCACCACCTGCTAACGTAAAGGTTGAATGCCCTCTCTCTCATAAATTTAGAATTATGAGAACTTTGGGGTTATTTGTAGCCACTCGTGGTTGCTCCGCTGCCTTGGTGAGGATTAAGTATTATCATGACTGCCGGCACATCCAGGGTTCCCACAGGAACCGGCTGCCGACAGCGAACGTTACTAACCCTCCTCTTGCTGACGGGTTTGTTCGTCATCAGGGACGCCGTTAGTCTCCAGCCCCGATCCCCGGTTACCTTCTGTGACATCTTTAACCAGCATGCAATGCCCCAAACTGCAAGAATAGCTGATAAAAAAACCCACATTGTCTTTGAACTCCCCCCCCACACCAAAACTCATGTAGTTTTTCCCGCCTCTTTCGCTGCAGTTTCATTTCCACCATCAGCCTTTTGACTCCTCACTTCTGCCTTTCTTTCTCCCCCACTGGTATTTTTATTCTCCCTAGCTGCCGTCTCTCCCCGTGTCTTGAACTGCTTCTCACTAATTACTTCTTCTTCATGCAACCCCCCCCCCCCCCTCGCGACTAAATGACAGTCGATGTCTGGTCTTTTGATTTTCCTCCCATGCTCGGTCCTCACAGTTACAACAGCTCCATTGTCTGACATTAAGCCGCTCACACTAACAAGCCCCCCCCCCCAAGTTGAAAGTGTCACTTCATCCACTGGCTCGCCGACTCCCGCTGTCTGCTTCCTACTCGACATGAACGGGAAATAAGAACAGAGAGACTTGTCAGTGGTGAGGGTGATGAGGAGGGTGAGGGTGATGGTGGTCATGAGGGTGATGATGGTGATGAGGATGGTAAGGCTAATGAGGATGGTGAGGGTGATGATGGAGATGATGGTGATGATGGTGATGAGGGTGATGATGGGGATGATGACGAGGGTGGTGAGGGTGTGCGAAGAGCGGGCGTTTAGCTGGCAGCGATATCGTGTGTGAGACGCCTGCAGATTATTGTTTATTACATGCTTGTCTGTTTTGGCTGGTGAGTCTGGTGAGTGTGTGTTTCTTTAATGGCCTTCCATGAATATTACATGCATGGAGAGGAGAGGAGAGGAAATATGACAATAGAGCAGAGCAGAACAGACGGTGGGGGTGGGGGGGGGGATTGGAGGAGAAATAGAAGCAGAGAATGACAAGAATACAATTGAAAAGACTTGAATAGAAGAGAGTTTAAAAGAGGAAAGCAGAACAGATGAGTTGAAAGAAGAGGATGGACGATGACAATAGAACAAAACAACAGGAAAGAAGAGAGGAGGAGAGTGGGGGGGGAGGGGGGGTGGAGAGGAGCTGGGAATAAAACAATTCAGTGGGATTAATATGCCTTGAATTGATCTGAATTTAAACTGAAGGGAAGGGAAAGAGGAGAGGAAGGGAAAGAGGAGAGGAGAGTCACAGTGTGTGTGCAGTATGAATGTTGAACAGGCCATTTTGCTCAAATGGGCCGACGAGCTCACACTGAGTGAGCCTTGTTTATGAAGAGAGGACCAAGTCCTCCAATCAAACATGTATGACACACACACACACACACACACACACACTGCTTCTCTCTCGGTCCCAGACACATGCACAATCTCCACACAAACACGGGCCGCTCTGGAGACATCCCAGTGGCACAAAAGGCACACATGACGGAATAGGCATCACGCGCACCAGGGGAGCCAGATTATTTACTCACGGCACAGAACCCCCATTGTCGAGCCTCGGAGGGGGGGGGGGTCTCCGATGTGCGTAGGTGTGCGCGTAATCATGACGCTCGCCACCCGTCTTCGCTGCCTCTCCCTTAGCCACACACAACACAACAACACACACACACAAACCAACAGAGACATGATGCACGGATGATTACGCCGCATATTCCCACCGCTGGCCCGCAGAGCTCCTCCCTCCTGATGGGAGCCGTCACCTGCCGGAGGAGAGATGCTGCTTTCAGCTTCAATTTAAAGAAGAGAAATGAACAAAGGCCAAAAAAAAAGAGCTTACTTCTGACAGCTCGCATCGTATTTTTCCATATATTATTTAAATGAATTTGTTATGCAAAAGATAACAGATGAGCAGACGTTATTTATTTCATTCCAGCTCTCAGACCCAGAAGAAATAGATTCCAATGTATTCCTAACGGCTAACGGTCATCTTCCGCTCCGGCACTTGAATAAGAAAGAAAACGTTTTCAGGTGTGATGCTGGAGTGAGAAACAATGAGACATGCCGTGTGTGTGTGTGTGTGTGTGTGCTGGTGTTCAAAGTTTCGGCTTGCGAAGACTGGAAGTAGAAGACGGGGATGAATCCGCTCCCAGTGAATATTCCCTCGTCGTTTTACTGTTCACTAATTTAAATTACCTTGATCCACGGTAATTTAAAACATTGCTGCGAGCGACACACTCGAGCGAGGAAGGCCACGAAGGCACAAGAATTATGCTGAAGATGATTTTAAATTTCTTTCAAACTTCAGAGCTGAAAACGGCTCGTACAAACCCTCCATTTAGATTAGCCGTGCTGTGCTGGTTTTTGTATAATAATAGTTTATTGCCCAATGAGGGTCTTGTGGTACTGATTTCTATTTTTAATTCCTTTTTTGAGAGCATGTTCTTCTCGATTGCTAAATATTTAGTGGATTTAGAATAAATTCATATGTTCAGCATGTTGTAATTGCACATGGTAGATATACAGTATCGGACACAGTTTCTACACTGAAAAATAATCAGCACTTTACGCTGGTTTTCTAATTTTCTTTCCCCATATTCATCCCATATTGCTACAAAAAGACAGCTAAAAAAAAATACTTCCAATTAGTGCCATTTATTTTTTAATTGGGAGAAAACTAACTCTCTGAATAAATGATTGCTTGAATTGCTTTCTCACTTTAGCATTTCAAAATAAATGCCAACATAATGATTCAAGGATAACACACACATATTAATGTGCTGCTCTTTTCTTGTGGAGGGACAATATAATATAACATGTACTATTTTGAGTGCTGTACATTTTTTTACCTATATCATGAAAATGAGATATATCACTAAAAATAGATGCTCTGGGCTGGTGAATGGATGTCTATACATATTCAACAAAAACTGCTCCCGCTCCGTACATCAAAGGGTCGCTGCTCCTTTATTTCAGCGTCTCTCCAGCGGGACGGGGGCGGGACATGACCAGAAATCCCCCATTGTTGCTCCCCACTCTCGGCTGCTGGTGCATCGCTGTGTGTGTGTGTGTGTGTGTGTGTGTGTGTGTGTGTGTGTGTGGTGCAGTTGTGCGCGTTCCAGATGGACTCCAGTGGTTTTGGATGGTTTCATCTCAGCACCCTGGTGCGTTCCTGCAGATACCAAGGTGTCAAAAAGTAGTGACCGCTCTGTGCTCTTCCTGCTTCTAACCCTGCGTCCGCACATCAACCCGCCTCGCCTCTCTTCCCATCCATCCATCCATCCATCCATCACTCAACCACTACATCCGTGTGCCTTTCTCTCTGATGCTGTACGACCTGACCGGGTTCCAACAGTGAGACTCTACTGTATTCCAGCATGTTGTTACTCCGGGGCTTCACGGCGCGCTAGACTGGCAATTAAAAACTAGCCATTTACTTTCTCAGGAGCGTCTGTTACGACCCACTCAAATTCCACTCATCAAACCGCTGTTGCGTGTGTGCGTGTGTGTGTGTGTGTTTGTCTGCGTGTGTTCGAGTGCGAGTGGCTACGTGTGAGAGAGAGTGGGTGGGGGAGGGGGAGGCACTTCTCAATCTGACACTTCACAGCATGTGAAATGTAATTACACGCGCTTCGCAACCATCCGCACATCCACACAGATAAACGCACACTGAAACAGATGTGCTACTCTTCTTTCATTTGTGTGCACATTTCCTCACACGCAGGCCCCCTGACTCTCGATTATCCGCCTTTTCACAGGTAGTAAATGTAACTTTTCCAGTCAAAAACATATTGCACGGGGCTGTGGCCGATAAGTGAAGACTTTAAACGGATCACTTCTGTAAAGCCAGACAAATTTGTGGCTCCACATGACTGCCGCGCGGTGCTCTGGAGCAAGGCACTCAACCCCCCCAGCTGAGCCAGTGGAACGGAGCAGACAGCCAGCATGACGGGTCCACTTACCTGCTCTGGACCACGGTGGTTCAGACTTCAACTGAGTTGAGGAATCCAAGAGTCAAGTGTGTTTCATGGCACGTGGAAGCGGAGTCACTCCCAAGGCATTCTGGGGCTTAATTAAACACAAGCCACCGTGATCGTGTTGAATAATAATAACTCCAGGGATATACATAACCAGCCCCGCCCCCCCCCCCCCTTCCTCTTTCCATCTACAAAACCATATGTATCTTTTAAAATGAGAGGCCATTGTAAATATTTGATGGGTGGGCTCTATCTGGTATGATGTATGTCTGCTCCCATGAGCCCAGGGCTCTCAAGTTTTGAAGACAGGCAAGAGTGACATTTCCATCCCCCCCCCCTCTGCAGAACGAAATTTTCGGATATCAGTCAGTCGCGCGCAATTCCAGGATGATTTATTTTCATTGGCTGCTGGATTAAATCTTACCCAGATACAACAGATACGGTTTTTTTTCTGATTGGCTATTGTGTAGCCCATTTTCTTTTTTTAAATTGGCTGATAAGTGGCTCCTCACAGCAGAACTCCAGGGGAGCGCTTGATTCCTCCACGGTGAGGGCAGCGCTATGGAGGACTCAAAATGACTTAAGTATAAATAAATAAATGCATGAATAAATATAGGAATAAATAAATAAATGCTTAAATAAATGTATAAATAAATGCTTAAATAAATGTAGAAATACAGAAATAAATACAGAAATTAATAAATATAAGTTATAACTCAACAGGACATCATTAAATAAATGTATTTCTACATTTCTGTATTTCTTCATTTATTTATATCTCTATTTATGTGTCCACACGTATTTCTTCATTTATTTGTGTGTGACAATTATGTGTCCGTATATTCAAATGAGCTGGGCGGTCCCAACCTCATTGTTGAACAGGATTGGTCAAGTTGGAGAGCAAGACAGAAGCAATCGATCCCTAGCACTTGGACCTGTAGACGAACAGCGTTTATTATGCATTCTTGTCTGTACATTCTAAATACTACTGTTGTTGAGTCACGGAATGTAATTTAAGGATATTTTCAGCCGAGAAGTTAGTAGTTTAAGCATCAAATTTGTGGTCGGTTTATAGAGATTCAGCCTAATAAGGATATGCGACGGAGATTTGAGGTCCTGCTCGCGGGACCTTTGAGCTCCGGGCGCTCAGCGCGCTGTGTGGCCGCCGAGAGAAGCCTGATCTCGGCAGGACTTTTTAAAACGCTCCGCTGGCTCTGACGTCTCCGTAGCGGCTAAACATGAGATATAATTAGGTTTTGGAGGATCTAAAGAGCACAAAGAGTTTATTATTTATTTAAAAATAACGTTACGTCAATTTGACTGAGGGTTAAGATTCATAACTTCATATTGTAGCGACCCTGGGTCAGGAAAGCTACGAGACGTTGTATATTTATTACCGTTTATTCGTAGCCTACGCCAAACAACAGTGAACACCGCAACACATTCTACTCCACTGTAAAGTATTTTACAGTGAATAATTGGAGTAAATTCATGAGCAAGAACAGTTGATGTGGTGACGTCACAAGACCAGAAAGACCGTCCTGCGTCCTTGAGAGTCCGGACTCCCAAGACCAGACTCCAAAGACCAGACTCCAAAAGAACACGAGTCTGTACTCAGTGTACTTGGAATTGATAAACGGCTGAAGTCAAAAATCTGTCTAGGCTAACTTCTACTAACGGTTAGCTGAGCGAGCCAACTTCAGCTTCATGTGCCAGGCAGAAGTAGTAGAGCACAACACACCAGGTGCATCACACTCCTGTGACCAATCATGCTTTAGACAGAGGTTCGGACCGCCCCAGCTCATTTGAATATACTTACACGTAAATGTCACACAAATAAATGAAGAAATACGTGTGGACACATAAATAGAGAAATAAATAAATGAAGAAATACAGAAACGTAGAGATATATTTATTTAATGATGTCCTGTTGATTTATAACTTATATTTATTAATTCCTATATTTATTTATACATTTATTTAAGCATTTATGTATTTATTTATACATTTATTTAAGCATTTATTCATTTATTCCTATATTTATTCATGCATTTATTTATTTATTTATTTATACTTAAGTCATTTTGAGTCCTCCATACAGCGCGGCCAGCTCATGTTTGCGCGCTGCGGCACATTAAAACATGAAATAGCCGAGAGGTTTTTTCAGCGTGAGAAATACGATGTGTGGCGGGAGTGCGTGACTTAAGACCGAAATGCGTGAGTCTTGTTGTGCACCGACAGATATGCTAGAGAGGTTCATGTCATTTATTCTTTTCTCTCATTCATGTGCTTAAATTCCCTCTCCCCCAGTGTTCTGTCGTCTGCTGTCTCTTTGCCATTTGATCCCTCACTACGTGGCGCTTTTCATTTGTTCACCTGCAAAAAAAAAATAAAAACAAACTTAATACTTTCTCTCTGTCTCCGGGTGGGTGGGTCCTACCTCCTCCTGAGTCTGAGAACATGACAGACAGACTGACCCACATACACCACCAGCCCGAAGAACGCCTCACGCCGCCTCTGCCGGGTACAGGGGCGTCAGGATTTTTTCATCACGAGGAAAACTTTTCAAATACGTCAGCTCAACCGTCAGGTGGTTGATTATGCCATCGAGTTCGTTTACAGCAGCGGACAGCGGATGGGATGGAATGTTCTTCTCTGGCGCCTTCCTTTCATGACAGGAACGACCGATAACCAGCTGGCACTGGACGAGACACGAACGGGATCTGGAATCTCCATCATCGTCGCCATCGGGATAAATAACTTGAGAGGGAGAGAAAGAGGCGAGGGCGACGAGATATTGTTCCCAGCTTCCAGAATTCGCACCTGCTCGCGCCGCCAGCGCCGCCAGATTTCCATTACATGACATCAGGAGGACTACACTTCGAATGACTCCGGAGAACGAATAACTTGGAAGAACGGAAGAAAGAGGGCTTTCTCTGGGAGAGGTCTGCGGAGGTTGAGGTTTCTACTGCGGCCAGCCGGGTCATCAACTCGGTCATCAACGGAAGAGAGTGCTCACACCAGTCAAGGGGCAGTCTCACCAGTGGTGAGCAAGCGCCTCCTCTAAAATAAAAAACTGTCGCTATCTCATCCTGTTAGTGCCCAGTGCTTAGAGCGCGGCCTTGTTGTTCTTATTTACCCATGCCACTGAGCCATACGATAACTATAAATAAGGACCATGCATGCATATTCATATTTTTATTTCGACTCAGCACCGACACCTTTTTTTTTTTTTTTTTCTGCTTTGAACATCCCTCAATCCTCACATAGACTGGCCTAGGGAAAAGTTAAGGAATGGGAGAGGATTGTAAGGTGTGTAAAAACCAAACAAGGGATGAGTGAAGACTGGATTCAACACTCAGAAGAATCACTACTATGGTGCTTGTGCTTTTTTTTGACTGTGCAATGCACGTTTTTTTTCAAGCTTTTTTGAATGAGGGTTTTTGAAAATTTCTTTATTTGTCAAGGCAGAAAGGTTCAGCAGTTCCTAGGATTTGCTAACTTCTAGGAAGTTTATTAGAATTTCAGTTCTGTTGCTGCTCCTCTGCATGTTCTGACTTCTCCCAAGGTTTTCTTCAAGGACCCACCCCCATCTTTTGCTTTTGCTTTCAAACTTCTCAGAGATAGGTTCACCTCATCTCACCACTCACCATTCAGATCCCAGCCAGTTTATGGTCGAGTGGATGCTTCCAATGAGGGAATTGGAGGAGTACTGTCTCACGTTTCAGACAACAAGATGCATCCATGTGCTTTACCTGTCGGCGGAAAGTTGACAAGCAGAGGGCGGAATTATGGGGAAACAAACAAGGCTGTTAAAGCTGCCTCGAGCGATGAGACATGACGCACTGGCTGAGTTTTAGTCTGAAAGGCTAAGCTGCCTCACTCCCGTCAGGCCAGGTGGACACTTTTCTTTAGTAGATTCACCACACACTCTTTCTTTTCGTCCCGGTCAAAAATCAAAACCCGTGCTTTGTCTCCGTCTTTTTGATCGACCACTTGGAGCCCGGCCAAGACCATCCTTTTCACTTAAACCGGGTGATGGGGCCTTTTCCTGGGCAAGTGAGTCGAATAATAAGAGGCCAATGTGTGAATCCAGCGCTAAGTGTCCACAATCTGCTGTTTGTTCCTGTTTGGCTCTTCCTCCAAGGTCATCCACTCATCTCACTCATGCCATGCCTTTTCGGCATCCGGGAGTAGCAAGAACAATGTTCAGGATTCAACAACGTTTCAGGCTATCCATGAAGAAAATGTAGGAGCATAGCGGTAGGCGGGTGTGTCCGTGTGTCATGTAGAAAAGAAAGATCTCAAGTTAAGATGGCTGATGCCTCATCCCCGATTCCGCATCGTCACATTTGGATTTTTGTGATAATTTTTCTCATCCAGAGGGCAGACCAGAGTTCTAACACACAGTTTGATCCAGTTTTTCAACAGTTCAAACTCCATGACATTGACCAAGCCCTCAAAGTCACCCCAAAGTCACCGTGAAGGTCATTATTCAGGATCATGGTTCCCTATACATCATTGTTTCGATAGAGTCCACAAATTTGTTTCGTCTGAAAGAGTTTTGTGTCGACTCATAGGCCACCACCGTCAGCCTGTCATCAGGATGTCACCCTCAGTCAAATGGATAGTCGGAGCGTCTGAACCAGAAGAACGAAGAACTAGAGACGTTGTCTACTCTCCGGAGACCCACCTCCAGGGTACCACATGGGTCCCAGGTTGCCCACCAATACCCTTATAGTACATGTCAGGTCTCTCTCCATTCCATCTCCCATTCCATTGTGTCAATGGTTCCAACCTCCCATTTTGAACTTTTCCATCGCGGGTGATGGTTCCATCGGCATAGCATGATCGCAGGTTGTGGGCTGGGTTGTGCTTGGGGCTTGGCGTCTCTTCTCCAGTTCAGCTCAGATGAAGGCTGTTCTCCGCGTTCCCCTCGATCGCTCCTCCCCCAGTACAGTCAGGCTGGGTCTGGCTCTCACACCACAAGACAAAAATCCATTGCCTCAGAAAAGATCTGTTTTCAGATTTGGTCCGCCGGTGTCCAGACAGGTCAACCAACCCGTGCACCCGCCCCTCCGCGCAAGGACCTTGAAGTAGCGCGTGTTTCGTTTAGCGCCTCAAGCTGTGTGAAACACACTTTACCTCAACCTCAAGCCCCTCCACCGCCCCCCCTCTTTGTGCGTTGTGACGCGGGGTCCGTAAGAGGTCCGTAAGCGGGAGAGAGGGGGGCAGGGCCTATGGACTCTGAAGGGTTACGGTCCTGAGGCGAGAAGCTGAGTGTTGTTTTATTATTGTGGACACTCTTATATCCACTTTTACAATCAGCCTGGGCCATCAGGAGTGGGCCTAGAGGTACTGTTGTGAATATGTTCGCTTTCATGTCATTTGTTCTTGTCTATCATTCCATTTCTGTCATCTTTCTCCTGTCAGAATTCCTGAGTCATCACACCTGTCCATTCACTCCCCCCTGGTGGTCCCAGCTGTGTCCCTGGTCCCTGTGCTGTGTTCTCCTGTCCTTAGTCTGGTCTTTCCTCTTCATCAGGGGTCAGTCTCTTTTCTGATGATTTGGTCGTTGTCATCTTGTGGTTTTGTTTTGCTCTTCTCTCTTTTTTTCTCCTCACTACTTGCAGACTTGAAAATTAAAAATGATCAGAAAATTAAATACTTTCTCTCTGTGGGGATCTTAAGTCTCACGCTCAATGCGTGACACTTGAGAGCCCTGCATGAGCCAGTGATGCTCTCTGAGGTGTCGCCGCACCGGATTGGGGGATCCTGTTCCACGGACTCCTGAATGGCCACTTGGTGTCATATATTAAGACCACATCTAAAGCATCGACGACCAAGACATTTCTTTATCAATTTTACATGATATCCTTTTTAAGAACTACTCCAGCAATTTCATATTGCACTTCCATACACTGGGGTGCACTATAAGTCAGCTGGACAGTGGTCAACAGTAAAGCAGTACAGGCCAAAATATCCTGACTTTTAGTCAAGCTTAAAAAAGACCGGATCCTATTATATTCCCATAATGCAACAGGTTCTGTCAAACCTCCGTAACCTTTCAAAATGTCAACATAATTGTACATGTTTATACGTATACACTTATGTGGGATGCTGCAGCTCCTCCGGTCCCGCTGACCGGTTCAGTTTGTCTGCGGCGGCGTGCTCAGAAGCCGACTTCACGACACGGATGTAAGAACGACACGTAGCGGAAATGCTGAACGACAAGTCTTTAATTACGTGTGCTCCTCCAGCGTTGATTGAGCGTGATGTTGGTGACCTACTTCGATGTGAGAGTTCTCATTAAGCGCTGAGAAGTACAGTAACCCGCCCGTCGTCAGACCGATGTACAGCACGTGGGTGTTTACGCTTCGAAATGAAGCTGCAGCGATTTCTCTCGCATGGCCCACCAAACACACACACTTCCACTATTGTTCTGATTCTACATACATTCATATACTCCTCGTCGTTTCACAGTCTTTTTTGTTGACACGGATCTCTTTTTCAAGTCTTGAACTTCTGGATGGCAGACGCCTCACCCGGTACCCCCTCCCTCCCAGAGATCACCTCGCTCGCGTTCAGATGGCAGCGCTGGTCGACTCACTGGGATGCGTTGGGTCGTGGTGTGAAGGGGAGTTAGAAAAGAGAGTTCAACTTAAGGTTGTTCTCTCTCTTAGCAAGTTCTGCAAAGCTTGCAGGAGAGCCTGCAGAGTGTTTTCCGGTGATAGCGGGCTAACCCCTTTGCCTACTCCTTTGAAGAGTTTGGTGAACGGCGTTTGAACCAGCAACCTGTCGCCGTGTCCTCAACCCACCTTTTCTGCGCGCCACCTCGCGTAACCACTCTCTTTGTCTGCTCCTCTTTTTTCACCGCAGTTTATTTATTTATTATTTAGACATCCATAATTTACTGCTGTCGCACGGTCCGCTTCTGATGTCGGCACCTTTTTGAAAACATCGCAGAAGCGTCGTGTGAGAGAAAGACGTGATCCCATTTAAAACTAAGTGCTCTTTTTCCTGCAAGCTTTACTTAGCCCTGGCAGTATTTTCCCTCTGGCCGATGGCGCCTTCATCAGCCAGTCACTCGTCAGCCACTGGTCCAAAGTTTCAGGAAGCCGGTCACATTTAACCCATTCGCTGACACCTGCCGATGGGGTGATTCTAGATCAGCACCCTTTTAGGCCTTGTAATTTCCTCGGGCTTTTCCCCTTTAAAATTCCCCTCTCGCAGTCAATTCTCACGCTCTGTGTCACGAATGGCAGGACGGGCTTTAGGTGGCTTACGTAACAGTCCATTAGGTTTGCAGTAGGGATGGCCCGCGTTGCCTGAGAGGCTGCAGCAGACACCTCCAGATAAGTTATGTCAGAAACAGACAGCGGTACGGATGCAGCCTCTGACATCGTTGCTGGAACATTAGACTGAGTGAAGAGATGACCTCATTTCAATTGATTTGCCGTACAGCACAGACGGAGACACGCAGACACAAAGAGACGCACATATTTGTGCAGGCGCCAAATTGTGTACACACACACGAACACACACACACGGACACACACACACACGCTTAATCACAGGTAATCTAGGTCTCTCCTCTTGTATGCTACCCAGCTATAGCTGCATATCTTTGGCAACATGTGAGATGTTTTCAACTGCATAAGCTCCAGCTTGATTACACACTGGTATCCTCCCCCCGTCCCCTCCCCCCCCCCATATGTATTAATGAGGTGCTTCCTTCTTGCTGGCTGAAATCTCTCTCCTTATTGTTGTTATGCAGTTTACAGTCCAGTGGGTTACTGGCCCACAGATGTAATTGTTTTAATTAGCTAACTCCACACTCACTCAATTAGGACGAGAGCAGAATTATGTTTTATTTCCTCCAACCAATAAAGAATAGGAAAGTAGACATCTTCTCTGAGCAGCGCTTGTTGTGGCGTGTACAACACAAAACACTCACACACTCACACAATCATACACACAGAGAGAGAGAAAAGGACTCAAGGATTGTAGTTGTGTAGTTTTTTTGTGGCGTTGAAATGGACATGCTGTGTTCATCTCTAATCCCTTATTTGTTCTTTTCATCCTCAGTAATTTCTGCTTTCCAAGGCAGCAGAACAGAAAATGTTTCTCTGTATGCATTCTGTTTAATTAGAGTGCTTAGGAGCCGGCCTCTGGCAGTGGACTGCTTATTACTGCATTGTGTGTGTTTTTCTACTTTTTCCAATTTCTCGCCGTTTTAGGGTAATGGCAGCTCACACATAATCTTTATTTTATCACACATGCTGGGGAACTCAAAATGCTTTTCAGCAATGTTTTTAAATAAGTGTCGGCATTGTGCGTTTCTGCAGAGATTGGATGTGGATGCTTTTTATTCAGTCAGATATATTGGTGTATTGTGTCAAGCTTCCGTTGTGATGAGGTTACAGATGTTACAGGACGGGTACAATAAGCAAGACCAGCAGGGGAGCGCGTGGGTTTTTGTTTATGGGTCGTACAAACACAGGTCTTTCATCCAGGTGACCATTGTTCGTGTCCCATGTGAGACGAAAAGCACACGTTGACGTTCCACGTTGTTTGAGGCAACACAATGCTGCTTTATGTGGATTTGTATTATGCTTTGTTAACGCAACTTTGTTAATGCAACTTTGTTTCATGAAACTTTGTTTCACGCAACATTATTTCATGCAACTTTGTTTCACGCAACCTTGTTTCATGCAACTTTGTTTCACGCAACTTTGTTTTCAGCAACTTTGTTTCACGCAACTTTGTTTTCAGCAACTTTATTTTCAGCAACTTTATTTTCAGCAACTTTGTTCTTAGCAACTTTGCTTTCCGCAACGTTGTTTTCCGCAACATTGTTTTCCGCAACATTGTTTTCCGCAACATTGTTTTCGCAACTTTGTTTCACGCAACTTTGCTTTACGCAACATTATGTTACGCAGCTTTTTATGTAAGGTTTAAAAAAAACTTTTGACCAAGTAGTTTTGTTGCCTAAACCAAAGCAATCGTTTCAAAACATGACTCCCATGTCATTCACTTGCATTTCTGCAAGTGTGATGTCATGATGTGAAATGAACAACGTTAACATTTCTTTTTGTGACCGGGTTGTTGAGAAGAAACATGTGAAACAGCCATCTTTACTGAAGCTCATGTAACTACGCTCAGAGAGGAGGGGCTATGATAATGACATCCCAAAGGCTTGGAAGAAGTAGAGGAGAAAAACAGAGTGAAATATGAAACTCTAAACCCACATTGAAGGGGCCATCTATTTAAGCAACTACACTTCTATACGGATTCTTGTGAGTACTCTTTTAAGAGGACATAAAGAGGGCTCCATTTAAATCACAGCTTCAGAGAGGGTTTCACTGGAAACTGAATCAAAAGACTCAAGATCGAGACAGGCTTTCATCTCGAGTGTTACATCTCGAGTTGGGTGGGTGATCTGCCTGTGAATACTTGACATTTTGTTAACACGATCTGAGGAAGCCTTGCTTGGCACAGGCTCACTGAAAACCTCAGAGTGGAGCAGCATTTTTTTAAGTGGAATGTGAGCCTGTTTCCCAACGAGGTCAGTGAAACCCCATTGTAGATGTTGTTGTCGCGGTCAAGTTTTTCCATTTATGTTCAGCAAAACTCCTTTTCAATGTGTTTCAGCGTTTCTTGGATGAGGATGGTTTAGCTTTCAAAAGCTGCGATTGTATCAGGAGGAGAGAAGGGGTACTACTGGAACCCGTCTATCAGTGCATCAGCATTAAGGACCGGCCCAATTACAGCAGTAGGGATTGTGAATACTCTGCAGCACCATTTTTAAAGAACACATCAGTCAACTTTGGCTTTCAGGGCAACACATTCTCACTCTCATCTCGTCAAATACCGAGGCTCGGTCGATTCGCTTTAAGCTTCAAACTATGACGCTCTAAGTACACCTCTAGCATCACTTTTGGACATGTTAGTGGTCTCCCACCCAATCTAAGTGGATTATTGCACACAATATACAACAGCAGTTGCTGTGGCGGAAAACATGATGACGCAGGTAGGTTTTCATTGGAGTTAGTTAAAAGCCTGGTGCATCGGTTTGAGATGCCTCGGGGCCCTGACCAAGGATTAGTATTTGACAAGTTGTTTGGGGCCATATAAAGAGTGAACGTTCTACCAAAAGGATGAATCGCTGTACTTCACCCCACGTTTATGACTTTGTTCTTTTCCAACTCCCTTCACACCCTTTACGTCTGCACTTCCTCCCCTTCCACTCCTTTCCGTCTCAATACTGTACCATCTGCCTTTTCTTTTTATAGCAGGATTAATTGCCCGTGAATGATTTTATAATTGAGAGATGTTGGTGTCCCCGGATGCAATAATGGCCCTTGAAAGTCTTTAGATGAAATTAAGAGAGGTGGCAGAGCACCACGTCAGTCAGTGTTACTCGTTGGAGGTTGTGTGTGTATGTGGGTATGTGTGTGTGGGGGTTATTGTGCAGGTGTGTTTGCCCAATGAAAAAACGTGGCGTAGTACTGATGAATCCACAGGCAAATACATTTGAGTCAAATTTGTGTTGAGACTCTCCTTTCCTTTTCCTTTTCTGACACACACACACACACCATGTACACGCACACAAACACAATTGGCATCTACATAATCAGACGTTCGAATGCACCATTTCTCATAAGAAGGAGTTGTGAATGATCTAAAGAAGGTGGAGAAACATGAATAATGAATGACACATTTCGTGATATGGAGGCAAAGCAGTTCACTTGGTTTATGCAGATGTTTGTTTGTTTGTTTCCATTCCATTATAGGCGTGCTTTCTTATTTATTTTCTACGTGACTCACACCATTACATTTCAACCTCCGTTCCAATCTAGATTGGAATCTGGGCTCTTTATTGGGGGCCAGGGCACGGGGCTAATGCAGATAATCTGGGGGTGCGAATAGCCACAAGATTGAAATAGAGTCTGGCCGTTTGGGCCTTTAAGCCCTGGGTGATTACATCAGGCCCAGTCCGGCTGGGCTCGTGAATACGGAAGCAGTCGAGACTTGTCAAAAATAAAATCTGAGGAAAGCAACTAGAATCGGGCAAAAAAAAAAACAGGAGCACACCCGAAGACAGCTTGCTCAACCCGTTTGAAATTGCTTAAGAATTCAATTTGGAGAAGCAAATAACAAGCGGCAACCTGCCTTAATCAGCCCACAAGGCAATTACACACAAGTGAGGGGCATTCCATGGACAGCAACAACTCCATATATGTGATATGTAATGGTATTCGAATGACATATTTGCTCCTTATGTGGCAATGTTTTGTGTGGTTGTGGCCCACATCTTGTGCCAGTGTTAACAACTTCCTGACTGAATGGCACAGAGACCAGTTATTTGTCTGAAGTGGTCTGCTTTCATGAACTGTGTCTCAATGCGTTTGTCAAAGTGAATCAGACACGGACAGAAAGCAGAGGCCTATAAAAGAAACAATGAACACCCACTCAGACCAACCATGTTTTTTTCTTTCCCAATCATTTCTTTCTTTCTCAAGCCTCTTTCTGGTCTGTGTGCATGAAACCACAATGGCCATGTTGGAACATTGTGTGTGAGGAAAGAGAAGCAGTGTGTGACTGCACTTGTTTTGGGCACAAAATTGTAAACCCAGCTCTAGGAGCCCATTCCTAGTTTGACACTGGATTCCGAGTTTAAACTGAAAGCCAAAACAGAAACAGGAACCTCTACTTAATGTTAAACCAAGACTGTGCATGACTAAAGGGCAACGGGAGTCGGTTGAGTGGGCGCAGCAGTATATCCATATCTCTTTTGGTTTCTTTGCCTGTGTCCAAAAAGCTAAGTACCTTTTTAAATCACCCCAGAACAAGAGCAATCACAATGTGTCCGTGTGGATATAGGAAACGGGAGAGCGAGTTTGATGTGGAAGACATGAGCAGCCTTAATAAAAATAGGAATGATGGGATCAATAAAGCTGGATTGTTACCATGAGAGGGTGTTTCACTGGCCGGGCTTTAACAGAGGAACTAAGAAGAGGCCTGCTTTACAGCCCAGGCTGTTCAATTACTCTCTGATAGGCTTGTGCTCCAGACCTACCCACGGCATTAGGATAAATACAGAAATAGTGCCACATCCAATGTGGAAAAGAGGGTGAATTATTGGCAGAAAGATACAATTCACAGCGGTTAACTTAAAATTGTAGGGGCTTCTCGAAGCAGGATTGTGTCCTTATTATCTGCATGGCCGTCCCTAATGCAATGTAATCACTCTGGCTGACCGTGACAATGAAAAACATAGCATGTGTGCATTATGAATAAGGAAGAAGGAAACGTTTATTTGAATTCAATTTTTTCCTGGAATGCTTATTTCCTTCATTCTGAAGATGGAGAAGGAGAGTTTTACACTCCTGTTCAACCAGAAGAACCCCATGTTTCTTTTTGAAAAGCGGGTATAGATGGATGCTGATGTGTCCGTTGCGGTTCACTCTGACTCGCGTTTGTGTGAAAGGGTGAACAGCAACATATCTGAGACAACAGAGATAACCTATCTGGAACAAAGATCACCTCTCGGTTCTCTTTTTTTCTCAATAGCTGCAAATTGAAAAAGCCTTATTTAAAGCTGCCAGTAGTTTCTGATCATGCCCTTTCCTCTGGGTTTTGCAGATGTTCTCCTCCCTTCATTGTCTCCTTTGCCCTCTCATCTCTTTCCACCACGCCCCAGCCCCTCATTTCCCATATTTGTCTCACTCTTAAGCTTACACTTGCTAATTTATTCTGGCTTTATTGTGGATACTTTGGGTATGGCTTGGTCTTTACTCCTTCAGTTTACAGAGTGTTTCTGAAAGCTGACAAGATGAAAGAATAATTTTACTCCCTCTTTGTGTGTTCTTCAGCTCATCATTTCCCGGCTCTCACCACCCTCTCAACCCTCCCTGCTTCTTTCACATCTTCAATTATCATCCTTTGGATTTGTCGTCTCCCTCCCCTTTGCCACCCCTTCTCTTCCCCCACGTCTCAGCTAATGGAACTATAATGAAACCATGAGTCTGGAGAGTTGGGTTGTTTAGCAAAAGGCAGTGCATGCTCCAGTCACTCGAAAGAAATCCAGACTGCTAAACACCCAACATATCTATAACATGCATGGCACCCTTTCCTTGTGTGTGTGTGTGTGTCTCTTGCAGATATTGCGATTCCATTAAAGAAGTTAGACAGAAAGTAAGTGATAGCGACAGCGATACAACATGGTTTCACTCAGTTTTTTAAAGCTAATTATTATAACAAAGGTTGTGTATTGGCCTGGATGAAGCAAACTTTGAAACTAAACTTTCCTCCAACCCAAATTCCCTTTCTTTTCATTGACATTTTGGCTCATTTCTGCTGAAGAGGCGTATATTAGCAGGGTAATTAGCTCCTTTGTCAATTCCTGTTGTGTTTCTATGGTCGCCATGGTCACATGGCAAAATTGACCCGACGTCAGAAACTCTTTGGCTTTTTCATTTACAGGTTTGCAGTACGTGATGAGATCTGCACATACTGTATGCGCAACGCTCTTACACAAGTTGTAATAAATCAACTTGTGGAATTAGTTGTGAAGAAGAAAATCATTAGATGGAAGTGTTTAAATGTGCCACAGTCCCCACAGTAATCTAATATTATTTCTCTCTTTCTTTTTTCCCCCCCATGGTGCTGTTTATACCCAATGGTTGCAAATGAAGGTAAGAGACCTTTTTTTAATTTGTATGCATGCGTTTTGTGTAATTGTGACTCTTGAGCAGAAATGTATAAGTGGCTTTAGGGACTTACTCAGACCTCCTTGGATAATTACTTTAAGAAAGCAATTAGCCAAACTGTGGAATTGGAAAGTAAGTAAACAACAATGTGCATTTCGAGGTATAGCAAACATCTGCAGACAACTCGTGTTTTCCTCCTTGACATTTGCTGGTCTACGCTGAGAGGAGGAAGCTCAGAGGAACTGAGAAACAAAGACACGGGAGATCTGCTTTGGTATTTTATTTGTCTTTAGCTCCACATCTTTATGGCTTGAACTGGATTTGGCAAGTTTTTTCCAGAAACCCTAATATACCAATATACCATAACATGGTGAAGAAAAGTCCACAGTGGAGCTATTTCATTTTTAATATCCACCACTGGCTGATTCTTTTTTGTTGTGAAGTAGAAGATCTGGTTTTATGACCGCGGGGTTAGCTTTCCTCAAAAAGACCCCCGACTGATTCGGTCTGCTGATGTTTCTCTGCAACTATCAGTTGTAATGCAATTCCATTCATAGAGAAACGTCATTCAACTTGTATTTTTTCCAATGTTAAATTAAAATCGAGGAGATAAAGTTTCTTTAACTGTTAAATTTTAGTTTTTTTCCCTACTTTTTCTTGAGTTGTGTCTTTTGTTGTACGCTCTTGTCGAGGTATGCATCAGTCCGCTGAGGTGCAGCAATTACAGAACAGAGGAACCTCCATGCGCTACACGAGAGCAGAAAGGGCCATCGCAGTCACGCAGCACAGACTCCATATATTCCTTTCATCTTCCACTCAATTCATTTTCCTTCTCTTCTCTTTTTAAACATAACCTAAATCTGAAAATACATGTTTTTATTACCCTCAACAGCAAACGTATGCTCTCATTAGACGTTGGTTTATCTTCTTTTACTTATCTATAAACTTGAAACTGCGTTTCACCTCCTACCCCGTCAAATGCACTTACATTTGAGCATTCTCTTTTAATATTATGACAGAAGGTCCAACTTTCAAATTACCCATACGTACTTATTATCCAAAGCTCATTCCAATTTTAGCCTGGAAAATAGTTCATAACAGGACGTCATTCACGCTCCTGCCAGCTCTAATAGGCCGTGCCGCGGCTCCGTAATCCTTCACTCTGGCCGCTTCTTTATGCCGTTAAGAGCAGAAATGGAAGCTACAGGCCTGGGCTCGATCACAGAACGCAGAGACTCACATAAAGTCGTGAGTCAGTCAGTCCAGACTGGGCTTTAATAAAGCCTCGCACACAAGGCGAGTGGGTGGGCGGTAAGGCTTTGAGGATAAGCCCCCCCCATACAGGCAAGGACGATATGCCAGAGACAATAAGTCACTGTGGCACAATAAGAGAAGGGTATCCAGCTCCTGATGAGGAATCCCATATGGGAGGAATAGCATATCTAATGACCACCCTTCTGCTTATTACCGCTGTGATTACGAGCCATTTGTTTGCTTTATCACGGCCCTAAAACTCGGGGGATTTAATGAGTGTTAGGATGTAAAACTGTCTCCCCCAAGGCTGGCAAGGTCACAGGGAGTATTTGATGTGGCGCAGAGGGAGTGGTGCTCTTTTTTTTTATTTCTCCCGCTTTGCCGTTTGTGAGTTCGGACTCATCACACCCTCAACTACTGTCAGAATTATTTATGGACTCTCTTGTGATGACAATGCATGTTGGCTTTTTGTAAAACCAGCAGAGAAGAAAACATGGATGAATATAGTTTTTAGATGTGGGAGCTTTAAAGATGTTGAAGGGGTTTTGCATGAAGTGGTTTAGCTGATGATGAATTAAAAAAAAGATGTCTGGGATGGAGAAAAAGACTGATCATACAGAAATAGACTCCCTGAAACGTCAAAACGGGTTGCATTGTTGTGGCTGTCGAGGGTATACTTGTGTAATTGTTCTCATTACAGCAGCATCATGACTTGTATTGTTATTATGTCTGACTGCATCAGTTTGCCATTTCCCCTTCATCTCTTCGCTGCAGTCTCAGTAGGCCTCATTATCAATAATTAAGAAATGGCAGGCACACCCGCGTCTGTTTCAGCCACCTGACGGGATGTACACAGACACGCACACAGACACGCACACAGACACGCACACAGACACGCGGGACGCACCGGAGGAATGGCAGGAGGTTTCAGGCTGCCTTCATATCGCTGCGTTCTTCATTAACCTTTCAGAGAGCCTCGCAAGGCAGCTGGCGATATGCGGTAACTAATGAGTGAGAGTCTCGTCGATAATCCGCGTTTGAGTAATTAATGTTTGTTTGGTCCCACCCATCGGCAGCAAAAAATCTGCAGATAATTCACACTCGCCGTGTTTGCCACCTGCAGGTCAAACAATACGGCTGACATTTGGGTTGATGTGTTTGTCAGGCAAGGGTTTAGGCCCCTCATCCAGTCTTACAATCGGTGTCAAAATTATATTAAAGCTTCCTGTTACAGATTATAACAAGGAGGATCCACACACTGTTGACAGCTGTGATGTGAGATAGAGCAGAAGAGATACGATTTCTGGTTATATGGCGATATCAGGAACTCAAACGATGACATCACAGCTTCCGCTGGAGTAATTTAGTGACAAAATCAAATCATGGCGACAATTAGGTCTCGTCTTGAGCTCCGGGTTCTATAAAGTTCGTAAATTAAACCTCTCGTCTGGCTCCTTGGCCCACTCATTAAAATGACTAATTGATGATGGGCCAAGACCACGGCCATAGAGGCAGTGTATCAATTATTAAGCTGCATTAATAGATTAAACGGGAAGAAGGTTCAAAGCATTTAACTTCTGTAACCCACCGAAAGTGGAAGCAATTATGAGGTACCTCTTTGACCACTCAAAAAAATAAAAAAGTATCTCTGTAGTAAAAGCAGTGCTCCCTAAGGGCCACAGGTCAAACCTTACTTATGCTATTCATCATATTTAACACCGGTGCAGATTTGCCCCTCATATGTTCCCTAATTGATACTCTATTACTCGTTTAATGATGACAGGTGAGACTTGGGAGGCATACCCAAAGTAAAGTGACATATTGAAGCACCAGATTATCAGTTATGACTATTATCTATTGGTTGCAGTTTTGGCGGACTCTTAAAGGCGAAGTAGTATTTCTATCGAGGCCGCTGCTCCCAAAACACGATAAAGAGCGTGACCATATAAACAATTTTCATTGAGCTTCTCATTGAGACTTGCAAGGAGAATTTTGCCATTGTTGAAAGCTATTGCCGAGATTATCAAAGGTGATGGATGGGAGTCCTTACATTTGCACAAACGGACATTTATCATGAACAAGGTCAACATGATTCAACAGATTAGGTCCCGCAGAGGAATATACCTATGAGATGATTTAACCTCGGTGGTACTTAGACCTTCATACTGCTTCTGGGGTAGAGTAGGACTCTGCTGCATGAACAAAATGACGGAAATAACCTGGTCTTTAGCAGGTACACGAAAGCGCACAGGCCTCTTATGACAAATGGCACGTCAGTTAGTCGGGCACCCTATTGATTGGGTGGCCTCTGGCTGCGATTTATGCCTGCCATTCCTCTCCCATTTGAAGGGGGAGGTGTCAGGATGTGACAGAATTATGTTCAAGTCCCCCCACATGATTGGTCACCCCCAAGATGGGCTATGTACCAACCCTCCTGTCCGTCCTTTTTTTGCCAAACGCTACTCAGGAAGAGGTGGTATCTGATGTGAAGTGATGGAGAGGGATATACTGTGCTGAGGGTAAAAAACTGCATGAATATAATAACCCTCTCAACTCTGATTAGGATGAAACCTCCACTTGCCATTGACTTGATTAAATCTCATGTCTTAAAATGGCACCCGTGGCACCGCAACGCAGACGTCGAGGGTGAGATAAAAAGTTTGCTATTTTTCAGCGCCGAATGCTTTATTGAACCCGGCAATGATGACCATCCCGTTGTTTACGGAATTGAAAAAGAAAAAGAAATAAACGATTTGAATGGGAAGAGAAAAGACAGCAAGACCACCTGCCACTTTTAATCAGACTTCTCTCCATCAGTCGCTGAACTGACATGAATGAATCAGTCGAATGAATCCCAATAAATGCTTCGTCCTATTGCGTCCTATCGACACTCTTTCCCGTGCCAACTATAAATGGATGCCTTCTTTTCGTCTTCTTTTTCTTTCTTTCTTTCTCTCAATCCAATTCTTTTCAGGCTCTTGTGTAGCAGTCAGAGCATGGAAGGCTGGCCAGAGTGAGAGTGATCAAGGTTCAGATGCATTTGGCAGACGTTTCCTGTAATTCAGTGGCGGATGGAGAGCTGATAAGTGAGTTATTGCTTTCCTGGGTCCGGCTGTGGAAGGCTCTGTTTTTGGTATCTTGGAATGAGGGCAGATTTCTGCCTTAAGAAGAATTGGAGTGGAGATATAAAGTGAGCCATTCAGTGTAGTTAGGTGTGGAGCGCAAAAGTGCTGAGTCAGAGCTCGAGAAAGTTTGCGAGGAGAGATTGACGTATGGCATCCACACCTTGGTGACACCCTCAACGAAACTTTTTATGCTGTCAAACGGGAAGAAAAGCTTAGGCTCAAAAAGCTCAAATATTAAGTTTTTTACGGGACGGCCGGTGACAGAGGACATTCAAATTGACGTACCGTCTTCCTCGTTTAGAGGTGAATTGAACGCATCCGTTACAGAAATGCTTCGCAACAGCAGAAATCCTGTCAAGCTGCCTGTAGCATCACTAATGCACCCTTCTTGCATCCTGGATTCTGAGCTCTTTGTTGAGGTGAGTAGCATTTTCAGCGTGGTGGGTTTTGCCTTGTCACGGTTTTATGGAAAGGACATTTTAAATTGAAATTGTAAATATTGTATATATATATTTATTGAATATAGACAGGAATGAGCATATGGTCCACACACACGATGCTAAACAGCACTCCAACCATTTTGTGTTCTGCCGGTTCCGCCTACTGATGTTGCTTTTCATTGTTAACGCTCAGAGATGAGCAGTCCTTCCTTTTGTGGTTGGTCTTTAAATAAAAATAAAAAGCCTCCCCATGACTAAGCCACCATGTCATTGAGTGTAGACCTTCATTCGCCCAATCAGGCGTGTCCACTTCAGACGTTAAGCCAATTAGCAGCGTGTGGGCTGCAGTGTTTCACTCTCCCCGCTGTCATTAGTCCCGGTCAAAGTCAATACATGGACACTTGATCTGTGAGTGTTTGGTCACATAGCATAAGTGCTCTCTCTGTCTCTCTCTCTTTCTCTGTCTTACTGCCGGCGACAAACGCCTGTCATCTCTGCGTGAGTCGTGGACGAGGGTTCCGCTAGTGCATAAAGAACTCCTCCACTCACCTTCTCTCGCCGGGCTCTTGTGATCCCCGGTCTTAATGAGTACTCGCCGAGATTGCAACGGATCCAATAACCGTCGCAAAGGCACACGGCACAAAAACTAGGTTGCCTCTGCCCCCTCTCCCATTTCTCCTCTCCTCTTTCCCATTTTGCTTAATGTAATTTATGCAATATGAAATTATAAATAGCATATCAATACCGCGACAGTTTTTCCGGGCCGGGCACGCAACACCACTCCAGGCTGTCAGGGTAAGTAGGTCGGGGGGTGTATCTGAGAAATCCCCCCCCTTTCCCCTCAATGCTATGTGTGCGTGTGCGTGTGTGTATTTATAAGTGTGTCTCTCAACAGAGGATTTAACAACAGTACACTCCGGGTCACATCCAAAGAGAGCGAAAGAACAGAAGGGAATGAAGGCGTGGCGTGTGGTTTTAATCATGAACCAGACGTTTCCTTCAATAAACTCAGTTCAAAGCAATGAGTTTGAATTAGTTTGGGTTCACATGCAGATCTGTTATGGTTTGGAGGTTTCCTCTACAATTCAGAATCCTATCCACAGCTACAGTAAATCAGAGGGAAAAACAAGTCTGGTGTCTTGCATCTTTTATTGAAAGCAACACTTTTTTAAAAATCCTGCAGATCTTTTTGGGTAACATGGAGAACACTTCAAAGCACTCTGAGGGAGATGGATCGCCTTAAGGGTCGCGGTCCAATAGTTTGACCCGGGTTCACGTCCGCGAGTCGATGACTGCCAGTGATGTGTGGGTGATTATTACGGCTATCCTCCCCGCGAGGGTTCGCTGAGGCAGACCTGTTGCTCATGAGTCTTCTCGGTGAGTCTCTTGAACTTGAGAAGTTTGTGTGCATCTTCAAATCCAAATGTGTCTCCCCTAATTACAAATGCTGTGGTTGATGCAGACGCCTTCTCATGCAAACATCGTTCCCTTCTGTCTCCTGCACTCAATAGCAATGGATAGGACAGAGTGTATGACTCGTTGGTAGTAGGCATGGACCACGATCCAGACCTCCGTCATCCATCAGGCAGATGAAGGTAGAGAGGAGGAGTGGGCGGGGCATGTAAACAACATTAAATATAAAGGATTGGAGCCTACGACGACTCGCTAATTGACTGACAGGTATTGTAACACAGGGATGAACGGAGCTAAACTGTGTCACTATGCAAACAGGTTGAACAAATCTCATATTCTAAATTAGGATCAGTTGAAAAGACACAGACCACTGCTCTGTTATCATAGGGACACATTTAACCCTTCACTAAGTCCCACCCTGGAATGCAGACTGGCCAATCTTTATGTATTTGAACAGGGACCATGCACATCAATCAACCCAGGGGTACATGTGTCAGTCTTAGCTCAGGCTCCATTCAGATATTATAAGCCTTTACTAATGGAGAAGATGGTTATCACAAAAACATCATAAAAAGCAATAAACATACACTACCGTTCAAAAGTTTGGGATCACTTAGAAATGACTTTATTTTTCAAAGCACTTTTTTTCAATAAAGATAACATTAAATTAATCAGAAATACACTCTCTACATTGTTAATGTGGTAAATGACGATTCTAGGTGGAAACGTCTGGTTTCTAATGAAATATCTCCATAGGTGTATAGAGGCCCATTTACAGCAACTATCACTCCAGTGTTCTAATGGTACATTGTGTTTGATCATCGCCTTAGAAGACTAATGTCTGATTAGAAAACCCGTGCAATTATGTTAGCACAGCTGAAAACAGTTATGATGGTGATATAAGCTATACAACTAGCCTTCCTTTGAGCTTGAAGTTTGTAGAACAAAATTAATACTTCAAATATTAATCATTATTTCTAACCTTGTCAATGTCTTGACTATATTTTATATTCATTTGATAAATAAAAGTGTGATTTTTCATGGAAGACACAAAATTGTCTGGGTGATCCCAAACTTTTGAACGGTAGTGTAAATCACAGCACAGCATCGACCAGAGTCCGACTGCTCCTCGTGTAACCGTTTCAGATCTAAACGTTACCCACAGCAGTCGGAAGGAGAAATACTTTTATCTTCATACATTATCATCATCATTCTTATGTCTTATGTCTTTTTTACCAAATCAGTGTGACATCCTGGATACAACGTTCAAACGCATCGTGTGCAGTTAGTGACCTCCATGGCAGCTTCACAGAGTATAAACAGAGGTGGAGCTTAGGGAACGGGAATCTATAAGGATCGGCCAAATTAAATATGACAGAACCATAATGGGAAGTAGGCAACACCAGATGCACACAGACATTAATTACTGGCAACTTGAGATTTATCATCCGAGTTCAGTATGTTTTGGTCACCTGAGCATGACTACAGCTAGCAAAGCAATCGCCTGGTCAACGATAATGCTGACAGTCAGTGAGTGGGTTTATGTACCTGCAGTACATGTGTGTGCGTGGGTGTCTTTGTGTGTGTGAGTGTGTGTGTGTGTGTGTGTATCATGCTCCTTTATTCGATACCAGATAGGATGGATGAGAGCAGAGGAACATTGTTTGTCATTGCTGGATGACTGAGCCCTTTCAACCCCCCCCAACACCCCCACCACACACACACACTGAATGCATAGATCAAACCACTGATGGTAGTCAGTGCTGTGTGATGGAGGTCGAGGATCTTATAGCGGGCCGGGCCAGTGGGCCGTGTTTTTTGTGTGTTGTTGCTTGTTTTCACCCCGGGTCTGGAATCTGTCAACTCGGGACAAATGGTGGCATTTCGTGGGGTAAAAGCTGGCTGCGTGCCCGGCAGCATTGTTATCAACAACTGGGCTGGTTGAGTCTTAGAGGACACCAGCAGGACTATGCCTCTACGTGCAGCAATATGGAGTACGTGTACGTCTTCTGATGCATTGCTCTGTGCCATTTGTAAGAAGTTTGATTTACACTATCACCCTCTTTTTCAAACCGTAGTGGAAAGTTGTTAACTCATCAGTAATTGTTTTTTTAAGGCCATTTAAGCAATATACAGCTCATATATTTTCACTCATTTGTTTAATGAATTAAAAATTAAGGTCATGCAGCAATTCAACCGAATCCATAGTTTATTTAGGGATTTTGCTTGATGTGGCTCCGAGCTCCGATAAATGCCTCGGTTAAATTTCCCCCCCACTTTAGCACCCTTCAGTGGTCTGGAACAAGGCCCTGCAGTGTTCAATTCCAGAAATACAGAAAATTACCCATTGCCAAAAATACATCCATTCTCAACTGTCCCCACACCCTGCTCGCACATCTCGAAATAAGGGACTGAGGTTAAACGACTCTGGTTCACCAGGCCTCTCAGACAACTTTGGGAATCCACCAGATGCAGACCGACCCTGAAAAGAAGAAGCAGTAAGACAACAGCCTTTACCGGATGAAGGGGGGTGAGGGGGGAGGTATAGGACAAATGGACATTAAGAGGGCAACAGGAGTCAGGGGAGAGGGAGATGATGAGAGTTCCTCTGCTGAGTGATGGCCTCCAGGGATCACTGTCAAAACAGCAGCCATCAACGCCGCCCTGCTTGCTCCCCGCCTCCCCTCATCCCCTCATCCCCTCATCATCCAGCTCAAACAGAGGGGAACACGGGGTGCACGGCGGGACGCCAGGAGTGCAGAGAGCACTGGAGGTCAGACAGAGGGGTCTCACCTCGTCACAAGGCCTAAACCCTGCAGTCAGTCATTGTTGACCTCCCCCCGTACAGCCATTGTTATCCCAGAGTCTCATGTCTCACCTCCCCCCTCCCCCCCCGGGCCGACCTCGGGGAGGTGAAAAGAGACGACGGACTGCTGTGGGAGTTTGATGTATGAGCCCCGCGCTGAGGATTGACGTGGGAGAGATGTTAAAAAGCAGCTTCCGTCAGACTCGGAGAGAGTCCGGAAGTCTGAACTGTCAGATGTTTTTTTTATTTTTATGGAATTGTCGCATCTGACCTTTTCAGGTGAAAGAGCCCCAGAGTGAAACATGTGGCTGAGCTTCGTCTGCTCGGGGCACGCTTGTTTTCTTGTCGGCGACAATCTTTGAGTCCTTAATGACATGTTTGAAATAAACCAGGAAAGACATGCGTTTCTGGTGTAGTATTCTCATGTTGGCCTGAGGGGTTTCATAGCATGCAGTTGGCTTGTTTTAACTCCCCATGCCCACTGGCTAGACAGCAGTATTAACTGGAGATCCACTTTATCACTTACTCAGCCTACAGTTAAAACACCAGATAATATTTCCTCCCATATAGTCTAGTTGGGTCCCGACTATTCATTATTCATGATCTATTCCAAATTTCATTATCTTTCACCGGGCTTCAATTACACCCTTCCCCGAGGCGGGCAAAATGACTCACGGTCGGCGCAAAGGAGAGACGGAGCGAGAGGGAGGCTGATCATTTGTGCGCCCTCGAATCCAGCGAGGAGGTGTAACCGCTCTTTACTTTTCTTTTTTTCCCCTCCAATTTCCAGATGTCTGATCTGACAAGTTAATAGATTGGACATAAGAAATGAAATAACTCCGCAGTGATGCAAAAATAAATCGTGATCGTTATTGATGATAATGTGGAGAGGGGGTGGGGGGTGCGGGGGGTGATAACGCACTATAATCCACCATCATCAGCTGCGTATGTGCAACAGCGTCTTAAAACTAGTACCAGAGGGGACTCGTAACCATATCTGAGGAAAGCAGAATATTGTCATATTACAATTGGACAACAAATCTCCTCGAGAAGGCATCATTAAAAATGTAGTCATTAGATTATTGATTTATTCTACTATTATTTTGCAAATCAACTTCAGACTCCTGTTAATTAGGACGTGGTAATACACGTATAAGCCTCAATCAACCGCAAATGACACCGTACATACTAATCTATTGAAGAATATTGATAGTAAACCCTAGAAACCCATTTCATGAATTCTAAGAGAGATTTTAGAGAGAGAGAGGACATCTCCCAACAGGCTCGCCTGCATTGACGATCGGATTGTATCTGGACTATTGGTTTTCATCTGCCGATATTGAGGTGATTTTAACTAGCGTAGTATCCTAAAAAGTACTCGAGAACCTGCCCCCTCCAGGGCATTTTTAGATATTTATGAGGAAGTGTCATGTCCGCCAGCTGAGTCCTGGTAAACGACACTGTGAACTAATTTGGATATGACACCACACATTTTGTTCTCCTTCTGCTCGCTCTCTCCAATGTAAATTATTTACACTCATAGCTTTTATTCAGGTATTTCAAATTCAACTTATAATGTCTGTCGTCGATATAGTGTCATCACCCCCCCTAAAAAGAAAAGAGTGTAGTTGTGGTTATATAAATAGAGTGTATGGTGCTGATAGATTGTTGCAAAGCGGGAGAGTTTCGGACCGCATTGAACATTTTCTTTTAAAGGATAAACACCAACAATTCTGGATTGAAGGATAATACTTCTAAATATATTTCAAAAAACTATCTAGAACTATCTAGAATTACGTCGATCCTTTTTCAATACCTTTGGACTGAGCCTGTGAAAACCATTGCGACACGGAGATCGACACGGAAATAGAAACAATCGCCCGACCCGACCTGCCAGGCGGTCCACCCCCCATGTCGGATGATGGCGAGCCCCCCAAAAAATATAAAATTCATAAAAATCTTTGTTTCCTCCAAAAGCTCTCTCTCTCTCTTAGAGATCGATGGGGAGAATGTGCGTGAGAACGAGACCGAAAAGCAGAACGACGAAATGCCAATGCCCCTTACTGGCTGCACATTTGCTTGTAATTCAGTCTGACAGATTTGACTTAGAATTTGATGCTGAGTATAATTCCTAATGACGTTCTGCGGCTTTTGACACACACTTGTCGACACATTTGGAGTTTTTGGATTAAAATATTTAGTTGATCTAACATTTCATTTGACTTTTTTTCCCATGAAAAGATCATGTTTTCAAAATGTTACCTACTTCACACTATTTATTTTGTATAAATCTTTTTAGCCCTCTGAGGAGGGAGGAGGGAGGCTGACAGACAGAACAAAGAGAGAGAGAGGAAGAGAGGAAGAGAGAGAGACAGGGACCATGTTTAACATGACATCCAAGTATCTAATTGCCTCCGTGGCGATGTCGAACCAGTCGGCTGTTTTCACACATACACCAGCTCCGGGTCTCTCTCTCTCTCTCTCGGCCTTCCGAGCACATTAGATGGGGCACCGTGACGACATGTGAATAACTACTGCCACGCGGAAATCAGTGGAGGCAGTCAGAAGCGAGAAGATGACAGCCGCCATCCAACATCGTGTCTCGCGGACATATACAGTGTGTTAAAAGGTCACGGAGCCAGATATCATGTATGCAGAGCGTCTGCCGGCGCGGTGTTCAGCAAAAGGAATCGGCAGGACACAGTTGGCAATGTTACGGGCGTGCAGGCTGATGTGTCCCCATATAGTAATCTATAATTTACTTGCCTCTTTCACTTTTTATTAAATCAGAATAGGGCCGTGTTGTCCATTGTCATCAAGTTGTACCTTGCACTGCCTTTTCTATCATTTTCTTTGCCCCGCCCTCTTAAGGACTACCGACTGAGGCCGAAGAAAAAACTAATGACTGAAACAAACATCTCAAAGTGTTCACGTATTTCATCTCAAAGCATTATTATTTGGTATGTAATGAATGTCATCGGAGAGAAAAGAGCAGTTTATTATCAGTATTGAAAAGTCACAGTGCATTTACATATCGTGTATTACGAAACAATAAAGCCTGTGGGGAGCTCGGTTGGTCGGATGAGGGTTTATGGAAAAAAAGACAGGAGCGATTTTTTAAAAACAACTGAAAACTGCCTCCCAGATAATAGCACTCCATTTTACCCATCACAGTGGTTCATGTCGGTGACTGCGGGGTTTCTGTGCTCCCATGCAGAGTCCACTTCAGTCATTACACGGCGTTCAGTTCCTTTCAGCGCGCCTGATGTCCAACAGGGTCAGATGAGATAGCAGGAACGTCGGGTCCTGGACCTTCTTGTGCCTCTGATCCATGTGCTTCTTCATGGGAGTCTCACCTTTTTTTTGGCTGTATTTTGTCACAGGTGCAATATCAGACACTGAAGAACGCCTTCAGAAGCAGCCTGCTCTCTGACCACGGCGCTATCCTCTCCCCGTAGTAGCCGTGTGCTGCATGGCGCCCCCCCTCCCCCCCTCCCCCTCTCTCTCTCGCTCCCTTTGTTTGTCCCTCTGGTGACATTTCATGCCTGTCGTCGCCGCGTAGTCTCAGGAGCGGGGCGGCATCGAGGTGCAACTGTTCGCTTATTCACCGGCGGAGTCTATTAAAAGGCAAAGAGCTGTAATTCTCCCTTTCATGCCGAGGGCCTTCACGTTCAATGACACGCACAGTGACACGTGGAGAAGAAGCCGGCGGCATGTGGCGGCATCCGATTTACCTCTTCAGGGTTGAGGTTCCCGATATAGAGCGTTCTAATTTTCCAGTCTGCTGTTTCAAGTGTCACAGGATAGCTCTACATGTGTATGTATATATATATATATATTTTTTTTTATTACCCATTTCTACTTTTCGTTTATTCAGGTTGAACTCCGTCGGTAGCTCCTTTAGCATCGCTCCGAGCTATTGTGGGGGGGTCGCTTCTGAAGGAGCTCCACAATTAGTCGGCCCACAATTAGTCGACACTCTCTCTCTCCTCGCTCTCCGTGATTGATTCAAGCCAAGATAAATCGCTACAACACACTTTTAACCCCCCCACCCTCCGCCTTCCCATTCCTTCCCACCACTCGTCAGTGCGGCAGCGTGCCCAGGCGTACTTCCTCAAGCATTCCGTCAGAAGGTCCAAAGGCCCCGACCGCAAACAAAGAAACACGCTCCCGCTGATGTTTATTATGTAGAGGGTTCTTCTTCCCATAGAGCAGAGATCGTCTCCTCCGGGGCAGCCGAGTGAGCGAGATGGATCGTGCGGTGTGCATATTTGCAGAACGAAGGTGGAGGAGGAGGAGGAGGGGGCTGTTTTTTTGTTGATGTTTCAGCGAAGATGCACTGCCTTCGCGGGATTGCGTTACAATCCCTTTGGCCCTCTGTGTTGGTTTTCTCCCGCTCTTATTGCATCAGCGAGGTAATGCACACTCCGGCTTTGAGAATGAGCCGGACTGAAACATTTCACCCAAGGATATAATACATCTCTTTGGCCTTTTCATGCACCTTGGAAAGACCGACTCTCCAACAAAAAGACAATAATTTGTTTATGTTTTACTCTCTTATTGCACGCTGTCAAAGCTTCTTTTGTCGTGGGAGGGCATCATTGGCTCTGGAACTCACTTTAGAGAGAGAGGGGCTGAAAAAGCCATCGCGTTTTGTTACACCGCTGACGCCAGAGCACTCCACCTGTCCCGCCGGTGTATATCTGTAGAATTCCGGCAGCGCTTAACGTGAGACTTGTCATCATCTGGGTGTGTGATACAAGCACAGGAGTGCTCATGTTTGCTCTTCGCGTTCACTCTTTTTTCTTCTTTTTTTAATTTCTCCTCTAACCACGCTCATACCAGCGAGCCGGTTGCTTCCTCTCCGTGTGAGAAACGCCTAATCATTGCTTTTCTCCTCTCCTCATGAGCACTTTCATGCTAATGTTATGTCTATTTACTCTGTGGCTGCGAGGGAGTCATTTTCTAATTCTCAATTTTACTTTTAATGCAGTGCACACTCCCACGGGTATGAAAGGCATGGTGGGCGGGGGGGGGGATCTGAAAGATAAATGGAGGATTTCTTGTTCGTAGGCCGGTGGTAGCAGGTGGAGGATTAATAGCAGGAAATGGCGTGCGGGAAGGAATGAGCCGTGCTGTACTGGGTTGCGGTTCCCTTGGGGATTTGTTTTTGCAGCATGCGTGTCGTTTGTGTATTTAAATCCCGCCGTGAAGCAGCCATTCAATGTGTTTTTTTTCAAATATTTTCTCCCTGCCTGTATCCACAATACATATTTTGGTCGGTAATAAGTCGCATAAGGAACTTAAGACCCTGAAAGCTCATAAACCCTTGCACCTGTGTACAGCATGGCTCATTATACACACACACACACACACACACACACACTGCCTTCTAGCCATCAACAGGTGTCTATGTCCAGAATGCTACATGAGTAAAATCTTCCTCAGCACAGAATTATTCGCTTTTCTGATTGAACGCCGCCGGACAAGACAAACAATCAATTTGCCCACTTTCGTTCTCCTTCCGCCACCTTGTTTTTTGGGTTTCACACCTCAGATAGATGGAACACTTCGGAGGCCAGGGAGGTAATAAGAATAGCACGGAAAGTGTTTCTGTAATTGGCTCCTAATTAAATTGCGCGTGCGTTGTGCAGAGGGTGCGTATTTGCATATGGCAGTGAAAGACGCAGTAAATCAAAGGTGAGGCGAGTGAGAAGACACAATAAAAGGTTATAGTACAGTTGCACCTAACTGAAGAGATGGAAGCTATTAATAATAAATCAGCCTTCCTTTATTTTTTAATCAAGTGGATAAAAGGCAGAAATAAGAAGAGGGAGGAATCAATGTAATGAGAACGGTCTCTCGTGGGTTGCTTGTTAGTGCAAAGAAAGGAGTGTATTGCTGAGGCGGGGGGGAGATTATTCTTCCATGGTTGATAGATGGCATCCTCAAGATGCTCTCGTGGCATGACACATATAGTGAATGCAGGACAGGTGGAGATAAAGAAGATTCATTTACAAGCTCATTTTGGAGTTGTAATTACTGTGCATCCTTCCACGTGTTCTCAGCAGATACACCTCGGGTCTCGCCCCGCACCCGATGTAGTGCAACGTCCCCGCGGCACTTTCAAATTCATCATCCCGCCAAAGCTTTCTGCAGTTGCGTCTCGTACCGGCTGCAGCTGGACTATATCCTCCTCTCAATGCCAGAGGCAGAAACCCAAAGGCTTATAGCTTCTTCTTTTTTTATTAAGATAACTTGAACATCACAGGTGAGAGAAAAATGAAAGAAAAAAGAAGAACAAAGTCTCAGCTTGGGTCTTTCACAGTGCAAATATCTCTGATATCTAGTTGTGCCCTTTTTCTTTTTACTGTAATGGACAGGTGGCCTTTCCGACCATGTGTAGAACATATTTTATGACCTGGATGCACCTGAACCTTTTTTCCTGGAAAAGGTTAAAAATGCTTCTTTTTCTTTACACACGTTTTTATTCAGGTTGAAAACATTGCATTTCATCTGATCTGAGTTTTTACACCAAGTCTTGTGATGCAAAGAAAGTTTGATCAAGTCCCAGACTGCTCTCAAACTTCTGTATCCAGCCAACACTGTCAGGCTGCATTGGACTCATATTATTTGCATCTAATGAATGCAGGTGAAAGCTCCTATGCTCTCAGCTATAAATTCACATTCAATAGTTAAAGGAGTTTTTCTCTAAAAATGTTATTGAGAAAAGATTGCGAAACATTGATATTGAAATTCTTCTTCTTGTACATCAGCATTTTCATATTTCTCAACATTGACTATTGAAAATCCTTACGTGTGATTAAAAGTGAAAATCTTTCTTTGCATTTACAATAAGGTAAATCCTTCCTTTCCTCCAGCCAACCTGTGTCTCCTCTTCTTCCCGTTGCCACTTCCCTTCCAGTTATCTTCTACCGCTCCATCCAGCCTTGTTCTGTGACAGCCATTTAATCAGGGTGATTATCTTACCACCAGACCGCTGAAATATTTATGCCTTCTAACCGCAACCTGGCATTTAACGAGCATGAAAATGGACCTGATCGCCGCTGCACACATAAGCATTCCCTACTTGTGGGTTTAAAGCACATCGGTAACACTTACCGCTTTTAAACTCAACACCTGACCATCTGACCACACCTGACCACAGCAGGTTTTCTGCATGTGCATAATGTGTGTTTGTGTGTCCTTGTTATTTGTTGCAAAGGGACAATGGGGTTCATAATCTCGGTCATAATCATCTCAGTCAGCAGGGTGTCAGTCTCCGCAGAGATCGGTCAGCATTTACTGACGAACCCCTCAAGGTGAGAGGTTGAGGTTCTTGGCAGGAGGCCGACTCCCTGGTGGACAAAGTCATACTGCAGAGACAATCTCCTCTACAGACGGCTTGCGTTTTGCTTGTGCTGTCAGTTAAATTAACAAATAGTATGTGACTCGATGCATTGTGGCGTTATTAAAATGCTTATGACAATCTTTTGTTTGAGGAGAGGCTTTTATTCTATTTCGTGCTTTTTGACTGTTTTAGTGAATGATATTAATAGTTTTTAAATCAAGCCATCTGACCATTCGACAGGCAGTTCTGATATCCTGTCCATTTTCTCCTTACTGTCAGTTCAGATGGAATTTAAGGCAAATGTAAGAGTCGATGTGACCGCATACAGAGACATTGGCAATATGTCATTGGTGATATGTGGCGATATGGCAATGTCGATATGTCAATGACCATATGTCAATGACAATATGTCAATGACAATATGTCAATAACATTATGTCAATGACCATATGTCAATGACAATATGTCAATGACATTATGTCAATGACCATATGTCAATGACTATATGTCAATGACATTATGTCAATGACCATATGTCAATGACAATATGTCAATGACAAGATGTCAATGGCGATATATCAGTAGCGATATGTCAGTGGAGACTGAGTGGGTGGCTGTAGCTCAGTGGGGTAAGGGGGTCGTCCTGCATCCCCAAGGTCGTCGGTTTGATCCCCGCTCTCCCCATTAATTGCAAGTCGAAGTGTCCTTGAGCAAGGCACTGAACTCCTAGTTGCTTCCCGGGCGCATCACTGCAGCCCACTGCTCTTTAATAACTAAGGATGGGTTAAATGCAGAGAATACATTTCAGTGCCTGTGTACCTGTACTCTGTGCAATGACAATAGATTAAATCCAATCCAATATGTCAATTGAGATATGTCAATGGTGAGATGCCATTGGTGTCTGGGCCAGTCAAATATGATGAAGAGTTGAATTAGCTTAAAGACTTACTACACTAAAGGACCAGCGCTCACATTTTCACAATTGACCCAAGTAGCAATTTTCTTTACTTTCTGTGCGAACATAGACAATGAAAGGTAACTAATCAAGGCTTGGACTTAAAACTCTGCTGGTTGAAGGATCGGTGCAAAAGATGAACAACAGCATGATACAACAGCTTGCTCAAAAGAGTTAAGGGTTTGGGCTTGTGTACACGAGGACTCAAGGCGAGAAGTATCAAAAGGAGCATGTTCCTTTAAAAAGAAAAAAAATACTTGACAACTCAATAATAAAGAAACAATCCAGCACTCTTACATCATTTCACTTCTGACTCGCACCTCTTAATGGCTTCTTTACAATGCAAGAGCAGCTGATGTCTATTTTAAGGAACATTGAAAATATATTTCTTTTTTTTTAAGTGTGAATTTACCACAGTGGAAAGCACTTGTGGAACCATTAGCTCCTCATCACAACTCTACAGAATGACTGGTTAAGTGGATCCCAAAAAAAGCACCGGAACACATGCTAAATCAAAGCAACAAGAGTGCTTGAGAGGATAATATCAGCTGCCAGGAAGAGATAAAAAAAAAAGATTGAAAGTACATTTGGGGCTCTGGCCACATGTGAACCAATCACAGTGATCTAATGTTACCAGTGAGTAGAAATCAATCTCTTGTCGCTATTTAAAGAGATAGCCAGAATAGAGGAAAACTCCCATGACACAACAATCGCCGTCCAGCACTACTTCCTGACTGTCCAATTTCCTGTCCGCCTCGCCACGAACAGGCGAGCATGTGTGTGTGCGAGTGAGTGTGCACGTTGGTGTTTGTGTGCGTGTTTTTTTTACCTGGCTTTTCTCTAATTTCCTCTCCACCTGTGCCAGGCTGAATTGCTTCCTTTGTGTGATTGATTTGCCCTTAATGGGGACACCTCTTTTTCTCCCCTGTTCTCTTTCTGTCGCTCCATCTCCACTTCGTCAGCCCTCGTGCACACACGCAATGGCAGAAACAAGACATAATAATATAATGTGATAAGGGGGGCCGAGGCCCGGCGCCTCAATTTATCAAAAATATGTGTTATTACAGGAGGAAATGAACCGAGAGCTAATGGCTGTGTTCACTTCAGTGAAAATGAGTCATCAATGGGTCAGAATGAAACCCGGCACCATTAGTCAGGTACTTTTGTCTCTGATCTATGCACAGGCTCTGACATTAATTGCACCTTTCAGTTATTGCTGAACCACACACTTTATAAGAAACGGCTCTGTTTTCGATTAGCCTATTTCCAAAAGTGTATTTCAGGCCTCGTCTTTCTGAGATGAAGCAGTAAGACTCTTTCGCAGACTTTGGATCAAAGTGGAAACAAAAAGAAAATTACACACCGATGAAACTCCAGTTGAACTATAGCAATAGAAATGAAAAGCAGTCTCTCTACATTCAACTCAATTTCAACTTTTCTTCCAAGTTTTTTATTTTCTACATTATTTTTATATCCTTCTGTGACGGAATTAGCGGGTAAAATCATGTGTGTCGGAATAGTTGGTAGACACAGAGAATGTTTGTTTTCTTTATTCTATACACTCAGCACATCTTTAATCCTCGTCATCTTTAACATATTTCCCAATTGTCAAAGAAGCAGTTCCTAACTTTATACTGGATGTCATCAATAACCTTTATTTTGAGTTTTAGCAAGTTTTTGAACTGTCTTAGGGATACAATCCACGAATTTCAGGATGGCCTTAGTTCCCCTTTAAGTAACTTCATTTGCAGCTACTAGGTTTAATACTAAGGGCATTTTTTGTTGTTATTCCTTCTTACCCTTTTCTCTTATCAGTGTTTCAGAGGACCTTAAACTGCTGCAGGATTGAGTCAGTGACAGGGAGAGAGCTCTGGGCCACACTTAGAGGACCCTCAGTGGAAAGGCTGGACTATTTCAATACAATTCGACTTTTGCATAGCCGGTCTCAAAGGACCTCTAAAAGCAGACTGCGAACAGCATGACGAATTTGTTGCTTGGCGTGGCTGTCACCGACGTGCAATTTTTGTGAAACAGACATGGCAAAAAGAAGAAGAAGAAAAAAATACAGCAAAGAATCCGAAGTCCGCGGGGAGCCGGTGACATCAGAGGGAGCTAGTCACCCCTCCCTGCACCTCTGTTTGCCGTCTCATCTCTCACTCTTTTTTCCGAGCAACCTTTGAGCTCATTTTTTTTAACCGGCTCTGGCGTTCTGCTGCTGACCTATAAAATGTGGAGCCTGTCAACATCTGTTGAATGACATGGCTGGTGATGGTGTTGATGTGATTTACATACTATTAATGATTTGGAGAGGGGACGACTGTGCCGGGAGGCTGGCGGTTAACGGTTGATGTTCGGATGTTTTTCAAATGTTAACATGCCATTTTAGGACCAAAGAAAAGGTCTAAAAAATTGTTTCGGTGTTCAAACTCGGGGATTTGGACGCGTGGGCCGACATGTTTTTTGGCACCTGGCATGAAGGAGGGAACCTCTGGCTGACAGTTGCTGTGTAATTGGATGGTTGAAGACGTCCACCTCCTGTACTTTTTCTTAACTTTTAATAACTCACATGTTTTTGAATTATTTTGGCCACTTGGTGGCAGCTGAAACAAGCTCTGCAGACGACATATCATCACCGTCTAAGCTAATATGAGGAGCTTTGCATACAGTTGCTTATTACCTTTGCATTGAAAATGCGGAAGGTTATGTTTTGATCGGCGTGTATTTATTTATTTGTATGCGTGTTCCTCGCATAACAAAAAAAGTTTTAAACCGAATCGCATGACATTTGGTGGGATGATTGGTTATTATCCGGGGACCATTTGATTACATTTTGGGATCAATCGGGTCAAAGGTCAAGGTAATGGAAAGGTCAAAATCTTCTTTTTACCATAGCGCGGTACATTTTTATCCAATTGGCATGCAACTAATGCCAAAATGTTCATAATTCAATGCCCAATCTTGTGATATGCGAAGATATGCGCTCTACCGAGTGCCCATTCTAGTTTACATATGCAATTATGCTATTATGAAGTAACATTATCATTCTTTTGTGTTTATTTTCTTGCCACCTGGAGAATGTTAGTTCAATATTGACTCTTTGAACTCTACAAACTCCGGAGGAAGACTTAGAAGCAAAATCTAGAAGCCGATTCAGAATTCAGGAATAACTTTTATGAATACAATTCATAGGACTTACGGAATCATTTCGAAATGCGGATTTCTGATTTCTGACAATCTGTAAATACTCCACTATGTTTCCACAACATAAAATGGTTCTTATAAGATCTATAAAAGCCAATTGCTGCTTGTTTTCGTGAACGTGGTCTTTTCAAAATTAACTTCCGACTTCACAGGCAACAACACTACTTGTTTTGCTTTAGGAAGAGATCATTGTTTGTGTTCAAATAAACAAATACTTCTCTTTTTTGAGATATCTAAGAGTTAAGGCGTATTCTTTTTTGCAATTATAACTACAGTTGATGGATGAAACCAGCCTAGTTTACACATAGGGTATTTTTAGGGCTGAAAACAGATGTCTCATTCTCTCTGCATCTCACTCTATAAAACCAGGACTGTGATTGAAGGCTTGAACTGGATGTGATTTCGAGAGCGTCTTCCAGTCGTCTCGACACCGGCGACATGCCGAGTAAAAGGCGTGAAGGCACATCGTGACACCGAAAAAAAAATCTTTTTTTCTGAAGAAGTGGAACACAATGTTTTGTCCCATTTAATTTGCTAAATACACAGCAGAATGCATGATGGCACGGGGAGTATCTCTTTGAGCACATGAGTGAAGAGTGATGAAGTATGCTTCCATCTGCCTGTAACTGTGAGTATGTGTGTTGATGAATGTTCATCTCCAATGCAACGCCTGTCCTGTGTGGTTCCATTAGTGCTCGTGTGTGTTTGTGTACATGGTGTGCAGCTCGTTCCTGCGAGTGTGTTGTTCTCTACCTTGAAAAACGTCAAAAATACCTTTCTCGGTTCCTGGTCCGCCGAGCAAGGCAAAGAAGTCCGGCAGAGCGACATTGCCATTTTTCACCTGGCTCCAACATATTATTTCATTTCCCCGGGTGCACACACCCCCTCTCCCCACTGGCCTTACGGCTCTGACCTCCAGACGTAACCTGCAAAACTCTCTGCCATCCGCCTCTATCCCCGCCTTCCAGCTCTTTATCCGGGCCCTCTCCTCCCTCAATCTGTCCAGGGCCGCCAGCTGATGGATGGCCTCTCAGGAGAGGGTCACAGGAAGGGTCAGGTATGATTTCTGGAACTTTTCAGGGGGTGCGGTGCAGAGACGGAGACAAACAAATTGAGGCGAGATTGGCACAGATTTGAGGAAAGAGAGAAATTGGCGGTTTTCGTACAAACAAACAATTCCTCCCCAGTGTTACGCCTACAGTCTCTCTCTCTCTCTCCCCCCCCCCCCCCCCTCCTCCTCCTCCTTCCATCTCCCCCTGCAGACCACCACATCCGGGTTTTTTCCCGTCACCTCACTCTTCCCTAGCCCCATTCTGCCTGTGTTACCTGCTGTCATCGACTGGGGAGGACTGCTGTGTGTTCTGGTACATGTTGGTGTGGATGCCAGACTACGCTCACTAAGTATGTGTTTGAGCTGGCAAGGTGTCTCCTGAGTGCTTGCTTGCCTACTGTTGAATATTTATCACTTATTTATTGCTGCACCCCCATCCCCACCGCCCATCCCCTAGAGAGTTGGACTGTGCGTCTCATACCTCCCACCTCCTTTGTTCCCGCTCTTCCTTTTCTACACACCTCTCTGTTGTTGTCCTGGTTTTTTCACGTTTTCTAAAATGTTTTTCTGCATGCAGTATTTTTCTGCTACACTCTCTGTGTCCCAGTTTTGTCTAATTGCTTTCCCAACTCCCGCACTTAAACCCCTCTTCCCCCTCACACTTGTAGTTCACATTCATGTCTGTTGTTGCCGACCCTGAACGTGAACCCTGACGGCTCGGCAAGAGGTTTTCTCGCTCAATGCCACTCGCATTGTGACGGGAGTGAATGTCTCTTTTCATCAGAATCTGAAAGCGTTTATTGCCAAATATGTTACACATACAAGGAAAAGAGAGTTATGGTGAGTTTTGCACTTTAGCTATATCATTCTACCAACTGCAGTTACCATCCTCTGAGCACAAAAGAAAGGGAAGGCAAATTAGTGGGGTACTTGGAAAGTCAGAGTAAGTTGTTTCCATTCATTTAAACTGCTATCGTGTATTCGCGTGCAGTTTGGCATCTCAAGCATCCACGCTTATTATCACAATCTGCCATGTTTTAAAAGCTATACTTCCTCACAGAAGTTCCAACCAGACGTCGAGGAAGAAAAGGAAGGAGAAATAAAAAAGACATTTGTACATTGTTGATAAGATAGTGTGTTTCTACTCTCCCTTCGGTCCCACGCTGTATTCTCTTCACTCCCAATGGGACAGAGAGCAGAAGAAGGTAGAGTTGAAAAAAAAAAGATGTCTTCCTATGAAGTGCGATTAATCGTAAAATAGTTTGATTCCTCCTGAAAATGTCACCCGGCAAAACGTGTCACGGACATTAAGGAAGTGAGGGCAGACGGGGAGAACGAGCTGGAAGGAGAATATAGGGGCGAGTGTGAAGAGTGAAATGCGATTCCCCGAAAGACGGAGGCAGTGAGAGTTTGGCGGCGGTCGAGAAAACAATGGAGCTGTGTGTGGCTTTCTTTGATATTGCAATTCTAACACAATGCTCGCCAGATATTACTCCTATTCTCTTTCTTCTCACTTGCTCTCTCTTTCAGTGGTCACTCGTGTCATCTCGCCTGCTTTGTTTTCGGAGATCAAAGTCTCGTATACATCAAATAAATAACATGTTTCTGTTGTTGCATCATCCTGTCCATATCGCAGTCACTCGTGTTGAGAGTGTCATCCTTCTGGCACTGGGTCGTAGCCTTAAATAAGAAGTGGTGCTGCGCCAGATACCCGACACACACACAGCCCACAGAGACCTGGCAACGCAGACAGACGCGTAACCTAAAATTCACACGTATGAGCAGGGATGAACAACTTGATGTTTTTATATCAAAATAGCAAATGCACTGAGAACCTTGAGTGGCAAAGGCCACATGCATTTAATAATTTCTTGCATTAATCCCACTTCTTTTTTAGGCCTTCGATTTAGTAACCGGCCATAGCCGATGAATGTTGATTCTGTACGTTATAGCGCGAGGGCAGCACTGTCATAGTATCGAGATGTTCCACCAGTGAGAAATCTATGTACATTTTGAAACACTTTGTAACTTTCCAGAAGTGCCTCGTTATCACCAGTAACTATGTTGCAGTTGTCTATGAACCACCTCGAACGGCTTTGTGATGTCGTAACATCTGTGACAATTTACAAAATCCTTGTATTTTATTTTGAAATGTACTACTTTTTTTGAGAAACATAACAATACTATGAACACGCCTACTACTGTATCATTTTTGTCCCCACTCCCCTGCCATCTAAGGTTCTTAAATCGCCATTGGTTCCATTCGAAGTCAGGACAGTAGCGTGGTCCCCCATCTTGAAGCCATTTTGTGTCAGGAAATGGTCTAATTCCCTCATCTGGATCCTGTTACAGCCAGGCGGAATGCTATTCCTGTGATGCCTGCACAGTGTAATTAAGGACTTTGTGTCTCGCAGCCAGCCACACTCGGCTTTCTCTCTCTCTCGCTCCCTCCAAGTCCTCTATCAGTTCCCCCCTCCGCTTAACCCCACACCACTTCTCCGGAGACTCATCCACATGCCCACCGGCAAATGTACACTATCTACACCTCCCCGCCACATATTCTTTATCTTTCACATGGAGTATTGAGCCATTATGGTGAAGGCTTTCCCCCACAGTGTTCTGCTTAGCCTGGCAAAGTGTTATTTTCAGCATCTGACCCAGAATGGAATGCAGCTGAGCCGCCACTGTATAAAATATAGTATTTACGGCCCCAATGTTTCTGCCTGGGCTGGAAGTTTTCCATTTACCGCATACTAACCCATTTTCTGAGAAGAAAAATATATGGCAAGTCCCAATACCCACAAAAACATTGGTCACTACCAACCAAGATATCGCTGTCTCTTACAAAATCACCTTCCCATACAACTAAACGACTGCATTCTTAGTTTTCAATTTTAACTACCTCAAGGGGCAAAAGAATGGTAAGGTTTAGACAACCACAATGTCTGGTTTTAACGTAACAAAAGGCTAAAACAAACCAATCAAACCAACCTATCAGGAAACATTTATCTGCTCTGCTTGCTGAGTTTAACTTTTCAAGATGACGGAAGCTTTAATATTTGCTCGTAGCATCTGACACACACGACTCTGACTACCAGCGAGCATTTTCTCTTCATTCCAAATTAAGAACACAACAAACGTCATGGAATCTCGTAAAAATAACTCACTGGCTAGACCTCCCCAACACTGCAGTGGAACAATCAACTCTGTGCAATAGGGAGACGAGATATTATCATTCCTGGGGCTGGTATGTGTGTTTTGGTGTGTGTGTGTGCGTGGGGGGGAGGGTCTTTTTATGGACATGACACCCACTGTACTGTAGGGGCCCTCGCTCCAAGAGTCCAAACATGGACATGAAAGGTGGTTGGCCCAGATAAGATACTTAAACTGTACAGTGTACACACCACTGTGCACACACATACACACACACACACTCTCACACACAAGCTAAATACACACAGAGTCCACTCTTGTGCATGCACTGTGATCTTGAAACCCCAAGTCTGTGTCATTGGAAAATCAATATGCCTTGCTTTTTCATCCAATTAATTAGTGACTGTTGGATAGGGCTGTATGTGTGTGGATGGCTAGCGGGTATATGTGTGTACAGTACGTCTCTATTATACAGTACGTGTGCTGTAATGCTATGTCTCTCTGATGGTGTATCTAGCTTCTGTTGTATTCACTCTTGCCATGTTTTCACAAATACATAACGTTAAGCCGGTGTGTATTTACCTTCGACAGTTCGGACGAGCTCTATTGTAATCCCGCCAGCGCCGGACAGCTTGCGATGATGTCACTAATACCTCCTCAAACTAGCGGTGCTTAAACGACTCTGTGACAAACAATGGTGTCGGTGTGTAACCAGATTAGCCCAGAGCCCCTGTGTCCTGGAGGCCCATTTCCGGGGCCTCCTCTGAGGATGAGCGTAATCCTCGAGGCCTTTCTGCACCTGCTTGTTGACCGCACGATGCAACGGCACGTAATGAAACGCTGTGTATTGAAACCGCGGCGGCTTTCGAGGAACAAGCCGGTACAACGCGTCGCAGCAAAGCGTGACACGCAATGTGCTGTAACATACGTACAGCCAGTGTATAACACAACATAATATGGAAATTGATGCAATGTCGAGAAACTCCAGGAAAAGGTAATGAAATGATAATACTGCTCAGAAAACAGAGTATCGGAAGAACAACAGCTGAGGAGGGCGTGTACAAACAGTTACTTTTGTGTCCCTCCATACATACAGTTTGTGTTAACCTGTGCAATGTAAATGCAATTTATATCATATTTAGCCCAGTATAATTTAATATATATGTTGTGGTTAATATACATGTCGTGGTTCAGTGTTGTTGAACAGGTGGATTTCAAATTGAATTACCTCTACATTCTGTTCAGTAAAATGATCCTGTTATTTTTGCTCCTCACTTCAGTATTTGTTTCACTTAAGAAAAGTCAACAACAAAGCTCTGGTGGATCAGCGATAAACATATTCGTATATCAATTCTTCACACGTAAAGCCCCAGTTATTTGATTCTCGAAGAGCTTACATTTAGAAGCAGCGGAATCTGATAACATGTTTGGTTTTCATCAGCAGTGACTCAACACAACTTGACGATGCTGAGTCTTCCAGCCTTTGTGTACTGCCTCTGTCCACCATTCCCTCTGCTCTCACTGGGGAGAGGAACTTCTGTGTGTGTGGGGTGTGATACGAGACCTATATGATCAGTAGATAGTCGGGATTGTGCACTCACGCTGTCCACATCTCACCGAGATCAAGCTCGGCATATGGTCGGGCTGATCGGAACCAAATGCGAGCAAGATCCGATCTTGGCGTGTACCGACTGACTTCACGGTTAATTCGTCTCGGCATGATCGGATGACAAAAGTCTGCATTGAAAAGACAAGTGTGACCAGGTACTTTTGTAAAGGTAGAATTAAAACCATAGTTAATTTGCCATGACCAGTGTTTCGCTAATGTTAACCCAACCTTATTTGCAGGGTTGAATCTATTAGTCTAAAAATGAATCTATGAAATTAACTCTCCATTTGCTTACATTGCTTTCAGTAGAGCTCAAGAAATTTATACAAAATAACATATATATACAGCTGCCCTCACAAAGTACATATTGTTGCATGCCGTATGCATTCAGTTGGTACATATATATATATACTTCTTCATAACATTGAACTTTGACCCTCTTGTTCGTATATATACACTGCGCAGATGATTGAGGATCAGAATAGCCAGCAAAGCATGTTTGCTTGTGACATCCAGGTCTTTTTGTCACTCTGCATTTTGACATACTGAACAGTCTGGTAGTATGGTTATTGGACTTTAATGCATGTGTAGAATGTCAGATATCAAATCATAAAACAATTTGCACTCTCACAGAAGGAAAATTCAATCTCGCATGCCATAATGACACCATTTATGGGATTCTCACAAAGATATCACGTAGGAAATGTGAGATAATATTACATGCATATTTCAGTGTTTCATCTTTCTTTCGGACATTAAATCTGGTTTTCTGGCAATGGCGTTAAAGCGCTGCACTTGGTTCACGAAAGTGCTGCGGTTTGGAACAGAAGTAAACACAGCAAACCAGAAGAGGCAAACTAGCTGTCATAACCATCTCTTCCAAACCTAAAGGCCCTATATATGATACCGCAGGCATATATCTAAAATAAGCAACGGTCAGCTTTAGGTCTGGATGGCGCTTTTAGTAAATAACCCAAAGCACAGATTCACAATTCATGAAATTCCCAGCTTTATGACCTGGTCCACGAAGGGTCACCAGACATAATGTAACCTATGTTCAAATGGTGAATGGAAATCACGTGTTAGCTGTCAGCGATGGAGGGATTATTGGTTGTTAGGTGTACCCTGAGGTCCGAGGATATAGGTGTAAGGTTGCCGAAATGATGTCAACACTGATACCTTCAGGGGCAAAGGGCAACGAAAGGTCACATCACTGAGGGAATAAATAGACAGCACAGGCTTGAGTTGTGTTTCTTCTTTTGAGTAGTATTTAGCGTCAGTGCCTTCCTCACCAAATATCTTTAGAATTCCCTTACAGGAAGGTGAGGGCTTGGAGGTTTGTCTCATCCGAATAATCCATAAATGTATATTCAGTATACAGTATATTTGTCATATTTTATATTTAAATTCAATGACATGTGTTCCAAAGAAATGTGCTATGTGCCTATAGACACAGTAAGTAGACTGATCTTTTTACTCCAGTTACCTACTACACTTACTTGTTGGGTCAAGGTTTGTTCTAGATTAAAGGTGTTTAACTCCCTAGGGGTGTGTGAGTGAGGCAAAGACCTTGTGTGAGGTTAAAAAGAGGGACAGTCAAAGAAAACTCTGATTCAGTTTGGCTTACACATACTGAGGATAGCCTTACTTTGATTTCCCTTATAAGACAATATCTTTAAATCGGTTTAGAAATCGTCAGAAAAAAAGTACTCCAGTGATTTTTGTCTGTACATTAATGAGTATATTACAAACAGCAACTGCTTATAATTAAATCAGCATATTTGTAATGGTAGCAGTATGAACAAATTATGGTTAACAATCGGCTCCAGTTGTGGCCCATTGTTTATTTACTCACTGCACGGTAACATTATACTTACAATTCATCCCCAAATTATAGGAACTCTAGTTCTAAAACTTGTATTCTGTTAAATCAGTGTCTCATTTAGCCGGTGTTTTCTTTATCTCGTTGCTCTTTCTCTGTATCTGTTCTAATCTCCCACATGATGGTCATTCTCAATTTCGACTTATTTTTCCGTCCCCAGTAATATCATCTTCCTGAAAGCCTGTCTGTCCTGGCCAATGATGAAGATAATGAAACTTTCCAATCAGTTCCACTGCACGCGCAGTATGGGCAAACGCCTCCACAGCTCCGGAGCATATGAAATTAATTTGTAATAACTTAGAATATATTAGATGAAGCCTTCGCAAGCTGAACGGGGGTTGGTACACATGGCAATCCCAAATATGTTTCCTTCATGTGGAAAGACGACAGTTAACAGAGGATTTAATTCCTTGTAAAATATAATTAAGTTCACAATGAGACAATCATGAAAAATGTCAAGCCCATTTGAGCAAAGTATTAATCTCCATGTTCAGGCCGTACTGGTGTGTTTGTGTTGCGTTTTTTTCTGTCCATGCAAAACTTGGTGTATCTTCTTCAATATAAGCTGGAAGTCAGTCAAGTATTTGTTTTACGTTACCAGATATGACAATACTTTTATAATTATGTGAAAAAATCCCAGTACAATCCTGACCTGTCGTAGATACTCAACCCAGCCTTTGCTCCATCCATATAAATGAATGACAGATGATACGAGCATCGCTGAAGTGTAACAAAATCGATCACTTTACTCCCTTCTGCTTTATCAGATTACTATTGACCTATTATTAAAGTAACAGTATCAGAGGCTCTCAAACTGCTGTCATGTGATGTTTGTGGAAAGCTCCAAACTAGCCGCTTGGATTCCTTTCCGAAGTACGTCCAAACTAAGATAGTTAAACTTTTATCAGTACACTACTTCCTGTCCGCAGATGTAATTCGAATGCACTGCAACTGGGACACAACTGGAATGCTTACTTTACCATTAGTGAAATGGTCTATAAATCCACCGTCGCTGTGACCTTATTTCAGCTTATTAACGTTAGCTAAATCTGCTGTCCAGCGTTAGCTTTCAAATAACTGGAGCAGGGACCCGGGATGCCGGCTATGTTGACCCTTCACAAAACGAAAGGTTGCATTTGTTTTTTAATTAGAACCTGTGACCATGTGTCAGCTTCCGTACTTTTCTCCATTGTATCGTTTGATTCTGCTCACGGACATTTTCT